>NC_142065.1:150973753-151612919 GCF_059756535.1 Pantherophis guttatus
CCTTGCTTTGGTTGTGACTCATTGCTTAATGGGCTGTCCTGATCATGAACTTGCAAGATGCATTAAGAAAAGTGATTAGCATAAACCTCTGGCTCTACTTTTTTTGATAGATGGGAAGGAGGAGGAGAGGCAGAAGAGGAAAAGAGCAAGGATCCTTAAAGGATATACCAGGGCCTCTAAGCCTGGGGCAGCAGGAGGGAGGTGTTTTTTGTTTTTCTTTAAATCAAGATGGCTGCTACAATCTCCTACATGGAAAGGGCATGGAAGGAAAGTAGAACCAAGTGAAGAAATAGCTGTATCAACTGTTCCTCCCTTGCCATTCCTGAATTAGCTGTTGCCTCAAAAACAACAGCAGTTGCTGGTAATGGAGCCATTGGAACAGGAGCATCCACGGGGCGGGGGGGGGGAGCTCCAAAATTCAAGATGGCATCCACGATCGAAGCCCAACCTCTTTTATGAATGCATGTGGCATAATCTTGACCTTTTTCAAAGACAATTATGAGACAGTTGCAAAAGTGAGATGATGGTGCCTGGGACTAAACAGACTCTCAGATACATGTATATACACAATATACATTACATCTTAAAGTGTGTTTTTAAAAAAACCCACAGAAATATCATTCAATTTGAAGGTGAAATATTTCACACCCTTCAAACAGCAGCATAATCTAGACTTTGGAAACCAGGTGGTCTACCAGTATCTTTTGTTTAGGAATGATATTTAAATTATAAGGGAGTATTGAGATGAAGAGAATTTAGCAATGAAACATAGGGGGTTGGAGGAACAAGCACCATCAGTTCATATTTGTTGTCTCTACTACTATGACTGGACCATTAACTCCAATTCCACTACTTTGAAGCTTAGAAAGCTCTTCAAAAACAAATCCCATACTAGGTGATGCAGTACTGTCACCCCATTCCTCTTGGGGGAATTGCATGTAATGGACATGGAATTACAGCTTTGAGAAAACGGGATATGACTCATCCTCAAAATGTTTGACAGATTCCATTTTACCCAATAGATGGGCTCAAAGGACTGGAAAACAGAAAGCTATCAAGGAATTTTCCTCTAACCTCTGCATACCATAAACTCAAGTGCCCTCCCATTTTTTCCCCCAAAGAAATTAACCTATCTGTATTCTAAACTTGAACAGAAAAAAGGAAAGACATTGATGCATCTCTGAATCCACCACAACATTAAAACTTCTGAATCTGGATGAAAAAGCCAATCAGTTTTAGATGATTCCTAGTATTATTGAAAAAGCCAATCAGTTTTAGATGATTCCTAGTATTATTCCTGGGAAATAAAGTCTGCCACACTCGTTCTGCCATACTTTAAATGAAGTCACCACTGGTTCACGTGTTGAATTAAAAGTCATAAACCATAGCTTACAAACTCCAGCGACTGAGTTCCCACATGTTGCCAAGCAAGAGTAAACAAGCCACATTATAAGTAGGGCAAGATGTGTAACAGACCAGATGTGTGAGTCTTATCACTATATATCTCTGGCTTTAAATTTTTTTAAAAAAATTGAAAGTACCTAAAATGTTGGAATAAGCTTACCCATCCTCAATAAATAAGTATTCTGTATACAATTCCTATTAGTGATATTTGTTCTTTTTTATTTTACTTCTTTTTAAGTTAGGGAAAATGAGGAGGGTCCCCAATAGAGACCCCCTTGCTTTTGCAGTGTGTTCCTGTCCTTCCCTCTCTTTCTGTCTCTGTCTCTCCCTTTTAAAAGCGAAAGAAAGAAAATCCAAATTCCTCATTTGTTGAGCTTGAAATCCTCTGCACATTCCCACAAACTATTTCCTTTTCTCTTCCTTCCTCCCCCCCATCCTCAGGCTCCCTCCCTCCCTCACTCTTCTTTTAATGAAGAGAAGTTCAGAAAGGGGTTTTCTCTCTCTCTCTCTCTCTCTCCTCCCCCCTCCCTCCCCATGAATAGATGGTCGGCACCTGGGAGTTATGAATTTTAAAGTGATCATTTTCTTTCAGCCCATCCGGGACAATGGGGATCTCCTTTTGACTCAGTTTCACAGCTTTGAGAGGCTCTCAGATCAGCCACATTCCAATCAGATTGGAGTCAGATCAGAGCCGCCTTCGACCGCATCAAGGTCTCTCACAGAAAGACAAGGAGCAGATGGCCAACACCAACCTCGCCTCCTCTTTTCAGACGGGAAGGGAAGGCAATGTGGGAAAAGCGTTCCCCCAGCATTGCCTATTGAGGGCTGAATAGGACCACCACAGGCCACCAGCCTGTAGGTATGAACCTCTGTTAACAGATGGTGAGATCATTATGAGCAATTAATTCCTTTAATGTATCAGTGGGAACATGCTGGAAAGGATGAGGCAGGCAGGGAGTGAATAGTGAGTGCCTCACTCCTCCGGGAGATTGGCCGGCCCAACAGCTAAAGGATGGGAATTGGCTTTCAGGGCCTCTGATGTCCCCACTGAGAACCACTGGGAGCTCTTGGGAATGCAGGGCCAAACCATGGCTTTTCATTACCTAATAGGTCCTTACTAGGTTGATTTGCATGATTAATCACAGTTTTACAGAGAGAGATGGGAGGAGGGGGGAGGGAGAGGGAGGCAGAGAGAGAGAGAGAGAGAGAGAGTTCCTTGAGGTCATTTTTACTGACACAAACCATTCAAAAGCTGGGTTTTAAAAAAAAGAAAAGTAAAAAGTTACCAATCTGCAGCAAGGTTATAAAGAGAGAACTCAAACAAAAACTGATGTTCTCAATTTAAAATGAAAGCAGAGGGGAAGATCCTGAATTATCTGTGTATCCCTGGCTAGCTTTAAAATGTGTCAGTGTTGTTTAGATTCAACCAGCTCCATTCAGCTACAGCACGCTCTACCACAATCTAGTGTCATTTTTAATTATTATGTGCCATCAAGTCATCGTTGACTCTTAGCAACTAGGTAGATAGATGTCTTCTATGACATTGTCCCTAACCTAGTTCTTCAGCTTTTCCATCAATAGTGCCACTGCATCTGAGTCCATCCACCTGGCTGTTGGTCCATCCACTTTTTCTCCATCGTAATGACATTAGCTGCTAGGTATTATATATAGGAGCAAAGTAAAGCCAGAATCCTACTCAACAAACTTTGTGAATAAGCCCACAAATGGTGCTAGAGAATGGATGCTAGGAATGGAGGCCGAGCTTCCTTTTTCTGTCAGATATCTGAGTGCAGAAGAGGACAGCATACACCCTTCCTACCTGCTAGCCTTTTGACTTAATTGCATGCACTTCCATCCATGCAGCAAGCCTACCCCAAATATTTGGGTCAACTTATTAATTATAGCTCAAGTAAATTATCCATGCAGCATCAACACTGCCCAAATAGCATCCAGTTAAATTTATTCTCTGCAACTGAAAAAAATACAGTTTCCAAGCAAGGGGAAGACATTTCATCTGTGTGATCTGCTGCATCCTAAATATTCAGATGTGGGTTTAGTCGACCTAGTTCTCCATGCAAGTCTTCTTTGTCCTTTGTCACTGGCTCTGCTGGCCAGGACTGGGTCACCAGGAGATATTCTGGCCAGCTCTTTCCATCTTTTGCTCAGGAACTTTACAAGATTGTCTCTTTCTTTGGTTCGCTTACATTTCAACTTGGATAACCTTTACTTTAACTCATGTACTTGCCTTTACTTTAACTCATGTGTGTGTGTGTGTGTGTGTGTGTGTGGTTTCTAGTCTATAAAACTTTTTGAACATCAACTGAATTGTTGTGGTTATGTCCTGATTGTGGCTTCCCCCAAAATCCAGTTTTTCATTTTTGCTACACTTTCTTTATTTCACCTTTGAAATCCGGGGCTACAGTTGATAGCTCTTTCGTATGATCTAGCAAGCTGCTTTTTAAATCCTTTTAGTTTTAAATCCTTCTTGAAATATAAGTATTTACTCAGGGAATGGCTAGTGAAATTATAACACCAGTTTGCTGCTGAGCTTTAAAGCACTGGGAAGTAAAGTGCTGGAAATGCCACAATTCATATTAAAATGACACACGTTTTTTTTTCTTTTTTAGCCTATAATTAGTTATTTCAGTTGTGTTCTATTCCTAAAATTTACATAATTCTACAATAGGTTACATAAGTAACAGCAAATGATTGTTAACCTTGAAATCTGTTATCTCAATTGAGTAAATCTGGCTTTAATTCAAAAAACTTAAAACAGAATGCAAAAAAAATAATTTCTGCTGCAGCTGAATAGGTGGGGAAGGGGGGTTGTTTGTTAAGATTTTTTGTTGTTTGTTTGTTTTTCTTTTCTTTTTCTTCCCATTGTGGAGATGAGGGAACATTTCTACACAGCTAGGAAGGCCCTGATACACATTTGCTGTTTTCTTCTCATTCTTTGCACTTTGAATTCCTGCCACATTCTGGAAAGCCTTGATAAGAATATCAGCATGTGGAATCCAAATGTCTAACTTGCTGGCGATATCTCTTCCCTTTTATCCTCCACCTTCCCATGTTGCTCAGCCCCTTTTGAATTTTCCATCCCCCATTCCAACATGTTATAACACACCAGCTACACAATTTCCAAAGGCTCTGCAGATATTTGTATTAAGGGAGGGGTGGGGAGAAAATTGCAGATTTTTGCAGAGAAGCAAATAGACAAATTCCACTGCCCTCTTATTGAAAAGAATTACAGATAAATCCTCTTCCAGAATAGAACACATTACAAAGGAATCGGGTGAAATCTACGCCTTCTGGCACCATCAAATTGTCGTCAGACCTGCTTGTGACACCAAAGGAAAATTATGGGGATGTCCACGTTATTTTTCTTTCAAACAGACACCGACATTCTTGAGTTTGGTTCCCAAGACTGACATGGGGGAATGCAGGTGTCCTCATACAATTCATCTTTGGCTATTCCTGAAGACTGACATTGTTAACCACTTCCCGCACACCCTACCTTAGGAAGTCACAGTTGTGGGCATGTTTGGCTGTACTTTAGAAAAAAAGAAAGAGAAAAGGCAGTGATTACTTGGCTGTTGGAGAACACAAAGAGAACGGGAGGGGGAGCTGCAATTTCTGCTTCGCTCACAATGTACACCATTGTGTTGAAGCAATATAAACGGTAGGGGCTCAGCACTAACCCATATCACTGGAAAAGAAGAATTCACACTGTGAATTACCATTTTTTCCCAGCATCTCACCCTCGTCCAGGACAGCACAATAATAAACTAGACACTCCTTTGTCTGTAAAAACATTGTCCTTCGTTACAACATGAAAAGCATGTAGGCTTTCTATAGAGGCACTGCCGCTGCCAGAGGAGGCGTGGAAGGATGGAGGAATCATTCTGGATCATCAGTTCACCTGACAGCAAGATAGCCAGGTACCAATCTACTCCTTAGCAGTCTATTTGATGCCAGTCCTGTTAAGTTAGGCTCTGTCAGGTTCAGAAGTTCAGGAGAAACCCAGATTTGGAAGAGACCGCAGGGAAGATGATCCAATTGCCACCCACAAAAGGCTCACAAATCACCTGTGTGTGCGCTATCTGGATAAAATGGAGCAAATCAGCAGGATTATCCTACTAAGAGGATTGATTTTGGTAAGCGCAGGCCATTCAGGCTGGCAATTTAGAATGTAAATGAAAGAATCATATTTTTGTCTGATAGAAACGGCTAATCAATCACAATTCAGAATTTCTATTTGTCTAGCCTTGCTTTTCTTCGCTATTGTTCAAAGCAAGGTTGAAGGTGTGCTGTCTCTCCAGAACTGTTGTTTGTGATTCCACCATCCTTTCACTTCATTCTTCCTAAACACTTAAAGCTGAAAATCCCCAAACCTGAAAGAATGAAGGGGAAAAAAATAAAATCAGCAAAAATCAAGATGAGCAGTTCCCCCTCTTTTGGCCAATTTTTCATTTTGGATGCAAATTCAGTTTTTCTTCACTGCTTACCTCCTCTGTAGCCTGAACATCCTTTTCTTACCCCACTTTCCTTTCAGAGGCACTTTAAATGCACTTTTCCCAGTATGTGTACAGGTTGTCCTCGACTTACGACTGCAGTCGAGCCCAACATTTCTGTCGCTCAGCAAGGCAGTTGTTATGTACGTTTTGCCCCATTTTACCTTTCTTGCCAACGTTTTAAGCGAATCACTGCATTTGTTAAGGTAGTAACACCATTGTTAAGTGAATCTGGCTTCCCCCATTGACTTTGCTTGTCAGAAGTTGCAAAAGGTGATCATGTCACCTTGGGTGACTGCAACCGTCATAAATACGAACCACTTGCGACACGGCCGAACATGGATCATGTGACCATGGGGATGCTGCAACAATCGTAAATGTGAAAAACGAACATAAGTCACTTTTTTCCCCCAATGCTGTTGTAGCTTTGAAAAGTCACTAAACAAATGGTTGTAAGTCGAGGACTATCTGTACTTAATGCCTGTGTTTTTCAAATACAAAGTATGCAACTTCATCATGTGGAACTAAAGCGTTGGTGCTCTAAAACCATGTTTTTCAAACAAGTTTGAGCTTCGAGGCCACAGGGGGTTACAGGAACATGGTAAGAAAGACAGGACTAGAAGTTCACATTTGCCTCCTTCCCCAAAAACTGAACATTTTACAAGGAAATGTTCTGCTTTTCCATGTGAAAGAATGTAAAAAGTCACTCAGTCTTCTGATAAGTGTAGGATTCGTAATGCATTACGAATCCTATACTTAACAGAGTTGGAAGGGATCTTGTAGGTCATCTAGTCCAACCCACAGCCCAAGCAGGAGATCCTACACCATTTCTGACAGATGGCAATCCAGTCTCTCCTTGAAAGCTTCCAGTGATGAAGCTCCCACAACTTCTGAAGGCAAACTGTGCCATTGGTTGATTGCTTTCACTGTCAGAAAAATTCTCCTTATTTCCAGGTTGTATCTCTCCTTGATCAGTTTCCATCCATTGTTCCTTTTCTGGCCTTCAGGTGCTTTAGAAAATAGCTTGACCCCCCCCCCCTGTGGTAGCCCTCAAATATTGGAATACTGCTATCATGTCTCCCCTGGTCTTTCTCTTCACTAGACTTAGTCCGAGGGAGACCACTGTGCCACAGATTGCCGGATGTGAATCCCTCTTTGTGAGATGGGGTCATGGGGTTCAGATGGGCTTATTGCTTGCATACCTGGCTCCCTGCCGCGCGGCAACGGCCCTGCCCGAGCTCCTCAACGTGATAGCCATGGTGGCAGTTGATACACCCAGGCTTATGGTCATGGGTGATTTCAACTTGCCGTCCATCGGTGAAACGTCTGAGACGGCTCAGGAGTTCATGGCTTCCATGACGGCCATGGACCTGACCCAACTAGTTCATGGCCCCACCCACAGGGGGGGATACACTCTGGACTTGATTTTTGTCTCTGGCCAGTGGTTGAGTGATCTTATTATAGGGGATATAGACATGGAACCCTTGTCATGGTCAGATCACTCGCTCCTTCGCCTGGACCTTCGAACCGCCACACCCCGCCGCAGGGAGGCGGAGCCAATAAGATGGGTCTGCCCCAGGCGCCTGATGGATCCTGATAGGTTCTAGATGGAGCTTGGGCCATTTCCTGAGGATCTAGCACATGTCTCGGCTGAGGACCTGGTAGCCGCCTGGGATCGGGCGGCTGGTGGGGCCTTGGACCGAGTCGTGTCTTTGCGGCCTCTGACCCGGTGCCGATCCCACGCAGCTCCTTGGTTTACTGAGGAGCTGAGGGAAATGAAGCGCCAGAAAAGACGCCTGGAGAGCGGTTGGAGGGCCAGTCTCGCTGAATCTGATCGAACACTGGTAAGGTCGCATATTAAGACCTACCTAGTGACGATAAAGACGGCAAAGTTTAATTACTTTTCCGCCTCTATTGCGTCATCAGGGAATCGTCTGGCCGCCCTGTTTAGGGTGACCCGCTCCCTGCTCCATCCGGGAGTGCGGGAGGATCCCCTGGAAGGCAGGGCGGAGGATTTCGGACAATACCTGTATGACAAAATCACTCAGATCCGGGGGGATTTGGACTCTGGCTGGGTAGATCAGGGCAGGGTGACGAGGAATAGTCTTGAGAATGTTATCTGGGAGGAGTTTGATGCTGTGACTCCCGATGATGTGGACAGGATTTTGGGGAGACTTAGTACGGCCACATGTTTACTGGACCCGTGTCCCTCCTGGTTGGTACTGGCTTCCCGGGAGGTTACACGAGGCTGGCTCCAGGGTGTTATCAACGCTTCGTTGAGTGAGGGTTACTTCCCCGCTGCCTTGAAAGAGGCGGTGGTGAGGCCTCTCCTCAAGAAGCCATCCCTGGATCCGGCAATATTGGCCAACTATCGTCCTGTCTCCAACCTTCACTTCATGGCGAAGGTTGTTGAGAGTGTGGTCGCGTGACAGTTTCCACAATTCCTGGAGGAAACATCTTATCTAGATCCGTTCCAGTCGGGTTTCAGGTCTGGGCACAGCACGGAAACGGCATTGGTCGCGTTGGTTGATGATCTCTGGAGGGCTTGGGACAGGGGTTGCTCCTCTGTTCTGGTCCTGTTAGACCTCTCAGCAGCTTTTGATACCATCGACCATGGTATCATGCTGCACCGGCTGGAAGAGTTGGGGGTGGGAGGCACCGTATTGCGGTGGTTCTCCTCCTTTCTCTCCGACCGGTCACAGTTTGTGTTGGCAGGGGGGCAGAGGTCGACCTCGAGGCCTCTCGTCTGTGGAGTGCCGCAGGGATTGGTCCTCTCGCCCCTTCTGTTCAACATTTATGTGAAGCCGCTGGGCGAGATCATCCGTGAGATACCATCAGTACGCTGATGACACCCAGCTGTACATCTCCACCCCAGGCCACCCCAACGATGCCCTTGAAGTGATGTCTCAGTGCCTGGAGGCTGTGCGGATCTGGATGGGGAGGAACAGGCTCAAGCTCAACCCTTCCAAGACTGAGTGGCTGTGGCTCCCGGCATCCCAATATAGTCAGTTGACTCCATCACTGACTATTGGGGGCGAGTCCTTGGCCCCCACAGAAAGGGCTCGCAATCTGGGAGTCCTCCTGGATATGCAGCTGTCCTTGGAGGAACATCTGACGGCTGTAACCAGGGGGACCTTTTATCAGGTTCGCCTGATTCGCCAGTTGCGGCCCTTTCTTGATCGGGATTCCCTGTGCACAGTCACTTACGCCCTCATCACCTCTCGCCTTGACTACTGCAATGCTCTCTACATGGGGCTCCCCTTGAGGGGCACCCGGAGGCTCCAGCTGGTCCAGAACGCAGCAGCGCGGGTAGTGATGGGAGCAGCATGGCGCTCCCATGTAACACCGCTCCTGCGCGAGCTGCACTGGCTCCCGGTGGTCTTCCGGGTGCGCTTCAAGGTGTTGGTTATCACCTTTAAAGCGCTCCATGGCATAGGGCCTAGCTATCTTCGAGACCCCCTGCTGCTACCAACGACCTCCCAGCGACCCGTGCGCTCCCACAGAGAGGGCCTACTCAGGGTGCCATCAGCCAAACAATGTAGGCTGGTGACCCCCAGGGGGAGAGCCTTCTCTGTGGGGGCACCTACCCTCTGGAATCAGCTGCCCCCAGAGATAAGGAGAATCCAAGACCTCAGTGCCTTCCGCCGTGCCCTTAAAACCCACTTTTTCCAGCAAGCCGGGCTGGCTTAGGAAGAAATTTTTTTAAAATTTTTAAATGTTTAATTGGTTTGTGGTTTTTTAAATTTTGGGCCAAATTTATATAGATTTTAATTGTTTTTAATATTTGTATTTCATGTTTTTAATTCTAGCTGTGCACCGCCCTGAGTCCTCAGGGAGAAGGGCGGTATATAAATTGAAAAATAATAAAATAATAAATAAAATAGACTAGCCATGCCCAGTTCCTGCAACTGTTCATCATATGTTTTAGCCTCCAGTCCTTTAATCATCTTGGTTGCTCTTTTCTGCACTTTTTCTAGACTTATCAGAAGGCTAAGAGAGTTATTTTATTCTTTCACATGGAAAGGCAGAACGTTTCTCTATCCCGCTGTTTGCTGCCTAAATTTGGCCAAGGTAAAATGTTCTGGGTCTCAGAAAAAAGTAAATGGAGGCTCTATGCAGCACGAGATGCCAATAGTCTTGTCTATTCCAACTCATTTTACTACATTTTCCCTAATATACATTTTGAGGGCATTTTTTGAGATGTGAAACACTGCAAAATTCTGTGAGTGAATTCTGAAATGCATGTGTGATTTTGTTCCTTCTATATTTATTCCAAAATTGGAATAAAAAAAAATATTGTGCAGCAAACTTTCCCTCTAACATATTTTTCTCCTTTCCAAGCTATCTTATAGTTTACATTAAATTAGTCAAACGTCCACAGGTATTGTTTATAAATGGCAATAGGTCTAGAAATAATACTAGTGAATTATTTCCCTACCTCAATTTTCCAAGTAACGCAGAAGACTCAAAAATCACTTGCTCTTTTCCAACTGCAAAGATTTTTGGTGTTTTTTAAATAATCCTTAGGAAAATTTGGTTTATACTTTGTAGAGAATCTGAGTATGAAGTTTAGAACAGTATATCAATGCTTTGCTGTCTGTTCTTTTTTTTCCATGCACTGGTTTTCCTTCCTTTTCTTTTTAATTAGGAAGCTGTTTTATTTACCAAGAGCTGTGGCTAATTAAGGTAAAAGTGATAGTCTTGTTGTCATTGTCAAAGTCAATGACCCAATGCATTAGTAATTAAAGTACATTTAAAGTTAGGTTGATTGAAAAGTCCTCCAAAAACATGCTGCGTTCACTTTTTCAGGCCCTTTTGTTCCTTAATGGTAAATTCAGTACAGGTAGTCTTTGGACTTATGACCATTCAGCCAAAATTTATGTTGTTAAGTGAGATATTCATTACATGAGTTTTGCCCCATTTTACGACGTTCCTAGCCTTAGTTGTTAAGTGAACCACTGCAGTTGATCGGTTAGGAACCCAGTTGTGGAGTGAATTAGGCTTCCCCATTGACTTTGCTTGTCAGAAGAGTGCAATAGGGGATCACGTGATCTTGGGACACAGCAATGGTCATAAATATGAACCAGTTGCCAAGCATCTGAATTTTGATCACATGACAATGGGGATGTTGCAAAGGTCGTAACTGGGAAACACTCATAAGTCACTTTTTCCAGTGCCGTTGTAACTTTGAATGGTCACTAAACGAACTGTTGTAAGTTGAGGACTACCTGTATAAGAAACTCTTCATGGAATCTCTTTGTGGATTCTTCGTGGATTAGTTATTCCTTTGTTATTCTTTTCTTCACCAAACTTTATGGCTAGAAAGGTGGTGTTGCTTTTGTTTATCTACAGTACATTACAAATAATGCAAAACAAAGCTAAGAGAGGAAGGAAGGGGGGGAGGGAGGGAGGGAGGGAGGGAAGGAAGGAAGGAAGGAAGGAAGGAAGGAAGGAAGGAAGGAAGGAAGGAAGGAAGGAAGGTGGGTGTATGAAAAAATGCAGAGTTGAATTCAGTTTTACTCATACTTCAGTGTTGTTGGTTCCAATGCAATTACTTTAAATATGTCTTGAACTATCCAAATGTGTTTCCTACCACATTTCCTCATTTACCTTTCAGGAAATGATAAAATCTGTTTGTCTCCATCAACCCATTTGATCTGAGATGTGTTTCACATTACTTCATGGATGAGAAGATGCCTCATTTCCTACTTTGACCAGGGATATAAACATTTCTCTTTCTTCCTGAATTCTACCTTGCTTGAAGTCACTGTTCCATGGGGGTGTGGGGAGGAGCAAGTAGATGGACAATGAACTATGAATCCCGAGTCTAAGGTTTTTAATCAAACATCTTAAATATTAAGTTCATTCAAACTGAGGAAGGGAATTAAAATTAATGAAGGACTTCTGTATAATGCTGAAGATAAAAATGGATTGGTGTACTAACAGTTATTTTTGAGACATATAATCCCAGCTAAGAATATTTTGGATTCTACATAGCTTAATGTTCTATGAATTATCCTTTTGTGTAGAATATTGAAATGGCAAACGTGAGGCAAAACTACCCTCGCTTAATACAGATTAAGATTATGTATATATTTGTATGAATAAATAAAGTTACTCCCTGTTAATAGACACATAAATGTACACACACTTTTCCTTCCATATGCAAGCCTTACCTACCTTTTGTGAAGGATACTATTTGTAAAGAATTACTTGTCTACAAAAACAACTGCTCTTTCTCAAAGTTTGCTCACGTTTGACAGATGAGTTCATAAAATTTGTACAGCATTCATAAACTTTGTACACAAAAATCCCAGAGAGATTTTTGAGACAGGCAGCCATATAAAAGTGATAAATAAATAACTAAAATAAACTTTCATGTGATACACGAGCATCAGATTTGCATGTATCACAGACTTTTAGAAGTCTAAACATGTCTTCTAGTTTGCAATGTGTATGCTAGTAAAAGAGTAGTGGCCATTGACAGCAGAAGTAAATCTATTACTCCTTGTTTGGAGTGAAACTTGGGGAATCTGGTCAGAAATATAAAATAGATTTTGAGTTTCTGGGAACATAGAATTTCTGATCTTTTCAGGGCAGGTATTCTGGTAAACATTATGAGAAATGAACTTTCACATCTTTGTTATAGTATAGCATAGCAGTATGTTGCTATTTACATATTTTGTTTTTCTGAAAATAGTTTTTTTAAAACTACTGCCAAAAATGGAATTGATTACGCTTTGTGTATGGAAAACAAATATATCTTCTCTAGATGTTCATGATATATAACAGAGATGGGGAACGATGGCCCTTTTATGTCTTGTGGACTTCAACTCCCAGAATTCCTGAGCCAACTTCTGGGAATTGAAGTCCATAAGTCATAAAGGGGCCATAGTTCCCACCTCTGATATATAAGAAACTTCTACAATTCCAGCTAACCAACAATTAACTTTTCTTAAGCAAGTAATTATGTTGTCAACCACCATGGGACTAATAAACAGGGGTCTCCTTGGGAATTAGATATAAACATTGGGCATATAGCAGAATGATTCCCCTTTTCTTATCTAACTTTCAACCAGAAATAATCTGAACATCTGCCATCAATGGAAAAGCACCATAACCCCATTGAAGATGGTTAGGGAAAAATAAAGAACCACTGAGACAATAAAAATGTTAATGTTTAATGTTATAAACCATCCAGAATCACTTTGCAGCGACATGAAAGGCAAAGATAGATAGATAGATAGATAGATAGATAGATAGATAGATAGAAAGAAAGAAAGAAAGAAAGAAAGAAAGAAAGAAAGAAAGAAAGAAAGAAAGAAAGAAAGATTTCTTATAGGAATTAAATGGAAAAGGCAACTTAACTCATCAAAATGTTTGGCATTTTTCATTCTTCTATATGTAATAGGAAAATGCATTTTTTTGTGTGTTCTCTTCCATCTCTCACTTATTATCCCAGTCTACACACAAGCTGCCATTCACTTAATATTAGATATTAAGTGATATTAGATATTAGTGTGGGTACCACTACAGAGCAATCCCCAAGTCTGAATTCCTCTACTGTTATGGGGCGGGGGGGGATGAGTTTGGCAGCATTATTCTTCTGTAACTTCATAAATTACCATTTATATCCAATTCTTTACCTTTCAGGTATCTAGTCTTCAACATGCAACAGCCTTAGCTTGCAAGGCCAGTGGCAGCTGATGGTACAGGTAGTCCTTAATTTACTATCAGTCACTTAACTACCAGTCACTTACATTTACAACAGACACCCCCCCCACCCTCCCAAAAAGGAGAAAACAGTATTCCAGTATGGTCAGAATTAACAGAGTTGGAAGGGACCTTGAAGGTCTTCTAGTCCAACCCCTTGGTCAAACAGGAGACCTTATACCATTTCAGACAAATGAGTTGTCCAATCTCTTGTTAAAAACCTCCAGTGTTGGAGCACCCACAACTTCTGACGGCAATCTGCCTGGTTTATTGTTCTCACTGTTAAAAAAAATTCTCCTTAGTTCTTGCTTTTCTCCTTGATTACTTTCCATCCATTGCTTTTTGTCCTGCCTTCAGGTGTTTAGTTGTAGATGTTCAGCTGTAGGTTGCTGTAAATTGAGGAAAAACAAGTGAAAACATTACAGTATTCTTAAAGAATGGCTATCAACCACAAATGTTGCCATCCTATGTTAAAAGAAAAGTAACTATATTTGTCTTGCTATCCCATATTCTTCAATAAAATGGTGATTTCTTCTTTAATTTTAAAACCCAAACAATAGCAATGTGCCCATGGTCATTCTGTTTCTCAGTTTAGGTAAGGAAATGCAGTACATGATTTCAAATGAAAATTCAGTTTCATAGTCCAAGGAATAGAGTGTAAAACATTTCCTAACAATTTTTTTTTTTTTTTAATTTGATTTATATGCCGCCCTTCTCCGGAGACTCAGGGCGGCTTACAATGAGTTAAGCAATAGCCTTCATTCTTTTGTATGTTTTATACAAAGTCAGCTTATTGCCCCCACAAACTGGGTCCTCATTTCACCTACCTTAGAAAGGATGGAAGGCTGAGTCAACCTTGAGCCTTGGAGAGATTCGAACCAGCAGAAATAATGGGCATCACATCTCTCATCCCAGTAAAGTCCAATAAGGAAAAAGATAAATCGCTCATTATGTTACCACAGTTTTTATTTCAAATAAAATCTGTCTAACACATAGCCTCCATGTAAATTTATTTTTTTTCCTAAGAGAATTATTGTAATTCATACCATTTTTGATATTGCAGTCTATAATCTGGAAGATTTACCCTGAAACAAACATATGGAGAGACAAACCATGGCACTGGGAAAAAAAAAACCTCTTTGCAGGCTCCCAAGAGCCCCTCTTCTCTTAAGAGAGAGGAGGCAGGAGGCAGAAATAGGCAATAGTTGAGCACTAAGATCTTGAAAATTAATGTTCAAATAAAGTCTGCAGTATCTTTATACAGATGTTTAAAATTCCAGTGGGTGGGCAAAAGACGCCAAGGGAGAAGAGCCAGGTTGCTCTTAAAACAGCAGAGTTGTTTCCAGCATTGACCAACATTTTGTAACCCTGCGTTGCTAAAGAATAAACTGGTTGAAAAGTAATTGCTGAGTCTGCAAAGCTCCATGCTTGGTTATGTAGTCAGCCTTGATCACATGACCCATTTATTTCACACAGCATGAACAACGCTTCTGGGGGAGGAAGTGGAGTTACATCAGTGGACTTGCACGTGTTGCCAATCTGTCTGAAATACCGAAAGGATTTCAACACTTGTTTTCTGGCACTGGAGACTGGAGGGCAAAAGACGATGTTCTTCTTGCAGCTGGTTCATGCCCTTTCTCACAATTTCCACCCATTCCATTCCTCCTTGTTTTTCTCACTCTCCTTCCCCCCCCCACTTTCCGTTTCTGCAAATCCAGGGTTCCTATACAGAGCCTGATACGGGTAGTCCTTGACTTACGACCACAATTGAGCCCAAAATGTCCGCTGGTAAGCGAGACCGTTAAATGAGTTTTGACCTATTTTACAACCTTTCTTGCAGCGGTGAAATCTAAAATTTGTTACTACTGGTTCTGTGGGCGTGGCTTGGTGGGGGGGTTAATATGACTGGGTGGGTGTGGCCAATTTTTTTTTTTTTTACTTTTAAAACCATTTTTTCTACAACCTCTTGTAGAAGACTTTTGTAAACCTTTTTTACAAGAGGTTTATTATTTATTATTTATTTATTTATTAATCAAATTTCTATACCGCCCTACTCCCGAAGGACTCAGGGCGGTGAACAGCCAAGATAAAATACAGATAATACAAATATTAAAAAATCCCTTAAAATTATTAAATATTTCGGCCGAAACACAGATTAAAGCACCCAATTTGTAAAATCACGAATTAAAAAATTTAAAAATTTAAAAGATGGGAGTTAGGCCAGGCCAGCTTGCTGAAATAGAAAAGTTTTGAGAGCACGGCGAAACGTGCGCAGGTCCGGGATCTTCCGTATCTCTGGGGGGAGCTCGTTCCAGATGGTAGGTGCCCCCACAGAGAAGGCTCTCCCCCTGGGGGCCACCAGTCGACACTGTTTGGCCGACGGCACCCTGAGGAGCCCCTCTCTATGGGAGCGTACTGGTCGGTGAGAGGCTATTGGTAGCAGAAGGCGGTCTCGTAGATACCCCAGTCCAATGCCATGGAGCGCTCTAAAGGTGGTAACCAAAACCTTGAAGCGCACCCGGAAGACCACTGGGAGCCAGTGCAGCTCACGCAGGAGGGGTGTCACATGGGAGCGCCACGTCGCTCCCATAACCACCCGCGCGGCCGCATTCTGGACCAGCTGGAGCCTCCGGGTGCTCCTCAAGGGGAGCCCCATGTAGAGAGCATTGCAGCAGGTTGTAAAAAAATGCTTTCAAAAGGCTCTGATGATCCCAGCTGAGTTGCTTTTTTTTAAAAAGCCTCTGCCGATCAGGCAACTCAGCTTGGATCATCAGAGGCATTTAAAAGAAAAAAAGGAGTTTTTTCTTTTAAAAGCCTTTGACAATCTCAGCTGAGCTGCGCGATCATCAGAGGCTTTTTTTTAATTTTATTTTTAAAAGCATTTTTTTGGCCGAAGAGGTTGTAGAAAAAATGCTTTTAAAAGTAAAAAAAAGCCTCTGGTGATTGTGTGGCTCAGCTGGGCACGTGGGGGGCGGGCAGAGATTTTTGCTACCGGTTCTCCAAACCACCCGCCTCCATCGCTACCGGATCGGGCGATCCGGTCTGAACCGGGAGCATTTCACCCCTACTTTCTTGCCATAGTCTTAACTAGTTGTTCAGTGAATCATTGCAGCTGTTACGTTAGTAACACAGTTGTTAAGTGAATCCGGCTTCCCCACTGACTTTGCTTGTCAGAAGGTCCGACAAACATCTGAATTTTGAGGACCTGATCATGGGGATGCTGCAATGGACATAAGTGTGAAAAACGGTCATAAATCACTTTTTTCGGTGCTGTTGTAACTACAAACAGTCACTAAATGAACTATTGTAAGTATAGGACTGCCTTTTTCTGAAGGCCCGTGTTGGCTGGTTGCCCTCAACATTCACAACCTGATTTCCGTTAAGAAAGGGAACTTCAGTAGTTGACTTACTGGGACATGGCTTGCTGAAGCTTGAAATGATTCCTTGAGTTCAGTTGCATTGGTTCTGAGGCGTGTTGGGGCCTGTTAACATGCTGTCTTAAACCAAAGTGACTCTCCACAATCCAAGCTATGGATGGTGACAGAGAACAGAAAAACATTGCCTCCTGCTTTCAGAAGAGGGAATTCTTGTGAAATCAGGCTGGTTCTTGCAGTTTATGATCTCCACTCTAATCCAGTCACCTCTATCAAAAACAAGACTAGAAACTGCACATATCTGGAAGGCCAAAAACTGACAGCAACGTTCAAAGGTTATTTGGAGTACACAATAGAGCTGTTGTACATCATTCACTGAACTAACTGAATGTGAATCATATGTTAGCAATGATTGCCAAGCACAACACCCCATTGTGCAAAAGAGAGTTTGAGACTTTGAAAAAGCCTTTGACACGAAGGAATGAAAAGTAGCTTCAGAAGGCTAGAAAAGGAAGTTCTAGAAGGCTGGGGATACTTACAATAATCCTAGGACATATTTTATATGGCTTTGGAGAAGACATTTAAGGCTGGCTGTTCGACCAACTTTTAGCTTCGATGCCATGAGCCAAGAGACGCTGGCTTTCGTTCATCAGTTAATGGTGGAGATGGATTTCAAAGAGATTCCTCAACTGCCAATTCAGCTACCGTACATGGGTGCCAAGGCAATGCGGAAGAAAAATCAAAGCTATTGTTTGCAGCACTCCGACTAATGATTCATTGCCTCATTGAAAGACAGTAGGATACACAAAAAGGAAAAAAAGAGGCATCTGAAAACACTGGGATATAACGAACACGTCCATGTGCAAATTGTGGAAGAAATACCTTATCACTAGCAATTGTGCCTTGTTCAAGTTATTCCCCTGCCCCATCTATGTCCTGGCTGCATATACTAGGGCAGTGGCTTTGGGGCTGTGTGTGTGTGTGTGTGAGAGAGAGAGAGAGAGAGAGAGAGAGAGAGAGAGAGAGCGAGGGAGGGAGGGAGGGAGGGAGAGAGAGACTGGGGTGGGGGAAAGTTAAAAGTTAAAGTTAAAAGTCAAAAAGTTAAAATAGCAGCTGAAACCAGGGCAATAAACCTCCCCCCCCTTTTTTTTACACACAACAGAATCCCAAAAAAGAGCCAAAGAAACAAGTCCCAGAAGACTAACTATTCAGGAGGGGTTTTTTTTAACTAGTGTTCTACCAACTAGCAAGACTTTGAGAGTTTTTTACTCAGTCTGCCAGAACTCATCTAAGATTTATCTGGCAGTTTTGGTGACACAGTTTTGATGATCATGTAACTGCAGGACACTGCAACCTTCATAAATGTGAGCCAGTTGCCACACAATTATGTAACCACAAGGATAGCCACAACTTCAAGGACCAGTTGTAAGTCTCATTTTTCAGTGCTGTTATAACTTTGAACTGTCACTGAACAAGTATCAAAAGTTATACCTGTATCAGTGGTGGGTTGCCCCTGGTTCTATAGAACCGGTAGTAAAACCAGCGGGAGGCTCCGCCCACTGATCCCAATGTCATCAAAATGCTTCTGCGCATGTGCAGAAGCTTCTGCTCTTGCGCAGAAGAGCGTGTACGCAGCCCTGTTGCAAACCGGTAGTAAAGGTAAGTAGAACCCACCCCTGACCTGTATGTCATCTGCATATATCTGTATATCATTTAGAGCAGGGGTGTCAGACTTGCAAGCATCATGCTGTCATCACATAACGCATCGTGACTTTTTTCCCTTCACTAAAACAAGGATGGGCGTGGCCAGCGTCTGACGCATCCAGCCCATGGGCCACGAGTTTGACACCCTGATTTTGAGAGATGTGCGAACCCAATTATTCCAATTTGTAAATTTCTTTTTTTACCATTATCTGTGAATTATACCATTGTAGCTCGATCAACAAGTCATGATTAAAACAAATTACATGTTAATATGCTGTGTGAAGTCATCAACTATATAAGTACAGGAGACACACTGAATCTCACAAAACATCTACACTGAACTGGGAACAATCCATTCACACATAAAATGACTGGGGAGGGAAAGTAGAATTAGTTATTTTCCCACTGTTATTACACCATAAGGAAAAAATGTACTCCATGTTTGAAAAGCAGCAACATCTACAGTATAAAACAGAATAGTTTTCTGCTTGACTGATTTCATAATTAGAACGGCATTTTTCCCCACAGTAAAAAGGAAAAGTTGCTTATTTCATGATAGAAAAATGAATGTGTCACAATACACTATTCCAAGGATGGTATTTCACAATTAAACTCAAATTATATATTCATGGAGAAAATTCATGGAGAAAATTAGCTCTGTCCCATTCAGATATCTTTTCCCCTTTATTTTATGGCATTTAATTGCAATGAATTCTGCACACCCAAAAGTTGCTGGTAATGGAATTCCTACCAAAGCAAAGCAAAGTAAAACTATCAAATGTCAAAGATACATTTACAGTAAAATTAAAACTATAATAACTGGCAGGACCACATTAAAAGAATTATAATACACCGCTTTGGTAACTGAATCATTACCCAACATACAGTAATAAGCATGGCTGGGTCTACAAGAAGGTGGGCTAAGCCACAGTTTGTTTCACAGCAAGCCATTTTAGGCTAAACCATAAACCATGGTTAATAAATTACAAAGACATCACTCTCAGCCTAACCCATAATGTTATAGCTCACTGACTATTCTATCCTCTACCATATTTAGGATTTATTTGTTAATGTATATAGTGTAGTAAATAGTTTCATAAATGGCAACAGATGATAACACCTAGACAACTGTGATCAATCTCAAGAAAGGTTAAGCAAGTTAGGTTAGAAGACACTAAGAAATTCATTCATTCATTTTATTTAATTTTTATTTTGAGGCTGCCCAACACACACACACACACACACACACAAATTACAGCATTATTTCTCAACCTGCATGCCAGCTGGGGAATTCTGGGAGTTAAGGGCCACACATCTTAAAGTTGCCAAAGTTGAGGAACACATATTTAAAATACACAGTTTAAAAAACATGACTGCCCAGAGAAAGCAACATTCAGAAACAGCCAAGCCTGAAGTGTGAAGGCAGTGTAGGCCTTCAGGGACTTCTAGAATATACCTGTGAGGGGGTACACAAATATCTGAGCAAGGATGGGCCCCTTTACAAGCTGTGGACTTCAATTCCTAGAATTCTGAAGCCCACAGGTCCTAAAGGGGCCATAGATGCCCAAACCAGCTCCAGAAGGATGTTGTTCCAAAAGATGGGGATGGGGGAAGCTGTCTGTAAAAAAAATCCTCAAAAAAAAAAAAAGGCAATGGTAAACCTCTTCTATAATGTTGACAAGGAAACTCTGTTTGAGCATATACAGTGGTGGGATTTTAAAAAAAATTCTACTGGTTCTGTGGGCGTGGCATGGCATGGTGGGCGTGGCTTGGTGGGCATGGCAGGGGAAGGCTACTGTAAAATCTCCATTCCCTCCCCACTCCAGGGGAAGGATCCTGCAAAATTCCCATTTCCTCCTGATCAGCTGGGACTCGGGAGGCAGAGAATAGATGGGGGCAGGGCCAGTCAGAGGTGGTATTTACCGATTCTCCGAACTATTCAAAATTTCCACTATCGGTTCTCCAGAACTGGTCAGAACCTGCTGAATACCACCTCTGAGCGTATATATGTGGTTCCATGATTTATTTTAAATCATAATTTGTTGAATAAGCTACAACTATCACCAATCATACAAGCCACATCTCATCCAAGCTTTTCATATGATAACATATGATACTCAGCAACAAGCCACCGCAGGCACAAGGCCTAGCTTGGCCTCTTTATTCCTGCTTCCCACTGGGTCAAAGGGCAGCATGGCCAGTCAGAAATCCACAAAAAAAGGAAGCAAAGAGCCATCTCACCACAATTCCTTGTATAAAGTCAGTCCGAGCGGAGAGTCTTCCTTGTACTCACACTGTTAAAATAAAGGATCGAAATATGTAAGATGCCCTGCTAATTGAGAAACTAGCCTCATGCCATTTTAAATTGCTCAGGGCAACGATTCTTGAATTTGCCCTTACGCTATTAGTAAGCTACACTGCACAGCTTTATTTTAAAGGAGGTTGGTAGTGAATAAAATGTGGTTTGTCCTTCACTGGGACTGAAGAGCCAAGAGGCACTAATATATAATGAGAATTAATGGCAAACTGTGGTTAATGACCCTCTGTCTATACCTCAGGCCATTAACTCCTCCCTCCCTGTTATTAATCCTTAGGCAATGCCTTGCACGTCCATCTTTATTGCTAGCTCATAAACTCAACACTACAAAACCACCAAGTCCATTCTTAGTCTTCCTTTCTATATTTACTTACGTATGAAAACACTTTGCACTGTAAAAACCAGTTTCTGTTGCTTATGAAAGAAAGGTGTCCTTTTTGGAATCCAACAAGCATTTTCTCCCTGGGTGACATTTGTAGCTTATTCAACAAATTATGATTTAAAATAAATCATGATTTAGCATGCAAACACATATATACGCTTGTTGAGTTGCCATGTCAACATTATATATTGTCTTTTTTTTTTTTGAGGATCTGTTTTTTTCTATTTCTACAAATTATTATTTTTAATAGCACAGGTTCTTTCCACAGCTAACTTTCACAAAATGTGCAAAAACATATTGCTTGTTAAGTCTGACTTCTGATGCTATATGAATTTAGCCATTCTGCCCAGTGGTGGGTTTCAAATTTTTTTACTACCGGTTCTGTGGGTGTGGCTTGGTGGGCGTGGCTTGGTGAGTGTGGCAGGGGAAAGATACTGTAAAATCTCCATTCCCTCCCCAATCAGGGGAAGGTTACTGCAAAATCCCCATTTCCTCCCAATCAGCTGGGACTTGGGAGTCAGAGAATAGATGGGGGTGGGGCCAGTCAGAATTTTTATTACCAGTTCTCCGAACTACTCAAAATTTCCGCTACCAGTTCTCCAGAACTGGTCAGAACCTGCTGAAACCCACCTCTGATTCGGCCCATTTCTGCTTCTTGAATTTACCGTTATACAGTACTGGCTAACTCAGCAAGCCATGCTTAAAACAAGCCATGTCTTAGTGCAATTCAGCTATTCCCTCTCATAACCTTTTAAGGCAGTTTGCCAAGTTCCTAAACAATTAAGAACTAAATATTTATTATTTTTTTTATTGGTTTTAAGAGAGTAAGCAATCCAGAATCACCTCACAGTGAGATTGATGGCAAAGAAATTTAATAAATAATGAATCTAAACTGAATATAGTACTGCAGCCTTCTTTAATTAAAATTATGCCTAAACCTTACTCAAGTTGTAGATCAGTGTTTGTCAAGTTTAAGATGTGTGGACTTTAACTCCCAGAATTTCTCTGCCAGCATGGTACTAATAATTCTGGGAACTGAAGTCCGCATATCTTAAACTTGCCAAGTTTGACACAGTTGTAGACAGTTCAACACGTTTTTCTGCTTGAGTATGAATCTGTCTCTACTATCTTTGTGAACAAGTTTGATTTTGTCTCATCTGAGTGCTAATGCGATCTCCACATGGAGTTCAGGATTAATCTGCTCTCCTTAAATCCATAGCCTACTATTGCTCAAACAATGACACTATCAGTGTTTCCATATGGGCCCTTTTCTGTAGCTATACATTTTGCATAGCACAGTTCCCTTTTCAGCCATGATCTCATACTTCCTCATTTTCTCATGCATCATTAAGCTAAACAATTCATCCATTTTTGGTGATTAAGGGAGATGATAAACCTATTCATTTCAAGAATCTATTCCAAAAATACCTGCATGATAATAAGCTACTATTTTGGAGGGCAGGACTTTTTTTTCAAACAAATTAAGCTAAACATAGCTCAACCATCAGCATCCTCCCTGGTATAGCAGCAAAGCACAAATTGGAATGGTCTATATAGTAGACCATCAATCCAAGCTGAACAATGTATGATGATACCTTCACTCTAATATGGCACTAGGTAGGTTAGATCTCTTCCACCCTGCTGCCTTTCCCAGTTCTCTATTGCTTTCCCTATACTAAAGATCTGTAGGTGGTACAGGTAGTTCTTGACTTACAACCAGAGGTGGGTTCTACTTACCTTTACTACTGGTTCGCAGTGGGGCTGTGCGCGCGTGCTCGCTTCGCACCGACCCCAACGTCATTTTGATGATGTTGGGGTCGGTAGGCAGAGCCTCCCGCCGGTTTTACTACTGGTTCTATAGAACCGGTGTGAACCGGGGGCAACCCGCCACTGCTTACAACTATTTGTTCAATGGCCATTCAAAGTTAGAGTGGCACTGAAAAAAGTGACTTAAGACAGATTCTCACACTTATGACTGTCACAGCATTCCCATGATCAAAATTCAGGCACTTGGCAACCAGGACATATTTATGTTGATTTCAGAATCCCAAAACCACATGGACACCACTTGTGACCTTCCCAGGAGGCTTCTGACAAGCAAAGTTAATGAACGAGGCTGGATCCGCTCAATGACCATGCAATTTACTTAACAACAGTAGTCATTGTCTTAAAGGCCACAACCAAAAAAGGTCATAAAATTGGGTGTGACTCAATTATTGCATCACTTAGTGATGGAAATTTCAGACCTAGTTGTGACCTTAACCTGTAATCATAAGATGTAGGTCCAAGGCAGGCTGGTTGCTGCTGCTGATTTCATGGTCAGAGAGATACAAATGCTAAGTGAACAAGACTGATAACGGATGAAAATCTTAAGAAATTTCATTTTCATTAGACCGTTGTTCAAAAGCTCCACCTTGCATAGATCAGGTCTTTTAAAAAATCAACCTCCTGGCCTTCAAATCTGCATTTCATTTTTCCATGGTTTCCCCCAGCATAAAAGCCCTCAAGCTCTCCAATGAGTTGATTTGTGTGGAAGTGTTGTTCATGAAACAGACTTCAGCTGTCCAGCTTCAACCCTGGTTGTCCAAATTTCAGATCATCAGCCTCTGTCAGAATCCTGGTGCCAAACCTAGACTCCAATTCTCAGGCTTCTGTTACAACCACATTAGACTCGACCATCTCATCTTCCTTTGGCTAGAATCTTAAAGAGTTAGCATCATGTGGGAGTTCATTCTGAGCTATAAGAATTAGATAAATTCAGCATTGGGGGAGGGGAGGAGGAAGCAGCTATGCCTATAATGTTGGGAGATAAAACATATCTGAATGAGAAAGACCTGATTGTTCTACTGACCAGCATCATCAAAGGTATATCTTTTAACAGATAGGCGTTTTCTCCATTATTCGGCCCTTTATAATCACATATTCATCTAGCTTTGTCTGTTTCAGCAAGGGGTACAATTTACAATTTTAAATGGTTGCGTTTATTTATGACATTTTAAAAGGCGGATGCTGTGCTGTTCTCAATAATCTTATGTGTACCTCTATCAACACTAATTTGTCTTGTCTTCTTTACTCTTTGGGAAAAGAAAGCTAATCAAATTCTTTGGAGTATTTTTCTCTGCTGTAATTTTGCAGTGAAGTTGGCATGGTGCCTAGCCATGTCAAAAAAAAAAAAAAAGGAGAGACAGGAGGGAAAAAAGAACATTTGAAGTGCTGCAACATAAAATAACAAGGAAGCTTTTAGCCACATTCATGTGGAGAAGACTATGAAAATGTTTACTTGCAATGTCGTTAGCACATGAAAAGATTAATCCAATAGGATAATACATCTCAGAATTGCAAAATTGTCTGTCTTGTTATTTCAATATGTTATGTAAATAGAGCTCGATGGAATACTCATAACATTTCGATATTCTTTAAAACAAAAAACCATGGTCCAACAGCGAGTTACTCAAAGTCCTTCTTAGTCTTACTCTTGTCTTGCCCTGGTAATGAAAGTACATTAATCCAGTTGTTTATTTACTCTAAACTTTACTCCATGACAGTGGCGCCAGTGGTTGTGTCTGAGAAAGCCACTGGAAGCACCACCATCACCTTCACATAAAATGCTGCCTCCAGTGACAGCTGAAGTTGTGTTTCTCGGTGGCTATTGGGAAATCAGCCAAGATTGCTACTGGCAGTATTCCTCTTGCCAACTTAGTAGGCTAGAGGGGCCTCCTGTATGTTATTCAGCCATCTCGCAAACAAGATGCCATTGATAGCTTCTCTTATTAAAAACATCTAATTTTCTCACCGGCTTCACCAGAAGGTCTTCCACTTGTCATTGATAGTTTAACACAGGGACTTTTGATATGTGCTGAATTAAATGAAAAAGCACCTTTGAAAAGCCTGGAGTACTGCATACGCATCCTTGAAATTCAGATCCTCGATCCATTTAAATATTGAGTAACCCTCAATCTGGTTCAACATCATCATTCAAGGCCACTTTTGTGAAGAATATTCTACTCTAAGCCAGGGGTGTCAAACTCACATCGTCACGACGGCATCACATGACATATTGGGACTTTTTCCCCTTTGCTAAACTGGGCGGGGGTGTGGCCAGCACGTAATGCATACGGCCCATGGGCCTGGAGTTTGACAGTTCTGGTCTAAGCTATCCTGTAAGTCTTGCTGCACTAGGCCATTTCCATTTAATTCAAGAATATAGTGCTTTAGCAGGGTTCACATTACATTCTCCCATGGTTTGTCTCAATTATGGATTGTTAAACAAAATGTTGTATTGAGATCAATACATCAAACTAAGTCAAAAGGAAACAAACATCATTTGGGCAGCCGTTCCTTCCAGTCCACAGAAATATTTATAAATTACAAAGATCATGCATAATCCATGACTTGCTTAATCATGAGTTACTTCATAAGCTGCAACTCTCCGAGTTCATAGCACAGACTAAGGTAAAATAAGGCAAACCATATTATGGCGCAATGTGAATATGACAGATTGTTAACAATAAAGCCTCAATTCAACCCATGGTTTAGAGGGAGGCGGATGTCCACTAAAACCAAATGTCTGTTAAATCCGAAGTGATGTCATCTCCCTCAAGTAATGTAATTTCATAATTGAAATAAATGTCATTTGCAGTAAAACCTCATTTTAATCCACAACTCTTAATTTAATGGACATTAGTCCATTCAGTTGGGGCAAAGTCTGAATGAAAAGTGCCTTTATTTCATTGGAAATCTGTTAAATCAAGGCCCATAAAATTATGACTTTACTGACTTTACAGTAGTTAGTAAACTTATAATTTCTAGTGAACATCAGTGAATACATACTGTATATAGGGCAGACACAGCCAGGCCACCTGAAATAATAACCAGACCTGTAATTATGTATTATTAGTAACTGCCTCATTTCACCATAGCTTATTTATTTATTAATCATGTTTATAACCTATCCAACTCAGAATAGGTTATAATTGGGGGATGGGCGGAGAATTAATTTTTTTTAATACAAAGAATATAATATTTTTAAAAAGTCAATAAATCAGAGACTAACATAGTTAATGCCTCAGTAATAAATTCCCAAAGGCACAGAATCCTAACCTAGCAACTGGGAAAAAAGACAGATTAAGACTCATTTAAAGAATAGTAAAATTGAGTCAGCTGAAATTCATAGCATCCCCATTCCCCAGTGTAGGCACAATGATAGACAAGACCAAATGCCTAGGCCCCATCAAGTGCCATTATTTCAAATACGGGATCTGAAGAATCTACTCTATTAGATCTTGCTGGACAGGCAGAAATAGTAGTAGAAAGGAATCCCAAAGACATCCAGGAAGTATCATGAAAGGCATTATGAGTCATAACCTGCACCTTGAATTACACTCGGAAGCTTATTGGTAACCTGTGCAGGTCTGCTAGCAGAGGTGTGCCCATTGCTGCCCATGCAGTAATGGGCACACCTCTGGCCTATATGAACAACCCCAAATAAACTGTATTGCAACACAAGAGATGATTAAGGCCTGGGTGACTGTAAGAAAGGACTCTTTAAGCAGGAACTCTGAGTCCAGCCCCGCCCCCAAACAGTCTATCATTTCTCTCCAGAGAAATATTGTCCCATTCAGAACAGAAGATGGAAAATCAGGTACCAGACAAATTCAGCTTTATCTGTTCAAGACTGTTCCTCCCCATCCAGGCCCTTGGCAGTATCACTGGCAGCTCAGTGTTGAGTTACACATTATGATAACATGCGCATATGGATGATATCTAACCCCTGGGTCATCAATGACTTCCCCCAACAATAACAACTTAACATATACTGTAGATGTTAAACAGGAGGAGAGAGAGTATTGAACCTGATGGCCCTCAGGCTTCCCCTTTCCACCCTCCCATCAACACTGACTGTCATTCATACCCTCTCACACTTAATCTCCAGCAATCAGTCCAGAAGGATATCATGACCAGTGATGTGGAAAGTCACTAAGATATCAAGCAGAAGTAGAACAATTGAATCACCACTGTTCCAGTTCTATCAGAGGTCATGGATAAGCTTGATTGGTGCCCTCTCTGCACTGTGATACCTTGACTGGAAAGGGCATAGATAATCCATTTCCTCAAGGCTTCTCTGAAGGTGCAATACAACGAGTTTTGGGATGGTTGGAAACTGGGCAAAATTGTTCATGATCATCCTTGATGATGAACCTTCTGGACTAATTCCTCTTGGACAAGGAAAAAAAAGGAGTCTATTGCAAGTAGATTTCCTGATTCAAAAACCATGTTTGGATGGAAAAGCGGGTGGGGAATGCAATACCTTTATTCAATGTTTGGTCTCAATATCTGCGATATGGTTTGCACCGTTGGCCACTACAACTCAAGAACAAAATTTTGGGGCCTTTAAATAAGTTACTAGAAATGGAAAACAAAGCAATCAAGGGATTGAACACTTCCTCTACAAGAAAAGCTTTATGGCATTTCAATATACAACAAAAAATGAATAAAGGGATTACATGGCAAAGATTTATGTATGATTGTATAGAGAGAAGATTCAGATTCAGGGGCAGAATATTATTTAAGGCATTAGTGCCTACCAGAAACACTTTAACACTTTGCCCATGAGTGGCATGAGTGAAGAAATTGTTAGGGAGACTTTCTTTAGCTATTAAAACACTAAGTTTAGGGTTGTCCTATATATATAAAAAAAAGAAATAAGCTTTTTGGAATTCACTACGCCAAGATGTAATAATGGCCAGCAACTTGGACTACTTTTAAGAGGATATTAGACAACTTCACAGAACATAAAATTGTGAACAGCTACTTGTTAAAATAGCCATTCACTGCCTCCAGTGAGGAAAGCAATAGGTCTCCTGATAACAGTTGCTGCTGAGTTTGAGAGGGCAATTGTTCAGCCTGAGGGCATTCCCACTGTCATCCAATTGGCCACTGTGAGAACAGAATGTTGGAATAGAGCAGGGGAACCACAGCTGGCTCAGGAATTCTGGGAGTTGAAGTCCACAAGTCATAAAAGGGCCATGGTTCCCCACCCCTGGAATAGAAGGATCAGTTTTTATCATCTGGCACAACTTTTCTTAGGTCTTAAGAAACAAATTCAAAGAACCATACTTGCCAAAATTGGCAGAAAAGGCAAACTGCACTATCCTACAAGCATAACAATGACCTTGTTTATCTGTGACGTGTCTTCCCTCATCACATACTCCATCTATGCAATCTACCACAGTAAGATGTTTTGATTTGATTTGGCTTTAAATGGCAATACGCACATTTACACCAAGTAAGTCCATCAATGCCTTACATTCGGTTTAATTTTGGAAAGAGCAAGTTTCAGAAGTTGTTAGTTCTGAATTCCAGTTGCTGGGAAATAAAAGACAATTGCATTTATAAACTACTTTTGGACTTCCCTTAGCATCTGGATGGCTACTGTGGAACAGAATGCAAGAGTAAATAGGGCTTAAATTGATTCCAAAAAGTCATTTTAAGATCAGTATAACAATGGTTAACACATTCCTTTGCCAGTTGCCAGTATTTCAGGCACCAAAGTGCTGTAACAACAGATCCAATAGTTTTTGGGGTAGGGAGACTAGAATCTATAGTCTCGGGAAAAAAATTAAGGAAAAGGATCCAAAATCAAATACCTATCAGATTAAGGTTCTTTTATTATGCCTTTAAAACATGAAATAACCACCAGCAAGATAGGTCTCTTCCCCGCCAGATAACACAACTGATATCTGTAGCAATCATCTCATATTAGGTTTTTTTATTATTTTTGGTCACAAATTGACATCAGCGATTCCAAAAATGCAGCATTCTCAAAACATAACCATTAGGGTAGTTGTTACATATTTAATTTCATGCTTCATTCAGCATAAAGCAGTTGCAAAATGGCCAAGCAGAGCAAATTAAGTAATCGGTTAGATAATTTCCTGCTTAATTGAAAGCAGGTAGGGTTTCCCCCCCCAAAAAAGTAATAATTGATTTTGCTACTAATGAAATGTGTACCATTTTCTCTCTCAATCCTGTTACTGAGCAAAATACGTTCCATTATTAGAAGCAGACAAGAAAAAGGGAAATGAGAAACAGGGAGAGAATAGAACTCTACAATGTACCAAAAATGTTGGATTCCTTACATGAGGTAGGCACTGATATTTGGGGCTCTCTCTTTTGACCTCCACTATATTACCTGCTCAATCTTTATTCACATAAACCCAGGAGAAACATGCTGTGGATATGCCATTAATGCCAGTGTAGATCAAAGGCTGAAAACATTTTCCCAAACAAGTTCTCCCTCTCATCTATAGCTTTCCTCCTGGTACAACCATAGTATTGCACCATGCTAACCTCAATAAATATGATCCAGAGTCAGTGGTAGGATACAGCCAATTCTCACCACTTTGGGAGAACCGGTTGTTAACTTTCTGAGCAGTTTGGTGAACTGGTTGTTGGAAGAAATAATTAAGGCAGAGAACCGGTTGTTAAATTACTTGAATCCCACCACTGTCCAGAGCTAATTTATAGACTGGGATCACATACCATGATTGATTTAACCATAGTTTAAGTGAATCTCAGCTGGTTGGATTCACACAAGCCAAAAAGAAATTGCATGTCAGTTTAACACAATATTTAATCAAGCCTGAAGCAATATTTGAATCCAGGGTTTGAACATGATCGATTTAACTATAATTAATATAGATGTCCTGATATACCATAAATAAATGACAAGGAAAGAAAGGGGAGATTTATGCTGGATGAGGAAGTAGTATGCTATGCTTCTCAATGATTAACTATATTAATCCTTTAACTTTAACATAACTCTATTAATCCTTTGAGTTATGTCTGCAGTGAGTTTATTTAATAGTTGGTTAATAATAGGACTTATCTTAAAATGTCTAAAGAACACCTTTTACAAATGTCAGATTCACTTGAGAAATGTACTGTATCAGAAAAATAAAAATATTTTGCCTATATTATTCCAATAGAATTTGACTGAATTTAAAAGAAACTAAGATAATTTCATCCATCATTTATCTTATTCAAAAATTATCAAGAAAATCACATCTTGCAAGTTTTAAAATTGGGCTATGAAAGTACAATATTATCAACTCAAATATTTTGACAGTCCAATTCTTCCTTTCCTTGGTTTTAAAATTCTTGGGAGAAGCTCTCTTCTGTAAAAAGAACATCTTTATTGCAGTCAATGATCAGTACATAATAAAGCCCAGTAATATAACACAGGCTACAAGGATAAGGATAACTGCAAATCATAAAATTAAGCCGATGTATCATTTGGTCAGCTCCACATTTTAAATATAACACAGAAATTGTATGTATCTGAAACTAAAAATGATAAGTTGAACTGGTTGAAATGGTCAGGAAATGTATTTAGATGTAGGGCTATCAATTCTGAATGTATTCCAGCACAAAATACATTATATTATTAGATTTATGTTATGGTTTTGATAGTCTCTTCACAGCATGGACAGAGCCTAAGTCCAAAAGGGATGCCGTAGCATCTTCCAAAGGTACTTTTTCAAAAGGCAACTGGACTTGTTTTTCAAAAAAACAAAAAAACAAAAACAAACTCCAGTTGCCTTTTGAAAAAGCACCTTTGGGACAACCATGACCTGGATGACTGAGAATATCTATAGACACCTTGCATCTCCCATTTAAGACGTCTGTAGGAAGGGCATTAAATCAAGCCGGCCAAATACCTTCCTATGATTTGACTTAGACATCTAGCAGATCAAAAGATGGTGATGGATTCCTATTTGGAAATATATCCTTGGAAGAAGATGGCATGTCCAATATGATATTGATATTCCTTAATGTATTTATTGGCAGCTTGCCTGAGAGTGCGGATTTGAGTTAAGGAGAATCAAAGGAGCTCCCATTTTTAATTCACTGCTTTTCACTAGGATGAGACAAATTATCTATATAGATGTGAAGTGTTAGTCCTAAGAAGCAAAGTATATTTTGTCCTACTATGTAAAAATATGACAGTGCCAATTTGGGGATTCCAGATTAGAAACAAAAATATATTGAATTTTAATCCTACTTGAGGCACAAAGCCAACCTAGTGAGCTTGGGTTGGTCACTCTTTCTCAGCCCTAGGAAGTACGCCATGGGAAGCCACTCCTGAAATCTTGCCAAGGAAACTTCCAGGTCTAATCCAGGCAATCAGTAGGCATCAACAATGACTTGAAGGCATACACACAGATGCAAACACACACAATGGACCTAATTCCCTTTTTAAGAGGTCCGTAAAGGGGGCATGCATAAGCGCACCAGCGTGCCTACCATCCCTGTCTTATTGTCCCCATTTATTTGTATTTATTTCCTTTGTTTATGTTTACATTCATACTTATACTTGTCATCTTGTACATGTTTAACAAATAAATAAATAAATAAATAAATAAATAAATAAATAAATAAAATAAACAATATATACCTTGATCTCTATTTTACTAATGCCAACCTCATGGCAAACAATCACATCTGAGACATAACAAGGAATTGTAGATATGTTCCTTAGAAAATTAATGTGGACTTTTTTAACAGGACAAAGGAATTCCAGATGCCTAATTGGGAACCGAACAATAACTGCTGTAACTTTTGCTGAGTACCCTTGGAGCCCACTACAAACAATGTTCCTTTAATGTAAAAAAAAATAAAATAAAATGCAATCCTACACCAGATCTCTAGGTTATTTGCACTAGACCTTCTCTGTGCAATCTATAGGAGATTGTGGCATGAAAGTCTATGCCTTAAATTATTTAGCCTGTTCCATGGAGTGATATTTAGCATTCAAATAAGACTTTGGGGCTATTTGGCAAAGGCTACCACTTTGGTCTTGCAATTAATTTCCGAGCTTTTGAGGCACAATAATTGGCCAGTTCCCAAGATTGCCTTCCTTAGACCAATCAGAGCTTGGGAAAATAAAATTGCAAAAATAAAATTGTTTTGTGTTTCATCAATGTGCATTGCAAATATAATACATACTATTCTCCAGAATGATCTCCAAAATCTAGAACTCCAAGTCTTCTCTCCAAAGTCTTTTTGGTAGACTAAACTCTTCTTTTCTCAGTAGTTCATATGATAATTTGTAAAGATGTAATTGCATTTGTTTTTATCTATTACCTCTTTTTTACTATTATTCACTGTATATTGTGGTTTTAGTGTTTCTGTTGTCTGCTATCTTGCCCATAGCTAATAGAAAAGTGGTGTGTGTGTGTGTGTGTGTGTGTGTGTGTGTGTACAGAGAGGGGGGAGGGAGGAAGCGGGGGAGAGAGAGAGAAAGTACAACTTGTCTGAAGTATGTAAAACTCAGTTTGGCAAAATCAAGAAAAGCAGAAAAACCTCACTGCCATATTTTTTTTTAAAAGCTCAATAAACTACTAAGCTATTCAATCATTTCAGAAACTTTCTTAATCAGCCAATCAATATCAAGGGAAAATATTCTCATGCATCTCAAGTAAGGCATCACTTTCAAAAAGTTATAAATTAATCATGTTATTAAATATGTATTTTTTCATCTCTTTTCTGAATTCTTTGATTTTTATTTTATTCTACTTATTGCAACTCTTATTTTCCTTATACTGTAAATAATACAGTACAAATATTTCCAGGCAACTCATCAGAGTGAACTAAGTCAGCTATCAACCAAATATCATATAATATGCTTTCCTAAAAAGATTTGGGAATAACTGAAAATTAAAACCTGTAATTCTATAATAGCTCTTGAAATCCATGAAAAGGACACAGGAATTGGTATTCAAAACATGCTCATAATTACTAGGAAAAGGTTGGTAGATGGAAACACGGCTCCGATGAGCAGAATGATATGACACTTTGAATTATGGACAATAGGATTTAACTGAAAGGACATATTGGGAAGGAAGGGAATTGTAGGTAAGATTTTTAAACCAGACATCTTTCAGTAAAAATCTCACATCATCATCTGGGAATTGGGCTTCCAATTTCAGGAACAAATTGAACTTCAGATAGTCTCCCTATTTAAGGCTCTACACAGAATAGCCTCAAAGGGGAGAGGAAAGAAATAGCATTGCTATGGTGAATACAAAGATCCAGCAGCCACAGAGGAAGGATTGTGTCATGCTTCATTTTTAAAATCAAAGCCACTTGAAGAGATTTTCTTAGACAGGAGGACAAAAACAATATCATCAGAAAGAAACTAATTAAAAACCTTTCTGAGAGAGAGTGAGTTGACATATTGGGAGATGAATAGAAAAAAAGAAAGGAAGAAAGAAAGAACTGAAAATCACACAGAGAAAATTTAATCAAATATCCAAGTAAAAAATGGATTGTTACAAGATGGAAACACAAAAAAAGAATGGCGTGTCTTGTTGGTAATATTGACTTTACAATGTGTTCAAAGTATACATGAAATGACATTAGCAGAAGACCAACTTACATTAGTGAGTAAATGTAAATCAAATTGCTTAAAGTTACCAGGCATATATACCTGATTAAAAATATTTCGGCCCCAAAGGCTGCAGATGACTAACCTCATTTCCTGATTGTAGTCTTTAAACTACAGTATTTCTCTCTCATGCTATCCCTACTGCCCATCAAAAGCTGATATGAGGAGAATGAGGAGAATTCATGGTGCTTCCTGAAAAGGTGAAGGTACTTTTTTGCCTGGCTTCCAGAAGGAATAGATATTAAGCTATTGTAAATATTATTTCCCCTTCCATGTTCTATGAACCGCTGAACCTTTTATTTTTCTGGCAGATGAAACAATTGCCAGCCCTACTTTTTATTTCTTCCACAGCATCTAATAACCGAGGGCAAAATATGCCTCATGGTAAAGATGTCCATTTTGCAATGGAAACTAAGAACAATTGACCGACCCCCCCACCCACTGAATTTTAAAGACGGAGCATCATCAGTTTGAGTCAAAACCGGGTTATTTATATGTGACTCGCAAGGCATCCAATGAAACTGACAACCGAGGAGGCAGCTGTGGCTGGATTATTAAGTCATTTGTTCGTTTCATTTCATTCCCTTTTTAACATTTCATTTCATTTCAGGCAGGACACTGCTTTTCTTCTTTCGTTTCTGAATTGTCCTTTCCTAAGGGATAATATTTCCGAGATTCGCACCCGCCCGTAACAACTGTTGCTTTATATCGCTTAACTACGGTTAAAATCTGCACATGTTAACCAAAATAATTTGGCAGGCAGTTAAGCGCATCTCCCGTTTTCTCTTTAATTTAGTCCTATTCTTTTCAGGGTCGCCCACAATCAAGCATGCTTTGCGGAAAACCCCGGCACTTTCCCTAAATTGCCTGCCAATCCGCCGCCCAGGATGCTCAAAGGCAGCCAAAAAAAAGAAAGAAAGAAAGAAAAGAAAACACCACCCTTTCCCACCGACTCGTTCCTCTCTAAAGAGGTGTAGCGAGAACCCGAGGAAGGCGCATGCGCGCTTGCCAAAGCCGGCTCCCTCAGTTCTCTTTCCAGCTGGAAATCATTGCCCCTCTGAGCACGGCGTCCCCGTTGCCACGGCGACCGCCCGGGCGGCGCCAGCTGGGCCAAAGTGTGAATGGGTGATGTCACGAGCCAGGCGCCGGCCCGTCTGAGTAGCCTCAGCCAATGAATCAGCTGAGAGCGGGAGCCCGGAAGCGGCGGAGAAAGTTCCGAGCTGGGCGCGAGAAGAGAAAGTGGTGCAAATTAAGCCGCTGCGGTGAACTTTCCGTAACTTTCGCCGCCCCTGGCATGGGAAGGTGGCTTCTACGCGGACTAGACCGCGAAAGGCGTTTGCTATAAAGTTTTTTTTCCAATTGGAAAAGTCTTTAACGTTTGAATACCCAGTTTGACAACATGGAATTTGCCATCGAATTCCAGTAATTTAATCCAGGAAATAATCCTTCAAATTGTTTAAATCCGGTTTCCCTTCTCTGTAAAACGTTCGGATTTCACCTTTCGTCCACATGTGCAGAGGTTGAGCCGGAGACAAGAACTTTTTTGTGTGCTTTCTGACAGTTACTGCTGTTTTTTGTTTTTTTTAAGCACATAGCAGGCATGCAATAAGTATTTCAGAGATTATTCTCACACCACACACACCCAGTTTACAGAAAGTGTTAGGAGGAAAAAATGACTGGCCTCCTTTATAAAATCTGGTCATTTTGTCATTGATGGTTGTTAGCAGCTATGATCTATGCTTTAAGCCCGGTTCCTTTTTTAGATGAGTTGCATTGGGCGCTAAGTGGATGCACAGTGTAGAATTGCCAGTTATGTAATTCATTTGCCTTCTATTTTCAATCACACCCGAATCTTATATTTACAGGCATATATCACATGATTTCTTAAAGGGGGCAACATGGCACCCTTCTCCAGAAACATTATATCCCAAGATCCAAACTTAATTTCATGCAATGCCTATTTACTTACAAGAATCTTATTCAACTGCATCGTGTGAGTATAATTGTATCTACGTGCTTCTTGTTTATTGCTCATATTTTCTCTTGTAATTTCTCTGGATTCTACCTGTAGCCCATCAGAATAAACCATTTTCAGGCACTAACATGTAATTATCTTTTCCCCAGAGCTTAGTTTCCAGCACCATCATGGCTATTGCTATCTTCTTGTTGCAAAGAAATCCTGTTTAAAATCCTGCTACCGAAATAAAGGGTCATAGTTGTCCATGAGATATATTCCGTTGCAGATTCACTTTACTGCAGTTCTCCAACATAAAGCTTACTAGAAAAGTTGGACTACTACCCAAAATTCTCAGTCAGTCTCTAATCCAATACAACATTCCCATCTTCTGCATCCAGTGAAAACGTTTTGCCTTTTTCATCATTCTATTTTTTAAAATCTTGTTTCTTGTTTTATGACTGGGCCTCTCAGTCCAACTGAGATACTTAACTGGATTTGATGTTTGTTTGGTTTTCTGAATGCAGCTATTGTGGTTTGCACCTTACCTTTAACCCTTACTCTAAAGACTTACTCAAACCTTAGTTGCATGTACAAACCAGATATTCAGGCTTTCTAGTATGATTCTGCCTTTCGCTAATCCATGTGGGTTACACCTAATAGTAGGTTTTCCCAGGGCAAATGTTTCTGCTTGTGAAGGGGAATACTTCCTCTATGCCCCTGTACCCCCAGCCCATCTATTGCTATCTACTCCTGCCCTGGCAATTGAGGAATCCTTCTCAACTATGGAAAGGAAGTAACTAGAGTTAAATTCATATGCATTAATGTAATTTCTCTTTGTGCAAACTCCCATTGTCATCATATTGAAAGAGAAATTCCACTGCAGACTCAAAATTGTTGCTGCCCAAGACAGAGCCCGTAAGGTGCTTTTAATCACAGCTCCTACGCTAAAACTGTGTGCTGTTTTCTGCACATTGAGATGCCAATTCGTGCCAGCATCTGTTTCTCAGCCCTCGGTGCAATCTGAAGGATTTTGTTACGAGGCATGTCTTAGTTTTGACTCTTTTTTTTTCTGAATTGGTGAATCATGTCACTGTCCCTTTCTTAAAATCCCTTCTCAGTGTTAAGTGGGAGGGGTGTTCTCTTAACTCTTTAATCCTTGTTACTAACAATAAGTAAAAGTGATGAAGCATAATATAAGAACAAAGGGTGCCGATATTTTGAGGCTCCCTGTAATCCCAAATTCCTTGTAACTTTGCAACTGAAGTATCATACAAGCTTCCTAGCAAACTGGATTCTGACTCAGCCATCAGTGCTTCCCACAATCATACTTTAAGCAATTCCTTTTTAAAAAAACCACAATGGAAGAGATCAGGATCCAAAATATTTATTACAATACACATTTCTGTCAGTAACCTCTTCATTAAAAAAAAAAAAAAGCAAAATTATAGAACTTTGGGGTATCCATTGCTTCTCACAGCAATCTTCAAATTTATAAGATCCTTTTAGTGTTCAACCGTGAAGACTAGGTGCTCCATAGTGACCCTGGAGAAGGTTCTTTGTTGGGCTGTGACTACTATTTCCATCTTCATATTTGCAACTGTGTGCACATACTTGTCCTTGGTTTTCTTTCCCTCTGGTTATTTTATATTAGTTAGAGGTCTTCAAGTGAGCAGCCGAACAGCAAAATGCATTAGTATGTTAATGAAATAGCCTATGTAACTGACAGGTCTCATATAAGTTGGGCAAACCATTATATTTTAAATATTTCGAGTGCAGAACAAAGTATTTCAAGTAATATATTCTACCACCCTACTTCTTCTGAAGGGTAACCAATATATTACATCACACATATGGGAGCTAGAAACTCATTTGTGTTGTAAAAGCCATGATTACTAACATGCTTTCTAAGGAGAGCAACAAACAGCAGAATTGTAAAACACTAAAATCCCCCCCACAATAGCTAAAGATAAATATAAAGAGGAATAATGATGTAGTTTTTAATTATAAAAGTCCATGCGAAGGCCTTCACTCAGGGCAGTCTAATAATGAAACCGTACCTGTATACCCAGATTCACATTCGTCCTGTTAATCATATAGTATTGTAAATGGAAGGCTTGCATTTGTGAGCAATTTAAACAGCAGGGTAGCATTTGTGGCTGCCTCAATGTCACTTCAAAGAAGCCCAAAGTGTTTCAGAAAGAGCAAGTCCAACTGCTTGAAGGGTTTTTTTCCCATTTCTTGGGATCCAAATTGTAGAACTTGCTGACATGCCTTGGAGAAGGTATCCAGCAGAATTGGAAGTCTGCCAGCATCAGCTGTCAGGAAAGCAACAGAGGTTTGCTGTCATGGTGAGTGGGAGGGCTTTGAGAGTTGTTAATTAATTTTTTTAAAACCTAGCTTCCCTCCGATAGCTTCCTTTCAAACTGGCTTAGATGTAGTGTCTCAAAAACAAAGACAAATATTCACAAGTGCATGCACAGAAACACATAGCAAAGAAATGCACCTCGCTAGCTATTTATTTTTTCTTCTGTTTATAAAGAGGGAAAGCTATAGTTTTAATGGTGGTTCAGATGAATTCCGAGTAGATGGGATGACATAGTCAATTATCGGCCAACTTGAAAGAAGAGTCTTGATTGGTTAACAATTCTCTGCGCTCAGAGATTTGTCTGTAGGTCAAGTGATGGTGGCTGATGGTTCTCTAAAAGATCTAGACCAAGGGTGTCAAACTCAAGGCTGGATCCGGTCCACAGGGTGTCTAGATCTGGTCTGCAGGGCCACCCTGGAAACAGCAAAAGACTGGCCCGCAGTGCCTCTACCAGTGAAAATGGAACTTGGGAGGGCCACGTGCGGCTCTCCCGAGCTTCATTTTCACTGGTAGAGGGTAGCAGGAGGCCGTCGCAGCCGAAAACGGGGCCTGTTTTCACTAGCAGAGCACTCGGGCCACAACAGGCGCCCCCGACACAAGTGATGTTGCACTGGCCAAGCCCACCCCGGCTCCCCAAGGTCAAACACAACCCTGATGCAGCCCTCAATGAAATTGAGTTTGACACCCCTGCTTTAGACTCTGAAAGATCTAGACTCTATATATTAAATGTGACAGCATTTATAATATGTGAATATCCAAGTAGAACCACCTTTTAGTCGGATAACTCCAAATCAGTCTCAAATGGTTTCAAGCCATTTTGATCTGAAGTATATTTTAAACAGGATTGGGAGACAGGCTGGTTGCCTTAGAATCTTTAATCTACAGATTCTATTTTGAGACTAAGTTTGAAATGCAGGTTTATGCCAATTATGGTAATTTTTTCTATTGCTCTTTTCCTATTTGCTGTTTGTTGTAACATCTTGCCTGATTAAAAGCTCCGCACATGTCAATAGCTGGCATTTTTTTCATGCCATTTTATCTGATCCTAAGGGGAAAAATAGCTCTACCATGGATTTGCTGGGGATGTTGGGATTGGTTTTTTTTCCCCTTTAAGAGGCCATACTACCATAGTACCCATCATGATTCTTGTTACACAAGGAATTACTGTCTCCTTATTCAGGCAGGCAATCCAAGTTTCCATGACTGGTTGCAGGTTAATTATATATAGCAATCTCTGCACGTGGATCTTACTCACATAAGATTTTACTTGTCCAATATTAACTATCTTTCCTTGGTAGAAAAATTCCATTTGAAGTTAGTGCAATGACGTGTTGGCATAAATGAATGAGTGATTGAATTCCTGAGCTAGATTTTTACCTGTTTGAATGCCAACTTGTTGAGTTTGCTGTCAGCCCCAATCATCAGATGCCTCAAGTTAGTGCAGATCAAGCTGATTTGTATATTCCAATGGTTCGTGCAAATGGCAATATTTTGTCATCCAAGATAATGTTTTTCTTCTTGCCCTTTTCTGCTGGTTGTCATTTGGGTGACAATACAAAGCAATGCAGTGCCAACTGGCCAATTTCCAAGTTGTGACTTTACTGGTAATGGATAATATAACACCTTTTAGAAAACAACCGAATAGGCAACAATCCACTACTAAGGAACTCCTTCCCCCTGCAAATGTACAAAACCACATTGTGAAACCATTTATTTTTCAGATTTAGTGCTGATTTGTTTTTCCCTTTGCAGGCTAAGCATTTTTCTATCCTACAATTGGAGTGCTGAAGTCCCAATTATTTTTAAATAGTGACCTCCCTCTCTCCCAGCCAGAGGACTTCTCCCATGCGTTACTTGAAAAGGGTATGTTTTATGGATTGCAACTAGGGTTGCCACTGTTTAGGGTTATTAAAGTACTCAAACTAAATTGCATTGGATACCATCCAGGCAAATCAGGCGCTGTTAAGTCTCATTGATGAAACTTAACCATGTCCTTAATTCTTCTACTAAAATCAGTGGAATTTAGAAGTGCTTAATTTGCTAGATTGTGAGGTTTTCTTTTCCTCAACATCTGAAAAGGCTCTTAAGAGATTTAACAAGTTGACCATGGCACATGTTTGCCTACGTAAGAGTCGACTAAGCTAAACATTAGAAAGCACTTTGTGAACAGTGCATAATAAACGTATTTATTAGGTAACAAATGAGACCCTTTCTTTTATGTTTTGTTGCGGAGCTTTTGAGATTAATTTGAAGAAAAATTCATAGAATATTTTACTCTAGAGAAATATCCTTTTTCAGTGAATACTTCTAATGTTCAAATAATTTAAACTAAACAATTTCTTTTAAAAAAACTTGCTTTTCACAGATGCATAATAGTTGATAAGTATAAAGTCAAGTTCTGCCATAAAAAAAATTAAAAAGGAAAAATCATGGAATTTTTAAAAAGATTGTTCTTGGTTAAAAATCAAGCATAGAATGGATAGGCAATTATCCTAATTCATCAAAAATTATAAAATAATTTGAATTATTCTCTCTCTCTCTATACACACACACACGTACATATGTATATCACAAAGGATAAATTTAGCATATAGACTTCTATCTTAAGAATTATATTTTTTAAGGAAGAAGAAAATGTCTCTTTAATAAAAAGCTTGATCTCTCTATAAATAGACTCAATACATAATTACATTCATTAAAGTTCTGCAGCATTTATTATTTAATTAACTGGTTTAAGCAGAGAAGGTCACTCTAAGGACTGAAATCTTCATTGGAGCCAGTGGTAAATCAATCAGCAGGGAATCAATGAATAAATCCATTGTTTAATTACATTTTAACCAGAACTGTATCAAGTTCACAACCATTAGAGTAACTATTTCAGAGCTTGCGGCATGGGTGAAAATGATCCATAAGATTTTATTGGGTTTTGTAATGGGTTCAAATCTGTGTGTTCATTTGTAGTAAGGGATCTATTGATTTCCCTTAAACTTTGACTATAAGGATTAATTTGCTAAATCAAGGGATCATTTCTCATTTTAAGATGTTTTAAAACAGCTTTAAACACTATACTGTACTATACTTTTTATTTACGGGTGGGTAGGTGGGATCTTAAATAGAAATCTATCCATTCTTTGTGATTTTCAGGATTTAAAGGGCAACAAACTAAGTAATTTTGAAGTAACTGGATCTTATATAATATATATATATATATATATATATATATATATATATATATATATATATGTGTGTGTGTGTGTGTGTGTGTGTGTGTGTGTGTGTGTGTGTGTGTATGTATGTATGTATATGTATATGTGTGTGTGTGTGTGTGTGTGTATGTACATATATATATATATATGTGTGTATAGTTAATATTTCAGGTTTCTTCCCGTGTAATTGTGGATATATCCCTAAAAGGGTAGAAGCGACGTTTCGGCAGAATCCCATCTGCCATCATCAGGCAGATGGGATTCTGCCGAAACGTCACTTCTACCCTTTTAGGGATATTTCCACAATTACACGGGAAGAAACCCGAAATATTAACTATACACACATACATACCCGTGAAAACTTACATAAACAAATATATATATATATATATATATATATATATATATATATATATATATATATATATATATATATATATATATATACTGTATAGATATATGTTTTCTTTCCTTTTCGTAGGCTTTATGTGTATTTCTGTTTAGCCAGGTTCTTCCTACTTAAACCAAGAATTTTATGCAGCCCTAGTTCAGTGAAATCCCAATCCACTAGTTTCTAGGCTTTTTTTTTTCTGGCAGCCAGCAAATACACACACACACACACACACACACACACACACATATATACACACACACACACACTCATATATAATTTATATACATGTGTGTTTATATATATATATATATATATATAATACGTAGTTGTTTTTGTTAATTCAGAATGTCCTTTTTTTCTTTGCCTTACTTTTTTTAAAACTTTCACAAGGTACTGTAAACTGTTAAGAATCCGCTGAAGGACAATAACAGTGGTTTTATCTTTGCCCCCTTTCTCTTACTAGACCCAGGCGAGATCTCACGTGATTCGGTAGCAGCCTGTGGAAATATCCTGGAAATATCCTGAGAGCCTCTTTCCTCTTTTCCCATTGATCATCACCTGCAGTGGACTTCTTACAGCAGTTTAATCCTATTCTCTCTGTCAAAGATTTCAAGCCTCTCGGAGCTCCTGACTGCTCGGGAACAAAGCTTGGTATGTAGTCCCTGGAAAGGTCAATCGTTAACCTGCCCTCACAACAGTTTTAGTTAGATCAAGGCAAGGAGGAAAACTAAGGAAAAAGCACTTTCACTTTAGGAATGAATTGTTCGAAATGCCTCTTGTACATTCAGTCCCATTCCCTTTCAGCTCAGCACTTCTGAGTTCCTGCGTGTATTCATTTCCCGTCAGGCATAATGGCATGATTGGTCTCCCAGAGATCTGACCTTAAGTTTATTCTAGACACAACACTATAGGCCAGTCCATTAATTATGAATACACTTGTGTGTATAGAAAGGCATGGATAGGCCGGCATGGTAATTTTACCTTGTTCTTCAGGCTTACCTTAATAAATAAATTAGGGACATATCTTTGTGAAATGCCTTTGGAAGAATAGAAGGGGGGAAAAAATCCTTTGAGTCTTAAAAGCCTCGACGTTCAAAGATAAGAGGATTGGTGACATCAAACGCTTTTATTCCTTCTCCCTCTGGTTTGCATTATATATGACGGAGTATATTTTTATATACGTGTGTGCGAGTTCGGGAAAGGAAGACAAAGCATTGGATATATAACAAGCTATCAATAAGACATTTATTTCCATGAGTTATTGATAACCTCATAGCTCATAAGTGACAAGGTAAAGTAGACCCACGAGCAAAGTATGAAAGGCCATCAATAACAATTGGAAATAAATGATGTCTCAAGAGCCTACCCATTGTGTGCTGCGTTTCTATAGTATCAGGTTAAGTTTCAGTTCAGGCCGATGTTGTAGTAACCTGAAGCTCTAGCTGAAGTAAATGGCGTGGGGGGGGGAGGGGAAGGCTAATGGGAGATGGAGTCTTAAGGACTATATTTTCACAGTTTGGGGCATCATGGGAGATGGTAAACCTGCAAATTAGAGGAAGGCAAGGAGAGATTACTTCTTTTTCTGTAAATTAAATATGAAAAGGAACATCTCTGGGTGACTATTTTCTGTCAAGAAGGCATCTAAATCATGGTCCTTAGATGAAATTGATCTCAAGCTCTCTTTTTGCATTCCCACAAATCTCACAAATCTCATGGGCTTTTATAAATCTGTGCGGACTCATTCATGTGAGCTAGTTTTGCATAATTTCTTGGCTGCTGAGCAGTCTAGAAAAGAAAAGATTTTGTTGAAGGCCCCCAACATGGCTGTGGAGTTTATACATCTGAGTTTTTCTTTACTAACCACCCAGAGTCATTTGATAGTGAGATGGGCGGTATATAAAATTAATAAATAAATTGGTTATATAGAGATGGAGAAGCTTAATATCCTCCACAAAGACACATTTTGGATGCTACAGCTCAGCCAACACCTTAGAAGGCCAGAGGTGGGTTTCAGCAGGTTGTGACTGGTTCTGGAGAACCAGTAGCGGAAATTTTGAGTAGTTCGGAGAACTGGTAATAAAAATTCTGACTGGCCCCACCCCCATCTATTCTCTGCCTCACAAGTCCCAGATGATCGGGAAGAAATGGAGATATTGCAGTAACCTTCCACTGGATTGGGGAGGGAATGGAGATTTTACAGTATCCTTCCCCTGCCATGCCTGCCAAGCCAAGCCACGCCCACCAAGCCATGCCACGCCCACCAAGCCACACCCACAGAACCGGTGGTAACAATTTTTGAAACCCACCACTGCACCAGGCCACCTCAGTTAATACATTTGAATAGGTCATCCTAACTGTTGCAGACCCTGTGGAGTTGCCTGTATTTAAGGGATCTTATTGACTGATATTATAAAACAGTAATTTTTTATATCTCCGATTAGGTGATTCAATACATCAAAACTAAGATGAGCTACAGAGGTATTATTGATTTGGACTTTTAAACCTTGACCCTATGGATATTAGGTTAGAAACATTTTAGTTGTTTATATTATCAAAAAAAAAATGAGGGAATAAACAGAAAGATCTGAAAATAAAACCATAAAAAGCTCAGCCAATCTCCAAAAATTGATACTGCCAAACCACTAATCCTGCTTAATTTCCTACACCAATTTGGGGATTATTGGCCCTCTCCAAATTAGCATGTCCAGACTTGTTCCCTCCAAATATCTTAGACTTCAGCCCCTCCAATTTTTACCCTTCAGCTATCCTAGCTGGAGATCATGAATGTAAAAGTCCAAACTCAAAAACATTTAGAGGGCGTCTGAATAGCTGAGTAACTCTGCTCTCCAAATAACAAGTCACTCATTTAACCCATTCTGATCCAAATTCAATAGGAAAAGGAATGATTTTTAAAAATGTATCAGCATATCAGTCTGTAATTAGAATCAAGGTATCCCACTTGGGAAAAAAAAAGAATGAAGAGAGTGATGTGCCCACCTTTTCCTCTTTTATTTCCTTTCTGGGATGTATGAATGGGAATGTCAAAGAGTTCTGTTAGACTTCAGACAACAGTAACTCATTCCTGGATGCATCTCCCTGCTGAGACCTCCCTCCCTTAGCCTTCCAGCTAAGGATAGAAGAGAAGAGAGGCAGAAGCCTCTCCATTGTTCCCCAATCCACTTTCCTCATCTGCTAAATTACCACCTGTCATGCCCATGTGAAGGGCTTGAAAGAAAAGGCCAAGACAGTCCCAGGGCTGAGGTTCACTTGCAATTTGTAACACCTTAATAGCCCAGCAACACCAGTTTTATTCCTGTTTGGTGCCACCGATTCTCTGTTCTCCAAAGGCTGACCATTTAAATGGCTTTATTTCCACTGGTTTATGTTCTGCCAAGACTGCCTTTCCTCAATAAGCCACCATAGCACTGTAGTGTGAATGTCATAGCACTTTCCCCATCTTTTTTTAGGGGGAGGGATCTTCACGGGGCTGCTAATAGTACATCCTTGCCATGAGGAGGCACCTGTGTCGTAGAAGAGAAGGTGGGACATATATACGATCCACATTCTTAAAAGTTTTATCCTCCCACCCCTGGGGACATTGTTTACTCAGATAAGACTCTTATGAGGTCAGGAGATTGTGTTATTATCCTGTACTGCTACAGCAAGAAGAATGGGGAAGATCACTTGTGGGGAAAGGCTCTATGACGTTCCCAAAGTTTCCAAAATCATTACAAACACGTTTCAAAGACAGTCATCAGAACAAGTATTTTGGAACATTGCCTATGTTTAGCAATGGGCTGGAAGAGAGAAAAAGCTGAACTGTTTACTTTACTTTACTTTACTTTACTTTACTTTACTTTACTTTACTTTACTTTACTTTACTTTACTTTACTTTACTTTACTTTACTTTACTTTACTTTACTTTACTTTGCCATTGCACCTCGTACAATGAAATTAAATGCCATCTTCAGTGTACATTATAACTATAAAAAAAACCACAAACACACTTCCTTCACATTCTATACAATTGAATTGAAAACCCGATATTGCATTAATATTGCACTATACAGTAGAATTCAATTTAGTTACTGCCCTGGGATAGAAGCTGTTTTTCAGACTATTTTTCCTTGTTTTTATTATCCTGTACCGTCTGCCAGATGGTAATCGTTCGAAAAAAGGGTGCCCAGGATGAGATGGATCTTTAAGAATGTTTTGAACTTTCTTAAGGCAGTGGGAGTTATAATGCTCTTCCAAAGAGGGGAGAGGGCAACCAATGATCCTCTGGACAATGACGTTAACCCTCTGGAGTGCTGTCCTATCTGCCACTGGGCAATTGGTAAACCATGCATAGGTGCACTAAGTTAAAATACTCTCTATGGTGCAGCAGAAGGTCACGAGCAGTTTTTCATTCAGTTGTTGTTTCCTGAGAAGTCTCAGGTAGTATAATCTCTGCTGGGCCCTTTTGACCAGTGCTGCAATGTGAGTACCCCAGGTCAGGTCCTCTTTTATGATAACACCCAGAAACTTAACACTGGCTACTTGCTCCACTCGGTCTCCATTGATAAGCAAGGGCTGAATGTCTGATCTATTCCTTTTATAGTCCACTATAAAAGGACTTATTGGTCCTATTGGTATTAAGGACCAAGTTATTGAATCAACACCACGAAAGCAACCGGTCTACCTCATCATGATAGGTAGACTCATCCCCTCCCCGAGATAAGTCCCACCACTGTTGTATCATCTGCAAATTTAGTAATAGTATTACTAACATGAGTGGGAATGCAGTCATGCACATTAAGAGTATAGAGTTAGGAACTCAACACGTAACCCTGTGGTGTTAAGAATAAGGGTTGAAGAGATATGATTACTTAATCTGACCCTCTGAGACCAGCCAGACAGGAAATCCATAATCCAAAAGCAGATTGAATAAGAAGTCCAAAATCCGTAAGTTTAGACATTAGTCTATGTGGAAGTATTGTGTTAAATGCAGAGCTACAAAAAGCATCCTCACAGAGCCCCCCTGCTGTTCCAAATGAATCAGAGCAGTGTGAAGAGTGATGGCTATAGCATCCTCTGTAGATCTATTTCTTCTGTATGCAAACTGGTGTTTATCAAATGTATGTGGAAGACCAGAAATGATGTGCCAGCAGACCAATTTCTCAAAGCACTTCATGATGATAGGAGTGAGTGCCACTGGTCTGTAATTGTTGATGTTATTGATAGTGAACTTCTCTGGCAGCGGAACAATGGTGGAAGCCTTCAAACAAGATGGAATAGTGGACTGGGATAAAGATCCTGGTAAGAGGACAAGAGGACGATGCTGTTAGTAAATAGAAAATGGACTTGGGAATTCTTGTACCACCTATAGAAAGAGCAACTGTGCAGATTCCAGAGTGCTCCGCACAGCTACTGTTGGGATTGCAGGTGGCAGCTGGGTGGCAAGAAGCATCTTTACATAATTACTTCTGATGTGACAGCTGCATTCTTTCTTGGGTTTGGTGATAGTTATCCATGCCCTGATTGCTTTCTATCTTAATTATTGTAATACATGTAGGAATGTCCTTGACAAATACCTCGAAGTTGCAAAACACAATAGCTAGGCTACTATCCAAGTAAACTTCAGGGATTCAACTAAAGGATCCACACTGGGGCCATTGCCTAGGGCAGAATTTAAAGTATTGGCATGGACCATTAAACTGTTGAACATCCAGGGGATACATCTCTTTTAACAAACTTGTTTTGTTGTTAAGACTTGCAGGAGGGACTTCCTGAAGATGCTCCATTCTTCTTTCTAGCAGAGAAGATAGTCTTTTCTGAGCTGCACCTGTTGCCTGATTGCCCCCAGATCCAATTCAAGATGTTTGTTATTACCTATAAAGCCTATGTTATGGCATAGGTCACGGTTACCCGAGGAGCCATCTTGGGCCACAGTGCCAGGTAACAGAGATGAGAGCAAGGGAGGTATAATATGGCTTCCGCATCCCACATGCTTAGCCAGTTCCTACAGTGGCACTGGCATCTGTACACAATCAGGTACATTGTAGCCCTCAGAGGGATCTGTCTCTCAAGAAAGTGCTAATTACACTTGGATTGGGAGGTTTTCTAGATCTAATATGGGGATCCAGAGGGAGCCTTCACCTGAAATGAGGTTGCATCTTCCTATTCAATGAGGACAAGTGGCTGTGGATGATCTTGTTGTGAAGGTTTAGTACACTAGGAGATGGTGTGAGGAATTGAGGGGTGGGTGGGCCAATATGAGTAGCACTTTGGGATTGATGCCTTCAAAAATGAGACGATTGGAATTGTGCAGATTTTTGTTGGTGGCCTCCTGTATGTGGAGTTGTACTACTATAGTGGGAAGACTAAACTGATCCCAGTTATGACAGGTCATGGGATATTACGGTAAGAGGATTCCAAGTGAAGGGGGACTGAAACCTGGATGAGGATCTCCACTTCCATTTTAGCTGTCCCACTTCTGTGTCCAAATGACCAGCCAGTGATTTTGATCTCAAGTTGCTTATTGTAAATGTGATGTCCATTTACAATAGGATCTTGCTTATCTCCAAGTGTTAAGAGTGTTAACACTTGGAGATGTTAATGAGCAGAGATGCCATACCTATAATCAAGGCTTCTACTTTAGAGGTGAGAGAATGTGAATACTGGTGTATTAAGGTTAGTCATAGATGTACCAGCTGCACTGTCTCTGACAGGATCTTTATCCAAAATTTTAGATCTATTTTTGGAGCGAGAATTGGGGCATGCTGCCAAGAATCTTTTGATTGGGGTAGGATAGAAATCTCATAAAAAGAATTAATTAGCCACAAAAGGCATGAAAAGTGAAAGGGTTAATTATGCTTAAATCTTCTAGCTAAGAGTGAAACTAAAAAAAAACCATTTCAAATAGTAATATCCAAGGAGGATCTACTTGATTGCCACAATGAAATATAATAAATGTTAATTCAGTTTGCACTCAAGTCCTGGTGATCACATGGGCACAGCCATATAGAATATTATTTTTTAAGGAAGATTTTGACTTCCCACTTTGAAAAGGCAACAACTGAGTAATTTCTACTAATGATCATGTATAGAACCCAGTTTCAAACAAACTTATTCTAGATCAATGCTGATCAAAGATTATTAAATGAGTTAGAATAGCTGAAATAGCTTCTGCATCTAACACTCAAAAGCATCAGCAAGCATGTGATAAAGATAATCCAACCCAAAAGCTGCCACACACTCTTTCTCTTATAAACAGGGATCAGGCTGAAACATAGCCAAGCACAAAGTAAACAGGCACTTGTAATCTTTTTTTTAAAAAAATAGAATTTAAAGCATTTTCAGTGCATCAGAACAGGTGGTTTATTTGTTTAAGCTAGATGTCGATACAAGTAGTCCTCGATTTACAATAGTTCATTTAGTGACTGTTCAAAGTTACAACAGCATTGAAAAAAGTGACTTATGACCATTTTTCACTTGCAACCTTTGTAGCATCCCCGTGATCACGTGATCAAAATTCAGACACTTGGCAACTGACTCATACTTAGGACCGTTGCTGTGCCCCAAGGTCCTGTGATCGCCTTTTGCAACCTTCTGTCAAGCAAAGTCAATGGGGAAGCCAGATTCACTTAACAACCGTGTTGCTAACTTATCAACTGCAGTGATTCACTTAACAACTGTTGCAAGGAAGGTCTTAAAGTAGGGCAAAACTCACTGAACTAATGTCTCACTTAACAATAGAAATGTTGGGTTCAGTTGTGACCATAAGTCAAGGACTACCTGTATTTGTTGTACAGTATTGTACAGAGTTATCTACAAGATACAGCATCAAGGACCGTAACAGCCACTGTGTAGGACAGACAGGCTGAAGACTGGCAGAGTGAATCCATGAACACCAACTAGCAGTCAGAAGACACAGCGAAAACCGCCTTAGCCAATCTCACAACACATGGGCAGACTCGACCACATGGGAGTATGGGAACAATATGAGAAATTGTTAGCATCATAGACCAAGCCAAACTCCGCCCCCCTTCCAAAAAAAACCATTAGGGAATTCTGGAAGCTTGACATTCAGAAATAATCAGCCATCAATAGACAAATAGAGATAAAGCATATTTACCTGCCATTCAAAAGAGACAATAGAAAAGCTAAGAAGGAAACCAAAAGATCAAATACATCCTTTCCAGCAGCCAGATAAGCCAGGATTGACACCAGACAAAGAATCAAGCTGAAAACAATACCCTAATCAATAAACTACCAAGCTGAAAACCACACACCAAAACTGGCCGGGCAACTACTGTATATAAACCAAAATCTGCTCTCCCTGGCACTGATGTTGTTATCTATTTGGGTGATGAAACATCTGCAAGCAAACATCCAGGCTCAGAGAGCACCAAGGATTCCCAATTCAATCCTAAACTGCAGATATCCTCTTCTATTGATACTTACAATATGTATTTTTTAAAATTATTCAAGTCTCTTCAACTTTCTCAGGAATTTTTTTTAAAAAACGGATTCTCCTTATAGGCTCTCCTAAGCAGAATGGTTGGTGCCAATGCATATGGTAAACGTGTTAGTTATCGTCTGCACAGATTGCTTGATATTTATTTACACGGTGCTAAAGATAAACATTGGCTGTATTTATCCTATCCTTCCTCCGGGGAAACACAACAGAGCATTTTACAACCACCACCAAGACACATGGAAAGGTAAGTTGTACCTGAAAAATAGGCACACCCTGGCCCAGCAATTACTTTAGGTATATAGAGATGTAAATCCCAGATATTTTTATCCCTTGGGCCCAACGCATTAGCAGCTTTCCTAGGTAGGTTTTTATTTTATTTTTTTTGCCTATAATACCTATATATTTATTTAACATTGAAACATTGTCCCTTTGAATAAAAAATGATTTAAAAGACAAGGCTGAAACATCCATCAGTGGAAAAGAGAAGAAGGGTGACTTTCACAACGCTACTGTATATAGATTGCTCTGAAAGCAAGAGAATGGGATTACAGATAAAACAGAATGTGAATAATACTGACATCCTACATACCTGCTTGTCACTGGATAACTGTACAGTATGAAATGTTTTCTCCTCTTCAGTGCTTCCTTCATGAGATTCTATTGAAGTGTGCTTCTGATTAGCCCTCACCCCACCTAGTCAAACTTTATGTATGTTAAGCATGCTTAGTCAATGGATAAGGACCCCTCCCCCCCCATACATGCATACATCGAAAAAACCTCCTCTTTAGGCCCAGATGCTGCATAAACATACAAGCTCCATTATGGCTATTGAAAATAGAAGAAATTATAGATACGGTAGGTAGTCCTTGTATAGCTACCACAGTTGGGACTGGCAACTCGGTTGTTTTAAGTGAAGCAGTCGGTAAGTGAAACCGCAGTTGTGCTTATGATTCAGCTTTCCTTTGCTTTACAGTTGCTGTGAAGGTAATAAATGGACGCATTGGATGCAAAATTATTTTTCATCACCGTCGTAACTGCAAACGATTGTTAAATGAGGCAGTTGCTAAAGGAGGGTTGCCTGTAAGTCTTTTAATTGTAGATGTACCCATGTCCACATACGGTATCTGTTTTACATATTATACTGTGCCATTGTTTAATCATGGTTTGATGATTAAACCCTAATTGCCTGGGTCTGTACACTAAGCCAAAACCTAACATTATAATGAACATACGTGAACCGGACTGTTAATGCAAGCATAAACTCTGAAAATTAGAAGAGTTTGGCATTTTGAAATGCTTGCTTTATTTTAAAACCCAACACACCTAAAACCCACTGAGGATTTACACAAAATTGAAAAGAGAATGAACAAAGAATGAATTAAACTTTTTTTCCCCATCTTTGCTTGCTTGCTTACTGCATCTACAATATCATTCTTGTAGTACTGTGTTTTGAACAATGCCTTACACTTATATTTAAATTAGGGAGAATGAACAAAAACAAGATGCAACAGATAAATAGCAACTTGTCACAAGTTTGACATGTCTTCAAGAAGTAATAGTATAGATTTCTATACCAGAATTTCCCTAGCAAATACATTCTGTACAGTTGCTAATGAAAGTATGATTGACTTACAATATACTGTACATGGAATATTGGAAGTTGGGTATTTTATTTTGAATTCAATATTAAAATAGTATGGCTAATCAATGAACATATACACTCAAAGTATTTCAAATTGAGTATATGAATACAGCTTTTTGTACTGTACTATGTATTGAATAGGAGAATATATTTCCTAGGCCAAACAATTTAGAAGCATCAGAGTTCACGAATGCGCAAACATTTTGTTCCTGCATGCTTGTTGCACAATTTCAAGAATGGCTCAGCATTAAGATGCCTCAAAATATGGGCATATCTGTTTAGACCAGATTGGCATCAAGAAAGAAGGATCCATACAAGGATTTCTGATCAATATCCTGAGGTGGAAACAGATTGGCTCTAAGAACCTATTCAACAATCAAAACGATCAACTGCAGCAATAGATCTAGTTTTGCACATTTGAAACTAGGATGGGAACAGTGAGATGTGATCCACCTATTCAATCCAGCAATCACATTTATTTAGCATGGAATATCCTTCATACAATCAGGATTCTGTGGGAAAGTTAGTACTGCAAAGAAATGTATTAAAAGTTACTACTCCAAAGAAGTCACTCATTTTTAAAAACAAAAAATATTGAATCATGTCCAATTCTGTATCTAAATTCACTGATAAGTTCATTTGCTCTTTCAATACTAATGCTGCTGTCTTTAGACATGTTCTACTAAAGTATACTTCATTAATCACAGGACATTTCGGATAAGAGTAACCAGATCCTATATAAGTTGGAATCTAGTGACTAAAATTCTAAAAATATTTTGCTTTAGCTGATTTCTTTGTCTCTTATCTCTTCGTTCTGCATGCTGATTTTACTACATCTCCTTATCAAACGCAGATTCCGAAATGCCCTTTTCAAGACAAGCTAAATGTACATTTTTGTTACTGGGGTTCACGTATGTGGGTGTGTTCATTTTCCCACCCATATTTTCCATTTAGCGGTAGAAGTGATCCTATTTCAGAATTCTAGAGTTCTGAGCATTGCAGAATCAAGAAATACAAGTAAAAAAGGCATATATGATTTCCATTTAAAAACAAAATTCTCTGCATAGCATCTGATAAATCAGACCATGTGGGCTATTTAATCTGGAGCCCATTCTGATGAGTGGCTTTTCTGAGTTCAACATCAGTAGACTATACAAGAAGCTTTAAGGCATTTATTTATGTATTTCACTAATCTTGCAGAATTACACGATTCCATGAGTATAAAATTATCACATGGCTAAAAATGGGGAAGTAATCTTTTATTTATTACAGTGAAGTTTTTGCTCATTAGTCAATAGTTCAATGGTTTGCATCTACAGTCTTGCAAGGTGGCTTCAAAGAAAGTTGCACCAAGGCATTATTAAATTAAAAGACAGCAATATTTCCATAATCTATTTTAACATACCGATTCAAAGCAGAGAAATTCAGGCATTTCCAACATCACATTTAATAATGGCACATGGAACCAATATGTGATCGGGAAACTAATGAGGCAAATTAAGTTACAGGTATGAATTTTACATCAAATGGATTAATATTATACGGCACTAAGGAATTTTAAACACCCCGCATCGTCATGAATTTTTAATCGTGATGCGCTTTAATTCAATGTAGCAAGGCCATTAATTCCCTTAAGCACAACAAAATAAAAAACTCCCCACCCACCCCCGCCAATTCTCACCAACTTTCTGGAGTTTAGAAGTGATTGTTTTGAAGGAAAATATTCTTGAGTGTCAATAATAAAGCCGCGGAGGGGGGTTGAAAAACAATTTAAAAAAAAAAAAAAACATGGAATGAAGCCTGAAACCGCACGTCTCCTTGGGGAACTAGCTGGAAGTGATAATTAGGCAGTCTGAAGAATAAATGTGGAGAACAAAAAGAGAGAGAGAGAAGAGGGAGAGACAGAAGTGATCGCATCGGCCATTGCTTTCTCTTCGGATTGAGAGCCAGATCTCAGGAGCTATTTTCAAGGGCTCCCCGAGCCGCCGGGGATCCCCAAGAGCCAGGCAAACCACCGGCAAGCCCGGCTTGAATTCCATTCGCATTCCCGCAGTTCCCTCGCAAGGAACTTCTTTTTTCCCTCCCTCCGTCCCGCTCTCCTCCCTCTGGCTCGACAGACCTCCCTTTTTCCCCGAGACCCTATAGAGCGTTTGACAGAATGGAGACAGTTGTCATTGGCTAACGCGACGTTCCATGGAGAAAACGGCCGCTTCCGATTGGCTAAAGCGCAACGCCGTTTTCTCGTGCCTAGGGTTTTTTTTTTTTTGTGTATTTTTTTTTAATGTCCACATTATCCCTCCCTTAGTCTTGTGTGCGTCTCACCCACTCGCTTATTCTCCTTCTCCCTCCCTCTGGACTCGGGCAGCGTGCGCGCCCCGCCCAACCTGTACCCCGTGCTCTATATATAGATAAAGCGGCATAGCAAAGCGGGCAGAGCCAGAGGTTGGTTGGGATCGAAGTGAGAGCCGGGAAGGGGAACTGATCGGACCGACAAACAAATTGATCGGGTAGGTGGCGGCTGGATTTTTTATTTTTATTTTTTTAAATTTCCACCCCACCTCCACGATTTGTCATTTTCTGCTCTCTTTGCTATTTTTTCCCCCTTCCTTTTTTATTTTATTTTTTATTTTATTTTTTGCAAAATCCGAAGATTGCCAGCGGTCCGAGCCGGGCTTCTTCCTCCCCTCGATTTGTCCAGCCAAAGAGCGCCGCATCGCCTCTTGTCTTGTCATCCTGCGGGCGGGAGCGGGTTTTTTTTTTTTTTTTTTTGTGCGTGTGTGTGTGTGTGTTTTGTGGCTCCGGCGCCGAGCGGCTCTTCTTGCCTGCTCGCGTCTCTCTTTTGCACCATGAAAGCGGTGAGTCCCGTCCGACACCCCAGCAGGAAAGCCCTGACTAGCGGCTGCTGTTGCGGCGGCGACGGAGGCGGCGGCGACGACGATCTGGCTCTGCGTTGCCTGGCCGAGCACGGCTGCTACAAGGGGAACCCCTCGCTGGGCGAGGAGGAGCCCGCCGCTCTGTGTCTTCAGTGCGACATGAATGACTGTTACAGCCGCCTTCGGAAGCTGGTGCCCACCATTCCGCCCAACAAGCGGGTCAGCAAAGTGGAGATCCTGCAGCATGTGATCGACTACATCCTGGATCTGCAGCTGGCCTTGGAGACCCACCCGGCTTTGCTCCGGCCGTCGCCGCCGCCGCCCCCTCCGTTGCACCCGGCAAGTTACCCTGGAGGGCCTCCCCGGACCCCGCTCACAGCGCTCAACACCGACCCGGTAAGAGCCGCCGCCACCGCAGGGAAGGGAAGGGAAGGGGAGAGAGGCGGCTTCGGAGAACAGAGGTTGGGACGGTGGCTCTTTTCTTCCTCCCGCGCACCGGGGCAAAAGGCAAACCCCAACCTGCCGCGATCTTAGCCTCAGATCCTAAGGTCGATTCCCACGCGCGATCCACAAGCCCGTGAAAGAGGAGTGGTCCTAATAGCTGGCTTCCCTGCCCCGTCACGCCTCTCTTTGCGTCGCCTTACCTTTTTAGATCAACCTTTTGGAATTTGATTACGCCTCGCCTGTCTCTCCCGGGAGCCCGAGGAGGTCACTATTTCCCACGGCTTTGAACCTGGATCTCCCGGTCCAGCTTCCAGATCTGAATGATCGCACGGCGTCAAGATTTGCCAGTGCCGTCTCTGTTTGGTTGAAATACCTACCGACTTTAGCCCAAATGCCGGTCCTTATAATCTCCGAGGACGGAAAGTCTTCGGAGAGAAAATACGGGGTTAATTAGGCTGTGAATTGTAAGCCGGTATATTGATATTGCCTTTAAATTGCATAGCAGATTGGATGAATATATCCAATCCAATATATATATATATACCTGCCAGCTCTTAATAACAAATAAGATACAACTGCACATGTTTATTGAATTGCATGCATTCCCAGACTGTGTGTTGCAGGCCCTTGTCATTCAGGAACTATAGGCAACATTCAATGATATAGCTTTTGGGTGTGGTAGAGCACAATTTATATGTAGGGAATCAGATATGCAAGTTGTCTATAGAGGCAACTTTCTGCTTGATTCTAATGGGTGTCACTTCTTTTAGAGTTGTCCTGATCTAACTAGTCACACAAATACTCTTTTCCTTCACTTAAGTTATAAATACAGTACATATCAACACTTGCCTTCTTGATTGGATATAGCACTGGAAGCAAATGGAGATACTGAACTCATCCCACCAGCATGTGCTAGTTGTGGTATTTGTGATTTGCGGGGTTGGAGTCAAAAGTGCTTAGAAGTAGGACTGTTGGGAAGAATAGGAGCATGCTGTAAATAAACAATTGTTTAGTAAAGGACCGAAGAGGAGATAGTTTTGGAACACTGCCTTCATAATCGATTATTCCCAGACATCAAAAATATGCTTCCAGAAAAAAGAAGTCATGTGCCAGAGATTAAGATTCCAGTCTCACAAACCTGTGAGTTATGCGAAGAGGGGTTCTCTTTGCTTGGTTGCATTGCGCTGGGGGAAAAAACATCAGCCCTCAGCCGCAGTTGGCCATCCCTGTAGGGGTCTATCAAGCAAAAGGTTGTCATCCTTGGCAGCTTTTAGTCTGACGCTAACTGCTGGCCTGGGTGGGGATCTACAGCCCTTTGAGACTGACAAATTCTTGCAGCCCCCTCTGCCTCTGTTTGAAATTGTCTTCGCAACCAGCCTGCCGGGGAAAGAGAGCTGTTTATCATTAAACTTGGTATTTGCATTTGCTGTAATGTTCAACTGTTGTTTTGTTCTTGTGCAGGCGGGTGCTGTTAATAAGCAAGGAGATAGTATTTTGTGCCGCTGAACTGCACTTCCAAGGTGAGTATGTCTTTTAAGATTGGCACGGTGGAGGGGCTGAGAGCACTTATCACTCCTAGTATTGACTTTGTAGTTTCATCTAAGGCAGCAACCTTAGACACACTCACCTGTAACTTAAGACTCCCTGAAATCTGTGGGACGTGCCCGTGTGCAAATAGAAGGAGGATTAGGTTTCAGGGCTTCTCACTTAGCCGGTAAGGCACACACACCAGTCTTGGATATGTTTATAAGAACCTAAAAGCAGCAGCGCAATAAAATACCTGCTTCAAACTAGGGCATGAGATTGCAGTCCACCAGCTAGTTCAACTTGGGTACTTAGGTTTTAACAACATAATCCTCCTTTAACAACATAATCCTTCAGTTGAGTTAAAAGTTATTATAGTTTTGTGGCTCAGAGCAGGAGGCAAGCTTCTTCCCTTATATTTTCTTTTTTAATTCTACACACATATTTTAGGACAGGTAGGGTGAGACTGCATTTCTTCTAAATATCATACATTTGTGCTAAAGGGTTGTGTATTAAACAGTGCGTGTTAATTAGTGTAGACTTTTGGTATGTTCTAAGCCTATACGATGGACAAAACATAAGAAAAAAAACTGCTTTCTGCATGCTTAGAAAAAAGAAAGCTGCCTTTGGTCTTAACTGCAAGATCTTTTGACTGATGCAAAGGACGAGCAGAGCAAGCTGCCCTTTTCGAACAGTCTTTAGGAATTCCCTCCTTTTCTTTTCTGTAAAAGCCATGAATAATACATTATGGAAATGCTGTTGAATGAGGGGTCCCTGATGTTCTCCGAGCGTGGCGATTTTCTTACATTACCCAAACTAGGTAACAAAACATCTGCAAGAAAACCACCAAGTTCAGAGAGAACCAAAGACCTCTCATTTCAACCCTGAGCTACAAATATTCTCCTTTATTGGTTGCTGTTGAATGTCTCTTGTGTATTTTGCTTCGGCACTTAGGCTGTCGACTGCCCTTCCCCCCCCCTTTACTTGGATGCAAATCCTATTTAACTCCATACAACTTAATTTCCCAAGTAAACACGCATCAGGGGTTTCTATCGCCCATGTGCTTCTTCATCTGTGCAAACAGAAATGGAGGAGTGACTTGCAGGGCACTTTTCCCTAACTCCTTCCCTCTTTTCTACTCCCCGGCAAGCTTCTTCTCGCTGGGACTTGCAGCTATTCCTCTGCTTGGCCTAGCCTGGGAGCTGCCCTTGTTGTTTGACCTGGTTTGTTTTGGGTTGTTGATCAAGCATGTCTTCTGTTTTGTTGGTGGCGCCAGTCAGTCTGGAGCAGAATGGTTCACACCCCCTCCTCTATTCATTCCTCTTCCACAGGTGTGCAGCAAGCAGATCCTGAGCCACAGAAGCAGAAAGACACATTAGAGGAGGGAGGGGGAAAAACAGAGATGAAAAACAAAACAGAAAAAAAAAATCAGCCACTAGGCTAAAGAAAAAAGAAACCTCAACTACTCCAGAATTCTTTCCATACTTCCTTTAGAGTGAGAGAAAGAGAAAAAAAAATCACAACTTTGTACGTTCATAGCATTTTTCACATGACTCTTAAACTTTTTTTTTTTTTAGATCAGATGTGAATTGTGTACATGTCTAGGAGGGAGGGGATTTAAATCTTCAGTATTGTGTGGTTTTCTGTTGGATTGAAGATCAAGGGCAAAAACTGGAGTTTAGAAATGTAACTTTAATGCGTCGAGCAGTTAAAATCTGAAGCTTTACTAATCTACCAGAGGCATTGTAGATAACTTTTGTTTCGGCATCTATTGTTTAAAATAGATGGTTTTATTGTTTCCTTGGGGATTTTCTTCTCCCTGCAGGAATGTTACATATTGTATAGATTAAAATGAGTGACATTTCATACTATGTATATAGAGAGAGCTTCTATAAGTGTAAGTGAGAAAAGTTTATGCTTTAATAGACCGACTGTAATTATGAAATATTTTTAATTAAATATTTTTTGTAAATATTATCAAGATGTGTATGTTTTTTTTAAAATGTGAGAACGTTTCTTTAGGAAAACAATATTTCTGGCTCAAGTGCAGAACTGCTGACAAAGACAATATATTGGATGTTGCCCCCCCCACTGCCCCCCCACTCCGTCCCTCTAGACTCTGAAGCTATAGGCGTAGGTAGCTTGGTCCTGCATGAATGCATGAGCTGTCTAACCACAAATAAAATGTGTTCTGAATCCATACAGATGTGCTTTTCTTCAATCCAATTAAGAGGTGTTTGTATCATACAGTTTTGAAACTTACATTTTGTCTGGCACTAAGATTTATATGACAGTGTACGAGGAGAGGTTATCAAGATGTAAGAATCGGTTCTTACCCAAGACAGCTTGGGTTTTTTCAGTCTGGGTACGGTGCTGAGGTATTATCAGCATTTATGTAGTCTTTTGTTGTCACAAACATTTTTGTAATACCAAGTGGGGTGATGTTACCCCATCATTTTAAGCCTTGTGGCATTTTACTTGGAGAGAGGGTTTTGAAAAGTTTTCTGCTTCTGACCAAAGGGCACATACTGTCAACAAATGTAAAGTTGCTGTTTCTTTCATCCAAAGACTAGAAACGTGGAGAGTAGGATGGGATAATAGGGAAAATTTTCAGTCTTAATTACTGGTATAAATCAATTTCAAAGAACTTATGTAGACCAAAAAAACCACAACCAGATGACTGTATTGAGATTATTTTTTTAATATATAGCAGCATTAATTTTATTGCAGCTCTGTTAACATCTGAAATTCCTGTTTAGTGTCTGTTATGTGTAACTTCTACATATAAACATTAAACTAGATTGATTGTGGCTTATGCTGTGATTTGCTTCTTTCTTTCTTTGCCATTTCCATGACTCTGTATATCTGTTTCCCTTTGCTTATCCTTGATTGGTATTTTTATGGCAAAAACTGGATTTGCTAATATCAGAATTGGGGAAGACTGATAAATCTCCTTTCTGCCTAGGTTCTGAGAAAGTTACATATATCATATAATCAACAGTCTCAACATACCAACATGGAGGGATTTTCACAGAGTGGGTAAATTAAGTAGAATTTAATTGGATCCTTTGTCAAGAGTTATCCAACTGTGTATGAAAGCATGGCCTGCTTGATTTTCTAAAAAAAAGTGAGAGGATTTGTTGCAGATGATGATAAGTGTCAAAGTAAGTTGGCCTAGGGATCCTCTTTTTATTAAAATAAATATTTATGAGGTAATGGATACTTGGAAGTAAATCAGATATTGATAAGTGTGGTAAAGTGTCAGCAGGATCAATGTTTTATTCAAAATGCTTGATATTAAGATTAATCAAAACACAAGCTTGTTTTGTTGGGAAGGAACATCAAACACTACATTTAGATTAAAATTAAATGTAAAACTGTTTTAAAAGGGGGGGGTTTATTGGTGTAAAGTATCGTTAAGCCCCTAAACTGAAGAAATACAGTTTAGCTTGAAATTTAACAATTCAAACCAGCACCACTTTTATAAAAACCACCTTTCTTAGAACAGAACAAAATTCTTGTTCGTTCATTTACATTCATTTTTAATTTTAACTGCCAAAGAAAAATGTTTCACACAGATAAATACATTTTTGGCTTGAGATAGCTCCTATCTTGAGTTGCGTAAAAGTTAAAACACAGCACTTATTGAGTTCTTACTTGAGGTGATTTTTCCACAACACAAAATTCAGGCATTAATTTAACTTGGTTTATACGTAAGAGGTAAAAGGAAAATTCAATCTAGTGTGTAGAATAATGTCAGGTCGGATTTAATTTCTTTTTTTAATTCATTGTGGTGGCTCTCTGTACATGGTTTTTAATGCACACCAGTTCCAATTCGTTTGTTCCTGTTAAGTCTAGAAAACCATGGGTTATAGATTGTATAAGTGCAGCATAATTAAATGAAACATGGGTTTTAAGAATGAGCATGGGTTTATTTCAGTTGCTTCTTTTCCATTGATTCACTGATTAAGTGCAACTTAAAAAAAAAATAAGCCAAATTGCATGTGTCTCTTTCGAATGACCTTGTTTCATCGAAACCTCAAACCTTTTTCCACTCTCATTAACTTCAATTAGAAGGACTCCTTCTGAAGGGCTACTGTCTATGACCTAGTACTGTCATGGATTAAAATCTACCTCCTGTGAGCCTGACTGCTCAGTTCAATGCTTACCATCCCCTGCATAGTGACACTGAAGCAAGTTGCATCTCTGTGAAGGGAGAGCCTTGGGTTATACTTATAATTCGGCACACAAAACTGGAGTTCAAGTTGTACAGAGAAGGAGCGAAATGAGCGCAGGCATCTGAAATGTGGCAGAAAAGCCAGTTTTGAATGATGATCTCAAGTAAGGTTGACAATGCAGTTGATAAGAATAGATGTTACTAACACTTTGCAGGAATAACCTACACCCATTTAAGAAATGAGCCAAAATTATAAAGTTCATTTCCCACTTTTAAAAAGTGTTTTGAAACCAGTTATATAAACTACTGAACAACTGCGGACTATGATGGCAATAACAAATAAGTCATAATAATACAATTATAGGATAATAAAATTAGATTATTGCATGAGATTTAAGGGAAACCTACCTTAAGTGTAGTTCATACTTATTGTAACATCGACAGTTTATTGTGATTTGGAGAATTTGATATTAAAGCTGACATGCAATTACATTTTAAAAAACTAACACATGTCCATCAAAAAATTGATTCGAGTGGAAGGAGGCAAATGTTCCTGAATGACATTTATATCCATTAGCATCTTGTGGATGAGGAAACACGGCACTTTAGGACCACTGTTTTTCTCAGTGGAGTACAGAGCTATTATGCAATAATAAACCCCTTATGCAATAGTTCTTGCACTAATACCAGTTCTATCTAATCACTCTACAGGGAATTTGGGCATTGGTTTGCACTATTTTACATATACAACAAGGCATATAAATAAATGCAGGACATTCTGCTTTTGCCCTCCCAGTTGTTAACAATTGCAACTAAAGTAGGGAATCTTAATCCCTTGTGGTTTCATGGAATCGCTACCGAGAATCAATAGATATTGAGTTTACTACAATTTTTAATCAGATACTTTTAGATACTTTTATCTGAGACGCTATTCATGCTGATCTCTTCAACTGTTGATTGACTTGTGTGCTGCCAAGACATATATTGATATGTCTTGGTTTGGAATGTGTTGGCAAAAACGTCACTGAATTTTACAGGAAGAAATCGCACGGAGATGTAAGTATTCATACTCGGAAGTAATTCCGTTTACAATGGGATTTACTCTTCAAGGAATGTGTGCAAAGGATTGCAGCCATGGCTTGGTAATTAGTTGGTGGATTGCAAAGGAATGTTGACTCAGAATTTCATTATTACACTCTTTTCTTTCCCTTTATTTTAGTATAATGTAGGAGACTGTTCAAATCTCAGTGATGCTTTTGTTCACTGTTTCTTGTGGCATGAGTAAGGAAACTATGTTAGAATTATGGGGTTCTGCAATCCATCTTTAGTTAAACAGATGTAGGCATGCTCAATTTAAATTGCAGGAAATGCTGATTAAATGTAGTTGTCAGAAATTATTTTGGCACAGATTTACAGTGCAGGTAAACACATTTCACTGCAGTAGTTAAAAAAATGCTAGGATACAATCCCCAATTACATCCAGGAACATAGAACACCATCCATTCATACAAAATTAAGTTTTCTTCTGAAGATAAAGTACTGCAGAAATATAAAAGGTATGCATTTTATATTAAATAGCATTTATTATATGAATAGGAAAGAAATCAGCATAAGCCCAAACACTAATGTGAGTTGCAATGCTCTTCCGGCCTGTAATGTATATCCAAATGATATAGCTTATATCTACTTTCTGATACTTTAGGAACAAAACTCCTATACTTCTTAAACATACATTTAAAGGCACACATGTAAGTGTGCTCTAAGTTGTCATTTGTTCAGTTCACACACACACATCCAAAGACAAAATGCTTTCTTGTCATAAGCTCTTTTCCTAACATGGAAAATGCATTCTCATCTCAATATAAAAATTTATCAATATAATATATATATATATATATATATATATGCTGACTCTGTAAACGGCTTAGGGCTGTAAAGCACTGTCAAGCCGTATATAAGTCTAAGTGCTATTGCGATTTCACCATATTGCAGCACAGATTTCATTAATGAATTTCCTGTATCTTGATTGATCGTTAGCCAATAAAAAGATAAGACTTTCTTCAACTCCATGTGAAAATGTTTCTAAATCAGTGAGTGAAAACAGTAGCAATGTGTTTTGTGTGAGTGTGTTGGTATGTGTGTGTAGGGGAATGTTATTTGCCACTTAGCTGGATCTGCCATAACATCACATTTACGGTGAATTAGGATTCCATCCAGATTGGATTCTTTACTCTCAGTTTATGATTTCTCAATTTAAGAAGTTTTTTTTTTTCCCTTATTCTGTTGCAGGGAAGTAGAAATCTTGTTCCCCAATTCTTCATCCTTCAATTACACTTCATGCGGACCAACATTCTATGTTTTATTTTTGAAAGAAGTGTTAAATGTATAAAAGTATAAATGTCAGAATTCATGTCATTCTTGTATAAAATATTCTCACCCAGGGAAGTTGTCTATTATTTTAATAGTTCTGCATTGGGAAAAAGTGACTTTTGGGATAAATTATGGAAGCCACCACTTCTGCTCTAGTAAAGTATATTCTCTTTACTCTGATTTCCCCACAGTTCGGTGATGTTCAGTATGGAACGTTGTGTAATGCCACACAATTCTAAGAATAGTTAAAATACTATTCCTTTGGCATTGAAGTTATTATATTCATGTAGTATATGGTAATAGAGTTAAATTCCTTCTGGTATTTATAAGACTCTCATCTCTTTGTAATAGTTACCAAAAAGTATAAAATACACACACAGCAACATGATAAGAGGTTTCATATCTGGATGAGTAGCTACAAGAATTATAACAAAAGTATCATAAGAAAGAGATTGGAGAAGTGGTTTATTCAAATAAGGAGCCATAGGGAAGATACCAAAAAGTCTGTCATTTGCTCAGGGATTCTGCTTCCCGAATCCAACAGTTTCTATGGAAGTAGCATACATATATTTAAGAACTTCTGAGAATTCAGCAATTTCCTTAGTGTTCCTCATTAGAAATCTCATTTCACATTATTAATCTGGAAATAGTGCTCAGTACAGCTGGTACAGGTAGTCCTTGACTTACAACAGTTTGTTTAGTGACATTCGAAGTTACAACGGCACTGAAAAAGTGACTTATGATTGTTTTTGCACTTAATGACACGATTGCATCATCCCCATGGTCATGTTATTAACATTCAGATGCTTAGCAACTGGTTCAGATAGCAATAGCACTTAGACTTATATACCGCTTCACAGTACTTTACAGCCTTCTGTAAACAGTTTACAGAGTCAGCATATTGCCCCCCATAATCTGGGTCCTCATTTTATCAACCTTGGAAAAATGGAAGGCTGAATCAACCTGGAGATGGTGAGACTTGAACTGCCAAACTGCTGGCAATCGGCAGTCAGCAGAATTAGCCTGCAATACTGCATTCTAATCACTGCACCACCGCAGCTCTTAATAAATAAATATACGGTAAATGATGGTTGCAGTGTCCCGGGGTCATGTGATCACCTTTTGCGACCTTCTGACAAGCAAAGTGAATGGGGAAGCCACATTCACCTGATAACCATGTTACTAATTTAACAAATGCAGTGATTCACTTAATTGTGGCAAGAAAAATGGGCAAAAGTCACCTAACAACTATTTCACTTGGCAACAGAAATGTTGCGGTTCAATTGTGATCATAAGTCAAGAATTACCTTTAATAAAACTGATTAAAAATACTTTCATTTTAATATGTGCCCTAGCAACAGAAATTTTGGGCTCAATTGTGGTCATAAGGTGAGAATTACCTACACTTAGTATTCAATAAAACTGATTAAAAATACTTTGATTTTAATATGTGCCCTGGTGTTTATGGAAAATATTTGTATGCCACCCTTCAAGGCCATATTCCTTGGATTGCATCGAAAACAATGAAATCATTATACATTTAAAAATGCACCCATTATACCCTTGGTGTAATGGGTAAGGCATCAGGCGACTGTGAGTTCTAATCCTGCCTTGGGCATGAAGCCGGTTGAGTGACCTTGACACTCTCTTCCGGGAAATTATCACAAGCCAACACTGACTTGAAAGCACAAAAATAAAAACATCAACAATGCAATAGACGAACTGAAAAGATTTGTCTAAAATAGTTTAATTCCACAATATCAAAACATTACAATGTTAATTCTTTAAAATACAACTTTGAGGCACAAAATAAAACTTTTTTTAAAAAAAAAACATAGAAAGTATACCCATCACTTTGGTGTGAAGATGTCCAGGATTCTTAATTTTTTCTTAAAATAGGAAAATGCAGTTTAGAATGCAAATATATATTTTCTGAAAAATCATGGATCAAAAATGAATGTTGTTTATAGGATGGAAAAGACGAACAATGAGTTTTAATTCCTTAAATGTGATTTGAGTCCCATGTTTCTGCTTCTGTTCCGCTCTTTAAACCATCTTAATTTTCTAGTGCAGAACGTGATTCCTTACCAATTGATAAAAGAAATACTTAGACCATTTATACAATGCATCCCATTTACTTCAAGGGTATAAGAGCTCCTTCAGAGCCATATGTCATGTAAATAACTGTTTCAAACATTTTTTTAACATGCATTTTATGCACTCTATAGATCAATAGCTCTTTTGAAGCTTTGGCACTTTATCTTGTAAAGTCTCATTTAGACTTTAAAAAGATTTATTATTTATTCAATAGGCTATCACTCCTTTCAGGGAGTTTTCATTCTATCATCTAAATAACTATTTAGCCCATTTAAAGATAAATATCTCTTCAGTTTAGAAGAGTTCTTCTGGAAATATTAATATTAATCAGGAAGAACATCCCAAACTCAGCTTGCAGCATAAGCTAGTGTGGCTTGTTAATAGATTTTATTTTTTATTTTCATATTTTTTGCTTAACAGTCCTGTCCGCCCTCCCCCCCCCCCGCATTTTTCTCTGCACAACTGATTTGGTTTGGTAATCAAATTATTAGGCTAAACTGGAAACAACACCTCAAAATATTTTGATATAATAAATGCACAAGGAAAAATGCAGAAAACCCATTCCTATGTTCTAGATTTCACATGACCTAATAACTATGCAAGTAATATTTCCCTATGGAAAATTGAAGGACTTCTAGTGAAAGGATGGAAACAGAACATATTCTGGATGTAGCTGTAGATTACACTGGTTAGAGAGTGTTGTAAACTGGGGGGTCTCAAAATGAAGCCTCTGATGGGGAAAAAAAAACTTAACCTGTGCCCTTAAAAATATCTTACTGCAAAAAGATTCAAACAATAAGGAAGGAGGCAATTCCTGTTCAGTGCTGATAGCCAAGGAATCAGATTGCCTTTATCGTCAGCAAAGGTCATATAATTCTAGAGTAGGGTCCCCAATTCCTGGACCACAGCCCACTACTGGGTCGTGGCCTATTTGGAACCAGGCCGCGTGAGAGGCAGGCTGACAAACCCATAACTCAACTTGCCCAAGCAGTGGGCCGGGGTGTACACACGTGCTTTCAGCCCAACTTGCAGTCAAGCTGCATGTGCATGCCTGTGCGCATCGGCCCACCACTCGTGCAAGTTGAGCTGCACACACCTGCGTACCTGTTCCCCTCTCCCTCCCCACAGATGGACCGCCAAGCCACAAAGGTTGGGGACCGCTGTTCTAGAGGATAGTAATATCTCAGCTAGCTTTCTAAACTTCTGAATCTCTTCAAATAAAGCAATTTAACTCATGTGGAGACTATTGTTGCTACCAGATAAATGACAGCACATACTCAACAGACAACTCTTAGGGAATTGCCATCTTTGGGGAACTTTTAATTCTCACCTTATATCCCTTTCTCCATCCTTCGTATTTGCAGGTAAGTGAACATTGCAGAAAGATACCAAGAATGCAAACATGGCAGAATAATAGGTGGGCAAATTCATTAAAAAGCAGTCTAGCTGTCAGCCACATATCATTTCAACCGAGCTCATCAACTTGTCAATAATGGTAGCTTTCTTACCATTATTGACAAGTGATCCACCTGAGAAAAATCGTGCCAGAGCAAGCTATTTTCTATGGACAATCTGATGGACATCAGCTTACTCAGAAGAAATAAGCATATCTCCTGATCAAAATGTAACTATTCAATGAGCAGTTTCAAAACTTTACCTGCATATGCATAGATACACAGTAATCACAGAGTAAGCTTAGTATTTATTTCAGATGAGAGAGAGAGAGAGAGAGAGAGAGAGAGGGAGAGAGAGAGAGACCACATATTAGGGAAGTTTCCTCTTCAAGGAATAACACAACTACAGTATTTGTTTATTATTATTATTTATTTATTTAAATTACATGCCTCCCATCTCATTATCCAAAGTGACTTATTATCTAACTTTTTTTCTGCCTATCAATAGAGACATTGATAAGGCAATATTTGGTTCAGTAGTACTCCAGTCCTTCAATTAAGTCTCTTCAAAATTGGGCAGAGGTCTATAGTAATCAAGAAGAGATGGAAAGTGCCCTGGCTATCAGAGAGTTGCTTTTTTGGCCAGAAATCGAGAATTTAACGTTTTCAGTCCATCTGATGACCACATAGTGAATGTTTTGATCCCCGTATCATTGTAAACGAGGGATAACAGCTAAAAAATTCCATCCACATATTGGATCAATTCCAAATTGGAATGGTTGGAAGTCCAGTTTGCTTTTTATAATGGAATGACCCCTCCTAACATTTTTTTTTAGTTTTTTTTATCCGGCCTTTATTACTTTATAAGTAACTCAAGTCAGCAAACATACATAATACTCCTTCCTCCTCCTATTTTTCTTACAACTCTGTGAAGTGGGCAGGGCTGAGAGAGGAAGACTGGTCTAAAATCACCCAGCTGGCTTTCATGCCTAAGAAACTAGAAATCACAGTCTCCTGTTTTCTAGGCCAGCACCTTAACCACTATACTTAAACAGGCTCTTTATTTAAACACCAAACTTATGTTCATGACCTTTTACTTTAATCAAAGTATTTGCGCTTCTCAGATTCTACTCTCCCAAAATATTCCTTAAATGTTTCTCTATTTCAGGAGTGGGAGTTTGCAGTCTTCCGGGTTTCTGAATTCTTCATCACTGGCGGGAGGTAACCAGGGCATAAGTGACCGTGCAAAGGACATCACGGTCTAGAAAAGGGCACAACTGGCGCACCAGGCGCACCTATGCGAAAGCCCCCCTGGTCACGGCTGTCAAATGGTCTTCTAGGGACAGCCGGGCATGCAAGAGGACACCCAAGTTGCGGGCCCTTTCAACGGGGGCGAGTACCTCCCCCCCCATCAAAAGTGACGGGACCTCTAGAACACAGGATGCCGGCATCCACAGCCACTCAGTCTTGGAAGGGTTGAGTCTGAGTCTGTTCCTGCCCATCCAGGCCCGCACCGCCTCCAGGCAACGGGACATCACAGAAATGGCATCCCCGGGGTGGCCCAGGGTGGAGTTATATAATTGAGTTTCATCAGCATATTGATGATACCTCACCCCGAAACCACGAATGATCTCACCCAGCGGCTTCATATAGATGTTAAAGAGTAGGGGGGAGAGAACTGACCCCTGAGGCACCCCACAAGTTAGGGGCCTCGGGGTGGACCTCTGTCCCCCCGCCCATACAAACTGCGAGCGACCTGAGAGGTAGAACCACTGTAAAACACTGCCTCCTACCCCCAACCCCCCCCAAGTCGCTGCAGTAGGATACCATGGTCAATAAATAAATAAATCAGTTCATATAGTGCCATGAGTTTCCACCATCTGACAGATTCTAGGGCTACCAGGTATCCAATGAGTATGGCATATACAGAAACAACCCTTGAGGATTTCAGGAGTTTTATCCAAATTTTACCCTCAGGTAAAATTTCCAGATGCAAAAGCAAAATCAGGCAGGATTGCTTGGATGAAGAGGAAGAGAATTAGATTCCTTTAATTTAAAATCTGAATTTTACTTTTAGCATTGAAACTATGGATCATAAAAGGACAGTAGGGGAAAAAAGGAAATCTGGTTTAATTCATTTGTTCTTTCAACCCATTCTCCCTCTCCTTTCAACAACAGCATTTCTTGGCAGAAAATCTGTCTCTTGAATTAAAAAAAAAACCAAAACTTAAAATGATTTTCAACTTAGCTTACTTTTAGAATGAATACAGTATACAAAATATAATCTGTTGTTTAGATACCCATCTTAAATTTAATTCTATGTTTATTTTATTACTGTTAACATATCCACAGAGACCTTGTTATTTGCTATAGAAACATAATAAAAATAAAGCTCTGAGTGTGGGCACATATCCGCAAATGTTCAAGAATGTTGGAAGATACTTATCTGAAGTCTTCTTACATTTGCAAATGCATTTTGGAAATGTAGTTCTGTTAACACATCTTTAAGGGGGGAAAAATTCTGTGACCAGTTGAACTGCAAACGTTTACCTGGGTCTTTAATGTCTGTTAGTACCAGCTGTGAAAGCCACCTGCTAATTTCATCAAAATTGTGTATATTCCATACTTACCAAGAATCTAACGTGTCTCATTTTTTAACTTGGACCAGAATGGATAGACAAGCTTGAAGATACAGGCATTTTTAAAATAAAAATTCTATTTTCAGGAATGATATTAAATGGGACGAAAACGGTACAGTGTGTGAAGGCGAAAGGCACCTAATAGTAATTAGAAAGTTAGAAACAGTGATCAAGGAAAGAGACAATTTCTTCCTTGGAAAACTGAGACCTGAGAAACTCTTGGAATTATAATCGAAGATTATACCAGTTTAGGAAAGCCATCTAAAAGAATTTTTCCAGGTACAAGTATTTCAATTCCATTCCATTCCAATCTTTTATTACAGGTCAATGACCCAAACAGGTATGGGAATATATCCTATTTCCCCTAAAATAAAACATCCCCTGATAATAAGCCCAATTGGGCTTTTGAGCACATGCACTAAAATAAGCCCCTCCAGAAAATAAGCCCTCCCTGAAAATACTTAATTCCATGAGCAGCCAGTCCCCACCATTTCCTCTGGTTTCCTCTATGCGCCAGGGGTGGGTTCTAAATTTTTTTACTACCGGTTCTGTGGGTGTGGCTTATTTTGTGGGCGTGGCTTGATGGTCATGTGACAATTCTTTAGGATTTAGCAGAGGTACTGGTCTAATTGCTTGCAGAGCTGTACAGGTCTACCCATTTATTTTTGCAGGCACTGATTTACCCATTTATTTTTGCAGGCACCGGTCTACTCATTTGTTTTTGGAGGCACCGGTCTACCACCAAACTGCCTTTTACCACTGATCAGCTGTAGGGCAGCTCTTTGAAGCCCTGCCACAAGAGTTTTTTTCCTTATAGCCCATCAGCTGGGACTCAGGAGGCAGCAATAGATTGGGGGTGGGGCCAAATAAAAGGTAAGAATAACGCTGGGGTGGGGGGGGCAGAACCGGTTCGGTGATGTCATATCGTCACCGCTACCAGTTCGGCGGAACCGGGCAGAACCGGGAGGAACCTACCACAGCTACGTGCCCCAAAATAATAAGACCTCCCTGCTTATTTCAGGGTTCAAAAAAATATAAGACAGGGTCTTATTTTGGGGAAAACACGGTAAGAATGATGGGGTGGAGGATTGAAAGATAAAGCTTTCAATAACAGCAGTAGGAGGGAAGGATATTTGTGCTGTGGAAGAAAAGGACTTGGGAACTACTCAATGGATAGAGAAGAAGGTCAGTGTGGGAACACCACAGAAGTAATTTCAAGAGTATAAGCTGCAAGCAATATCATCATTAGCTACTGACTCCAAACTCCATTTGCTCCCACACATCGAGGTCACATACTCCAGGTAACAGCTGGATGCCAAAATAACTCAGTGTCATGATCTACTTGCTGCCTTCACATGTCTAAAGAGATAAACTCCCAGGCCTGAGGGTTCTAAGACATCACCTCTTTAACATAAAGGGTTTGAAGTAATGAGATAATTCTGTTTGCTTGCATTGGGGCAAATAGGAACCAGGGCATTGTCTTCTACAGGAAGAAGATTAGGCATTTCTTAAATCGTTTGGATTTAATCTTTCACTCTGTTAAATGTGAGTACTAAGTATGAACCACACCATCATGTTTTGTTTGCTTGGATTGCCAGAAACCTTAAAACAAATACTTAATTCCAGGTAAGTCTGAGGTTATTAACAAACCCTACACTGTTCTCTGTCAAACAGGTGTGAGGGAACACCTGTGTGCAATTCTATGCAATCACCAGTTTTGGGGGTGGGGCAATGTTACGGGTGGGGGGGGCAAATCCTGCTCAACAAGGATGTCAATCCAATCTTTGTTCAGTTCTTGGCTGCAAGTATCTGTGGTAACAAACTGGATATGGGTAAACAAACAATTCTACCTACCCACCTCGCTGTCAGTTTGCAACTCACCATCGGTGCTTATTATACGAAGCAAAAGCATGGCGTCAGTGTCAACAGAAGGTAATGAGGATGATTATTGTTTGAACAGGTGTGTGAGGTGTTGCTACACCAGGAGTATTTAAGCATTGCTAGAATGAGCAGTTAGGACGGAACTGTGCGTGTAATAACCAGAGTTCACTGGCACTTATTGTCATAACAAGTGCACAGATCATAAGATTTCACCAAGGGCTACCGTATTGATAAAGCCAACATCATTTAATTAGTACTCAGGTTATCATTCTTTTCTAACAGCAAGAAAAATAAGGAGTAATAAAATGGCAAAAGGCGTACTGTAACCTCGCTTTAAAGCTATCATTAATGACAAATAGCACCTCAAGAGAATCACACACTCACATGCACACACAAAACCTAGCAAGCGGGAAAAAACTGGCCTGCTAAATTTCCTTTTTTGAACTGAAGTTATTTTTCCACCATTATTTCTGTGGAAAAACGGAACAGGTTTCCTCCTGTTATTCTTTTCCCCTTGTTTATTGAAGTTTTTTCATACTGCCTATCAGCAGCTAACATTCTCCATACAGCTTGTAACCATATAAAAATGGACATCTTTTTTGTCATTTAGAGGGACCACCTTTAGTGTAGATCAGGGGTCTCCAACCTTGGCAACTTTAAGCCTGGCGGACTTCAACTCCCAGAATTCCCCAGCCAGCAACTCTGGGAGTTGAAGTCCTCCAGGCTTAAAGTTGCCAAGGTTGGAGACCCCTGGTGCAGATGATAGCAGATGAGTGTTTCTCCAACTTGGCAACTTTAAGATGTCTGGACTCCAATTCCCAGAATTACTCAGCTGGGAATTGATGTCCACACATCTTTGTTGCCAAGTTTCAAACACACTGCTGTACATCAATCCCTTTTAAATAATTCTTAAAAGAAAAGATGGTTTTATTAACAATTGTCAACCAGAAAATATTTTAATAACATTTGTTTGCAAAAAAAAATTCAACAGTGCTTCACAAAGACAAAACTTAAATATTTAGCAAATCTCACATATTTTTCTTTTTTTTTCTTTCCTTTTTTTTTGTACAGAGAAGCTTATGAGATATTAGCATTACAGTCTTCTGTTTTCTCAAAGAGAAGTTAACTCCAGTAAGTAAGTATGGTGAAAACCCAGTAAACTGCTTAAGAAAAATAAAGTTTAAAAAAGATTATTATATAGTACCATCACTCTTCAAATTACTGGGTCAGTTTAATGCATTTTTGACCAAATATCCATTCTCTTGGTCTTTGTTCACATGGCATAGAAAAAGCTTGGTGGATCAGACCAAGGTTCATCTTAGTCCAATAGTGGCAGACTAAATGAAATATGTCCCTCCCTAAACATGATGATGTCTAAGTGATAAAATGTACATTGTGATGTCATACCATAATACAGGGGTGAAATCCAGCAGGTTCTGACAGGTTCTAGAGAACGGTAGTGGAAATTTTGAGCAGTTTGGAGAACCGGTGGCGGAAATTTTGAGTAGTTCAGAGAACCGGCAAATACCACCTCTGGCTGGCCCCAGAGTGGGGTGGGAATGGAGATTTTGCAATATCCTTCCCCCAGGAGTGGGGAGGGAATGGGGATTTTGCAGTATCCTGCTGGAGTGGGGTGGGAATGGAGATTTTGCAGTATCCTTCCCCTGCCACACCCACCAAGTCATACCTATCAAGCCACACCTCGCCCACCAAACCACGCCCACAGAACCAGTAGTAAAAAAAATTGGATTTCACCACTGCCGTAATATTTGTCCTTTTCTACTTTCATTTTGACCTTTTAAAATTTTTATTATTTATTAAACAAATGTATATAGTATAGTGAACAACAAGTAAAAAAGAAGAGATGTTTGCATTGTGATGCACATTTTGTTACTCTTCCCCCCATGAACACTTATGAAGTTTCTGGAGTCTTTGTACACTCGTGTCCCACTATTGTTTCTCTGCAAATGATATTTATTTATTTATTTTATTTAAAATGTGTTTTTTATTTTATAAACAAACAAACAAACAATACATAATCAATCATTCAATATATCTTCTGAATACATCTTTTGTGTCTTCTTTTTACTCCTCCAATATTTATCATATCTTAATATTATCATTTTCTTTATTATGACATTTCCCCCACTTTTCTTACTTCTCTATTAATACATTTATCTATCTTTTAATTTTATTAAAAATTAGACAACAATTTTATCCCCACACAACCTTTAAACCCCCCCTCCCCACCCCCGACTTCCCAGAGCAAAAACAGGGTATAACATTAAACAAACATAAGCTAAAATATACTAACTTACTACAAGATTCAAAACTCCCTCACACTCTTTAACTCCTCTTTTAAAAATTGTTCATTAGCCTCCCCTTTTAAAATTCTAATTTGAACATTTTAAAACTTTCTTTAAAGCATATCTTTTTAGAAAAAAAATATTATTTTAGGTTAAACCTTTTAAAATCTCTTAATACCTTCAATAAGACATTCTTCAAGATATAAGTTTCAAAACCTTTTTTTTTAAAAAGGCTATCCATTCAATTTTAAATTAACCATTTTAGTACTTCAGTAAATTTTTAAAAAACACTTCAATAAAATATTCTTCAGAATATAACCTTAAAGATACTATTAGTCCATTGAGTTAAATTATTTCTAACTCTTGAATTCATTCTTCAAAATATCAATTTCAAAACTTTCAGGAAGCTATCCATTAACTTTAAAGTTAACCATTTTAATACCTCAATAGGTGTCCCACCATTGTTTCTCTGCAAATGATATTTAGAGGCATGGAGACAACAGAGTCTTAAAAACCTATGGCCTGTGTTTTTCATTAATTTAAAGTCATCCTTGTTAGTGCCATCACTCTTTTTTCTTTTTCTTTTTTTTTTGAATCAAGTTTTATTGAATTTTCCCCCCACATTCACCCGCATCTTTTTTTTGAACAGAGTATTGGCCATGTCTTAACTTATACAATTTTTCAAGTTCAAATACATTTTACTCAATGACAATTTTGCCAAAATCTTCCCTTTTTTCCCTATTTTTTCTTTAATTCATATCTCAATAGTTACAATATTTACAATATTTATATACAATGCTTATTTGTATAAACAACATCTTCATTCTCTCAGTGCCATCACTCTTTTTGTGGTTGTGAATTCTACACGTGAAGTATTTGCTGTGAAAAAAACCATTCTTTCCTGTGCATGTTCTAGATCTTCCTCTAGTATTTTAGGGAGGGAGAAAAGCATTCATGTTCACTTTCTCTGTGCCATGCCCAATTTTATGTACTTCAACCCTTCTTATCCCCACCCCTTTGTCTTTTCTTCTGAACTAAAGACTTCAAAATGTTCTAGACTTTTATCATAGCAAAGGGGTTCAAGCTCTTGGATCATTTTGGTGGCCCATTTCTGTACACTAAAAGCAGTCTATGGGCCTAAGATTAAAAAAATCTAGGACAACAAAAGGATCTCCAGGTGGTTTTAAAAAGACCACCATGCAAGATGGGGCAAGTGTCATGGTGCAAAATTCCCTACACTGAGAGTCATCACAAAGAAATTCTTTGCCAAGTAGCCTTTTCTGAGGCTGTCCAGACTAGGACATAACAACATAAAAGAATAACAATGGAAGGAACCTTGAAGGTCTTCTAGTCCAACCCCCTGCTGAAGCAGGAAAACTTCTACTATTTCAGACAAATGGTTGTCCAATCTCTTCTTAAAAACTTCCAGTTTTGGAGCATTTACAAGTTCTGGGGGCAAGTTGTTCCACTGAATAATTGTTCTAGCTGTCAGGAAATTTCTCCTTAGTCCTAGTTTGGTTCCCTCTTTGATTAGTTTCCATTCACTGCTTCTTGTTCTGCCTTCAGGTGCTTTGGAGAATAGATTGATCCCCTCTTTTTTGTGTGGCAGCCCCATAGGTATTGGAACACTGCTATCATGTCCTTCTTTTCATTAAACTAGAAATACCCAATTCTGCAATTGTTCTTCATATGGTTTAACCTCCAATCCCCTAATCATTTTTGTTGCTCTTCTCTGCACTCTTTCTGCTGGCTCATATTTAAGTGAGTGTCCATTAGGACTCTCTTACTCACAGTTACTACTATTGATCCAGGTACCACCTATTCTAACCCTAACCCTAACCCTAACCCTATTCTATACCTGTGCATTTGGGTTTTTTTTTTCTTGTTTAAATGTAGAATCTTACTTTTCTCATATCCTCAGCTTACTTTACCATGATTTTCTCACATTTGAAGATAGCAATAGCAAGTATAGCAATAGCATTTGGACTTACATACCACTTCACAGTGCTTTACAGCCCTCTCTAAGAGGTTTACAGAGCCAGCATATTGCCCCCAACAATCTCAGTCTTCATTTTACCGACTTTGAAAGGATGGAAGGCTGAGTCAATCTTGAGCCTGGTGACATTCGAACTCCTGGAGTGAGCAGTGAGCTAGCCCTGCAGTACTGCATTCCAGCCACTGTCTTATCACCAAGATGCTTTTAATATATGACACATATATTGATTGTAACTACAGTGATAACTGTATATAATATACATCTGATGAAGCAGAGACCAAGCTCTCCTACGTTTTGACATGCTTTGAAAAGTGCATAGTCTCACACTATTTTTTTTAAAAAGCTTTCCTTTAAAAAAATATGAATGAGTGCCAGTGACAACAACCACCCACAGTTGAAAAACCCCATTGTAGACCTGCTGTAGATCCAGAAAAAAGGTAGGGAAGAAGTACATGCTCCTTATGGATCTACCCAAATGACACCAAAGGTCTATTACGGTCATTCTGAGCATGCTTTTGGAAGTTCATTCACATTTTTTTCCTACCCAAGTTAGAAGTTAGAGCGCTACTTATTTTATTTTGCAAAACCAGCTTACCCTGAGAGCCCAATGGGGAATGTGAAGAATAGTCTATTGAGGTGAGAGCAGCTGTACAATGTCACCTCCAAATCCTGGAGAGCTATTTCTGTACACAGCTGAGAAAAAGAGTGAAAGGGAAGAAGAGTGTGAAACTCCTGGGTATTAACTTCAGAAAAATGCTTAAGAAATAAATAGGATTTTGTTGAAATTTAGTTCAACATATGCATGAGTAAAAAATGAAAGAAATGTATACCTTGGTGTCTTTGCTTCTCATATTCAGTTGTAAGATTAGCATCGCTCATAGGTTATACTTCAAAACAAGGTATCAACCCTCTTCTTCTATGACTGTGTATGTACCCACCTGCTTATAAAATGCCCCAAACTGAGTTTTAGGATTCCCAGAGAAGGTGCTGAAAGATCTGACATCCTTTTCTTGGTCTTTTGAACCCTATTCTCCCAGTTGGTTCTTGATTGGACTAGGGCCGTGATGGTGAACCTATGGCACGCATGCCACAGGTGGCATGCAGAGCCATCTATGCAAGCATGCAAGCCATTGGCCTAGGACAGCTCCACTGGGCATGTGAGCGTGGCTCCCGCCAGCCAGCTGATTTTTGACTGGCCCCGCCCATGCTGCCCCTCCCCTTCCAGGAGACTCCATGTGGCCTGTTTTGGATGCCAAATAATTACAGGGCTCGCGCGGAGGCTCTGGGATGGCGAAAAACAGGCCGCCCGGAAGTACTGGAAGTCCGGAAATGGCCATTTCTGGCCTCCGGAGGGCCAGGGGAGGCTGTTTTCACCTTCCCAGAGGCTCCAGGAAAGCCTCCAGAGCCTTGGGAGGGCAAAAAACAGGCCTACTGGAAGTACCGGAAGTCCAGAAACGGGCCATTTCCGACCTGCGGAGGCTTCAGGGAGGCCTCCTAGGTCCAAAACAGGGCATGAGGAGTGGGGGGGGGTCACACACGCATGCGTGGGAGGGGTGCGTTGGGGGATTGCATTATGGGTGTGGGCCACAGGTGGGTTCTAATTTTTTTTAATACCAGTTCTGTGGGCGTGGCTTATTTTGTGGGCATGGCTTGATGGCCATGTGACAATTATTTAGGATTTAACAGAGGTACTGGTCTACCAGGCCTCTAACTGCTTGCAGAGCTGTACCGATCTAGCCATTTATTTTTGCAGGCAGTGATCTACTCATGTATTTTTGCAGGCACTGGTCTACTCATTGGTTGTCTTTTAACACTGATCAGCAGTAGGGCAGCCCTTTGAAGTCCCGTGGCAAGAGTTTAAACAGTTTTTTCCCCTCTAGCCATCAGCTGGGACTCAGGAGGCAGCAATAGATTGGGGGTGGGGCCAATAAAGGTAAGAATAACGGGGGGGCGGGGGGCGGGGGGGCAGGGGGCAGGGGGGCAGAACCAGTTCAGTGACATCATATCGTCACCGCTACCGGCTCAGCAGAACCGGGCCGAACTGGGAGGAACCCACCACTGGTGTGGGCATACGCACCTGCGCTATCATGCACGCACGCTATTAGGCGCACAGGCGTGCTTTTGGCACCCAAGGAAAAAAAGGTTAGCCATCACTGGACTAGGGTGATCTAAAGACCTGAGTTCCACCAGGTCTTTTAATGTTAACTATTAATAATTTTACAAATCTTGCTTGTTCTTATGCAGAAGAGTAAGGAATACGTTTTCTATTAGCTTCTCTCCACTTTAGCTATTTTTACATAACACTTATAAAGTGCAATCCTCTACATGTGCTTAGAACTGAAGCAAACCCTTCCAACTTCAACAACCACTTTCCTGGGTAAGTGAGAAAAGCAACCTTCTTCAACCTGGTGTTTTCCAGATATCTCAGAATTTGCATCAAATGCAACTAGAAAGTCTAGGAACCATAACAATCATTGCTGAACTGAGGAACATAGTGAGGGTTGCAGGGCAGATGCCTCCATCAGCCCCACTGTGAACTCATTCACTGAACATCTTTAAGCAGAGGCTGGATAGTTCTTTGGGAACAGCACATTCAATAAGTTTATTTAGGTTAAACAAGTGGGTGGATTAATGGCTTGCTAAGCCCAGCACAATTTTTATGATTTTATATTTTTATACAAATAAAGATTTGAATATTTATGATTTTTGCACGAAAAACTGGGACAGTATTTCACAACTGACACTGATACACACATGTTAAATATAGTAATGTTGGTATCATCAGTGCTACGTGATCCTTTGAACTATTCCCCAAATTATGCATGGAGAAACTTGGCTTTTCATCTAGATGTAACCTTAGTAAAAACTGGAGTTGAATATTATTCTAACTTCTATATATTTTGCAAATTTCCCATAATGCACTGTTGTGTAACTTCCCTCCCACTTTCTCTCTACTCTAAATGTACATTATGACTCCAGAAACAAGTTTTCTTTTTTTTAAAAAAGCCACTACTGTTTGCTTAGGCTTAGCTTGCATACATGGATGCAATATAAAGTTTATCTTATAAGATGTCCTATAAGGATTTTGACTTCATATTTCACATTGATGCATTGTTGTTAGAAAGCTATTCTAGGATCACTAGAAATTATACAGCTGCTCCATTACAGATAGTCCTCAACTTAGGACCACAAATGATTGCAAAATTTTTGTTGTTAAGTGAGATAGTTAAGTGATTTTATTACCCTTCTTGCCTCAATTGTTAAGCGAGTCACTGCAGTTGTTAAATTAGTAACCCGGTTGTTAAGTGAATCTGGCTTCCCCATTGACCTTTCTGGTCAGAAGGTTGCAAAAGGTGAGCCTGAGACAATGCAACTGTCATAAATACGAGTCAGTTGCCAAGCATCTGAATTTTGATCTCATGACCATGAAGATGCTGCAATGGTCATAAGTGTGAAAAACAGTCATAAGTCACTTTTTTTCAGTGCCGTTGTAACTTTAAAATGTGAATAAATGAATGATTGTTAAGTCAAGGACCACCTGTATAACACTGAATTTGATCCAAAATTTTAGAGGTTGATCCTTGGAAATGATTGGGACAAATTAAATCTATTCTTAGCATGACTTAGTCTGGATTCAGCCCTGTTTATGAGGTCATGGTCAGAAATTTCTCAAACTGAATGCTTCACTGTGAAAGCTCTAAAAATATTGTAGCCTCAGGCAATCTGATAGGCTGAGTAGACAGGTATGTTAGTTGAAAAATAATAAAAGAAGTTTCATAATAGAGCTCACTTTCATTACAGGTAGGATATTGTGCATGGGTATTAGTTTGCCATCATTAATAATATATTTCTGCCACATTCCCTTCCTCTTCATTCTCTTGCAAACTTCGTCAAACACATAAAATTTTTACAGTATTATGTATCAGCCAAGAAAAACCTCTTCCATGTTGTTAGAACAATAATTTTAAAAATGGGTAGGTTACACATATAAACCTGAAGACAACCAGGTGTTTTATGCTATCTATTCACTGGTTTATCAAGCCTAATTGGCTTGCTTATTGTGCAAATCCAATCGTTTGTAGAACACGGCTTATGGCTTGGTAAGCTATGTAGACCCAGCTAATTGTGGCTTATACAACAAAACTGATTAACTAAACAAACAAACCTTAAAGTAATGTGTGAACTTTGTAATTTTGTGACTAAAAGCCTATCCTCAGTTTAGAGTCTAAACTATTATTGATAACTCTGCAATCCTGTGATCAAATTAAAAAAAAGTGGGCTCTTGTATTCCAAGAAGAAATAGTATGAAAGGCCTTAGTTACCAACTGGATGCTTTGGGAAATCTACAAGCAAGAATTAAGTACAATGCACTGGTGGGTTGCTCCCAGTTCTGTCTGGTTCTATAGAACCAGTAATAAAACCGGCGGGAGGCTCCGCCCACCGGCCATGATGTCATCATGGGTGATCTGTGAGCGCACTCCTGTTGTGAACCATAGTAAAGGTAAGTAGAACCCACCCATGGTACAATACCATATTTCCTAACAGTATTCCAAAAAACAGATATTCAGAAGTACGATATTACCTCTGACACTGAAGTCATCCAAAGTGATAGCCTTCTTTTAAATCTCATCTCTTTTTATGGCATTCCAAGTTGATAGCCATGACACATTTTATAAAAGTGAATTCCATCACTACATTCTAGGTTCAAAATGTTGTAGAATTCATTTCCATTGGAAACTCTTGAGTTTAATAACTCAACAGGAACAGGATGAACAGTGCTTCCTTTCTATGTTCTCTATATGAAGCACAGTTTTATATATTTGTACCAAACCCTACTGGGTTACCATTTTTTCAAATGGCAAAACCTAAAATGTCTAAAACACATGCATAATATATGAGTTGGCTAGATTAGAAAAATTTAACAGATCTGTTAAGACGGAGATTAAGAAAAATATTTCCTAATCATCTTGAAGATTAGGGAGAAAAAAAAAACATATTTCAGCAGCTAACCACCCACTGTTTGCTAGCAAACTAATTAATGCAACAGCTTTTCTCCACAATATCCTCAATGGCTGAACAGACATATAAGTATTAACTTTAGTTATTACATAAACTGAGTTGGCTTAAGGAACCTGTTGAACTTAAGTGGTTATTGTCTCCTCTGCAAAGATTCTTAGAAACTCACTCCATTGGCCAGTTAAATGAGAGATGAGTGAGTTCATCACAGTATGACATAATTTATCCTGGGTGAAAGTTAATAACTTTTTTTTAAAAAAAATGAAAAAAAAATGAAATGCCATCAAAATCCAAAATCAATAATCCTAATTATAATGTCATATAATCCATAAAAATGGCCCATGAATGAAGAAGAATCAATGCAGAAATTGGGAGCTTGAATACTACCTGGAAGAAAACCTGGGACACTTCATAATGGCTTGAGGAGTTTGAAGTCACATGCTGGCTGGAAAAAGTTGAGAAGGCTTATGTAATTGGTGTGTGTGTGTGTGTGTGTGTGTGTGTGTGTGTTTATGCATGTGCTTTAAAGTCAGTGTTGACTCCTGTTGATTACCTGGTCGTGTCCCTATAGTTTTTTTGGCAATATTTCAAAAGTGTTTCACTGTTGCTTTCTTCCTAAAGTGGCTCAAGGTCACCCATGTGGCGTTATGCCTAAAGTGGCACTTAGAAACCAGTCTCCTGGTTTCTAACCATGTGCCTTCTAACCGTGTGCCTTAACCACTACACCAGGTTGGATAATCATTAGCAATTGGAATTGAAGCCAGAATGATTGGAGCTAAAATAACAATTCAGTTACGAAACTCACCTTTTGGTCTTTCAACCAAATCTAACTCAGAAGATTGAAATGAGGGAGCAAAAAAAAAAAAAAAAATCTCTCTGAGCTTCCTGGAGGTTTTGTGGAGGGAAAAACAGAGAACAAATCTGGGACAGTCTGGATGCACAATCTTTGATTGTGAATCTTCTCTGCCCAACTTAGAGATTGGACTCAATTCCAATCGCACTTAATTTCAAACATTTACAGGAAAGCACTGCAAGTGGCCACTTTTAGCTGGTGGTGAGAGTGGTAATAGCAGCAACAGAGGAGGAAGAAGGAGAGCAGAAGATCTGTTGCAAAGAGCAGGCCAATGTTTGGGAACTCTTGGACGCAGTAGGGACTGTCAAAAGACCCATGCAATGAAAGCTGCTTTTTTTTTGGTCACATGTACACACCTCACATTCACACACCCCTGTATAAAGCAGTTATTCTATTTTGAGCTTTTCGCGTTGCTCTAACCTCACCGTTGACATTGGCCTAAATTCTGCAATACCGTAAGAAATAACTCCTTGGGACTGAAGGAGGAGTTGAGGAACAAAGCCAACCAAAGGTTGTCTGAAGGTTACTCTTAGTGTTATCTGCAAGTCTTGTGTGGGTGTTCCAGCCGGCCAGTGGAAAAACTGTCTTGCCTATTCCGTAAAATCAAAGAGAAGAAATAGCTTTGTCCTTGATTTTTTGGCAACCCACTTACAAGCAAAGAAACCTGTCTGACACCCACAATTCTTGATGGAAAAGAACCACGTTCGTCCTGCTTCCCCTATCGGTAAGACAACATAGATTTAATTAGGGAAAAATAACTGCTGGTTTTCACACTATAAAAACACCCTCACTCTCTCCAGAAAGCAGCACTCTCAGTCAAGTGAGCTTTTAACAATGGTTTCTATTTGCCGAATAGATCTTTTCTGGATCTATTGCATTAGGACATTGCTCGTTGAGATGTGCAGTCAGCTTGATGCACAAACCTTATCCTGACAATCACCAGTGTGCAACAAGGAGTGATTGTAAGAAATGCCAAATGAATTTGCTAATAACTGCAATCAATTAAAAGCACTTCTGTGTAGGTATTCAGTCCCAAGAACATAAATCCGTTATGCATTAAAATTAATGTTTCAGAACATGTGTGCTTTTCATAACCCTCCATTTCTTTGCTTGAGACATTCTTCCTATTGTGAAATTCCTTGTCTTTCTGGAAGCGGAGGTAAACTGCTGCCCTCTTTTGAATAAAGATGGGTACTGCAACTTTTACAAGTCAGACTGCCGGGACAGCCACGGCTACAATATTGTAGTTTTAGGAGGAAGGGTTCCATGACTTTTTGAAAAAAGATTTGTCGTCTATTATTTGTGGGGACCAATATCATTCCATGAGGGTTTAACCACCTTCACTGAAATAGTTACCCACTTAAAAAATCCTATATTAATGAGCTCTGTATTATCTTCTTCCACACCAAATTTTTTAATACAGCTGGGTGCTATGGCAACCTAAGAGAAGCATCAGGGAAGGGTAGCAGATTTACTCCAGGTTTGGTGGAAGTTATCTTCTTGACGTTCCACGTATATTGAGGCACCCTGACAACAATCGTGAACAGGTAGAATCTTTTAAAATGATCCAAGAAAATCAGTGTGGTGTAGTGGCTAAAGGTACTACACTAGAAACTGGAGCATCATGAGTTCTAGTCCTGCCTTAGGCACAAAGTCAGTTCAATGACTTTGAACTAGTCACTCTCTTTCAGGCAACTTCTGGACAGCTTCTGAAAACTGTACGGTCTAGTCCAGGAAGCAGTGAACACCAAAAGTCAACACTGACATATTAATCCACATCATCATCCAGAGTATTGCTGCTCTAGAGGGCAATTTGTGACTTTTTAGATGTTGCTGGACTATAATTCCAAACAGTCCAATCAGCACCACCAATAATGAGAGAGGCCAGAAGTTGTAGTTGTAATATTTGGAAAATCACAGATCACTGTAATACCATGCCTAGCATTTCAGGCATTGTGAAAAATTGGAGCTATTAGAAGCAATATAGCATTAGCAATAGCATTTAGACTTATATACCACTTCATAGTGCTTTAAGATGTTTAAAGAGTCAACATATTAGTCCTCAACAATCTGGGTCCTCTTTTTACCAAGCTCGAAAGAATGGCTAAATCAGCCTTGGGCCGGTCAGGATTGAACTGCTGGCAGTTGGCAGAATTAACCTGCGGTATTACATTGTAACCACTGCACCACCATATCAATGCTAGTAGACTATTCTAGTCTCCAGATAACTACCTCTCTCAAAGATGCTAATTATTGACCAAAACTGAGTAGAAAACATATTAAAGTGTATTTAGGAGCTGTGTGGGGCATAACCATAAAACTTTCATGTCTATGAATCATCATTTCTACCTTTTTCACAGTAATTATTCAATGAATTACTAAGCATTAGTTGACTTTGTCTCCCCCCAAATGGTGAGTATAAGATAAACATGAAAACAGCCCCTCCAAAGAATTGTATTTGATGAGTGTCATAATGCTTCTTTGGACTGCAAAAGATGAAATCGGTCAATCCTAAAGGAAATCAACCCTGACTCTTCTTTGGAAGGACAGATACTGAAACTGAAGCTCAAATACTTTGGCCACCAAATGAGAAGAGAGGACTCATTGGAAAACATCCTGATGTTGGGAAAGATTGAAGGCAAAAAGAGAAGGGGACGGCAAGAGAATGAGATGCAATGAACATGAGTTTGGGCAAACTCCAGGAGGCAGTGGAGTATGGGGGCTGGGGGCTGGTGTGCTGTGGTCCATGGGGTCGGAAAGACTCGAACTTGACTTACCAATTGAACAACATAATGCTCTGCATGACTATGATTACTTGCCATAATTGTTTCATCAATAAGTCTTATGAATGTCTAAACTCACTCCTAGGAAACCTCCCCAAATGCAGGATGAATGTGTAAGCAGAATAGAATAGTGCCTGGCAAAATGGCAATAATACATACAGTATATATATTTATGCATACATTATACACAGTGGTGGTATTCAACCGGTTCTATCCGGTTCGGCCGAACCAGTAGCCGCAGCTGCGGGAGGCTCTGCCCACACGCCCTGACATCATCACGTCCTGTTATTGATGCTCTGCGCATGCACAGAAGGTTATGCACATGCGCAGAGGTGTCGCACGTGCTCACATAGGTGAACCGGTAGTGAAGTTAATACCTCCCCTGATTATACATCTCTGTAGGCTGTTGCTCCCAGCTAACCTACATGAAGATCAGGGGTGAAATGCTCCCAGTTCAGACCGGATCGCCTGATCCGGTAGCGATGGCGACGCGTGGTTCGGAGAACCGGTAGCAAAAATCCCTGTCCACCCCCCATGCCCAGCTGAGCCGCACAATCATCAGAGGCTTTTTTTTAATTTTTAAAAGCATTTTTTCTACAACTTTTTCGGCCGAAAAAATGCTTTTAAAAGAAAATAAAAAACCTCTGATGATCATGCTGCTCAGCTGGGATCAACAGAGCCTTTTAAAAGCATTTTTAAAATGCTTTTAAAAGCATCCGATGATCCCAGCTGAGTTGCCTGATCGTCAGAGGCTTTTAAAAGCTTTTTTTTTTCTACAACCTCTTCGGCTGAAGAGGTTGTAGAAAAATGGTTTTAAAAGTTTTAAAAAAAAAGTTGGCCACGCCCACCCAGTCACATTCCCCCCCACCAAGCCACACCCACAGAACCGGTAGTAACAAATTTTACATTTCACCACTGATGAAGATCCATTTATACTAGTAAAGCCCTGTTGCAACCCAGCTCTTGATCAAATTCCAAGCAAAGAAGAAGAGAAAGGAAGTATTTTATCAGGGCCCAGGACATTAAAGGAAGCTGGGACCAGGAGGCTGTATACTCATTTCCATATGAAAAAAAAAAGTGAGTTAAATTATAGATTAGCCTGGAGGGTTGATGAAATTTTATTTCCCTTTAGCTAGGAACCTTTTGTCAAAAAAATCTTGTGAGATCTGCTTGAGTTTAAAAGAAGCCAAGGTGAAACAAGGTTTTGCAGATCTTCAAAGGGACATTTCACTGGAGAGTTAGATGCTTCGTAGCGAAGCACTGATCTGGTTCTAATCAATGGGGGGAGGGGAGTTTGTACTCTTTCACTTTGCTGAATAACAAGAGTTTCTGCACAGATCAGAAGCTCATGTTTCTACACACATGAAACAGCCAAGGCAGATCAGACCTCTCAGTGAAACAGAGCAAAGCTAAGCTACTCATATCCAAAGTCAAAAGGATCTTATCAAGGTGGACTATAGCCAGGGGTGGGCTTCAAAATTTTTAGCAAGGGGTTCTCTGTCTGGTTGCTGGGTGTGCGTGGCCATAGTGGGCATGGCCTAGTCGGCCTCCTGCACCATGGCAGTGGGGGGGGGGCATTTTTGCCCTCCCCAGGCTCTGGAGGCTTTCCTCGAGCCTCTGGGAAGGTGAAAATGTCCTCCCCAGGCTCTGGAGCCCCTCCGGAGGCCTGAAATGGGCCTGTTTCTGGCCTTCCCGAACTTCCTGTAGGCCCAGTTTTTGGCCCTCCCTGAGCCTCCGCGCGCACCCTGCACTTACCTGCATCCAAAACAGGCCGCGTGGGGACTCCTGGGAGGGGAGGGGAGGGGTGGGCGGGGCCAGCCAGGAGTGGGATTTGGGGGTTCTCTGAACTGCACAGAATCTTAGCTAGAGGTTCTCCCAAACCCCTGCAGACCCCCAGCAGCCCAACACTGACTAGAGCTATGTCCTTAGTAGGGTGTTCCAAGCTTCCGTCCTTTATTGGGACAGAGGATACCTTCAACTTTAAAGAGAAGAACAACTGATTTCCTTTTGTGACTTACTTTCTTAACATCTACTTGTCTCAGAAATCCTTACACATACATACAGACCAAGGGTGGGTTCTAAATTTTTTTACTACCGGTTCTGTGGGCGTGGTTTATTTTGTGTAAGGTGACCAGACGTCCCGCTTTTGGCGGGACAGTCCCGCTTTTGAGCAATTTGTCCCGCGTCCCACGGCGTTTTAAAAAAGTCCCGATTTTTCATTCTGCCTCCTGAGTCCCGGCTGCCTCCTGAATCCCCGCTGATGGCTAGAGGGAAAAAAAACTCTTTAAACTCTTGCCGCGGGGCTTCAAAGGGCCGACCTACAGCTGATCAGTGTTAAAAAAAAATGAATAGACCCATGCCTGCAAAAATAGAAAAAACAGCCCTTGTTAACAGTAAGGTGACCAGACGTCCCGCTTTTGGCGGGACAGTCCCGCTTTTGAGCAATTTGTCCCGCGTCCCGCGGCGTTTAAAAAAAGTCCCGATTTTTCATTCTGCCTCCTGAGTCCCGGCTGCCTCCTGAATCCCCGCTGATGGCTAGAGGGAAAAAAAACTCTTTAAACTCTTGCCGCGGGGCTTCAAAGGGCCGACCTACAGCTGATCAGTGTTAAAAAAAAAATGAATAGACCCATGCCTGCAAAAATAGAAAAAACAGCCCCTGTTAACAGCTTCCGCTAGGTTAATTAGCTGCAAAAAGCTGCAAAAAGTTCATGGAGCAGATTTTTTTCCCCCTAGCTATACTGAAAACAAAGGCGAAAGCGAAACTAAACCTGCAACGTGACAAAATGAGGCAGAGAGAGATTTCTTTCTTTTTCTTTTTCTTTTTCCTCACCAAAAAAGGTAGGTACAAAACTGCAAACAATGGGAAATTTTGGGCAAAAGAGGAGAGTTCAAGATTTTAAAACACAAAAGAAAAAAAGCTCTATTTAACTAGGGAATTGTAATAATTGAGATACTATTAATAATTGTATATTGTGTTGAAAGCAGAAATGGTTAAGTTGTGGTTTGGAGGAATATATGGGGGAAATTATTTGGTTTATTATTATTGGTAAATATAATTAATTGATTTGTAAGAAATTGGATTGCATGGAAATAATTGGAATATTCATGTTCATATTGATTAATATACAAAAAAGATAGTTATATAACTAATTGATTTATATTAAAATGTTGAATTTGTATTAAACAACTGTATTACATAATTACATAATTAACCAATGTGAGGATGGATATAAAAATAGATGACAATGGGAAGGGGTATAATATAGAATAGAAGGGAAAAATTGAATTTGATTAAAATTAGAGATGAGGATGAAGGGTAATATTGTTTTTTTTAAAAAAATAGATGAGGAATAAATATGGCAAAAAGGAAATATAGAAATTGTAAATTTAATTGAAATGACTAAACGCTGTTTAAATTTGTGAACCAGCCAAATATTCTGTTCAAAGAAAATACATTGTATGTTTGTATGTGTGTTTCTAATTATTGCCATTTATTCATATTTGTTCTCTTTTATTCTTTAAAGTTTAACAATTCATTCTTAATCTTAATATCTTTATATTTGCTTGGGGTTGGCTTTCTTCCCTTTCATCTTTTTTATTGTACAGCAATCTTTCTCCTCAAACCTACCACCACTCTCTTTTCTTTCCTTCTTACTTTCTCTTCCCCCCACCCTCTTTTTCTCCTCCCTACTTCCTCTTCCTTTCTCCTTCTCCTCCTCTCTTCCTCCCTCTCTTACCCTCACTCCTACTCTAATTTCCATTCCTTCATCCCTCTCTATTGCTGTATCCTTTAATGCATATGGACTACTCAGAGGGCTGAAAAAGTTATTTTTGACTGGTCCTCACACTTTTGACCAGTCCTCGAACTTACGACTGTCCTCACATTTTACATTTTTGCCCTATCTTGTCACCATGGTGAAGAGAAGCAGTTGTGAAATGAGTGACATGGTTGTTAAGAATACTGCACGGGCATAAATATGAGGATGGTCATAAGTGTGAGGACCAGTCAAAAGTGCGAGGACCTGTCAGAAATGACTTTTTTCAGCCCTCTGGTTAGTCCTTTTGTGCATATGGACTACTCAGAGGGCTGAAAAAGTTATTTTTGACTGGTCCTCACACTTTTGACCAGTCCTCGAACTTACGACTGTCCTCACATTTTACATTTTTGCCCTATCTTGTCACCATGGTGAAGAGAAGCAGTTGTGAAATGAGTGACATGGTTGTTAAGAATACTGCACGGGCATAAATGTGAGGATGGTCATAAGTGTGAGGACCAGTCAAAAGTGTGAGGACCTGTCAGAAATGACTTTTCAGCCCTCTGAGTAGTCCCTATACACATAGCCATGGCCACCCGGTCACATGACCAGCTAGCCACGCCCACCCAGTCACATGGCCTCCAAGCCACGCCCACACAATAAGTCACGCCCACAATGGTGTCCTTCTTACCAATGTTAAAATCTGTTCACCTTACCCTATACACATAGCCATGGCCACCCGGTCACATGGCCAGCTAGCCACGCCCACCCAGTCACATGACCAGCTAACCACGCCCACCCAGTCACATGACCAGATATCCACGCCCACAAAATAAGCCACGCCCACAATGTCCCTCTTTACCAATGTTAAAATCTGGTCACCTTAATTTTGTGGGCGTGGCTTGATGGTCATGTGACAGTTCTTTAGGACTTAGCAGTGGTACTGGTCTACCAGGCTTTTAACCGCTTGCAGAGCTTTACCAGTCTACCCATTTGTTCTTGGAGCATCCCGGTCTACCCACTTGTTTTTCGAGCGTCCCGGTCTACCCACTTGTTTTTCGAGGCACCAGTCTACCACCACACTGCCTTTTAACATTGATCAGCTGTAGGGCAGCCCTTTGAAGCCCCGTAGCAAGAATTTAAACAGTTTTTTTCCTTCTAGCCATCAGCTGGGACTTGGGAGGCAGCGAATAGATTGGGGGCGGGGCCAAATAAAAGGTAAGAATAACAAGGGCGGGGTGGGAGGACCCAGCTCCCAAACAAAGAGAACCAGTTCGGTGATGTCATAACGTCATCACTACCGGCTTGGCAGAACCGGGCGGAACCCGACGGAACCCACCACTGATACAGACACAAGGAAAGGGCATTTACTGATGGGTAATATAAGACTCTTTCATAATTATACAGACTTTTTCCCAGGACAGGAGGATCTACCATTCTATTTTATATATCAATAAGATCTGAAAATATCTTGAATGCAACAAATTGCATTAAAAAATGCAACAAACAAGCACACAATAGATGCAAACTTACGGTAAACTGCTCCAAACTCAATTGCAGAAAATCTGACTTCAGCAACAGAGTGGTCAATGCCTGGAATGCACTACCTGACTCTGTGGTTACTTCCCCAAACCCCGATAACTTTAACCTCACCCCATTCCTAAGAGGTCTGTAAGGGTCGTGCATAAGCGCACCTACCCGTATAAATGGGTAAAGGTTCTTACCCATTTATTTGTATCCTTATCCTGTATTCATAATCATGTCTATACTTATATCTGTAATCTTATACACGTTTGATAAATAAATAAATAAATAAATAAATAAATAAATAAATAAATAAATAAATGAATGAATGAATGAATGAATGAAATAAATGAAATAAATAAAAGAAATAAATTCTGCCGTGCTACAATATAGATAAAAACTGAACAGTAAAGAACATAAAGAATAAACAAAGTTTTCTCACACTCCTTTGGCTGTTACTGCAAACTTGCAGATGAAAACTAATTTTAGCAAATAATTCATGATTCATTGAAAAAATCCAATAAGGAATTCAATGATAAAAGTTTAGGATCACTTGTTGGTGTTTTTTTGTTTTTTTGTTTGTTTTTTAAAAAACATTACAGAACAATGCTTTAAATAGGATCAAACTATGCCACTTCCCTCCGGGAACTATAAATTTATCTTGGCAAATTGATTGATATGATCAGCCAAAACATGGGGATGAATAAATCTTGGAAGTATAGCTTTAGTAAGGATCAAAAGGTTAGTTTCAAAAGTAGCAGAAAACCCAATCTCAGATTTTAAAAGGCATTTGTTTTATGATTTATGCAACTGTATGCTATGAGATTGTGAATCTATAAGGGTACGTCTGTCCAAAAAAATTATAGTGGATCAAAATTGTGATGAAATGTAGTGAGAAAGTGGATTTCCAGGAGTGAGGGGGTGCATTGCAGAGGAGTAAGAGGCAACTCCATCCAGATTTTGTATGTGAGAGAAAGAGGCTGAAGACAGGCCTTCCCTAATAGTTCACCGAGTATATTGTAGATGCAGATAGTAGAGTCTGGCAGGATTTTGTCTTTAGGTCTTAAACAATAAATAACTCAGTTTAGAAAAATCACATTTATGGGTTGTGGGTTGTGGGTGCTCCATCACTGGAAATTTTAAGGAAGAGATTGAATAACCATTTGTCCAGAATGGTATAAGGTCCCCTGATTGTGATGGGATTGGACTAGAAGAACTCCAAGGTCCCTTCCAACTATGCTATTCTGTTAACCTCATGTCACTCTTGGCTTTGGGTCTGACAAAAATGAACAAATAGTTGAATGCATGCTGCCAGGTGCTGGGATATTATAATGCAGCTCTAGTTCCACAAACAGCTACTAGAACATCTGTAAAGAGTAGGGGTTTTTTTCCCCAATCTGATTTGAGTGCTGCTGAGCTGAACTAACTTGTATTTTGATTCTATGAGCCAATGGATTCTGACTGAGATAGCTGACATTTCTACACCATCCTTGAGATGCCACAGAATCCCTGCATTAACAGAATCCCTTCACTTTGTGTGAAAGGAAACTCATATCAGTTCTTTTGCATCTAGAACAGTAGTGGGTTTCAAAAATTTTTACTATCGGTTCTGTGGGCGTGGCTTGGTGGGCATGGCATGGCTTGGTGGGAGTGGCTTGGTGGGAATGGCAGGGGAAGGATACTGTAAAATCTCCATTCCCTCCCAACTCCTGGGGGAAGGATATTGCAAAATCTCCATTCCCACCCCACTCTGGGACCAACCAGAGGTGGTATTTGCTGGTTCTCCGAACTACTCAAAATTTCCACTACTGGTTCTCCAAACTACTCAAAATTTCCACTACCAGTTCTCCGAACTACTCAAAATTTCCACTACCGGTTCTCTGAACTACTCAAAATTTCCGCTACCGGTTCTCCGAACTACTCAAAATTTCTGCTACCGGTTCCCCAAACTACTCAAAATTTCCACTACCGGTTCTCCAGAACTGGTCAGAACCTGCTGAAACCCATGTCTGATCTAGACATCCTCATCCACACTCCTGCTGCCGTTAGAGGCATTTGGGCATAAGCAAAACATGACAGCAATTCCTACGAGGAGAGCTGAGACAGTACCAAACCACCATTCCCCTTGGAAGATCAGAAGGTAGGAGGGGTGGCAAGGCAGAAATTGGCAGGAAATGGTGCAACGGATTTCCCACATGCTGCACAGCGCCACATTTTTTTTTTTTTTTTTAAAAGAAATTTTATTGGCATTTCAAATCTGCTCAGCTCTCTAACATACCCCAAGTTCACGGGCTTGGAGAGATTCAGAACCGCTTTCAAACTGACACAGATTCCTCCTGTGGAAGTGCCCCGAGTCCAGGCACAAGAAGCCAGGCCAAATGAGGGACAGCATCCCCAGGGTTTGTCCAAACGCAGATGATCTTAAGATCCTTCCCTTCCAATTGTCTGGCAGAGACAAAGAAGGAGGGCATTCTCTGGAATCGGCCGGACACCTGACTTCTGCATGATAATTTCGTAGGATGAAACAATGCAGCTCGGCTTCTGTTGCAACTGATTATAAAACAAAAGGCGGCAAGGGGGGGGGGTTTGAAGTCTCCTGTAATATTTTCTTTTCAAAGCCATGCTGTATGGTGTCTAGAAAGACCTCAAAAGCAGACAAAGGTCTAATCTTCCTTCATTTCCCCCAGAGAATAATGGATCAGTTAGTGCTCTGATGCTGTTTTAATAATGTACAATTTACAATTCATTGGTTACTAAGCACGTGGAGTATAATTAATTTCCACAGGTCCTTCCTGTGAATGCACATAGTCTTGAATATAATATGAAGAGAAGGTAGGAAAAGCAATATTTCTCTCTCTCTCCCTCTCTCTCCCTCTCTTCCCCTCTCTCTCTTTCTTTCTCTCTCTCTCTCTCTCTCTCTTTCTCCCCCACCCCCACCCTTTCCTAACAAAACGAATCCTGGATTTCCAGGCCATCTGTGTGATTTTGACAGGCAGTTGCTGTGTGCTACTGAGTGGGAAGTGGGGGTTGATTTCCCGTCACTCATTACATATATGTTTCTGGGAAGCAACAGAATGAGGCACAGCCGACACTGTTGACAATGTCACGGGAAGAGATCTGATCAAACCACATTAATCGAGTTGCCAAATCACCCAGCCACATTAGCATCGTTTTTTCAAGGCACAGCTGTTCTGCTCCTCCTGGATGAGAAATGTGTGTGGCCCACCCGGTCGGTCCCAGGATGTGTGTGGCAAACACTGCAGCACAAACTGGAGCGAGGGAGGTATAAATTCTAAAAGATAAAAGGCAAGAGTACTGTAGATCCTTTAGTTTTCACCCTGACCGGCTCTTCTCTTTTCAGGGGCTCTTTCTCTGCTAGTTAAACAGCAGCTACAATTGTAGGAAACTCTGAATATGTGGGGAGCAGCTATTCATGCTAGGGAGGCAATGCAGAATGGGAGGCAGCAAAATCTTGGCATGGATTGAGCAATGGGTGGCTTTTCTGTAAATTTGGTGAATTAATAATCAGCACAATTTTTAATGATGCCTCCATGTCTTCTAAACTCTTCAGATAGAGTCCTGTTTCTGGTGCCACTTGAACATGATGCCCAGCGGACATAGGAATTATACAGGTAGTCCTTGATTTACAACCATTCATGTAGTGACCGTTTGGCATTACAACAGCACTGAAAAAAAGGGACTTACGGCTGTTTTCACGCTTCCATTCAATTCAGCACCTCCATGGCAGGGGTGAAATCCAGCAGGTTATGACAGGTTCTGGAGAACCGGCAGCGGAAATTTTGAGTAGTTCGGAGAACTGGTAGCGGAAATTTTGAGTAGTTCAGAAAACTGGCAAATACCACCTCTGGCTGGTCCCAGAGTGGGGAAGGCTTGGAGATTTTGCAATATCCTTCCCCTAGGAATGGGGATGGAATGGGGATTTTGCAGTATCCTTCCCCCGCCACGCCTACGAAGCCACGCCCACCAAGCCACACCATGCCCATCAAGCCATGCCCACAGAACCAGTAGTAAAAAAATTTGAATTTCACCACTGCTCCATGGTCTTGTGATCAAAATTCAGACGCTTGGCAACTTTGTATTTATGACAGTTGCAGTGTCCTGGGGTCATGTCATCACGCTTTGCGAAATCAATGGGAAAACCAGAATCCCTTAACAACCATGTTAGTAAATTAACAGCATCAGTGATTCACTTAACAATTGTGGCAAGAAAAGTCATCACATGAGGCAAAATTTACTTAACAAGTGTCTCGCTTAGCAACATAAATTTTGGGCTCAATTGCAGACGTAACTAGGATTGCCTGTCGTCCAACATATTTGAAGGGGCATCACTTTGGAGCAGACTGTCATATAGCACCTAGTTGTAAATCTGCAAATGACTTGGTATGCTGAGTCATTACCTTATAATGGCAGATATAGGGAGCAGAAGATAAACTCTGACTAAATTTTAATAAGTTTATATCAGAGGCAAAAATGAACTGGAGCTGTGATTAGTTTAGCATTCATGTTACAGCGACTCAGTTATTGAAACTTATGTGAGGCAGATGCATCTACAATAAAAAAAGATTTTTTTGGCTCACGGACTGAGTTCTTTCATTATATTACATGTGTCTAATAAAATAATCTATAAGGAAGATACCCAAAGTTGAGAATGATGGAAGCATCTCTAACTTGTAGAGAGGTCCACATTTATCTTTCTCATAATGGTGACTTCCAGATATATCTGAACTACAGTTTTCAAATTTCATCTCAGCGTGAAATTCTGGCAATTCTGTTCCAACAGAAGAGTATACATGTGGTTCAGGGATGAATTGTGAAGTCTGTGAGGCTCTTTGAGCTTGGCTGTTTGCTTGCAGATGTTTCATTACCCGGCTAACCTAATTGGATAATGAAACATCTGCAAGCAAACCACCAAGCTCGGGGAGCACCAAGGACCCCACATTTCTATTCCCCTTATACCAAGAGGACATCTAAATGGATAACGCCAATTTAGAAATCTAAGGTGTTAAAAAGTTATTAGAAAGGAAATAATACATATCTCCAATAGGCTAGAAAAACCAAAATCAGTTTGCTTAGAATTAAGAAGTGGTTGAGACAAATCTATGAGCAACAAGCGTCTTCAATCTGAATAATAATCAGTCCTCCCTACATATATTTATTATCAGTGGAAAAGCAGCCGTGAGATAGCAAAGCCGTAGTGTGAACAAGCAATTTCTACACGCTTTAATAGCGGACACATCTCAAAATACAATCTCGGCAATCCTAGTATTTTCCTCTCCAAGTTTAATATTGTAATGCATTTGAATGTTTACTACATTCCAGTCTCTCTCGCTCTCTCTCTCTCCATAAGAAAATGTCCAAATGTTCATTATAGGACCATTTTCAACCTATGAAGTATTTATTCCTTTTAAGGAATTAAATGTTCTAATATCAGTTCTGCAATTACTTGACATTATACTGCACCTTCAGATTTCTTTCTATTAATGAAAGCTCTGAATTCCAAGGCAAGGGAGAAAAACAAGATACAAAATTAACAAATAAAAAAATCATTTTGTATGTCAGAACACAATGCTTCCTATTTATTATGATACCCTTCTACAGTGCTTTTTGCCAAGAAAAAAAAATTAAAATATATCTTCTATTCCATATTTTATAATTCTTTATTCTTCTGTGGAATGAATGTGGATGATGTGAAATATGATATCACACAGCAGATTGCAAATGTTAAATGTAATAAATACATACATTAAATATAATATAGCAGCACAACTGATTAAAAAACAATTATGAATATCATTCAGATTGGGCTCTTGATTCTATTTAATATATTGCCATTTAATTAGAATTCAATGTAATGTTAAATTAATTTATGTTCAGTTTTTGTTCAAATCATCAGTATCTAGGAAAAGCTTCCTTAGGTCCATGGAAGACTTTGAAGGATTTAAAAGCAGAGAGGACCTGTGTATTGTATTTGTTTATTGAATAGCCCAAAGGCCTTTTCAAACAAAACAGAAAAGAAAAAGGGAAAAAGGCAAAGAGAGGACCTGTGTAAAGCTTCAAAGAACCAATGCTGGTTGGAACCAATGAAGGACCTGAACCTGGGTCTGGCAAAAGTATGGGAAGTATGGAAATCGTTAAATAGACTGTGCACGAGTATAAGAAGATCCACAGACACCCTGAACAAATGGAGCGATCCGGTGGCCTCTGTCCTTTGTGATTCTGTGACAGGCAGACAACGCATGTGTATACCTGTCCTTTCTGTTCTGATCAGTGCATACTTGAGGGCAGTGGTGAAATCCAAATTTTTTACTACCGGTTTTGTGGGCGTGGCTTGGTGGGCATGGTGTGGCTTGGTGGGTATGGCTTGGTGGGCATGGCAGGGGAAGGATACTGCAAAATCTCCATTCCCTCCCCACTTTGGGACCAGCCAGAGGTGGTATTTGCCAGTTCTCTGAACTACTCAAAATTTCCGCTACTGGTTCTCCAGAACCTGTCAGAACCTGCTGGATTTCACCCCTGCTTGAGGGCGTCATAGTAGCACAACAGAATGCAATTAATGTTGCTAGTTTCCAGGCAAGATCTATTTAATTTATACATATTTTAATCTTGCATTTTCTATTTTAAATGTTATATCGTATAGTATGCCTTATTTTAATTGTGATGTCAATTGACAAGAATAAACCAATTCCCCCCCAAAAAAACACAGGTCAAAGGTTGAGAGTAACCCACAACTGCCCCCTAAAAGGTTACATGAGCCTGTTTTCAACTTGAATGTAGGAGGAAGGATTGCAGGGTGTTGAATCAAGGGACTCCCACCCCCACATTTTTATTTTATCTAAAAGTTCTTCAAGATGCAGCTGTTATACTGAAAGGCCTGTGGAAGCTGCGGTTGAATTTCCTCAGTGATGCTGTCTGGAATAGCAATTCTATTATCAAAAATCTCAGTTTCTTACCTCTCAGAGAAAGACTCCAATTCCTGATCCATTATTTCTGACCCAATTCAACGTAGAGTAAAACCTATGAACTGGATGAACTGTTTGAAACGGGCTATCAACCTATCTTGAAGTTGAACTATAAGCCATTATCTCCAGTAACTGAAACAGTGGGATAGTCATCACATGAGTGTCACAGGTTCCTAGTGTTGATATGACACAACAGGCATTGTAAGGCCCTCACCTGCATCTTCCTCAAATCTTTTCCTTTCATTTATCGATGTAAAGGAACTGTATTGCTCTTTGAAAGTGCTGGCTCTCCCTGTTTTTAAAAGCTGTTTACCAACTCTGACAAGGCGACTGTAATTGCCAATATAAATGGGATAGAAATACAGATGGTGTCTCCCCAGCAACAGCCATTTGCAGCATTACCAATATGGGAGAAGACTTCCATTTGAATAAAAAAAGTTTTTCAGACAAGGCTTTTATTGCACAATGATCCTGCCTCATTTATGGAACTTTATAAGGCACTCCGATGCATTGGTGTAAACTTTGGAGGAGGCGACAAGGGGCGCATGTCCCCAGAGGGACATGGACCTCCGGCAAAGCCATTATAGTCTGGTGTCATTAGATATCAGCCCTTAATGGGAAGACATCACTGGTGTTCTCAGACTTCTGCAACTAGGAAAGCAGCAATTCCAAGAATGGAAAACATCTTGTGAAGAGTGGAGTGCAGTGGAGTGGAGTGGAACAGAACGGAACGGAACGGAACGGAACAGAATGGAACGGAACGGAACGGAACGGAATTGGTGGAGGGTTGCTACCGGTTCGCCCCAGAGTAGTCAAATGATAGGGACAGCAGCAGGAGGCTCCTCCCACCCGCCCAGACGCTTCTGTGCATGCGCAGAAGTGTCGCATGCGCATGTGAGCGCCCATGAGCGAACCGGTAGCAGTGGGATTTGAAACCCATTACGGAATAGAATAGAATAGAATAGAATAGAATAGAATAGAATAGAATAGAATAGAATAGAATAGAATAGAATAGAATAGAATAGAATAGAATAGAATAGAATTATTGGCCAAGCGTGAAGAGACACACGAGGAATTTGTCTCCGGTGCATAAGCTCTTAGTGTACATGCAAAACAATAAAGTAAGAATAATCAAAATATCAAAGTAATAAATCAATGGATTTTAATATTTGTGCATGCTGCTTTCCATCTGTATTAATAACTCGATATGTACTTTCTTTGAATAGTCCTGGCATATGACCTGATAGAACAGACTACATGGCTGCCATCCCACCTTCATTAAATCACGTTGCCGTAGTTAATGCAACTTCTATTGCTTATTTTTGACATTTGCACATTGCTTTCTTTTTACTGTTTATTTAAAAAAGAAAGAAGAAGGAGACATGTGGATTAAGTGGACCAACCCCCAATCAAAAAGGTACTGTGGTTATTAAAGTTTCTTTTGGTAATTTGTATTAATAACCAAAATACACAGTTAAAATGTAAATTAAAAATACATAAATCACATGCTGGGAGGGGGGAAGCTATCAAGTGAGCAGATTACGAACTAAAAATAACATTGTCAAAGAGAAAAGTACCTTCTTTTTCATCTGTCCTACTTGCATTTATCCTATTTTGACCTTGGCCTTATTTTCTGCTGACCTGACTAATCTTAGCAAAGTATGTACTAAAAATCAAGCAGGCAAACACTCATTAAAGCAAATAACCTTAATAAGCTATCAAGCAATCAACTCTACAAGGTCAACAGTAGGGCTCAAGAGTGCAGCAACATAAGATGTCTCTGAAGAACAGGGTCTGTGTTTAATAAGATCTCTCCAAATGACTCAGACAATGAGTCATCCATATTGGAAGACATAGCAGGTGAGTTTATGAATCTTCCAATGAAACATAATTGGCAGCTCCAGTGAACACACGAACCACAGCTGTAATCTACCGTGATCTGGAAGATATTCACTGATCACAGCTGGGTAATTTCAGGTACCATGCTTCTGTTGTTTAGTTTTGTTTAACGTTGTTAAATATATAGACAGACCATCTGCACGGTATTTTTTTAAATTGGAAATTACAGCCATAACTTCCTTTTTATATATCAATAAACTAAACAGCAAAATTTCAAAGGGATCCTTCTCCACCAAACTCTGAGGCAGAATGTTTGTCCCACGCCACACCATTGCCTAATTGCCCACTAATTGGACAAACGTAATTAAATATTTCAAGATCTTTCCTAATTGCCTCTATTTTAGCTTTCAAATTTGCTTGCCACCAACAAATTTAATGACATTGGTGTCTAGTCATCAGCAAAAAGCCCAAGAGTTGCTCTTTAAAATGTACATAGTCAGAATATTTACTGATTGCACATTGTTGTTTCCAATGTAGCTTAATTAGAAATCCAATCAGTTCTCTAAGTCCAATTATACTTGATTTGTAGATTCAGAGGATGATACATAATGAAGCTAAGCAGCTAACGGTAAACGTGCTTGAGATGAAACAAAAAAGAAGTATTTTAACATGCCTCTTGTTTTAGAAACTTGAAGTAATATGTGATGAAACTCACCTGGATATATAGATATTTATGAGTCCCTAAATATTTTTGTTAAATCTACTTCAGCTGTTTGATTAATGAACAAAATGCACTTAGGTGAGTCTGATACTAAAAAAATTATTTCCAATGAGAAGAAATGGAATAGAATGGAATTTTATTCCTTCTCATTGGGATTCTATATTCAATTCTATGTTCAATTCTATAAGGAATAGAATGGAATTTCAAAATATTTAGAAGTGAAATAGGGATCATCACTGTGGTTGAAAATTCACTTCATATCAAAAACTTACTTTCTCCATATTCAGAAGAAATCAATCTTCAAAATTGCCATACTAAAGAAAAACTCTTATTCACTGATATACTGTATTGCCATAAAAGAATATCTAGGTACAACTGAACCGTTTGAGTAAAAGATGTGAGTCAATGGGAGATAATTTAAACAAAATTGTTGACAGACCTTCTAAGATACTCTGAAATAATGTTGAGAGGTGAGCATACAACTGAAAGGTACTTGCAAGGTGAACTTGGTTTGCAGATGAAGTTAGAAAAATGATGACTTTGATAAATGATAAAATTTTTAGAATTTCACTCTCCTGATTTACATGAGTAGTGAAAAAGTCCTGGGGCAATATTTTATTTCTTGGAATGAGTGAAAGAGAGAAACACAAAACAGGCAGAACGCAATAGAAGCCACAAGTAAATAGATTCTGACAGTGTACAACACAATACTCAATAACTTCTGACTTCAGATAACTCAAGGAGCAGATACATTTCAAAGAGTCTTCAGTTTAAACTAGTCTGAGCTTCAATTCAGAGCCTTCTATGTTTCACGGATCCAAACACAGATTGTTAAATTGCTTCTTTTCTTATTAATCTATACTTTTGACCCTGCCTTAATTTTTCCCTGCAGACATTGTACATTGAAAGAAGATTTATTGTTTCTTTCTTCATTAAAAACATTGATACATTGGCCATTAAGTAAAAATAGTAAAAGTTAGAGTTATACTTTCAGGAATCTTTTTTTCCCCATAAGTCTGACACTAGACAACACAATAATCCTAGTTATTGCATACTGCCAAAGGTTATGGTATAATTGCATTAGACACTTATGTTCTCGTACCTTCATAGCCAATGTCATGGCAGTCTTTGGTTGTCCTCACTGTATTTATGGTGAACACTCAGTATCTTGGCCAAAGAGTATCAAAAATGGCTTGCTGGTCCCCAGGTTCCATAGCATAGTCCCTTGTCCATGATCTGACACGTCTTTCTTCAAAACTATTATCATGGCTTAATAGGTCGGCACAAGTCCAACATGAGGGCACCAAAATGGGAAGGCTTTATCAAAGGCGGGAGGGGGATACCCCAAAGAGCCAAGCAGCTGGAATTTGTAATGATTCCTGTTCACCAGAAAGCACTCTCTGTTCACCAAAGACCTATAGGGTTCCAAATTTTCTTTGCTCTTTGAGATGGGAAGGGGTACCTTTGAGCCAAAATAAAATTGGTTTGCTGCTTTAGTGAACACTAGCATGGGAGAGCAGGGGCAGAGTGCTGCAGAAGGCATAGCACCAAAGACCCTTAGCAAACTGTAAGGAATGGGAGATAAAATGGAGACCATCTCAGTTCCCAGTCATAGAGACATGAGCGAATAAGGTTCATGGAAAGAAGACCAAGGAAACAGAGAAATAAATGTTCTTAGTCTTCTCAGAATTGCCTTTGCTTACTTTAAAGACAGGAATAAGGCAGCAGAGTCCATTCCAGTGATCTGGTTGGGGTTTATGCATGAATCATCCCCAAAATTTCAATGGTGAGATGCATAGTGAAGTAAAGCAATCCCGTGAAGAATAAAACCAACAAAATAAAGAATTAATAACAGCGGAACCATTTAAGTGCAGAGGGAAGAATACACAGCAAACACAAAAATGGGCAGTTTTAGAATACCATAATGACAATTTGGCATGCAAAAGCCAAGCAGCCAGTGACTTTTTTTAAAAAAAAAATTCTTAAAAGGGCTAGGAGGATAAAAGCCTCTGCTTGATGTTGAAAAATGGATGATTTCAGCACATTCACGAGTAGCCATCTGCCAGACCTCATTATGTACTTGCAACAGAGGCTCAGATGAGCATGGGACATGAGAAGATGCAGGTTTTCAAATACTGCAGCCCTAAGCCAGACAGGGTAGCACTGACTCTTCTATACAGCTGCCAACTTTATCCTCCAATCTGTCAACAGGATTGCCTTGTCATTACATGGCATGCTGTACGGATGTCTGAATAGCCTTGCTACTATAGACTATCTTAAAGCATTGGGTTGCCTTCATAGAAAACATTACATCAGAGATACCGCCAAACCCATCTCCCCCACCTCTTTGAGAGTTGGCTCCTAAAAGTTTCCACCAGACTAATTTTGTTTTATTTTATTTTATCCATACCATATATATTTTGTGGACAGTGTATTGATTGGGTCAATGTCCTTTTTAAACAATGTTAACAATAATAATATAAATAAGTATACATAGTCCTAATCTTCCAACTTCACCAATACCATCCTCTCTTTATAATTCTTTATCGTTTTTTCCCATTAACACATTTAAACGTAAATAACATTTCTTTGCACCATTTATTTGTTATCCCCTACTGTCACTAATATTTAATATTTAAAAATTTATCACTATTCCACCATAATTTCGATACCCAAATGTCTAGGACTACTAATAAAACCAAATATTAACAAAATGTAATCAATCCTGGGATTATATCCTAAAATCCCCACAATTTCTAATCCTTAAAAGTATTCACAATATATTTTAACACACTGTTAATCTTATAAACTTCCATCTTTTAACCTTAGTTTATTTTTAATTATAATAAATTCTATTGTCTATTAGTATATATGCTGCTATTTTTCACCAGACTAATTTTTAATGTGACAGAAGGGAAGCCATTGTAATAAATTTAGGTTTTATTAAAATAAATTACATTTGGGCCTAGTCCCTTTTACTTTTTATCTTGATGCTTTTGGCATATCTCTCAAAGATCGAGACTGGCCTTCAAGCCAGAAAATTTTGGATATTTATGCATGGAGGTAAGCTCAAGTTTACTAAATTATGAATTGCCCATTGCCATCATTCAGGTGGGCAAAAGCCTTGAGTTGCTACACCAAGCTAAGATCTAATCCACTGATGCTACTTGAATTCCAGGATAGTTGCACAAGAATTGCCCAGATTGAATCCAATCTGCTGAACTATACTGAATGTCCAGGAATAGTACTTCTTCCATCTCATCTGGCTTAGGATCTAGCTTATTGGCTTTCCCCAATTCATCCCTTGGCCATGTTGTTGTTCAGTCGCTAAGTCATGCCCAACTCTTTGTGACCCCATGGACCACAATATGCCAGGCTCCCCTGTCCTCTACTGTCTCCTGGAGTTTGCCCAAATTCACATTCATTGCATTGATGACACTATTTAACCACCTCATCCTCTGTTATCTCCTTCTCCCTTTGCCTTCAATCTTTCTCAATAACAGGGTCTTTTCCAATGATTCCTCTCTTCTCATTAGGCAACCAAAGTATTTGAGCTTCAGCTTCAATATCTGTCCTTCCATTTCACTATTCCTCCTTATCCCTTTTAATTTTGCTTCATGATCAACTGATATATATATATTTTAGTACGTGCATCAACCTTTCTGTTACTTTTGTTGAAAGTAACAATGATAATCCTAAAGACTTCCCATGAGTTGAATTGAACTGAGTTGAGTTGAGTACATTGGCTCTGATCCCTGTCCATTAGAAGGAGCATTCCACGGTCAAATTTGAATCAGCAATTTGAAGCAAAGAACATGAACCATAACCAAGTATGTGATGGAGTCTAATTGTGAATTAAGTTGCATATTTATGGGGCAACTTTCAAAAACGTAATGAAGCAATGTTGATTGGCAAACTGCAGCTATATGGAAGGACTAATAAATTTTGAATAAAACAAATAAAATCTATTCCCAATGTTGTGGTAACAAATCTGGAGATATCAGACTGTTCGTATAAATGCCAGCTTTGTTAGACAAACACAATGATTACAATCTGTGGTTACTGAGGAAAAAATAGCATTGGTGTTGAAACAAATGCTATTTGCATAGTTCCAAGACAGAGAATGTGAAAATATTTAAAATTGGGATCAGTGAGACAACTTTGGGGGAAAGAAATTAATTACATTTTTAAAAAATACTCTGCTTTGATAAAGTGCATCTTATTTTTGTACTAAAACAGCCTTCTTTAACTTGATATCCTCAACTTGGTATAAGAAAGAATACTATAATTACCATTATCCCTAACCTTAACCATCATCCTCAGTCAGCATGGACTAGCTATTGTAATATATTATAGATAGAAGCTTCCAGGTTTGGAAAGTTGTTCTAATGTAATTTTAAATGAACAAATTGTCCATAAGATCCAATGTAAATAAAAAGAGAAACCTTGGGATTAGCGGATACATTTAGTATGTTGAAAGCACTGATGTCTGAATTGTCCTATAATCCAAGGATTTCATGATTAAATAAAACAATCATATAAAGAATAAAATCAACAGTAGCCATGTTTTGCACAATGCAGGCACAGAAACACACAGAAATGCCAGACTGGAAAGGACTTGCACTTTCACAAAATGGCTGCCATAGTGAGTTTAAGTAGCCAAAAAACAGCCCCTCATCCTCTATAGGATACTTGCTTACAACTGTAAGGTGTCTGAAGGTTGAATCATGGCAGGCAAAGGGGTCTGAAGGTTGAATATAGCAACTGGACAAATTTTTGTTAATTTGAGATGTTTTGCTACTCATACAAATGTCTTCATCAGTTAGAGAAAGTCAGTTAGGTGGAGAATCGTTGGAATGTGCCAACTTCTGCCACACCAACCTCAAGGTTTTCCTCCCCTGCAAGTTGTCTTTGGTTTTGTATCTGGGCAAGCGGAACAGTTCCAAACAAAGGAATGGACTGCAGCTGTGTATCCCCCTTATTTTCTAAAACTACTGTAGGTGATCTAGGGACATTTAAAAAATAATAATAATAACTATGATGATAGATGCAAGCACTTTGATTTACAGAATGACATCTTCCTATTTTTGTTTAAATATAAAAAAAAAACAATCTGCCAAGGCAGAGGGCAAGAAGGCTTGCAAATGCCCACAGGAACCATCTCTGGACAAGCTGGTGATGGATAAGATTAGCATTTTGCAAAAATCTGGAAGGCTGCTAGATGGCAGCAAGCTGCTAGAATTTTCTACATCCCTTTCCTGCTCTTTACTAATTGAATAGATGTCTGCAGCCCAGAAATAGTAGCCCTACTACAGTATAGATTGCACATTTCCTACCCCTAATGTGACGGAATCTAGACAGGATGATAATCTATACAAAACAATCATTCACAAAATGAGAATGAAACCCTCACCTTCTACAAAAATTAGTAAAGCTCCTAGCACACGCTCATATTTTATTTTTATACTTCTAACAATGAACACAAACATCCAGAGCTAAAACTGAGATGTCACCTATTCACACAGGGTTTGTGCACTGCTTTCCATTGGTTTGCAAAAAAAAAAAAAAAAATTGCTTTGGAGTATGCCTGGCTGCAAACGTAGCATCTGTTTGCAACTCTTTAAAATAGCTAAAACCTCTACCTTTAGTGTGCTTCAAAACACTTCGTTGGAATTAAATCCAAAACATTGCACAATGCTAATAGTATAGGTGTATCACCCCAGACCAATTCTCGCAATACATAGGCAACATGAAGACTCCAAATTGGTCAGACCTTGCACAGACCTGAGAAGCCTGGCGTTCTATTGTTCCTGATCAGCAGAGCAAATTGTACTTTTTGCTGACTGCACTTCAGGCTTCACAGAGAGCAGGCAGCAGAATTTACTCCATTAAACAGCTGCCAAAACTCCAAGGATCGGAGAGGTCCAGAGTAATGTTTCTGGTGAATTTTCTTGCCCACTCCCTTGCCTACAGTTAAAGATAAATATGGTCAGGGACCATGCTTACATTTGGAAGAGTGTTAATGGACTTTATCAAAGTGAGAGGGTAATAGTTTAGCTTTTTTTCTGATTTGGGCAGAGAGATGCATGTATTTTCTTGTGTTTATTCCCCAAATTACTTTAGATCTACTTTAGGGTTCATTGTACAGTTCTGTCTTTCCTACCTTAAAATGATAGAAAATTGTATTGATATTTTCCAGCAATCACAGTCATTGGGGACTTTGGAGCACATTAAACAACCTTAGAAATTCAAGTAAACTCACACGAGAATAGAGTAGAAGCTTAGCAGCTTTCTCACAATGCACTGCAGAGGGATATTACCTCAGACCGGATAAGAAATTTAAATGATTGGCAGCTTGTAGCTCTTCCCTAGACTCCAGAATTCCTTCTTCCTGTGCTTTCCTTTATTAGCAAGCCTGTTGGGATTGAATCATAATGTCAGAGGGAATTTACAATGATGTTGGGGCAACGGCTATCAGATAACTTTGCATATTTAGAATCAACTCCAATTTAAAAGCATAAGTCTCAAAAAATTAAAAGTGTGATCTCTAGAACACTCCTCAATTTCTAGATTCATGTGCAATCCCCTCACATAATAGTTTGAATGTGAGTTTTTTTTAAAACACAAATGTAAAATGCTCTACAGTTTGCAGTACTGAATTACATTATGTAGATAATATGACATTTCCTCTGCCAGCATTTCTTTGGTACTTCAATTTACTTTAGTTTGCAGTAGAACTCATGGGGCTGTGATGAATTAATCAAAACTCAACTTTGTTACATTTCACTTTTATTGATTTGTGTCTCCAACTTGGCTGAAATGTTCCTGTGATTTTTGGAAAATTATTATCATTATATCGAAGGTCAATATGTAGATTTTTTAGAGTCCAATATATTCAAGCTGACAGGGAATACTTCAAGTCCCATCTCTCTGAAAGATGTGGGTTGGTTCTCTGAGATGGCTCCCCTCCTTTAGAACACGGTCCCCAAACTTGGCAACTTTAAGACTGGTGGACTTCAACTCCCAGAATTCCCCAGCCAGCCTGGCTGGTTGGGGAATTCTTGGAGTTGAAGTCCTCTAGTCTTAAAGTTGCCAAATTTGAAGACCCCTGTTTTAGAACATTGGAAGTTGAATTGTGATAATTGGACTTTTTTTCTTTCATTCTTTTTTGGTTTGAAACATTTCCCTGCTGATCTAAATAGCTTCTTCTGGATAAGCAGGGAAACATTTCAAACCGAAAAAGAAAAGAAAAAAGTTGTCATAACTCAACTTCCAGACAACTCTATTTAGATGACTGAGAATTTTCATCAGCATGTTCTTTTAGAATAGTTTTTCCTCTGAGGTAAAGATGGCTCGGTCCCTGATGGTGTTTCAGAACCTGTTGTTCAAATGCTGCTTTTTCAAGGAGCCTTCAAAGACCGAAGTATAAAGTGAGAAGATGTATTTTGTGATGCACATTATGTAATTTGGATTATCAATATATGGATTTTTAATTCTATTGCACTTCTATTGTTATTCATTTATTATAATGTACTGGATTTTGTAAGTTGCTTAATCATCATAAAAGATCTAGAAATAAATAAAAACAGTCGAACCCAGAAATGTTTTTCCCCATGAATACTTTTAACTACACTCTATTTCTACACCCAGATTATAGATTATAGATTATTGTGATTTGATTTATTTGCTTGTTTTGCAAGTGAGCCAACCAGTAATTCCACTTTCCCCAATGTTCCAGAACTAAGTGGCTTCTAATAATCTGGGTTGAAAATGAATCACTTGAGGAAACTATCCATCTGACCAAAGTAATTCCTGGTATGAGTGACCCAAGACCCAAACAATACCAAAGATACTAATGGAATTCTGAAATATATCAAGATCAACATTAACTCCTTTGGAAACCTAGAGTATTGTATTCCAAACATACTGTATTTGCCTTCCATCGTTTTTATAATAAGATTGTATAGATCACCCAAAAAATCCTATGTGTAACATGTTTTGGCTTGAGAAAATCAGCAGCACAGCATGGAGAAGTCACCCACATGATGTAAACTGTGTTTGTGGTGGAACAGCAAAATAAAACAGGAACAGTTTGGTACAAAGCAATAAATGCAAACAATTGCTTTGGTGCTGAAGCAAGTAGAATTTAGTGTTGAGTAAGCATTTTTCTATAGCTCTGATGGAATTATGAGATAAATATCCTAGCATTATCCAAACAAAGCAACTGCTAAGCTGAAAAAAACCTAGAAGAATGGAACAATAACTCCTGGATAATAGTTGGCATACGTCTAGATGGACTTCTTCCTTTCTCTTTCCAAACTACACAGTGCAGTGGAAAGCATGTGCTGGCTAAGTATAACATTCAATTATGTATCTTTCAGCCTATGCCTTTAGGAACTCTCTGTTAGGTGTGCAATCTGTACAGTAATTGATATAAATTGCCAAACAGTTGCACACAGTGCCTTAGCAATTATGGTTTTTTTGGAGGCCAAATGTCACAAAAAGGGTAGCAGTTTTGCCAGTTTTACCATACAATGGTATCTTAGTACTCAACTGCTTTGAAACTCAACAAATTTGGTACTCAACACATTTTGACACAAAAATTTTGTTCTGGTACTCACTGATTTTTTGGTACTCAGCACACAAGCTAAAACTTTTCAGTGTTGACTGCCTTGTGACTCACCACATTATTCCTTGTGGGAATAATTTGTTTGGTACACATTGTTTTTGGTACTCAGCGCGCCTACTGGAACCCATTAACAATGAATACTGAGTACCATTGTAACTTGGGGTCTTTTGTCCATATTGGGTGGAAATTCTACGGGTTGTGATCTCAAAACATCTGGTGGCCATGACGTACACACTGAATACCTAAGAAAGACTTAACTTAAAACTTAAATGGTTTTAAGGAAATAATTATTTGAAATAAATAACAATACAATTATATATTTTTCATAAAGAGTACAGAGTACAGAATAACAGAGTTATAAGGGGCCTTGTAGTCCAATCCCTGTTCAAGCAGGAGATCCTATACAGGGGTGAAATCCAAAATTTTTCCCTACCGGTTCTGTGGAAGTGGCTTGGTGGGTGTGGCAGGGGAAGGATACTGCAAAATCTCCATCCCCACCCCTCCTGGGGGAAGGATATTGCAAAATCTCTATTCCCACCCCACTCTGGGGCCAGTCAGAGGTGGTATTTGCCGGTTCTCTGAACTACTCAAAATTTCCACTACCGGTTCTCCAGAAATTGTTAGAACCTGCTGGATTTCACCCCGATCCTATACCATTTCTGACAAGTACTGTCCAGTCTCTTCTTTGATGCTTCCAGTGATGAAGCACCCACAATTTCTGAAGGTAAGCTGTTCCATTGATCGATTGTTCTTACTGTCAGAAAATTTCTCCCTATACATTTCTGTTTATGTATTAATAGAAAAATACATGTACATTTCTTAGTTTACTTCTGGCTTTATCATTACTCCTTTACAATAAAGTCTGGTCATCTTTAACACACAACAGGCTCTTAATGAACCATGCAGACTTCTGTAAATTCTCCACTGCTACAAATGCTTGTCATTAATGTATGCCATTTGTTCTAATAATAAACAAATCATCCAATATTTGGTGCAATGAAACTAATCTGCTTTATGGATGCTGCATTTCAATCCAAGTGTTTTCAGTCGACTGCGATAATGGGCATGTCTTTGTTGCCACTAATATGTGATAATAAGAGTCACGTGAGTCAAACGTTAAGGAGATATCAGGCCACAATGCCTGTGCAGATACCTAGCAAGCAGCCAAGTACAGTACAATACTAAAGAATTGAATTACACATCAGGAAATCCCTGATACAAATTGTAAATTCAAACTCAGGTAGTCTTTTTTATAGCTTTTTAAAAATTCTGCCTTTATTATTTTTATAAACAACTCAAGGTGGTGAACATACAAATACTCCTTCCTCCTCCTAGTTTCCCTACTTCAAGGTGGGTTGAGCTGAGAATGACTAGCCCAAAGTCACCCAGGCAGCTTTTATGCCTGAAGTGAGACTAGAGCTCACAGTCTCATAGTTTCCAACTGGTGCCTTAACCACTTCAGACCAAGGGTGGGTTCTACTTACCTTTACTACCAGTTCACAACGGGATCGCGCATACGCTCGCTTTGCTCGTGCACGTGCCTTGCTTCTGCACATGTGCAGATTGCTGATGATGACATCCGGGGCAGTGGGTGGGGCTTCCCACCAATTTTACTACCGGTTCTTGCAAACCGGTCTGAACCGGGGGCAACCCACCACTGCTTGAGGCCCTAAATAATTCTTTTATCATACAGAATAATTCTGGTGATCTGACAGGATTGTAATAAATTAATATAATTAACAACTTTTAATATTTTAAAATGGTATGTAAATAGAAAACAATGTAATCATAAATACATTGCTTATAATGAATACAGTTATTAAATGGATTTTGGCTTCCTAACTATGTAATCAGTGTATTGTGCACATACCAGCAATTCCTTTTTTGTGTCCACCCATGATAGTTTTGAGATATTATAGCACATTTTTAAAATAAGAACACAAAAACTGGCTTGCTGCATCACACCATAGGCTCTAATAAATAATTGCCCAGGATTTATTCCTGAAAAGTTATAATAGTACTTGGAAATCAAGATGCATCTAAAATTCTCTATTTCAGGAAGCTATCCATCTCTATATAGAAACCATCAAATAGGAGGGAAAGGAGTCAGTGTCATATATTATGGTTTAGAGGAAGACAGCCATATGCCAATTAAAATCAGTCCAATTTCAGTCTCCTGAATTTTTTCACTTGTAACCTTGGAGTTGGAGGTATGGTAGATACAAAGCAGAATGGCTAAAAGTTGTTAAATAAATACAAGATGCAGAAAGGTAAATGGAGAGACAGATTTTGGAAAGAAATTGGAAACAGTTTGTAAAAGGTCTACTGACTCCAGGTTATAGTTTAACGAGCCCCATCCTTAAATGTCCTGCATAGGAAGCAGAGGTGGTATTCAGCAGGTTCTGACCAGTTCTGGAGAACCGGTAGCAGAAATTTTGAGTAGTTCAGAGAACCAGTAGTAAAAAATTTGCCTGGCCCCGTCCCCATCTATTCTCTGCCTCCCAAGCCCCAGCTGATTGGGAGGAAATGGGGATTTTGCAGCATCCTTCCCCTGGATTGGGGAGGGAATGGAGATTTTACAGTATCCTTCCCCTGCCATGCCCACCAAGCCATGTCCACCAAGCATGCCATGCCCACCAAGCCACGCCCACAGAACCGGTAGTAAAAAAAAATTGAAACCCACCACTGATAGGAAGGGAGAATAAATTGAAGGGAAAAAGCTAGTGGAAGTGAGGAGAGAGAGGGAGAGGGACAGAGAAAGGGAGAGGGAGAGAAAGGAGGGAGAGACATGCCTGAAACCTATACAAGACTTCAACTTTGAGTGCTAAAAGTGCTGTGTGTGTATGTGTGTGAGAGAGAGAAGAGGAAGAGCATTTGAAGCTAGCAGAGTTCCCCTCTACTGGCCAAAAGACTATTTGGGAGCAACAGATGCTGGAGAAACAGCACAAGACCTTAGGCAAGGAATGCCAAAGCAACCAGTGGCAGCTGACTCGCTGGGATGCAGAATTCTGGATATGTCACCTATGGAAAGCTGAGATTGGCAAATAGCCAGTTTCAGGTGACATTGACAAAGAGAATTATCTAAATGCATTTTGGAAGGGTGGGGCAGCTGTTTGGTTACTGGGCTGTTCCTTCAATCCTTCTGTTCCTTGTGTGCTATGGATATTCTGTTCATATGCGGTTTCTAATAATGTAAGAAAATGTTGCAAAAGAGTTCACAACTAGTTACTTTACACTTACTGGATGCCCTTGGAAAAGATGGAAGTACCACTTGGAAGTACCCTGCTGATGAAGGAGCTAGCAGCAAACGGGATGAGAAGCTGGAAAAGATTCTGCCTGGCAAAATTTGCAACTCTTGAATTCAGAACAAATTCCAATGCATACTCAGAGCTACACACTTTTAAGATTGAATGCAGTTGTCACCAGCATTTGTCTCCTTTAGTTGCAATATCCTTCGGATATTTTATTTCCATCTGAAATCAGAGCCCTTTATATAGACTGTATTAAATCTTCTTTCCCACACCTTTGACACAAAGTTAGCATCTTATTTACTGAGTTTCTCTACTCCAGTGTTTGTGCATGCATTTTTAAAAAGTTGCTCTCCCACCAAGCCCTTCACCTCTCCACTCAGGCAGATTTTTGAATGTCAAATTAGCCTCACATTGTTATACTGTAGTCAGTCTCTTAGAAATATTTCTGAATATAAGTTTAGGGTTATTAGGCTATTTAGAATAGTCAAGAATAATAACAGTCTTAAACAGAGCACATTGTTCTATATGAACAATAATTAAAACTGGGCTTTAGTGCTTTCTCTATGCGCCATCCTGCATATTGGCCAACTTTTGTGTCACTCACAAATTTGATAAGCAGCCCTATCAACCTGATTATCCAGGTCATTAATAAAAAATGTTCACTAATACTAAATCCAGGACAGATTTTTCTGGAACCTCAGTGGCTACTGCTCTATCAGGTTGGAGGATTCTTTGTGCTCATCAGTTGTGGGCCCATCTTAGTATAGTGCCACCCAAATCCCATTGTAACAGTTTATCGATGAGGGTGACTTCTGGAACCTTGTTAAAAACTTTAATGAAATCATGGCAAATTATATCTATGGCATTACTAACAAAATGATTGTTGATTATGGAGGTACATATAGTTGATAATAGATGGATGGATGGGTGGATGGATGGGGAGAGAGGGGGAGAATGGCTAGATAGATAGATAGATAGATAGATAGATAGATAGATAGATAGATAGAGAAAGAGACAGTGATAATAGAATCATCTAAGGAATAAGATGTAATTGTCTCGTGTACTAATTTATATGATATGCTATCATCTGAAAACACATAACAGGAGAAGGTACAAAGAATTGTAGAGAACTCATTTTTTCAGAATACAAGGCAAAAAAAAATAATGTACTTAAAAACCATGGCTCATTTGTTTGGTTCTTTTGTATTTTAGTTATTTGGCTTTGAAAGAAGGGGAGCTAGTTATTCTCTGTGTCACATTGTTATCCACACAATCTAAACCTGTGTGATTTTTTTTCATCATTTTTAAAAAAATGTAAATAACAGGCAAGGGATTACCTATATATCAACCCCTTCTGGATGATAGCAAACTTTAAACCTATCCAATAAACACATATTGCAATCTGAGGCTGTATGTAGCAAACTAATTAGCTGAAATAAATTCTTATATGTTTAGTTCAGGATTAAATAAACGAATATAGTTTAAGCTATTGTTTGCCACCATCTTAAAATGATAAACTCAAGTTTCATAGAATGGAAGAACTGTAAGGGGGATTTTGATTCCTACAGTCCAACATCTTGATACAACATCTGTTTGAAGATTTCTACTGCTCTTCTGGTATTTAGCTTTATTGTCAAGCTGCTCTTATCAGCAAGAGATTTCTTCTAACATGGAATGTAAGTCTGCTGTCATTTAACTTAAGGCCATATATTAAACAGCTTGACTGGCATGTCATGTACTGGAAAGATGCTCAGTATAACAGAGTCTGATTATTTTATTTTCATTTTCATTAAGATGAAGTAAATGAGTTCAGCAAATAAAATAGATGTAGGGAAACTACATGACTCTAGAAGCAATAATTTTGAATCATGTTGATTAATTACAAATAAAAATGGAGATGATTAACATTTTTGATAGCATAGCTTTATATAACGATGTTTGATCCACACATATTATACATATCATATTTATTCATGCCTGTGCATAAGGTAAAAGAGTAGGGGGTTTACTGAGATACAACTATGAGACTTTTATAAATACAGTATTCTGAATAAAGTATGCTATTTATTTATTAGTTCAATTTATATGCCGCCCTTCTCCGGAGACTCAGGGCGGCTTACAATGTGTTAAGCAATAGCCTTCATACTTTTGTATATACCTGCTTAGTAGGGCTTTCGGGCCCCCCTAAGCGGTGTTCTTTTTTATATAAAGTCAGCTTATTGCCCCCACAATCAGGGTCCTCATTTTACCTACCTCGAAAGGATGGAAGGCTGAGTCAACCTTGAGCCTGATGAGATTTGAACTCGCAGTAATTGCAGGCAGATGGCAGCTAAGTGCTAGTTAACAGCACTTTAGTCTGCTGCGCCACCAAGGCTCCTTGGATATTAAATGCCTCTCAATCTTTTCTTTATACATTCTAACTTTAGCAGAATTGAACCTGGTTAGTTCTAGAAGTGGTGAATAGTTTCTGGTTTTTAGAATAGCAAAGGAACTAGCAATCAGAAAACATGCCCCAAACTAGAACTTTCTAGAGTAGCAATGAAAACCTTAGGAAAAAAAATTCAGCTGCTATGACACATTGATACATATAAAGATTTGTATTGCATAGGCAGTGGTTTTCCTTGGATATTTTGTGTGAAAAATCGGACTTTGAAGAAGCAAGATAAAAAGAGTATCGATGCTTTTGAACATTGAGAAGAACAAGAGAAAAATCTTGAGAATATCGTAGATAGACAAAAAAAAATAAATAATCAGATCATAGAGCTAATCAGTTCTGAGTTCCTGTTTCTAGCAGAAATGACTATGTCCAAATTATCATATTTTTTATACGTTATGTGAAGGATCTTTACATAACTCTCTGGAGAACAATTAAAAACAATTAAATAATTTCGGCCCAAGATATTAAAAACAACCCAATTAAAACCGAATTCAATTAAAACTGAGAGGATGGGATCAAGCCAGCCCTGCTAGATGGAATAGGTGTGTTTTCAGGGCCCGACGAAAAGTCCAGAGGTCTGATATCATGTGTATCTCAGGGGGTAGGTCATTCCAGAGGGCGGGTGCTGCCACAGAGAAGGCTCTCCCCCTGGGGGTCGCCAGCCGACACTGTCTGGCCAACGGCACCCTGAGGAGGCCCTCTCTGTGCGAGCGAACTGGTCAGTGGGAGGCTATTGGCGGCAGAAGGCGGTCTCACAGATACCCCGGCCCTAAGCCATGGAGCACTTTAAAGGTGGTCACCAACACCTTGAAACGCACCTGGAAGACCACAGGAAACCAGTGCAGCTCGCGCAGGAGAGGTGTCATATGTGAGTGCCCCGTCGCTCCCATAATCCCCCGCGTGGCTGCATTCTGGACTAACTGTAGCCTCCGGGTGCACCCCAAGGGAGCCCCATGTAGAGAGGTGATAAAGCATCTAGAAAGAAAGCAGATACAAGTAAGTAACATATTCTGCTAGAGAGAAGCTCTCTGAGTATGGGTTTCAGCATGAGTCCGAAAGCTCAGAAGGCTACACCGATCCAATGATGTCCACATTTATGAGGTGGCTGCAAACTGCATCATAAATAACTAGAAGTAAGGGAGAGAGGAACATTTTTTTTATTGTCAAGAGGTAGTCCTTGACTTATGACCACAATAGAGCTCAAAATTCCCATCGCTAAGCAAGATAGTAAGTGAATTTTTTCCCCATTTTATAATCTTTCTTGCCACAGTTGTTAAGTGACTCACTGCAGTTGTTAAGTTAGTAACATGATTATTCAACATGGTTGTTAAGTGAATCTGCCTTCCTAATTCACTTTGCTTGTCAGAATGTTGCAAAAGACGATTGCATGACTCCGGGACACTGCAACCATCCTAAATAGATGCCAGTTGCCAAGTGACTGAATTTTGATCACATGACCATGGGGATGCTGCAACAGTCATAAGTGTAAAACACGGTCATAAGTCACTTTTTTTCAGCGCTGTTGTAACTTCGAATGGTCACTAAACGAATGGTTGTAAGTAAAGGACTACCTGTATAAAGAACAAGTTAATATAAGTAACAAAGGAAGTACAGTATATTAGGAATAGCCCTTGTTGGAAGGACAATGTAGCATATGGAGACTTGGGGGAATGGTGAGCACTGACCCACCTCACATTAAGTTAAGCTTTGTGTGCCCCAAAAGTTGGTTTTTCTAGTTATATCATCTTAAAGAAGTGAAAATACAGAAGCAGAAAATCTTTACATTTGGATTTGGAAAGTCTGATGTTTCAGACACGTGATAAATGTTTTCTGGGCAAATGTTACCTATAAGCTTGTCCCTACTGGAAAATTATTTTCGACTGTCAGCAAAAAAGATGAAAGACTATTATTCAGTGAGAATCCAGGGTCTCATGATAATGAAGATTATGCTAATTGACAACTGTGCTGTGTATTTTAGTAATGATTTAGCTCTTAACAATCCAGGATGTGCACATTCATAACTTCATTTGTTTTGGATTCCAGTTCTCACAGTTCTTTGTACTGGCCTTGGTATCTGGGCTGATGGAATACTTTCTAGAGGTTTTGAGCAGGACATGGGCAATTGTGTGTTGGAGGCAGCTTCTGTAATCTCAGACTTGAACCTGGATAAGGCTTTCGAAGTGTCAAAAACTATTTAGAAAATGTGCTTCAGACTTTATATGAGCATGGCACCAAACAGCTATTTCTGTGTGAATTTGAAACTAGATGCCATTGATTTAAGAAATCAATTCATTAAGTGACTCTCAAGGCAGTGGCATCTTTTTCCCCCCAGGATTTTGAGGACGTTTTAAACAGCTGTTTTAATGGATAGAAAAGAGATGTTGTACTTGTGTGAAATCCATAGCCACATTTTTCCTGATTGATAGCCAGGAACTTCCCACATCTGGGGGTCATCTGTCCCTCACTGTAGGTTGGCTAGTCTCCTTCATCTCAACCAGTGCTAAAGTAAGTTTTAAACAACTCTAAATATTGAATTCCAAATTCTCATAGCTTAGATAGTCTTCTGTAATTCATTCAGAATTGTACTATTCCATGAAATCGCTTTCATTTTGTCTCCCTCAGCAATATTAGTTCCTTTGCTGAAGTTGCTTTACTGCATCCACGAGACCAGAGAGGACCAGTGAGAAGGTATCACTGGCCTTGGCTTCCTACTTCAGCTATGCCTTTGAGTAGGCTAATAACTATTGTACATTGCTATCTCAATTCATCCCCATGTTTCATATTTTTATTGCACCGCCTTATATAATGGGAACTGCCTTGAACTTGCTGAATAAAAGGTGGAACAGAAATATCATTTCATATTCAGCCTCCAGAAATATTCCCTCTTGAGAAGAAATATGACTCAACACAACCTGAATATAATGTGTAAAAATATGACATCACTTTTGATGTTCATTGGACAATGTTGGTTGCATTTGTAGATACACATAGCTGCTTATCAGTATTACTTTCTCAATACTTTTTTTTTTTTTTTGGACGTACAGGATTGTTCTCTACGTACTCTAAAATGTACAACTGCCCAAATATGTTTGGAGGTGTGAGGAGAGCAACATTGGCTCCCACCCAATGTCACAAACCAACTCCTTCTATTACCTTAGGAGCAAAAAGGCAGGAGGAGGAGGAGGAGGCAGGGAGGAAGGGAGGGGGAAAGTAATCAAATGGTAAACAAAAATACCTGCCATGAAATGAGAGTGGTAGAGTGTCAACAGTGACATTGTTTGTGTCATATGTTCCATTATGATCCTTATTGTTATTATCTAACTGCTGAACCTAAATGAAACAGCAGTTGCAAATCCCGGCAGGAGCCGAACATTAATTAATATGGATGAGTATATATAAGTGGTATATGCATCTATTTGCAGATTTGTTTTTATATGTGCAAACACATTGGAAAGCTCTTATTTGTTGCCTGCGTTCACAGGGGCATGTGGCAGATTACAGTGCAGCCTAACGACTCCCTCTCCTTTGTTGTTTGTTTTCTTTTCTTTCTGAGCTGCTTAAAACCTGTACAGGCACACAGTCGCTGTGTACATACGTCTCACACCCCTGCCTCTCAACAGATGTTAGCTAATGTGGTTGTAGAAGGTTCACCGTAGTTGCTGCGAGCCCAATAAATCTTCCTCTTAAATGCAGGCACGCCACCATCTCAGCATCTTCAACCTATAATACATTTTAATTACTTGGCCATTCAAATTATACTAAATTAGATCGGCACAGAGTCGTATCGCAGATTTCTCAATTTACATTTAATCCACTGCAAACCAAACAATACTACTAGAAGCGTGGGACACTGGGGGTAGAGGGCAGGAGAGGAAGGGAGGAAATGGGGAGGCAAGGGGGCCTTTTATTAGAAGTTGCAGGAGCTCCTGAAGTTTGATCTCTTAAAAATTATTAAGTGACAAAGATTACTGGCAGTAAGGTTCTCTTTGGCTTCCCCATTAGCCATTTAGGTGACAGCTGCTGCATTACACATAAAGATGAGCCATTCCTTGAGGGATGACAGTAGTTCCGCTGTGACACTACTGGCATAAAGCATTATCAGACCATAGCTGTGCTTAGAGCCATCACAGTCTCCTAGGCACCTATCAGTAGCCTCATTATCTGCATCACAGAATGTCTTAAAAGAACAGTGCCAGGCTTCACAGCTTTGCAGCTCATTTGAGAAGCGGAAATTAAATGTCCCAGGAGAAAAAACAGGCACATTGTAACAGCACCAGAGCTCTACCACCAATAACATGTTGACTACTGCAACACACTGACTTCTGTCTCATTAATTTAATAGGCTCCTGAAATTGGGGGGGGGGAGAGGAGAGAAGAGAGAGGGGGAGAGAAGGAGCATTTCCAAGCAGATGACAGAAAAGGACTCTGCTCACATTCTTGTTATAAAGCAAGACCCGAATAAGAACTCAGTAATAATTTCAATCAATTCAAACTATCGGAAGTACCGGCACGACTCACAGATAATGCAAAAGCAGTAACGTGGTTGGTTTGAAGCTTAGTGACACCGGTGAACCCATCCAAGCCAAGGTTCTGTGGTAGGGTCAAAAATTCCTAGCTAGGCCTGATGTGTTCACTTGACCGATGTGCGATCACAGAATGGGAACAGTTTTTTAAAAAATCCATTTGCACCTACTTATGGTGCAAACGTGCCCTGACAACATTCTTTTTCTCAGTGTCTCTACGTAATTTTCTTCACTTTATTTCATTCCCAGCCCACAAGTAAGACAAATTGAAGTCATCTTTAAATATACCGGAGTTAAAATATTCTTTCCAATACTATTCAAGGGCAATGTTAAGGTGTGTAGAATCTGTTAGACAGCCAATTTGGTGTAGTGGTTAAGGCACCAGACTAGAAACTGGGAGATCTTCAGTTCTAGTCCTGCCTTAGACAAAAAGCCAACTGGGTGGCCCTGGGCCGACTCTCAGCCCTACGAAACAGGCCATGGCAAACCAATTCCGAAAAACCTAGCCAAGAAAACTGTAGGGATTAATTAAGGCAGTTACCAGAAGTCAGCACTGGCTCAAAGGCAGGCATATAGACACAAAAGAAGCTGTTTAGCTTAGCCCTGAGCTGGAAGGAAATCAAGTGATTGGCAGCAACTTGAAAGAGAGGAAATAGAAGTAGGAAATAGGGATCAGCAATGGAGATAGCGGTATAGTTTTCTGCTGGTTCAAGGATGGGCAGAGACCACTTTAATTCAGCATAGGCATGAGAGAATTATAGGAATGATCAGAAAGGGTCAGTCCCACAAGGTAGCTGGATCTGGAGGTGTTCACAAGAAGATAAGCAAGGGATGGAGCAAGTGCTGAGTTGTCAGGGTGTAAATTCTGCCCCTTTGATATACGTCCTGCAAGCATATACAAAAGGGGTTCACCTTGGATTAGGAGAATGCAACACTCATTGCATTGTTTTGATGAAAACATCACATCACACTTCAGCTGAATAAAGGAACTAGTTTTAGGAAGCCTTCATGGAAAAGAGAGGGTTTTTTCAGATAACAACATTTCATGAACATAATTGTGGTGGGATGGGGAAAGGCAGAAAAATATTGCAGGCCAATGCTATATTTGGTTACAGAGGAATTTGAACATATCCGTTTTTTCTATAACAATCACATTGCTGCAATATAAAGTAATTAGGAGCTATATTGAAATGTTTTCTTGGCTGAACCATTGCGTTAAATTGTGTAATATCTGTAGCAATAGACATATATTGCTTTTTTGCTTTACAATAGTTAATAAGGCAACGAATCCTCAAAACAATTCTAACTGCAGATATGGGCAAACATAAAATTGCACACTTAGACTTTCAACCATGCTCAAAAAGTTTGCATATATCTCCAAAGAGGAAAATATAAGATATATAGAAATCCTGCTGACCATTAAATCACATTAAAAAGAGTCTCTTTGTTGCCAATCCAAAGGAAAAAAATGTTTTATAATGTAACCAATGGTCACTATGTACCTTAGATATTTAAAAGGCAGCCTCTCATACAAGTAGTGGGTTCTGTAGAGTTTTGAAACAGGAATAATCTACATTCGTGTTTTTCAAATGTGGAGACTTCAACTCCCAAAATTCTCCAGCCAGCATGTTGGCTGAGGAATTCTGGGAGCTGAAGTCCATTCATCTTAAAGTTGCCAAGTTTGAAAAACACTACATGCTGTGTGTGTCAAAGAGAAAGAGAGAGAGAGATAATGGGTTGGTAGGAAGAAAAATGTAAAAAATGAGAGGTATCATCTTCTTTGGGAAAAAAAATAGTTGATACCACATTTTCCAAGGAGCACTGTTTTTTTTTTCTGGATGAGTTACTCAAGTAGACTGCAAACCTATGAAATAAATATTAAAATAATTGAAAATAGTTCAGTAGCAGCAAACACCCCAGTAATACAGATATCATTTCTCAGGATTATAGCATGGGATTAAACCCAGGTCAAACTGGCATTAATTCAGCGGTTGTTGTTAAATGGAGCGGTTTTTCTCAAATATTCCATTAAAGTCTTTTCTCTTTAAGAAGAGAAAAGTGGGGGGGGGATCATTGGGTTTTTAGCTTTTACTAATTTTCAAAACTTCCATCTGAGATATGAATGGCAGGCCCTGTTCCTTCCTGCCAGACTCAGGCATCACATAAAGGCTTAAGCAAGTTCTTAATATCTGAGTTGGAATTGTGAGTTAAAATTACAAGGCGACATAAGGATGTGGTTTCTTAACTCTGCCGCCTTAACCATATTTACTCAGCCACCGTTCTAATGCATTTCTGGGCTACTTACTTCTATGTAAATTTGCTTTGAAAATACAAAGGACTGCTTCACGCCTTGCAGAAAAGGGTTTTTTTTTTTTTAGTGTATAAACCAGTTCTTGTTTGTTCCATTATCTTCCATAATTGGGACAGTGGTGGACAAAATAAGTGCGGTGAGCACAAAGGGGCCTGGGAAAAGCTGTGCCACAAAGAGTGAAGCTACAGCATAGATTGTAAAAGAAATTTGTGCTTGGGTAATGAAAGCGCAGCGAAAACCTTATCTCAGTTTACAAGCTGCAAGGCTCTAGTATTATAAACTTGATTCATTTCTCTTGAGAAAGGATCACTTTTTGCCCAGCCTATGCCTCAACTTTATATGAGGGTGGGTTTTTTTTTTCTTCCAAGAGCCATTAATATACAGAATTTTGGAAAGGCCCAGCAAAAAAAAATCCAGGCCTCAGGCAATAAAAAGATTTATTAAAAAAAAAAAAAACAGTCAAGAAGTCATTGGCAGCTGTAGTGACTTTATGGCCCAGACATTTCCAAGCTCTTTTCATCTGTCACAAAAGGACTCGTTTTGTTGTTGCTTTGTTTTGCTTCAGCTGACCTACAATATGGCTGCCGGTGGTTGCTTCTGATAAGCAATGAGCCATACAGAGGTTGTTATGCTTTCCTCCATTCAGCTTGCCAGTGCCTATGCATGGGCCATAATGTGTGACAAACAAGCAAATAACAGGTGACACTCCTATTTCTCATGGCGGTCCAAGGAACCTCAAGTCATACCATGTTACAGCCCACTCTGTAGGGAAACTGCCACTGAAACGGCTGAAATTCAAAGTTGAAAGCAAATAGGTGATGGCTATACGACAGACCAACACATTTAGAATAGAATAGAATAGAATAGAATAGAATAGAATAGAATAGAATAGAATAGAATAGAATAGAATAGAATAGAATAGAATTAACGTAGGATAGGACAGGACAGGAGTAGCACAGTGCAGAATAGAATAGAATGGAGTGGAGTGGAGTGGAGTGGAGTGGAGTGGAGTAGAGTAGAGTAGAGTAGAGTAGAGTAGAGTAGAGTAGAGTAGAGTAGAGTAGAGTAGAATAGAATAGAATAGAATAGAATAGAATAGAATAGAATAGAATAGAATAGAATAGAATAGAATAGATGTAGCGTAGGGTAGGACAGGTCAGGACAGGACAGGACAGGAGTAGCGTAGCGTAGTGTAGCGTAGTATAGGAGCAGCGTAGCATAGGGTAGGGTAGGGCAGGACAGGACAGGAATAGCATAGCATAGCATAGCATAGCATAGCATAGCATAGCATAGCATAGCATAGCATAGCATAGCATAGCATAGCATAGCATAGCACAGCACAGCACAGCACAGCACAGAACAAATCTTTATTGGCCAAGTGTGATTGGACACAAGGAATTTGCCTCCAGTGCATAAACTCTCAGTGTACATACAAACCACAAAGTGATATGTCATAGATCATAACTCATAGTTACAATCATTAATCATAAGATACAAACAACAAGTGATAACAACTACTTATCTGGATATTGCATTATTAGTCTATTCAGGAAGATCAACCAGGTAAGGAAAGAAAGAAGAATATAGTAATCAAATGCAAACTAGGTCATTCACCGTCTTGATCAAAAAGTTCTTCGCTAGTTGTGACCTGCTAAGCCAAATACTGTCTAAAAGTAATTTCTTGGGTCCTTATTACTTTGTTTCTAAGCAGGCCACACATACTAAGTTAACAAGCCCTGAATTGTCTTAAAAAAACCCTCAGCATTAAAAAGTTTGTCTTAAAGCATATATGAGGGAGAGACCTTCAGATCACTCTATACAGGTAGTCTTCACAACAACAGTAATTGGGACATTTCTATCGTTAAGTCATGCGATCATATAGTAGGACATCATATGTGCATCAGTTAGCTATGGTAATCCTGGCAGTCTCTGATTGCAATAGTTAAACAAGGATTATGGGTCATTAAGTAAGGACCTCAGATAACAACAACTTCCTGCTAGCTTCCAATATGCAAAGTCAATGGGGAAGCTGGCAGGAAGTTGCAAACCCTGATGACAAGCCTTTTCTTAGACAGCTTGCAATCATGCCAAAGGGGTTCTTAGACAGCTTGCAATCATGCCAAAGGGGTAAGTGCTACAGAATGAGGGGTGGGCAGAGCTTGGGTGCTGTGACCTGGCAGGAGCATGGGGGTTTGTGTGTACTCTGGGTGGGCACACTCTATGAAAGATGAAATTCCTGGGACCTCACACTTCATAGTGGATGTAGGAGTGACCTGTGGCCTTACCTGTCAGCTTTCCCATTGACTTTTCTTATTGGAAGCCAGCAGAGAAAGTTACAGATCACAATCATGTGACTGTGAGATACTGCAACTGTCACAAGTGAAACTGGTTGTCAAGTACTCTATAATGATGTATGAAGATGACCTTGGGAGACAAGGGGATGTTACCTAGGAAACAATTAGACAAGAAGGTGGGGGGACCAGTGGCTTAATGGTCAGAGGATGAAACTTAGGAAGGACCTCCCTTAATTCATCAGGTGGTTAAAAGTACATAGTGACAGGAACTTTGTACCTTCAAACTTGCAATATTCTATTAATACAGCTGTACAATAAAGTAGAATTAGCTCACCTAGTCATGTTCCCTGTCTGGTTTACTTGGGAGGGCTCTCATGCCTGAATTGCATTCACATGACCAGAGCAGCACTGTGATGACCAGAACTTCAAGGCCATCTCGTAAGTATCATTTGTTCAATGCTGTCATGACTTCAAACAGTTCCTGAACAAGTTGTCACTAACCTGTATTTTGCTAACATCCTAGTCATTCTATATTTGCTTTGAACCAGCAGGAAGTGAGGTTCTATATGCAAACTACTAAAGAAGATCCACAAAAGAGCAAAATATTTCTATCAACCCAAGAATATTATTCCAAGTGGGCTTGGAATAATAGTCTACAACATGAGAGGAGAAAATTGTTTTGCTTAGGATGCGAAGGTCTCCCTAGCTCCAAACCTTAAACAGAAAAGAATTGATTCCTAAGAGGATAATGATAAGAAATTGGGCATTTGTGTTATGTCAAGTAACAGCTGAAACTGTGTCTAAAAGATTGTGCAGATTAGAGCAGTGCAGTGCTTTGGATATGAAGGCAAAAAAGGGCTTCACAAAACTCTCTGCAACTCCTTGAAGCAACCACACCTATTTCCAGGATCTGCTGTTGCTGTGTGGAGAAAGCATTTGGTTTAAGGAGATACTACGAGGACTATGTTGATACCCTTGCCTTTCAAAACTGGAGTGCTGCACAACCCTGTGACAGGATATCCTGAGATATCCTAGATTTATTTATTTATTTATTTATTTATTTATTTATTTATTTATTTATTCAATTTGTATGCCACCCCTCTCCGAAGACTCAGGGTGGCTCACAATGCATTTAAAAATAGATCTATGTTGTCAGAAGCTCTTGAGATAAATTTTCATCTTCAAGAATAGAGGTTTTAGGGCTGGCCCTTATCCCCTTTGCTCTTAGTCTTGCAGACATAAATATGAGGATGAGTCTACCCAGCAGTTGTCTTTCATAATATTAATCTTGTAGTTAATTGTAAAGGGTACAGAGTGGTATTTTTGAACCTCAACAACTATAAAAATGTTCATATCCCTCTAGCTGGAGAATTCTGGGACTTGAAGTCCACACTTCTTCAAGTTGCTGAGGTTGAGAAACACTGGTTTAGGCTATCAGGTTTCTTCTCCCTGTTCTAGAACAATCTTCATTCAATCTCAGAAAAAAACTGTACAGAAACCTTTTCTGTAGATCAGGGGTGAAATGCTACTGGTTCGGACCAGTTCGCCCGAACCGGTAGTAATAAAAACTACCCATTCAGGCAAACTGGTAGTAAAAAAAAAAATGCTATCAGTTCAGACAAACCAGTATTTCCAATGATCAGCTGTGCCACATGATTTATATTCACTAGAAAGCAAGAAATCTAAATCACGCGGCACAGCTGTTCCCCCCCCTTGCTATTCTACTTACCATAAAAAAGGCTTCTTAATCCTCCTTTTTCAGTGCTGCACAGTAGCGCCTGCAGTGTGCAAGTATGCAAAGCATGCGTTTGGTGAGCACTGCACATGCACACATGCAGCGAACTGGTAGTGAAGCGAACCAGTATTAGACGTCAGAGCATTTCACCCCTGTTGTAGATGATTATAGAATGCAAATATTCCTGTTTGTAGCTTCTTCCATGAAGATGTAGAGGGAAGAACAAGTCGTCACTGGTCTATTCCCCTTCTGTGCACTGAGTCTAAAAGAATTTGAACAATAGTGATATACAGTATCACACAGCCGTCCCTGTGGCAATTTAAAGCACTTCATTAGTAATGTATCTTCACAGCAATGACTTGACAATGCTATAAATTGCTAGTGTGAAAATTCTCTGCCCATTAATTGTCATATATTTTCATTCTGTGGTTTAATGCAATAGTGAAAACCTGAATAATGTTAGGTAAACCAGAGAACTGCACGACAGCATTACACAATCTGAATCCAGGTCTTCTATTGCCAGATCACATAAGAGTTTTTTTAGAGATGTCGCATGTCCCTTCCTCAGTTAGAGACTAAAAATCCTGTGCCCACACTGCACAGTCTTAAGGATCTCTCAAGCATCTCTGCTTCAGAATAGGAATCTGAATAATCCTCTAGTACAGTGGTTCTCAACCTGGGGGTCGTGACCCCTTTGGGGGTCGAACGGCCATTTCACAGGGGTCGCCAAAGCCCTCTCTTGCCCCCCCCCCCACGCCTTCACTCACCCTCACCCTCTGCCTCTGTTGGATCGCCGGTTGCCGTTCGCTTACCCCACCTACTCCCAATCTATTGCTGCCTCCGGAGTCCCAGCTGATGGCTAGAGAGGGAAAAAAAACTTTAAATTCTTGCCGCGGGGCTTCAAAGAGCCGCCCTATTCTCAGCTGTTTTGCGGAGGGCTCTGTTGCTAGCTAGCTGCAAAGAGGTAAATTCCTGGAACAGATTTTTTTTCCCCTAGCTATGCTGAAAAAGCGAAATTGAAAGTAAGCAGGGTCTTTGCTGCAACGTGACAAAATGAGGCAGAGAGATTTCTTTTTCTTTTTCCTCACCAAAAAAGGTAGGTGCAAAAGTGCAAACAATGGGAAATTTAGGACAAAAGAGGAGGTTCAAGATTTTAAAACACACACACAAAAAAGCTCTATTTAACTAGGGAATTGTAATAATTGAGATACTATTAATTGTATATTGTGTTGAAAGCAGAAATGGTTAAGTTGTGGTTTGGAGGAGTATGTGGGGGAAATTATTTGGTTTATTATTATTGGTAAATATAATTAATTGATTTGTAAGAAATTGGATTGCATGGAAATAATTGGAATATTCATGTTCATATTGATTAATATACAAAAAAGATAGTTATATAACTAATTGATTTATATTAAAATGTTGAATTTGTATTAAACAACTGTATTACATAATTACATAATTAACCAATGTGAGGATGGATATAAAAATAGATGACAATGTGAAGGGGTATAATATAGAATAGAAGGGAAAAATTGAATTTGATTAAGATTAGAGATGAGGATGAAGGGTAATATTGGTTTTTTTAAAAAATAGATGAGGAATAAATATGGTAAAAAGGAAATATAGAAATTGTAAATTTAATTGAAATGACTAAACACTGTGTTGGAAGAAATATCCTTCTGGGTTCTGCTCCAAGTGGGGAAAAAGACACTGGAAACATGGAGACTGCTTGGAAAGATGGTTTAATGGTGGACAGGATCACATGATTTGAGTTCCTGAACAGAAAAGGGGCAGATACAGTAAATCCTCGGGTTTTTATGCTCTCTCTGGCTTTGCATTTCTTGGGGCCTCGAAAGAGTATCCTGATTGGTTGTCAGACTCCCAGGGGATGGGGGTCTTAGCTAGCCTTGCTGGCTGATGGTCACATGTGCTTCCCAGGTCATATGCTTCCCAGGTCACGTGTGGTGAGTTTCAGTTGCTAGATGAGGCCCATTGTGTTAGTTTCTGTTGCTATTGTCTTGCAAATGTCCTTTGACAAAGGATTGACTTTCTGCCTCTGGCCCATTAACAAAGGGTGGGGGGCAGGAAGGTGGGAGCTGCTTTGTCTGTAAAATATGCTTCTCCATTTCTCATCCAGGGAAATATAACATTCTGCCTTTTTAATATTTCATTCTTCTAGGAAAGGGGTGGGTGCTAACCTCCTACAACTGTTTAAATTTGTGAACCGGCCAAATACTCTGTTCAAAGAAAATATGTTGTATGTTTGTATGTGTGTTTCTAATTATTGCTATTTATTGCTATTTGTTCTCTTTTATTCTTTAAAGTTTAACAATTCATTCTTTATCTTAATATCTTTATATTTGTTTGGGGTTGGCTTTCTTCCCTTTCATCTTTTTTATTGTACAGCAATCTTTCTCCTCAAACCTACCACCGCTGTCTTTTCTTTCCTTCTTACTTTCTCTTCACCCCCCTCTTCTTCTTCTCCCTACTTCCTCTTCCTTTCTCCTTCTCCTCCTCTCTTCCTCCCTCTCTTACCCTCACTCCTACTCTAATTTCCCTTCCCTTTCTTCATCCCTCTCTATTGCTGTATCCTTTTATGCATATGGACTACTCAGAGGGCTGAAAAAGTTATTTTTGACTGGTCCTCGCACTTTTGACCAATCCTCGAATTTATGACTGTCCTCACATTTTATGTTTTTTTGCCCTATCTTATCACCATGGTGAAGAGAAGCAGTTGTGAAATGAGTGACATGGTTGTTAAGAATGCTGCACAGGCATAAATGTGAGGATGGTCATAAGTGTGAGGACCAGTCAAAAGTCCGAGGACCTGTCAGAAATGACTTTTTTCAGCCCTCTGACTAGTCCCTATACACATAGCCATGGCCATCCAGTCACATGACCAGCTAGCCACGCCCACCCAGTCACATGACCTCCAAGCCACACCCACAAAATAAGCCACGCCCACAGAACCGGTACTAAAAAAACTTAGAACCCACCCCTGGTTGGCGGTCACCACAACATGAGGAACTGTATTAAAGGGTCGCGGCATTAGGAAGGTTGAGAACCACTGCTCTAGTATAACAGGGTCTCCAACCTTGCCAACTTTAAGCTTTGTTGGCTGAGGAATGCTGAGAGTTGAGGTCCACAAGTCTTAAAGTTGCCAAGGTTGGAGACCCTGCTCTATAAAATAGGTTTCATAATAATAATTATTACATGAATTCCACAGTGAATTCACATTGCAAAGCAGTTGAATGGAACAATTATGGAATACTGTATGAAAAGGCTGAAGCTCTGAACTTTATTCACATCATGATTATACAGTAAACCCAGGAAATCAAGTAATCTGTTTACACCAAAATAATATATCTGTGTGTTTTCCTTTATTTCCTGTAAATAGCTGCATCCTTATTAGTTTTCTTTTTAATTAGGTAAGTGCATTCTTACGTCTTAACATTTTTAACAAAAGAGGGGAGAAATCAAAGTTTCAAACTAGTTTTGAAAAGTTTAAACTACTTTTAAACAGAACCTGGGAAATTACAATTTCCTTTAAGTGTCAGTTTCCATATCCCATTCCAGTGATATTCCCAATATTTGAACATGAAATGTAGAATGATCCCCTCGGTTATACCCAATTTAGTTTAAATATCTCAGCGTTCAAAGCAGACAACACAAACAACGAATGGCGAATAAGACTTTAAATCAAACTCATTACTTCATCCAAATTAACAATATTGGAAGCTAATTTAATGACTCTTCTGAGAAATAGCGCCATTAAATGAAGCTGCGTGATAGAGAACAGCATTTGCTAAGGTCAACCCTGCTATGAAGCAGGGTGTGATGATCGCTTCAGGCAGCAGATGCTGAGAGACAAGGGAAGAGCACTAAGAACTGAAGGACAGTTGACCGGGCCCCCCACAGCTCTCCTACATCTCTATGGCCTCAGCTGGACAGTTCCATTGCTAGGGTCAAAAAAGACCAGTCTGAAACCAACAGAAGGAAGCTTATGGTCCTTTGCCTAAAGTAGCAGAGCATTCTGGACAACGTGACAGCTTTTGGGTTAGCTATTTCCCCAGCTCCCAATCTGCCTCAATCTCCTTATTTGTCTCAAGAGGGGACAGTCTTTTTTTTTTTCCTTTTAAAAGTCAGTGGCACATGTCTTTCTAAAAGAAAAAAGAAAAAAGGCAAATATGTTATTTCTAAGCCTAGATAGCATATCAGTGAATACAAGAGAAAAGAAGGTACAGAAGTTAGAAGATTCAGTAACCATAGGTAGTCCTCAACTTACAACAGTTCATTTAGTGACCATTTGAAGTTACAATTTAAGTAAGTTTTTCACCCTTACCACTGTTGCAGCGTTCCCATGGTCATGTGATCTAAACTCAGATGCTTAGCAACTGATCAATATTTATGACGGTTGCAGTATCCTGGGGTCATCAGATCAATTTTTGCAACTTTCTGACAAGCAAAGTCAGTGGGGGAGCCAGATTCACTAAAAAATTGTGTTGCTAACCTAACAACTGCAGTGATTCAGTTAACAGCTGTGGCAAGAAAGGTCATAAAATGGGGTAAAATAATTGTCTTGTTTAGCAACAGAAATGTTGGTGTGGTCGTAAGTTGAGTCCTACCTGTACATAAAACAAGACAGAGATAAAAGTTGGCTTTAATTGTTTAATTATAGTTCCAGAAGTATAGGTTGAGAGAGTGAGTGAGGAAGAGGTGATCTGACTGGAAATTTAGTATCTTGGACTTAAAATTTTGATCAAATTTTCTAGTAAATATTTCTCTCCAGGTCTAAGGTCTTCTGTCGTTGCCTGCAAAGAGACCTACCTAAAATAAGGTAGCAATCATGAGGCAGAAATCCTAATTCTGTGAAAAAGCATTTGGTCTTTTGGATTGTTGGAATTTTATCATATTTTAGCTCTTGAAAGTTATCAGAGCTCATGTAGGAAAACATGTATTACTGATGATACCAAAGGAGTCTGAGTGAACACATTGCATCTAAGTTTGGTATTATTAGTTTTCATAAATAAAACCATACCATTAACAAGCCAGTGTGAAAAAGCAGTCACTGCCATCATTCAATCAATTCAATTGAAGGAAGTGGTATTTTGTACACACACACACACACACACACACACACACACACACAAAAGACGAACTTTGCACCACAACTCCAGGTCCGCCATTTTTTTTGACCTTCCTCTTTATGGACACTGCTGATTAAAGGATCACTGGGGCCAATCATCTAAATATTTTCTCACAAAAGCAGGGCAAATGTTAGCCTAAATAAATGTCATAAATCCTGACTCCTCAGTCCTCAATCCACACAGTCCTCAAAACACAAATTCTAGAAATACAACATACCCCACTCAAAAAACAACAACAAAAAAACCCCACCCAACAACAAATCTTGAAAACTTCAACAGCAACACCATTGAACTTTATCACTCAAGAAAACTCAAACAAATATGAGAGATAGATGATGCTAAAGAAGGAAGCTTTTGTTGCCGTTATTGTAAGCAGAAGTGGTCCAACCGGTTGCTGAATCTAAGTTGTTGATTGCTTTTCTTATTAGCACATCACATGTTGTGTAATTTTGTTCCTGAAATAATAAATATTATTTCATTGTTTACTCCAACACCCTTTTACATAAATCAGTAATACCCAAACGAAGTTCTGAAAATATTTAATGACAAAGAACTGCAAAAATTCAGAACATTTGAAAGGGGCAATTTTTTTTTATAAAACTACATGTTAAAATGGTAATATTAGCAATAGCAATAGCATTTAGACTTATATACCGCTTCACAGTGCTTTACAGCCCTCTCTAAGCAGTTTGCAGAGTCAGCATATTGCCCCCAACAATCTGGGTCCTCATTTTACTGACCTTGGAAAGATGGAAGACTGAGTCAACCTGGAGCCAGTGAGGATCGAACTCCTGGCTGTGGGCAGAGTTAACCTGCAATACTGCATTCTAGCCACTGGGCCACAACAGCTTAGGGAGACACAAAAGGCTTGAAGTTTAGAGTTAAATTGCATTGGAAATAATTACCTTATTATAATCAGTTGCTAGTTGTTTGTGCTTTGGTGCAAAAAGCACTGATAACCAAGAGGTGCTTTTTTTTTAAAGGGGGACCAGAGAGTTATTAATTAAAGAAGCTGTTTACCTGTTACTGCTTTTCAAGCTGTCACCTGAGCATTTGTGCAAATGGGTGATGCAGCTCTGCAGAGCCATCATTTATAGCCAAAGAGATTTTTCTAGGAAGAGCATCTCACTCTCCCTTCAATTCCTTTGTTATCACTGCAGCAAAAGCATTAGACTTCTTTGCTATTCTTGCAAGAACAGAGGAAAAACACGCATTGCTTTTTCACCCAATTTATTGCTTTGATGTCCCTTCATTGAAAAAAAAATACATTTTCCCCTTGATTACAGTTTCTACTGACAAGCAGAATGTAACTGTGTTCACCATCATGTCTTCAGATTTGTGGCAACAAGGGTACCATTTTGGTTTGAAGTGTGGGAGCGTTCTCTTTGCCTCTTGGGTCTGAGAAAAATCCATTTATTGAATTCTTGCCTCCACTGCCAACCATTTACTAAAGGTTGGTGCAATATTTCATCTTGCCTTGAGGCAGGCCTTGAAAAAAAGTGCTTTTAGCTACAGACCTGATCAACCAAAAATCTATTTAGCCATAGAAACTCCCCAGAGCTGGTTCTGGCCAGGTACATCACTCAAATGTCCAAGAGCACAAGGAACAATCAATATTATACATAGGCTTAATTTAGGTAGCTCCTGGAGTTTCTTTTGCTAAGAAGCTAGTCTATACTACTTTCATTTATAAGTCTGTTCATTTACTATCCTAAGAGGTTTTATCTGCTCCATACTGATTCTGCTTCAGTAAAACAGTTGAAGCAACTGGACAATTTATTTGCTTTTTTTCCCAGCCACTTCTCTTAACTTACTATTCCTATAATAGCTGTGTAGCTGGGAACTTTTTTACTTGAGAAAGTTTACCATGAAACAATGAGATAACGCACAGGATTGCGGAAATTCTGTGTTCTGTAGGATCACTGCCATCTGCACTTAATCCAGAGTTACGCACAGTCCTTCAGACACCGGAAGGAGCCTTGTATTGATTCAGATTATCTGTCCAGCATTATCCATTCTGATGCTAGTAACATCCAAAATTCCAGGCAGTCATTTTTCACAGTTCTACAAAATTCTGCTTCACTCTCTTAACTGAGGTTGTCAGAAACTAGCCTAGGATCTTCTTCATACAAAGCACATGCTTTAGCGTTGATTGATGATCCTCCCCACATCAGAGTAATTCTTTCAAATCTATTCTCATAAGGAGTGCTGACAGCTCAAATACTATTGACAATTTCTTCCAAAGTGGAGTTTATTGTTGAACAGAAGATCAACAGCTGCCACTCCGTTCTTCATTCACATCACATTAAGTTCATGTTTATGCATACTGATTCATTTTCACAATATTCACCTAGCTAGTATGATGAGGATACATGATGGGCTAACATTAGCTACTTGGGATGATCAGAAAGAAAGACATCTAGGATGTTATACCCACTAGATATCTAGGTGAGTGGAGAACACTTAGTAAAGGTAACCATATTTATTTTCAGAACCTCAAAGTCTATGATCAATACTTAGGAACATTCCCATCTGGCTAGAAATGACAAAAGTGAACTGGAATGATCGGAACTAACTTGGAAGCCAAAAGAAATAGCAAGGAGCAACCACATCAGCTTACCTTCTAGAAAATGAAGGTTTTTATGCGGATCCATGTTGAATTTTCTGCCAAGACATCCTTCTCTGGCAGCCATTTTGGGCCAGCAATCACAACGTGCTCTCAAAATTCCCGCATTATTCACCAACCTAAAAAGGTTACTTAAGCCTGTCATAACAGACAGATCTCACACTACCATCTGCTCCTCTTGAACACAAATTTGTCCATGTAAATTTTTAATCATGATTAAAAATCCCAGGCTGAGATTGCCAAAAAAAAAAGAAGAAGAAGCCACCAAATACAAATACGAAGCATATCATACCAATTTCCTGAATGTCAGTGCATACTGACCTCAGATTACAAACACTGGCAGATGGCCATTGCTTCAGTGTTCAATATTGGTCTGAACAGAAAATCAAGCAGTGGCCTAAGCTTATTTGGATTCCTTTATGTTGGCTTTTTAAATTATTATTATTTTGCTTCTGCACCAGCACTATAGCAACACTCACTGGTATCTATATGAACACGAAGCTTCTGTTCCTTTCCAATACAGCAAAGCTACTGGACTTCCCACAGTTTCCATATCATGCTGGGCCAAAGTTACCAAGAATCAAGGCTGGCCTCCTGGTGGGAAGACAGAAGCACATGGCCTATTTGGCTGATGTCCTTAGAAAAGTAGCAATTTTAACCGCCTTCTTGCAGGAGCCATGAAATTCCACAAAGAGTGTTGCTAATTATAGTCTAATACGGTCACTATAGTTGGCTACATGCAGAAGGAAACCCGTGATTAACTGCACTCCAAAGAAGTCCCTCTATCTACAATCCAAGCACATCTTAGCCCTGGAGCAACTCTGGAGTGAATGCGTACATCCACCCAAATGCTGAACTTTTCTTAAATGCATCCCATTGTTAGGGCTCTCCGAATTTCAGTGCCATCGGCGCCTTCAAAGGTTCCATAGAGTTAGGGTTTCCACTTCTTTTCATTTGTTGGTAATGATGGCCCATCCACAGCACAGCTGTGCAGAGCAAACAGGAACAAGGATTCCCATTACCCACTGTTCTCTTATCTCTGTTGATCTTTTGGCGTGGAAGTTTGGCCGCACAGTATGTTGCTGGTTCAGAGGATGTGGTGACATTTTCCTGCCACGGTTGACAAAGTTCTTTACAAAGCTCTCTCTCTCCCTCTCTCCCCCCACTACCATCCTCTCCCTCCTCCCTTTTTTTTTTAAAAAAAGAATAAAATAAAATAAATGGCATTTCCTTCCGTGAAAAGCCAGCCTAATTTTTCTTGGAATAATGTACACTTCAAAACTTATCACTGACAAATGGATAGATAATGTTAAAACTATTTTATGATTCAATTATCCTGAGCAGCAAAGGGGTCGTCTTCAGGCATGGTGAGCTAATGCTGCTTGCATCTTCTTTGTTTCGGGGACATAGATTTTTGTCAGCCAAAGGGTAATTGTGGTTTTGTTCTTTAAGATCTGCTTGTATAGTCAAAGTATATCGCAAGTCCCACTTTCTGCCCAGTTGTACTATATCTCACCTTTTATTCATTAGGGCAGGAGAAAATATTCCTAGCATGCTACTGAAACAATCCAGAAGCGATATTGGTGCAAAGCGATTGATTTGCACCAATGGCTTACTTAAGTCTGTCCAGACTAATAATTCTGGATGCAGTCTTGCTTGCAAAATGTAATGCAGGTTGGCCACAGCAGTTGTTCCTTAGTGTCTATGGAGATTCTCAGTCATCCAGTTCATGGTTGTCCCAGAGGTGCTTTTTCAAGAGGCAACTGGACTTTCTGGTTTTTCTTTGAAGATGTTTACCTTCTCATCCATTCTTCAGCTCTGAAGAAGCTTCTTGGATGGGAAGCAAAATGTCTTCAAAGAAAAACCAGAAAGTCCAGTTGCCTCTTGAAAAAGCCCCTCTGGGATAATTGTTCCTTAGGTTTATTTGAACAAGCAAATCTTCACAAAGTAGGCATATTGCCACTCAATAGAATCCCTTGGCTTGCATTATATAGAACCTATGGTAACATCCGGGTAAGATTTCTTCAATGCCAACACTAGTACAGAACAAGCCTTAATTCTGTTTCTTACCCGCATAGAGAATCTGTCTCTATCCAGATCTTTTACAGTTTTTAGTTTCTATTAAAAGCCTTCTTCTACAATTCTGGACAAGGGGTTCTTGGAAGAAGCATATTGATGACTTGAATCATCTTCCCATTGCAAATGAAGACCAATGATACTGTCGAAGCGCTACCTAATATTGAAAACTTTCCAGGCAATCTCAGGAAATCCCCTGAACCCACTATTAGAGGATAAATGAAACATCCTGCAAAACATAAGCAACACTAATGTGTCTATCTAAGATAGATTTACCTTTCCCATTTCTGAAAGCAAAGATTCAGTTATACACATCATTCATAGTGATTCAAACTTCTGCTCTTTTTATAGATCCTGAGACATTCAATTAAATCGAAAGCTTCACTCATTCAACAAAGTCCTGTTTCAATGGTTTTGGGGTTTCTTCTTGCCCTGTAAGATATTGGTTCTTTCTTCTATCCTTCACTGATGACTAAAGCAGTTCACTATTGCTGGGGGAAATGCTAAAAATGATTATAATGTACCAATTGCTATTTCTTCTTCTTGATAATTCTGCTTCCTGCTGCCATATCCTTCCTCGCCCTTAGTTATGATTCAAAGAATGGTCTCACCTAACTTAGTTTGTCAAGTTACAATCATCAAGGCCTAAGATAATAGATGAGCAGAATGATTAAGCCCCATACATTTTTTTTTAGAATTGCCTCATTCAATTCTTTCTTACCAGGCTTTCTATTCTACCTATAAATACCCTTTTACAATTCAAATCAGCTTGAGTGAGAGACTTTATGTTCTAACATCTTTTATGGTCTCCAACGCTGGCAACTTTAAGACTTGTGGACTTCAACTCTTAGAATTCTTGAGCAAGCTGGCTGAAGAATTCTGGGAGTTGAAGTCCACAAGTCTTAAAGTTGCTAAGGTTGGAGACCCCTGTTCTAAGAAATGTCTCACTTAGCTCACCAATTCCCTTCAGCCTTTTTTAAAATACTCTGGCAGACAAATATTGTATACTGTGAACCCAACTGTAATATGTTGAATATATATTTTGAAACGATAGAATTTCTTGCAGATTTCTTAAAATAAACAGTAGTACATTTGCCCAATTTCTTTTGTTTCCACTTCCATTCTGCTTTTTCTTCTTCTGCTTTTTTACAATTTTTAAAAAGCTGCCTTCTGTATCAGCACATGAAAAGAGATAGGCCAAGCTTCCTATCTTTCTCAATTTTCAGCTGTTTTGGAAATATGAATCAAATAAACAGCAATATATAACATTTCACACCAGCCTAGGAAAAAAATAGGCCAGGTAAATAAAAGGAATCCTCACTTTGAAGAGAAATAGTTGTTGGAGCTGCTTTTATAATGGCTTAGGGTAGGGTCTCCAACCTTAGCAACTTTATGACTTGTGGACTTCAACTCCCAGAATCCCTTAGCCAGCCTAGGAATTCTGGAAATTGAAGTCCAGAAGTTGCCAAGGTTGGAGTTCCCTGCCTTAGGGCATATCCCACGGCATCCTTAAATTGCTCATGCTGGCTTGATTCTAACATGGCTTTAAACAATTCTGTTTAGACTGAGACCCTTTGGTAATAGTTTGCAACATTTTCAATCCAAGGAGAAGACTACATACATGTGCTCAATTTATGACCACAACTGAGCCCATTTCTGTTGCTAAATGAGGCAGTTAAGCGAATTTTGCCCCATTTTAAGACCTCCAGTCACTTGAGATAGAAGGGTTTATTGTGAAAATTATGAAACAGTACATTACTGGACTTACTCAAAAAAAAAAGAGTCCAGAGAAAAATAAATATTTCAGGTTTAAAAAAATGATAATTAATAAAAATATATTGCTACCGTGCTTTGAATGAACAATCTTCTGTTTACAAAGCAGCTGTTATAAACGCTAAGCAATTATAGTAAAGTTATCTCTAGAAAACAATAAAGACTAACCCATTGGGGGCACATATTCCTGCCTTCAATGACCTGGTTGACTAGTAAAGACTCACAAAAAATGCACTAGCCAAAACGGAAGAGCAACATGACACAAAGTCACATTTGTGATGGGAATGGGGTAAGTACAGAGTGTCCTCATCTGTTCAAGCTCTCAAAAATGGTTGCTAGTCCCTTGTGATGACATAGCAGCTGGCAGTGCAGATAACCTTTTAGGCTCTTTACCTTCCATATTTTCTTTGTTCACATAGGAAGAAAAGAAAAGAAATAACCTTTAATTAAAACGAATTGTATGAACACACATACTTTTTATCATATATACACAGCATGCCTAGGAAATACGAAGCCATATGATTGAATTCATAAAAAGAAATTCCATATGCCATCCGGACCCATCTGTTAGCCTAAGAATATACATACACACACATAGTGCCACTAACAGATGCCAGTTCAAGATTTGTTCTTAAAAGCATACTTATAAAGAGATTTTGTAATTATTTAAAATGTTCTGGAAAATCCTTTTACATTTATACTACATCCCAAATTCTTGGTTTTTTTTAACTCTCTTCAGAGAACTTGTCAACTGCTAATTCCCTTTTAAAATTACTTGAGTTTGGATATACTATATATAAACATAGATTAATGTCTAGCTAAGTAAGGAGGAATCAAGTTATATTTTGCAACTTGGAATCTCAAAGCAGAGAGAAACGATGCTTCTGATGGCTGATGCCAAAGGCTGAAAGCGGTTACAATGCGAGCCTGTTATCTCTTAAACTAGCCCACTCTTCTGCCTCTGCGTATTAGTCCCGAAATAAGATGTGATTGTCAATTTATATATGTGGATCTGGAGGGCAACATCCAAATTTTGAGTAAGGCAGCAAAAATTGATTGGCTGACCCTGTGACATATCTCATTACAATATGTAGAATTGGAACCACGGTTATTTCTTTTTTGCTCCACTCCCTAGTATTTTTAAAAGACAGATCCTGAATTCTATCAAGATGGAAATCACTTACATATTAGACCTGAAGCAGAAAATGAGAGGGGATAGTTGCCCCCTCCTTTCCTATCAGGTTCGAAGTCTCTTTGGAATCGGTTTTTAATTTATCAGCATCTTCCTTGAATTAAAATACTCAGATGTACACCTGCTGCTTCGAACAAAGTCTCCTCAGTGTGATCAAAATGGCCCAATTACTTCCTGAGTCTTGAAGGTAAATCTTATATTAACACCTCCTAAATTCTTCAGGGCTTTGCTATATTTTCCGCACCTCAGAATATTGGAAATTACAGAGAACCTTCTCCCATTGTGTGGTCATTGCACCACCGTCTCAATATTCTAAAGCCCCACCATGACAACAAAACAATATAAAGAAATTAGAAGCAAAAACAATTTCATAACATTTTACACAATCCTATGGCTTTAAGACTCCACCCAAAGTAATATTAGTCATATTGGAAATCTGTATGGATATTGTTCTATGACAATCATCCTGCGCTTCCTAACAATATTTCTGAGCAAAGATTTAGCAATAAGATATATACACACTAAGAGGCATAAGAAAAGACCATGATCATAGCTAGCACCCTTGTCCTCAATGTATGGAAAACCTGCTTATACTCATGAATAGCCAGCAAACACTTAATTAACATGCAATACTTCAAAATGCCACACAAGAACACACACACAAGGGACATATGTTCAAATTAACCAAAAATTTGAAGTCCTTTCAGATTGCTATTTCAGAGGCAGGTGAAGACCAAATATGCCACTACTAAATCAAGCAAAAAATAAACTTGATTCTTTATCTGGATGCTTTTCATCCTTCAGTTCTACTCTTCCAGAGTCTCATGTAACCTGAAAAGTATTTGTCACTAAGATTGAAGATGGCCATGTAAAAAATATTCTTCCTTTACTGCACTAATGGATAAATAACATTAAAATGTCTGGCATAAACAGTTCTTTAAGATGATGCTATGCCTGACAAGTTGAAATCTCAAAGCATGATTGAAGTGTAACATGAGTGAAAAATAAAATGGAATGCATTATGAATAGAGGAAGATCTGGATAAATATGTCCAGCAAAATGACTGGCAGGTTCAAACTTCAAATCTCAAAATACAGCTGTAGAAGAAGGGCAGAATCTGACCATCAAACAGAATCAGTTATCAGGCTCTGCTGTTTCTCATTTTCTATAGTTAAGAATCTATTGTTAGGCTCCCCAGTTCCCCTAAAAGAACTCCAAGTAATGACCTGCTATCAATTGTCCAAAAAGCAGCAATGAACTGCAGTTGATCTGATTGCTAGCTTCTACAGAAATTTGCTCCCTTTTATATCAAACATCCCATCTGAATGGAAGCCATGGCATACACTCTAGTCATATTTTCACTGAAAATAACACCACTACCCAAGTCCTCCCTGAAGTGCAAAATGGTGCCCTTTGCCCAGATTAGATGGCTGGACACCTCATGTTCTTGGAACACAAATATATTTGAACTCTTGCCCTAAATTTGTTCAAACCATTATTGAATAAGCCTCCCACCTGCAGTCACCTTACCAATCCTTTATTTTTTTTTTCTACACTAGATTAGCATCTGAGCTGGGAGGAGAGCTGGCAGTGAGTATCTTTAAACAGGTGGTGTAAACACTGGAGCTGGATAAGAAGGGTAGACAGAGTCAATGGAAGGCAGCACCAGGAAGTCTCTTATGTTGATAGAGAAAGTTTACTTCAAGGTGCATTTGACAATCTCTGGGATTTTTCTTGAACTGTAACAAGGGGTGTGTGCATGACACAGAGGTGAGTCTGTGTAGCTATGTATGATAGATGGGAGGAGTCAAATAAGATTATTTGTAAGATGCTGCTATGGGTTATTTCCTCCCTCCCCCCAAAAAACCCTGTAGGATTATTTATTTAATGATTGTCAAAGCAAATCTATTTTTTAAAAAAAGCCACAAAGTGGAGGAAAAATAAGAGTGGATGAAGCAACCATAGAAATACTGATCGTACCACCAAGTGTGCTTGGTTTGTCACAATATTCCAGGGCAGTCAATAGCCTGAGAAGCCTAATTTTGCACTTTCTCCTTACAATATTAGAATAACAGAATAAAAGTTAAAAGAGCTGAGATGGCGCAGTGGTTAGGGTGCAGTACTGCAGCTACTTTAGCTGACTGCTAGTTCAGCAGATCAGCGGATCAAATCTCACTGGCTCAAGTTTGACTCAGCCTTCCATCCTTCCGAGGTGGGTAAAATGAGGACCCAGATTGCTGGGGGCAATATGCTATTTAGTATACTGTTTTTGGTGTAAGCTGCCCAGAGTCCTCAGAGAGTGGGAGGCATAGATATGAATAATAAAATAAAATAAAATAAAAATGAAAGGGACCTTGATGTCTTCTACTCCCACCCCTGCTTAAGCAGGAAATTCTATATCATTTCAGACAAATAGCTATCCAATCTCTTCTTAAAAACCTCCAGTGTCGGCGCACTCACAATTTCTGAAGGCAAGCCGTTCTACTGATCAATTGTTCTGTCAGGAAAGTTCTCCTTAGTTCTAAGTTGGTTCTCTCCTTGATTAATTCCATTCACTGGTTCTTGTCCTATCTTCAGGTGCTTTGGAGAATAGGTTGACCCTCACCTCTTCTTTGTGGCAGCCCCTCAAATATTGGAACACTGCTATCATGTTCACCCCTAGCACATATTGACTTGCTCTTTCTCCAGGCTGTGATTTACATAGCCTTTTCCTGTGGTTTCCCTAATGCAACACTCAAAGGAGATTGAAGAAAGGCATGGCAATTCATCATTATACCAGCAGCTCTATCTATCACCACAGCAAAGGCAGAGCTGTGAAAAGTTGTAGCGTTAACCTTCAACAAGCCCAGGTATTAATTACAGAAACCATGAATTTAACGCCAAGGCAAGAGCATCTAAAACTGTTGGAAGCAAAAAATCAAAGTAATAAGGGAACCCAGAACAGAGACCTGTTAAGCACTCAGGGCTTAATATTAGAACATGGTTTGGCCAAGATGTGATTGATACATTTTGGGCCTGTCTGTAGGAAAACCTGTTTGTTTGGCCAAGAATACCAAGGGTCACTCTCCCAAAAGTAGTTTGGACTAGGGCAAAAGAATGAATGGTACAGGGGGAAAAACTCAGTTGGACTTAATTTAATGTTAGTAGGATTAATCTCCAGGTACTTAATAATATTGTTACTCCTCTCGTGTCAAAAAGTCATTTAGGAACGGGAAGGGGGTCCAGAGAAAGCATGGAAGGTCACACTTTGTGCATTAGCTTTAAAGAAGTATTTGTAGAGTGATTAACTATTTATACTTCTGCTGTAGCATTGCTCCAGATCAGTATGGTTTATTTACATCAGGGGCTTCCAAACTTGGCAATTTTAAGACTTTGGACTTCAATTCCCAGAATGCCTTAGCCAGTATGGAGTGAAGTCCTTTTGAGTTTAGACCAGAGCCATATGATGATCATCAAAAGTGAATGAACGTAAAATACTTCAGCCACTGACCTGCAATAAAATCAGTGTTAAAGCCAACACCCCAGCCAAACACCTCTTCAGAATTGATGGTTTCCAGCATTTCATTCCATGCTAGCAACAACCACAACTCCAAGTACCTGAAGGGCCTGACATATTCTTTCTCCTCCAATGGCTGGCCATTGCTCTTGACAGCCATTTTGCCCTAGGCTGTCGGGTTTCTATTTTTTCACTTTTTAAATAGTCTTATAGTTGATTCAATGATGGTCCCTTAAGTCAATAAAGTATCCTCTCACTCTTAGAGCCTCATGCTCCATTTAATCCTTACAACTCCCACTGAGCATCTTTTTTGGGGGGGTTTCCCAGACCGAATGAAACATACCCTTCTTACTTTCCCACTCCCCTGTACTGTAAAATTCCCTTTCCTTTTTCTTAATTTGTAAGTTACAATATACAGGTAATCCTCCACTTACAATAATTCATTTAGTGACTGTTCAAAAGTTACAATGGTGCTGAAAAAAGTGACTTATTATGACCGTTTTTCACAATTATGACCATTGCAGCATCTCCATGGTTACATGATTTACATTTGGATTCTTGACAACTGGTTCACATTTATGACGATTGCAGTGTCCTGGGGTCATGTGACCATCTTTTGTGACCTTCTGACAAGCAAAGTCAACGAGGAAGCCAGATTCACTTCAAAAAGGTCTTACTAATTTAACAGCTGCAGTGATTCACTTAATAAGCGTGGCAAGAAAAATCGCAGAATGGGACAAAACTCACTTCACAAATTTCTCACTTAGCAACATAAATTCTGGCCTCAATTGCGGTTCTAAGTCGAGGACCGCCTGTAGCAATGTCACTAATTCTTTTTTCGATGAAATTCTTCCTTAATACCATGTTTCCCCGAAAATAAGACCGGGTCTTATATTAATTTTTGCTCCAAAGGATGCATTAGGGCTTATTTTCTTAATTAATTTTGGGGAAATATGGTACTAAATGCATCCATCTGGCTGACAATCTTAACTGGGGCTTATTTTGGGGGTAGGGCTTATATTACAAGCTTCCTGAAAAATCATGCTAGGGCTTATTTTCCAGTTGGGTCTTATTTTTGGGGAAACAGGGTATATCTCTCCATGGACCTAGGAGGGCAAGAACAACCTGATCCCCATTGCTTTTAATATTGTAGCATTGGAGTTTCTATAATACTGTATGGAGGAGCAGGAAAGAAAGGTCAGTACCAACGAGGTGATGTTGGAAGGGTTGATGAAGGCATCTATGGGCATAAATATCTGGGACAGCAAAGGAAAGTTACAGGGACAAGTGGGGTCAGAACCATTTCTAAAAGAAAAGGCCAGAACTGGTAGAATGGTCCACAAAAGAGTCACCCAGTGAATCTGAGTTTCCCTACACTAGATGAGGAGAGAATGGAGCATGAGAATGACCAATCCAGGCTTGCAATGCATTAGACAAGACTGAGCACCAACTCAGTTTCTTTGCCAACTCCCTGCTATCCAGACTGGAATTTCTGAAACTGGGTGATGAAGAAGCCTGAAAAACATGGGAGATAAGCACTTAAGCTACACTGAAGAATATCCCAAGTCACAGTAAGGCTACAGATGCTATTGTACAAGATAGGAACATGTTGCTAGAAGTACCAAGATAGGAATAAGAATGTAAGATAAAGGCAGAATATATAAGAGGCAGAAAATAAAGTTTAAATGGGAAATGTGATAGAATAAGATTCACTGCATAGAACTAATTGTACTAAAGAACATGGGTGTAATTTAATCAAATGATAGGAGCGCTTGCTGTTATATAAAGAAGTCCGTTTTGAATAAAACTTTTGTAATAAAACTTAATGTGATTTGTTTTCATGTTTATCTTGGATACCAATCTAACATCAACTACTATATGCCAATTATGCAGTCATATTATTTCCAAAATCATTAGGCTGTTCTATGATCCAAGAAGAATTTTGTGAGGAGGAAATGTTACTGATAAATTGCTCCAAAACTAAAGGTTTTGTTTTCTTTAAATTGCCCCAAATCTAGAGTGAGGCTGGTTTTTTGCTGAACAAGACTTCCTTTCTCCCTCCCTCCCTCCCTCCCTTCCTCAACTGTACATCAGGTAGGTACATGTTCCTTTTGATATTGGGAATAGCTGTATTTACTGAATACAGAGCCCATATAAGCCCATCCATGTATAAGTCAAGACTTGAATTTTTATCTAAAATATCATGAAAAATCTGCCATTTGCAGTTAAGCCAACTCACATTTTTCATGGTATTTGGTTAAAAAAATTGAGGGTCTGCTTATTTGTGGATGGGTTTATACAAGAACATAAATGGGAAATATGAGTACTTTTAAACAAATATTACATATATACTTGTAGATAAATCTATCTGTGGATAAGCTGAACCTGATTTAGATGCATTTTGGCACCTAAAATTCTCCACTTGTGGATAAGTATATATGGTAATTGAGAATTTTCTCCAGTTTGTTTTTGCTGCTGCTTTGTTGTTTTTAATGAAAAGCTAAGCACGAATCCCAAATTTCTTCACAAAAGGAATGGAAAGAGGTTTAAGAAAATGAATTGATTTTTTTTTCATCTGGCACATAGTTACAGTAATGAGATTTATATAAACATAATTGTACTACAAAGTAATTCTTATGCTAAATGATTACACCAATTTCTAGCATATTTTCAGCACATATGAAAAAAGTGAAAAAATAATTTATCATTAGGTTTTAAAAAAGGCTCTACCTAGTTGAATCCAACTCCTGTAACTTCATAGGCACATTTTGGCAATAATATATAAATGGTTTGCCACTGCCTTACTTCAGATTATTTTAAATTTATTTCCAAGTTTACCTGGAATTTCTTAGTGGTCTCCCAACCAATATTATACGAATCCAACCCCTTTTAGCATTTCTGAAATCAGGCAAATTGGGAGTACTGTGTTTCCCTGAAAATAAGACTTAATCCCAAAAATAAGCCCTAGCTTGATTTTAGTGTGTTCCGAATAGTGTTCCTAATTTTAGTGTATCCCTATCCCAAAAAGTAAGCCCTAGTGAAGGGATTGGGTATGGCCAGCACAGGAAGTGGCGGGTGAGCACAGGCCGACAATGTCCAGCAGAAGCTGCAGCCCATGCAGTACAGGTGAGTTGATTAGCTGTCCAAGCAGCAGGCAGGGGGAGGCATGTGATCTGGACACGCCACACAGGCTGCAGGAAAGCTGAAAGTCAGTGGGCCGAAGCAGCAGTGGCCATGGGAGACTCATTTTTGAGTCTCTCAGCTTGCCGCAGCCCGTGCAGCATGTCGGTATTGCCTGCCTTCCACCCCGCCCCTCTACCTCTATCTGTTCCTGGTGCTACCACATAGACAAGCCTCCCACAGCCGTGCGGCCACCCGCTGCAGCCCACCAACTCTCAGCTTTCCCGCATGGCACGTCTGGATTGTCTGCCTCCCCCCCCCCGCGCCCCTGCCTCCATCTGCTGCTTGGACAGGGAATCAACTCACCTGCACTGTGTGGGCAGCCCCAGAGTGCGGCAACCAAAGCTGCAGCTGCTGCCAGATACCATTGGTCCCCATGCACTTACTGCTTCTTCTGCGCGCACTGGGGCGGTGTGGATCGTCCAGCCGAGCTGATTACCCTGATATCGTGTTTTCCCAAAAATAAGCCCTAATGTTTATTTTGGAGGGGGCCCCCCCAATATAAGATCGGGTCTTATTTTGGGGGAAATGCGGTAGCTGCTGCCATCTAGTTTGGCTCTGTAGATAAATATTGATTACATGTATTCAAGGGACGTGTTTTTCAACCTTGGCAACTTTAAGATGTGCAGACTTCAACTCCCAGAATTTCTCAGCCTGCAGGAGATTCCCAGAAGCATAGCTCAAGGGTCTGACAGCAGGATGAGCTACATGGCATTTTAGTCAATACTGACTGACTGCCTATCACTCATACTCCTGATTTTTCCAGGTTTAAATATTATCAGGAGAGTGAATCAATTACATTGGCTACAACATCAGTTAAACTGATGAATATTATTGCAGTGACCAAAATGGGCACAACACTGCCCTTATAATCAGTGGGAGAATTTCCCCCCCCCCATTTTTCTCTGAATCTATTCCAGACACCAGTGTGACCCCTCACATAACCTATATGCAAACGTTCATCACATGTGCAAGTGAAGGTAAATTCTCCTACATACATCTTATTGTATTTTTGCCATTTGCACACATAATCAGGCCTACAGTTATGGCCTCCGACACCATTTTTAAAACAAAACGGAAAATTATATGATAAACATTTTTCTCCTTTGCTGCCTTCGTGTTTCCTCTCCTGTACTTAACGGCATTACGCTTCCCCGCTAGAGCAAGGAGTGATCATGCAATTAGTAATTCACAGCAGCATTTTTATAACAAGATGTCCCCCCCCCCACTCTCTTGTAAATGGTCCTTTTCTGGCAAGGAGATGCACAGAGCTTGCATGTCCAGGTTTACAAGAGGAAAACCAGATTTCAAAAGTTTTAATAGCTAGCATGAAGTCTGGTTCGCCTTTCTATCAACACAGATCCATGCTTATTAATCCCTGGCAATTGCCAATCAGTTCTGAAATCAAAATCACATTTCCAATGAGATTTGTTATAGGAGGATTAAAAACCCATGCATTCTATTTCTCTTTCTTTCCCTCCTTCCCTCACTCCCTGCCCCCTCTCTGCATAAAATATTTATTGGGGTCTTTGAGTCATTGTTAACTACCTGGATACCTCACTGCAGTTTTCTGGGCAAGAATTTCAGAGGTGGTTCCTAGGGCTGAGAGAGGGAGAATGATTGGTCCAAGGTCACCCAGTTTAAGACCAAACTAGAACTCATAGCCCAGTGCCTTAATGACTCCGTGCACATTCAAGTAAATAACATTCTATAACGAGGTCTTGGAAATGGCCTTTTTCTGTTACATTGCCTGCCCTTTATTTGTTTATTTATTTATTTATTTTTCATATTTCTATGCCGCCCACTCTCCGAGGACACCAAAGACAGTATACTAAATAGCATATTGCCCCCAACAATCTGGGTCCTCATTTTATCCACCTCGGAAGGATGGAAGGCTGAGTCAACCTTGAGCCAGTGAGATTTGATCCACTGATCTGCTGAACTAGCAGTCAGCTGAAGTAGCTGCAGTACTGCACTCTAACCACTGCGCCACCTCGGCTCCTCTAGACCCTGTTTTCCCCAAAACAAGACATCTCCTGAAAATAAGCCCAATTGGGCTTTTGAGCGCATGGCAGTAAGGCCAAGCACTTATTTCAGGGTTCAAAAAAATATAAGACAGGGTCTTATTTGGGGGGGAAACACGGTACTGATGGAAGAAAAATCCGGTCTGGGTTCCAAAGAGGAGAAAGGTGCTGGACATAAAATGGAGGCTGATTGGAAAGAAGGGCTCTTCTTTATTGATGAGCAGAACCAACCACAGCATGCAGTTCTGGAACAGTTAACAAATTAGCTTGATGAATGGGAGGATTTTTATACAGTTTACAGTATTTTGTAATTTTGAGGTTTGCTTTGTGTGCTTTTATTATTTGATTGGTGATGGGTTAATCCTATTATGTCCCAAAGGTCATGTCGTGTCCTTCTTAATCCCATCAACTGGATCTGAAAGTGTTTTGTTTGTGAATAGATTGGCCCAGATTTCTTAATGGGCACAAAATCTCCATCTCTAAAGACTTCAGGCATCTGCTGGAGGCTGTTGGGGCTGCTTTCTGTCTTTGTTAAGATTTTTCTTCACTTCTCCTTTGGGGAAATATAATATTCTGCCTCTTTTAATACTCCCCAAAATATTTCATCCTTCTAGTGGGAGGGGGGCATCCCACAATACCATATCTCTGAAATTAAATTGATCCTGACTCTGCCAGTGTTTTGCAAAACATTGAAGATTTGGATATGCTCCAGGACATGGGGGTCAGGAAGTAGAAAGCCTGGAAGATCTTGTTCTGCTAGCTGTTTTAGAGTTACAGGATTCTCAATTAACATTGTGGGTTGTGTTTTTTTTATGTTCTGTTAATAGTTCTATTGTTAAATCTGCAAGATGGGTAGCCTTATGAATTAAATCAAACAAAAAAAATGTTTCAATATATTTTTTCCATTGTAAACATAATTTTAATTGTATTCTGCTTTGTGATTATTTGATGGAAAATACCGGTAGTATAGAAAAATATTTAAATAAATAAGTAAACTTGCACAACACTCGGTAGTTGTTTTGTTTTAGTTAGTGCTCAAATTTTCTCCACAGGTAGGAGCTGAGCAATTAGCAATACAGATGGCCCTTGTTATTCACAGACTTGTTACCTACAGCTTCACACTTCTCTGGTAGTTAGAAACTAGGCTCTTACTACATGCATATTGGTTCAGGTATCCATCATTTTGGCTCTGGTTTTGTTGTTGTTGTTGTTGTTGTTGTTGTTGTTGTTGTTGCTGCTTTATGCATTCACGTCCTTTTTTAAGGATTATATTGTCTGTAAAAAATACCCTTATTGGCTGCTCCTTCTCCTCGCCTAGCCACATCCAATCTTGTTGGATCAACATAGTTGCAAGGTTTTGCATTTATTTATTGCGGTAGCTGGTCTTTTTAGCACTTCACTTGGCTGGAGATGTGACTTAAGTTAAATTCTTATTAAATTCTAGGGTTGCCTCATTTTGTCTAATTTTAGCTGTAATCCCCCTCCCTATTCCAAATACTAGTTCAGGCCTTAGGCAAAAGCTCTCTGTCCCCTCCCTGCAATCTACTGTTTCAGAGAGAAAAAGAGAAAGAGAAGACATATCAGAAAAAGGTGGTGTCAGAGAAAGAATGGGATTCCTTACCTTTGGAATCTGGCTCTACTCAATAGTTGCATCAGCCCTACCAACTTTGTGGCCTTTACTCCCAAGGAAAAACCATGATCCTCAACAGATTACTCCCAAGGCTAGGAATGTGATCCTTAGTAGATTATTCCCAAAGATAGGATTATGATCCTCAATAGAAACAATATTACGTAGCCCTGAACTAAATAATTCAATTCAATCTAACCAGAATAGAGCTGGAAGGGACTTTGAAGGTCTTCTAGTCCAACCCCCTGCTCAAGCAGGAGACCCTATACCATTTCAGACAAGTGACTATCCAATTTCTTCTTCAAAACCTCCAGTGATGAAGCACCCACAATGTCTGAAGGCAAGCTGTTCCACTGGTTAATTGTCCTGACTGTTAGGAAGTTTCTCCTTAATTCCAGGTTGCTTCTCTCCTTGATTAGTTCCCGTCTGTTGTTTCTTGTCCTACCCTCTGGTGTTTTGGAAAATAAATTGACGCCCTCCTCTTTGTGGCAGCCTCTCAAATACTGGAATATTGCTATCATGCCCCACTCTAAGTGCTTTTAATGCCTTCAGCAGAGATTTTGGCAACAACACAAGCATCCCCCACAGTTTTCAGAAACAGCCCAGACTGTCTTTCCCTTCCCCTTTGGAGCAGAAAGATAGTTGTGGCTAAGGAATAAGGGCCATAAGGTGCCTCCGTAATTCACTGAATGTTTTTCTTCCCCTCCTTTCCTTCAAGATGTTTCAAGAAGCACGAGGAGGGAGAGACAATGTAGGAAGGGGCTGCATCTCAGAGAGCTGACAAAGATACCAGCTATGAATACAGATAAAAACACCAACAATGAATTAAACCGCCCAAAAAAGAAGAAGCAATAATTGCTTTCTGAACACATTGTGAAAGCAGTGAGACATGCAAATGTTACATCTGTACTTCTCTACTTGTATGGCAAATGCCGCGCAAAAGTGCAAGGTTTGTTTATTTTTCATAAGCAATCTTGCCATATTCACAGCAAATTAGAGCGGCAGAGTAAATATGTGAGGTTTCTGATGATCAGCTGAGTGCTCTATTAAAGACAAGACAAGAATAAAACAAACATCCCTCCATCCCTTTTTAGGATTGTGTTCAATGTATAACCCTTGGTTTTGCACTCAAGGCAACCACTGCAGTGGTGGGTTTCAAAATTGTTTACTACTGGTTCTGTGGGTGTGGCTTGGTGGGCGTGGCTGGTGGGCGTGGCAGGGGAAGGATACTGTAAAATCTCCATTCCCTCCCCATTCCAGGGGAAGGTTACTGCAAAATCCCCATTTCCTCCCGATCAGCTGGGACTTGGGAGGCAGAGAATAGATGGGAGCGGGGCCATTCAGAGGTGATATTTACCGGTTCTCTGAACTACTCAAAACTTCCACTACCAGTTCCCCAGAACTGGTCAGAACCTGCTGAATACCACCTCTGAACCACTGGCCCAAGTCTTTTCCTCTGAGGGAGGGAGGGAGGGAGGGAGGGAGGGAGGAAGGAAGGAAGGAAGGAAGGAAGGAAGGAAGGAAGGAAGGAAATCTTGATTTTTTTAAAAAAAACAACAACAAATCTATGGCCTTAATTTTGTCCAATAATTAACATATCCCTGGGAAATGACCGTACTTTAGATATATAATCAGTACTCACTATTTAAATTGAGATCTTTACATGATGAGCTTGTTAGCCCTACTAATCGTTGGCCAGTGATGTTAACTGCAGCAGAGAAAGTGACTGACTCCGTTCTGACTTGAGATTTATTTATTTTTTTGTAATCAAATTATAGGGAGAGGAGGAAACATCCTTCGTTCCCCAATTCCCACCTCAGATGACACCTTCCATTTTCAGCTGGCAATTTTTTATTTTTTATTTTTGGTCACTTCCTTGAAAACAATTAACCCAAATGATTGCTTGTAATCTGAATATTGATTATATGCTGGGAAAAATAAGGCCTCGTCTAGACCAGCACTCAGGAATCATTGTCTGCACCCTTTTCTGCTTAGCCCAAAGCAACCATAACAAAGTTATTTCCTTGAAGATTCAAGACCATCAGAAATGTTTTGGTGGGAAGCTGTTTGCTTTGTAACAGGGAGAAATAAGCTGAGATGCAAAGCAAACCAAAGCATTCCTAATGATGTATCTGTGCTAACGGTTTTCACACAAACAAGTAATCCAATGAGTACCGCTTTTGCCATGGGGGAAAAAAACAGACAGTGAGTCTCCCTCTGTAAATCAGGGAGAAGAATTAGTTCTCAGTTCATCATTGCAGTAGCAGACGCTGTGGTAAGAGAACCTGCCGTTGCAAACCAAAAGGGAAGGAAGGAAGGAAGGAAGGAAGGAAGGAAGGAAGGAAGGAAGGAAGGAAGGAAGGAAGGAAGGAAGGAAGGATTGTAATGCCCTCAAATGCATAGCAAGGCTTCTTAATATTTCCATTGGGGTCCTAATCAAAGAAAAATCTTAACTAGTCCCACGGGAAACCACAAGATGAAAGGAATTGACACTGATATCCACCATACCATGCCTGTATATCGCGACTTTTTATTTTTCCTGGCGCGCATTGTTACTAAAAATACCTTTGTGAGTGAAAATTAGTACCGAGCTATGAATGCAGAGGTAGAAACAAATGCAAACCGGCACGCGACGCACAAGCCCACTGTCAAACGGAGCACAAAGCGTTTAAATTTTAACATGTATTAAATTAAAATCAAGGAAATTGACAGAGATTGGATGAAGAGGGGAAAAAAAGATATAGCATCTCTAGCTCATGCCAACTAAAAATCAGAATTATTAATGAAGCTCGGCTTTCTTCCGCTGTGCACATTAATTATTTATGATAATAATACTCCATGCTGCCATATTAAAGAATTTTCTTCTCCCAGCTTCCTGGAAAGCTCCATCTTCTGAAACCTTCAAGACGTTAAAGCCCAGAAAAGAATGCATTCTTTTCACTGCATTTATTATACTGGAAGATGAATATAGACTCGGGTTATTAAACTGGAATGAAAAACACATCTTATTAAAAACTTACATGGTGATTTTTATTCTCACTAGTTTCATATAAACTTAATGATGCAGACTGCATTTTTATGCTCATCTGTTTTAAAAGGGCCCGAAGCAAGAGGAGGGGGGAGGGAAAGGGATTGCATTAACGCCAGTTTCCTATTTCAAATACAATTTGATGTCATTTACATCAAATATATGCAAACAGGAAAGGATAATTTCGAGACCTCTTTTTGCCTATAGATATAGGTTAGTTTACACCAGCCGTTTTTAAAAGTTAGCACACTGCAAAACAGATTTTTTAAAAAAATATATTATTATTTGTATTCTGAATAGAGTTTTACAGAAGCAAAATATTAACATGGTTTCCTACTAGAATGATCCCAATATCTCTCTCGTTCTTTTAAAATTAAGTCATTATACCAAGCATTTTTCACAAACAGCCATTTAATTTATGTTCAAATATGGACGCAGTTGAGTGGATGCATTTTAGTTGGCGAATTTAGAGCAGATCTGTAACATGCAGCTATGCAAAGTAGGCCTATCAATATTATTATTTTTAAAAGGTTGCTATTATGCACGATATTAGTAAGCCTAATAGCTCTGATTCACAGAAAATTCCATGGAAAAAAAAATATCCTGTTTAAGTCCCCACTGTAAACAACGAGAGATTTATTGGGTTCCATTTATTCCCCTGAGATTTCAGGGTCATTTGTGTCTCTTTTTGAGTCATTGTACCATTATTATGTCAAAATAACAGTAATGCAGATAGACTTTATGCCACTTCAATGTCAGCCAGGTGAAGCTATGAAGATTTCTTAATTGCTAGTGAAGAAATAACCTAGAACTGCCTTCTCTGAATGAATGGGACTGTTTGTGCCTAGCATATGATACTATGCATTTTGGATTTCACTGCTTCACTGGTGTGAATACACCAAATCCTTGTCATTTTGTTCTGCTGGTGTGCTGAGCTTAGGCTAAGAATATATATTTGGATTCAGTGAACATTTATATGTTGGCAGCAAATAGCCAGCCTTGATGAATCTCAAAAAAACCCTCAGAAGGGTCTAAACAAGACTGAGATGGAAATCTATCACAAAATCCAAGATCTGTAAACTAGACTGGGAAATGGGGAAAAAATTCAATAATAAACCACTTTCACATGATCAAAAATCCCTTATAGCAGTGATGGTTAACCTTTTTGGTGCCAAGTGCCCAAAGCGCTCTCTCTCGTGCGCAAATGCACAGGCGAGTGCCAGAACCCCCAAAATGCAATGCGAGCATCCCCTGCACATGTGCCCCGCCTCGTGCATGCATGTGCATCCCCATGCATGCTCCCTGGCCCCCATGCATGCACTGTGGCCCACTGCGCCCCGTTTTGGCTTCCAGGTTGCTGCAGGAGTCTTTCCAGGCCCAAAACAGGGTACGGAGGGGCCTCACGCACCCCGTTTTGGGCCTGGAAAGACTCCTGCACTAACCTGCACCCCCCACATGCCCCCCACCCGCATGTGTGGGAGAGACCTGAAGACCAGCTGGCCAGCGGGAGGTACACGCGTATGCACAATGGAGCTGAGCTGGGGTGATGGCTGGCGTGGCTGCAGAGAGGATTCTGCATGCCACTGTGGCACGTGTGCCATAGGTTCGCCATCACGGCCTTAGAGAAACTTCTCCCCACCCTCACTCCTACCCTGTTGAACAATGTTCAATTATTCATTTGATTCTTTGATTTTTTTTTTTACCCAATAATTAAAAATCTGGTTTAAAAATCTGGTTTAATCCAGACAAGGCTCACCCAACAGTCAAAATAAATTTCCATGGAATACATAGGGGAAGGGATGTGATATATTTCTAGGCTGTTATGATCTCTGTGAAGTTCTCTCCTGCTTAAATATGTCTACTGAGCTTGAGCTAATCTGTTCCATTTAGATATTGATGAATTTGGCATTTTAACAGGTGTCTTTTGACCAGTGAAATCCAAATTTTTTACTATCGGTTCTGTGGGCATGGCTTGGTGGGCGTGGTGTGGCTTGGTGGGCGTGGCAGCGGAAGGATACTGCAAAATCTCCATTCCCACCCCACCCTGGGGCAAGCCAGAGGTGGTATTTGCCGGTTCTCCAAACTACTCAAAATTTCCACTACCAGTTCTCCAGAACCTGTCAGAACCTGCTGGATTTCACCCCTGCTTTTGGCATTTTCATACCAATGAAGAGATGCCCACCCTGCCTTACATCTCCCAGTTCTGAGTTAGCATTTTATGCACAGTCAGCGCTACCATGTTTTCTCCTTTTGGGAAAAAGCCTCCAATGCAGTTTTGTTGGCTTGTTACTTTTGCTACTTCTGGTGGGATGTTCAGGGGCAGCTAAAATGCTGCCCTCCAGAATTCTCTCTGGATTTGGCATGACAAACAGAAGGAAGTGCATTTGGAAATTATCAACAAATGGTTAGTATTTGCTACCTAATCTTACTGCTTGATGACACGACATTGCAGGAACTATAGTGATTTAAAATCAATTGGAGGGGGAAGGAAGAATATCCAAATAAGTGAGTAATGCATTAATGCATTTTTATTTGAGTATGGAAAACATTATCTGGGGCGTCCTGAACAGTGTGAATGTGAATTTTATTAAAATCTTCTAAAAGATTGCATCTGGTGATTTGGGTTATACGGTATATGTAAATATGTTTGTGCATGTATTAACAGAGAAAAGGAATTGATATATACCCATTAAACTTTTGCATTTGATTTTTGTTACCGTTTTCTCAAATTTTGTGCAGGATCATTTGTTTCTTTTTCTTTCTCTGTAGATACAGGGCAGGGGTAGGTTCTATTTACCTTTACTACCGGTTTGCAATGGGGCCACGCGTGCATGATTGCTTTGCTCGTGTGCGCACCCTTCTGTGCATGCGCAGAAGCTTCTTTGAAGCTCTGCCCACCGACCCCGACTTCATTTGATGATGTCAGGGTCGGTGGGCAGAGCCTCCTGCCAGTGTTACTACCGGTTCTATAGAACCAGTGTGAACCAGGGGCAACCCACCACTGATACAGGGGTGTCAAACTGGCAGCCCGCAGGCTGGATGCGTCATGTGTAGGCCACACCCACCCCAAAGGGAAAAAACATCGCAAAAGGTCATGTGATGGCAACGTCACATGATGCGAGTTTGACACCTGTGGTATAGAATATCAAAGCAGAGCACAATCTGCTCCATCCAACAGAAAATAAAACTATAAAGGAAGAGCTGAAACATTTTTTTAAAAGCACCCATGAGTTAAAACAGCTGATGAACCACAATAGCCCAACTAAAAATTTCAACTAAATATGTCATATGCTTATTTTAATATCAGCTTACCCTACATTTTTTAGCTTTGCTAATTTGTCATCACCTATGTATTAAAAGTTTAGGATACCATATGGTCACGAGCATTTGCATATAATACAGCTATCCAAACATACAGTAAGCTTTTCAATGGAATCATTTGTTTGAGAAAATCAATATGGGTTCTATATATGTAGCCCAATTTTTTCAAGCTTTATCCATTTCAATTTTGCCTTACATGGATCAAAGTAAGCTCTCTTTTTTTATATAACTGCAAATAACTTCAAGGATACCATTTTTGATGAGAAACAGCACAAGGAGAACTATTAAATATTCCTTCCTTTGCACCACAGCTGTCAAGCTATCCATATCAAGGGCCTTTCAGCAATTTATTAGTTTAATTTAGTTTGTTTTGTTTTAAAGAAAAGCTGTGACAAGTCCCATGTTAGGGATTTCAAATGCTTTAAATTGTTTCTACTTTGTCTGCCACCTAGCACAAAATTTTCAAAGATCAGATTATTAATTCCTTCCTTTTTAAAGTATTGTTTATTTATTTATTAAACATATTTCTGTGCTGTCACAGTTGAAGATGACTTTCATGGTCTTACTCACAAATGGGCCCCAATCCCAAAGGATTCTTGGTGGAGTAGAGTATATCAAACAAAGACAATAACAACAAAACACCACATAACATAATAATAAATAATTAGATCAAAAATAGCATCAACAACCCAAAATAAACCACAAGACAAAACCCCCAATAGACAGCCACCGTCAGTCACCTAGGATCAAAGGCACCTTGAAATAAGTCAGTTTTAACCTGCTTGCAGAACTGTAGTGAGCAAAACTTGGGGAAGATGATTCCACAAGATAAAAACTACTACAAAGAAAACCTGGTGTTTCATCCATGCCCCTCCCTGTTCCTCAGGAAGAAAGGGAACTATGAGGAGAGATCTCTTGAAGACCAGAAAACATGGCAGATTCAATTGTGGTAGGGAGGTCACCTGATCTATCCCAGTGATGCACAAAGGAGTAAAGGTAATATCTCACTCTTTGCATTGGACCTAGAAGCAACAATACCGTGGCCTTAATAGAGCTGTACTTCTGCATTGGGTGGTCTGTCTTGCCAATTGTTGTCTGCTTCAGTTTGCATCAGCTGAAGTTCTCAAGTTATCTCTGAAGGTAGCCCCAAGTATAACTTGTTACTGTTGTCCAACTGGGGCTGATCAGGAAATAAGTTACTAAAGTCATGACATTTTGGTTCAAGTAGGATCGTAATTAGTGTACCAACAAATACAGAGCCTAGATTGCCAGGCGATCTTTTCCTCATACAGTTTGAGCAGGAGAAGCAATTCCTGGGTAGCCCCAATCCTGTTGGCCTTTCTCAAGGCTTTAAAAACTAATACCTGGCCTGGGGCTTGGAATGGTTAAGGCTTCTGTGTCTTGGCTTTACTGTTAGTTAATTAATTATCTTGGCTGCTGTTTATATTGATTTTCTGGATGTTTTGATTATTTTAATTGTTTATAATTTTATAATTGTAAGCTGTCCAGAGTCACTTGGTTGAGTTGGGCTGTTATAGAAATTGAATTAATTAATTAATTCCATCCTGGTAGGATTTAATTGGAACTTCTTATGACCCATTCAAGTCAAGGTTTGTATGGCATCACTGGCTTGAACCAGAATGGCAGTGGATAATTGAGTATCATCAGCATGCTGGTAACATCTCATATCCAAACCAACGATTATTTCTTCCAGTGGTTTCATGTAGATACCAAACAACTCAGGGGAGATCTCTGAGCCCACCAAGCAGAGGAGACCAAGCTTGGAGATGTGGCTACTTTAGAGGGGGAGAGAGAAGATTCAGAAAGATTTAAGCAGGCCAGAGCATTGAACTGAAATCAATAAGATGGAATTTAACAGAGGGAAATCTAAAGTTCTGGATCTGGATAGAAAATGAAATGCATAAGGGCAGAAGGAGGAATCTGGCTTGATAGAAATAAATGTAAAACTGCCAACCTTCTGGTCGACAAGCCCAGGGTCTTAACCACTAGGCCACCACACCCCTATTAGAAAAGAATACAGACATTTTATCTATTCCCCCCACCCACCCACCCACACACACACACACACACAGGACAGGCATAATCAAAATCAATGGATTAAAACCATATGGAAGTAGGAAGCAACTACAGGTTAGGCATCAGTAGGATACTTTTGACTGTACAAGCTATCAGCTAATAGAACGTGCTGTCACATGAATTGTGCAAAGACTTTAGAGGCAGGTTTGTCATTGGATGATGCTGTAGTGCACGGGCGTTAAACTCGATTGCATCACGTGACATATTGCAACTTTTTTTTTCCTTTGTGGAGCCAGGGTGGGTGTGGCCTGCACGTGACACATCCGGCCTGTGGGCCGCCAGTTTGACACCCCTGCTGTAGTGGGTCCTGTCCAGAATAGAAGATTAGACTGAATGTCCTCTAAGATCCTCCCACCTCTATCAGTCTATAATGATCACAAACTAGTCAGCCACATTTTAATGGTATGTTCCTAGTAGAGCCACAACATACTCCAGCTCCTCTAACTAATATCTCTTTTGCTGAATTTCTTCCTTTAGAGCTTGAAAGTTAGAATATGCACAGAGATGGGGGAAAGGAGCCAAAGCTTTTTAAAATGTGACTCTTTTAAAAATATAATGATGTGCAGCCTATATGCAATCTCCAGTTGTTTGATCTAGGTCCTTTTGTGGAGCTCCTGATGCTGTCTGTGTTCAGAATATGTAAAGTCATTACAGCCAGTATGTCGTTTTGAATGAAGGATGGAATGCCTTGTTCAAGCTTTTTGTAGTCCAAATTGTCTTTGTCAACTCCAAATGTAAATGCACATATTATTCCAACGAAAAGTTAACCTGCCCACAACCTGGGGGTGGAGGGAGGAAGAAGTAGAAACACCAAGCTTCATATGCATTCAGTTTTTAAAGAGATGTGAAATGCACAACATGTCAAAGAATAATTGTCATTTTTAATGTAGTTTTGGAAAAAAAATAAAGTGGCAAACTTAAAGCAGAAGGCCTGTATTATACATTTTCTGAAATAAATACCCCCTTGGCATCCTATTCGTTCCTCTAGTAAGGAACTAATAAGTAAGTCTAGGAAACTAATAATGCTGACTCAAAGCCAGCTTGTTCAAGAAAGGAAATTAAAAGGCAGCACATGGAAGAATAAAAGTATTGATGCAATAGAATATATTTTCCTATGTTGGACTCTTTATTAATACTGGAGAGCATGTCTATTAGCTGTTGACACCTTATACTTCATCATACTATACCAGGGATGGGTTGCCCCCAGTTCGGATCGGTTCACAAGACCCGGTAGTAAAACTGGCGGGAGGCTCCGCCCACTGACCTGGATGTCATCAGGAAGCTCCTGCACATGCACGTGGCCCTGTTGCGAACCGGTAGTAAAGATAAGTAGAACCCACCCCTGTACTATACAATATATACTGTATGATATACCTACACTAGAGTAATAACGTGTCTTTTGGGAATGAAAACATGGATCTTCTTAAGTCCACATGGCTCGCTGGCTTCCACAATTTAGCAAACTAGTTCAGCTAATAGCTCTGATATTTTGAGCCTCGTCTTATAACCAAGTATATGTGCTGATGAAAAACTGCTTTAGCAGCAAAGAGACTGCTAATTGTTTGATTATACAGGTCCTCACATTAATGAAGTACAATTCTATGGATTTGGAGCATGGCGTGCAACCAAATTACCACCCCAGCACTCAAGCTGTGAAATCTGATTATTCATTAGCCAGTCAGTGAGTGGTACAAACATTCGCCCCCCCCCAAAAAAACCATCGAATGAAAGTGACTTAAAAAAAAAAAATCCTCCCAATCTTGTTAATAACCATCTTGGATTTAAAATATGTTTTAATACCAAGCAGTACTAGGTTCCCCAAATATATTGACAACTCCTCAGAATAGGCTTGTGATTCATTCTATGAACTTATTTGAACCACCAAGCCCCATGTCTTTCTATTTGGGGGGGGGGAAGCCTGGTTAGTTACCTCCTGTGGCCCATTTTACAGCCTGAGAGTCATATATAAGCTCCCCAGACTGACAAGACGAAAAACAGCCATTGACTTTAAACAAAACAAAACACCGAATCAAAAGTAAAGACAGCTCACACTGTGTCTTCTTCCAAAAGACTGACTGGGCCCAAGATAAATCAGTCTCTAAAAGTCATTCAGAGCTTCTTATTTTTTTTCTTTCGTTTTTAATTACTTTATAAATCTTGTTCTTTTAGCTGGAAAAATATCACACGTTCCCTCTTCATCTCGTGTAAATAGTGAGTCATTTTGCTGAGAGGGGCTGGAAACAAAGCACCAATATTTCTCCCCTTCCTTGCATCACTCAGACATATTTCGGTGCCAGTAGAGACAGGCAACTGCAACCTGAGGGAGATTCCCACTCGAGCTGGTCTGTTTATACAATAAATGTATCTGGGATCAGTTACAAAATGAGATGAGGGCAAATCCTTCTTCACATCGAGAAGTGGTACTCCTGACATCTCCAGCAAATGGGATTATCTGTAATGAGATTACACACAAAGAGATTAAGATGGGAACCGATGCTCCTAGGAGATATAAAAGAGGCTCTGGAGACAAGAGAGAAATGAGGTGTCAGAAACAGAAGGTGGAATTGCTTCCTTGAGAAGATTTTTCACGATAATGGTAATGACCGTATTCTTAAAATGATGGCTTTCATCTAGGGAGGAACCTACAAGAGCAACATAAGTTTTAAATGCATATTTTTTAGTTTTTCTACTGAGGTAGTTTGGAGTGAACTGCAAGGGAGAGTTAGGAGGGGGCATATTAAATAGCATACAGGTAGTCCTCAACTTACAACCATTCATTTAGTGACCACTGAAGTTACAACGGCACTGAAAAAGTGACTTATGACTGTTTTTCGCACTTACAACTGTTGCAGCCTCCCCATGGCCACATGATCAAAATTCAGATGCTTGGCAACTGGCATGTATTTATGACAATTGCCGTGTCCCAAGGTCATGTGATCATTTTTTTGCAGCCTTGTGTCAAGCAAAGTAACAGGGAAGGCAGATTCACTTAACAACGGCTGCAATGATTCACTTTACAACTGTGGCAAGAAAGGTTGTAAAATGGGGCAAAACTCATTTAACCATCTTGCTTAGCAATGGAAATGTTGGGCTTGTGGTCATAAGTTGAGGACTATCTGTATTATGGTGGAATGTTTAAGAGGAACACAGCAAAAATTTTAGTGTATGTGTGTGGAGATGTAACAAGAATGTATATTTTAGTGTGTGTGTGCGGAGATACTATACAGTTTTGAAGAATGTGTATTAGCACTAGAAATGAATGAGTAAGAATGACTTACGGTGTATGAACTGATCTCATCCAGAGAAACATTAGGATTTTTAAAGAACCTCTTAAGCGGCAGATGACATTCTGTTAAGTAGATTTTAAAAGGCAATAAATAAACGGCATTGTTTAGGGGACAATAATATTACTGTTCCAGGACCCTCGAAAAAGAAGCATGCAAGCAAATTAGAATTATATATTGTGAACAGATGGAGAAATAGCAGCCTCCAAAATCTGACTATCTGAAATATCATGAATTTCAACAGAAATCATGGGTGACTGTATCAAATAATAGTAGAAAGTAGAATGGAATTTTGGTGTTCTTTACCCAATTCAGAAAGAGCAGAGAAAGAAACTTTTTCAGGTATACACCATGTCTGAATCCTGTACCTCCCAATTGATTTAATTAGAATGACAGCAGCATGGCTGTGATTTGCACCAGGTAGCTGCCAACCATCAGCATCTGAATTACCCATAGTACTTTGCAGTGATGCTACATCAAAGCATTATACAAGGTGTCAGTGATGGACATCTCCCAAGTCCAGCCTTTGGCCAGCTTACTGTATGAAGCTGTTAGTTATTGCTACTGTCGTACAAGCATATTAACCTTACCAGGTGGAACTTACAAAAGCTGTTGATCTTGCAGAGTGGACATTAATTGAAGTGGAACAATTAATTAATCTTGCAGGGTGGGCATTAATTGAAGAGAAACATCTATGGACAACTCCTTATTGGAAAAGGATGATGTATAAGTATTGTTGCTATTGTCTGTAATATACTTTTGAATTCAAAGCTGAGCTTTACCAATCAGAGAATGTTACACAATCCCCTCTAAAAGACCTTTTGGTTTCAAGCTACTAATAAACAGATTCAGGTCACACGGCAGGTTTTTTTTCCAGTTTGGTTTATTTAGTTTCTTAATTTAGTCTTTGAAAATTATCAGCAGTATCATAAACTGCTCTGCAATGAAACAGAAAATTCAGCGTGAATTAGCTTATTTCCATCAAAAGTTAAATTCTCAAATGTTATTATTTGCTTAATAAAAATTTCATATTCCCAAAACAATCCTATTACTTTAACAAAAGGATGAAAAATTGTATTTTGACAATTTCAGCTATCATAGAGAACCATGTCGACGGCATCAATTTATCATCTGTTTCCATGTGTGCATAAGACAATGACAGCTTTCTTGTACTGGTTGAAGACAGGGGAACTCTGAAGAATTGATTTCAAACATCAAGGAGCTGTTCAAAACCACAGAAGCAAATAGTGACATTTGTTGGTGCATTGGTGTATAGTTGTGAAAAGCTGAAGGACTAGGCCACATAGGTGGATAAGCAAGAGGGAGAATTCACAGTGAAAGTATGTTTGTTCGTTATCATGGTTGCATTGACATTGACATGGTTGCATCATGCATTACAGGTTATACGATAATCAGTTAGTTCTCCTTTAAGATCTATAATTCTTGTTTGTTTTTTCGGAAGCAAAGAAACGTGCATGGTAAATATTATTATTATTGTATGTTTATTGTTTATTGTTTTATTAAAGAGTTTTATCAATTACAAACCCCCCAAAAATTCCTGCTCCTAGAAAGTTTTATATTCTTAATTTGTAAAAAAAAAACAAACAAACAAACAAACAAAGGAAGACAATATAGAAAGAGAAAGCACAAGAAAACATTGCAAATTCAATTACATGTTTCTTTGGCTTGATTACATTGGGAGTTTCTGCTTTGACCTTCAGAAATGAAATGACTCCTGGAGGAGAATCTCCATAGGTGTATTATGACAAATGTATCTTTCCAGATTAGCTACATCTGGAGTAGAACTCCCAGAAACTATAAATATGATTGGGCCAATTATGAAGCATTCTAGAAATTATATATAGTCATAGATTGAGAGGCATAGGTTCTCCCTTCCTGCCTTAAATCATTGGACTTCTTCATTCAATCACTTTGTATCTAGGTAGCTTCTCTAGGTCCTGGTTTATCTACTTGACCTTCAAGTCTGTTATTATCTCTAAGATTGTCTGAGACTGGAATTCCAACTAAACTGCCAATTTTCTTCTCTTTTCAGAAGATGGATTGTAGACATCATAACAAGCTTGCTCCTTGATGGACTGGAATATATTTGAACAACTTTTGTTCCATCACATGAAATTAGCTAATCAGAGATGGAGGTTTCGCTATCAAAAATAGAAAATCTACACAGCCACCACTATAAAAATACCCCATATTTATTTACAAACCTAGAATACTCAGAATAATATAAGGCAACTGAAGTGGTCATTTAAAGCTACTTCCTCCAAAGGAAGTCATACTGAACTTGGTAAATATATGTAGAATTACATATGAAGCCTGCATTGCAACAATAAAATCATATTGGCTGCTTTCAAGATCAAAGCACAGAATTTAAAACTGTCCTTCAGTTTCCTTCTTCCCTCTTTGATAGTTTGTCTTTGCCAGTGTTTCTCAGTCTTGACAATTTTTAACAGGTTAAAGATGATGAATGAACAACAACCAAATATGAAGACTAGATGGCAAATGTGGCTCTTTTTGCAATATCCTTTAGGGCTCACTAACACAAGAGGGCAAGAATTTGGAGGAGGAACTAAAAATGTCCAGCTTGTTGTGTATACAAAACCAGCCACTGTTGCTTCTTTTGGCCTTTCAGGTTTTATTTTATAATCTCTCCTTAAGAGACAATATTATCAGTTTTTCAGAATTAAAAAAGGGCCTTCTGGTATTTATGATTACTTTACTGAATTCTCTGGCTGGTGAAACCAGAAAGGCCCAAATTCTCTTTTCTTACAGAAAAAATAAATGCCTGTAAATGTTAGTCCCGTTGCAATCCTAAACATCCATATTTACTAGAATGAAAATAAGTCTTTGTTTCAAAGGGGGAGAGAAAATCAATGAAATCTAAACAAAGCAGAAACAATGTCTGCAGACTATATTACCAGATGTTTACCCAGCATTTACTGCTCTGTTTTGTATTTACATCTAAGTGCCTGAATGCTACAATTGCTACATTCTTTGAATAAGCCCACTATTTTCAAAATAACTTTGGTGCTACTTTTCCCAAAATGAAGAACTATATTTCTAGGAAAAATTTCCAGGATAGGTACTATCTAACATTCTCTAATATGGACCAGCCTCAGTATATACTCAGAAATAAGAGCCTTGGTAGTACTAGGGTTTAAGGCACCCTGTTATTAAGCTGCTTAAGACCAGCTGCCTGCAATTACTGCAGGGTTCGAATCTCGCCAAGGCTCAAGGTTGACTCAGCCTTCCATCCTTTCTAAGGTAGGTGAAATGAGGACCCAGTTTGTGGGGGCAATAAGCTGACTTTGTATAAATATACAAAAGGATGAAGGCTATTGCTGAGCACATTGTAAGCCGCCCTGAGTCTTCGGAGAAGGGCGGCATATAAATCAAATTAAAAAAAAAAAAAAAAATAGCATATTTTCTCCCCGCAACAAGTGAATTTAAATGTGACTAACTTCTTTCTGAACTTGGTTTATTTGGTACGAACATCGTAAATCACCATCTGGAATCTATGCTGCAATATAAAAGTTTCTTATAGAGAAATGGAGATAAAATGGTTTTGGATATAAGACAGATCCATTAATAACAGAATAACAGAGTTGGATGGGACCTTGAAGGTCTTCTAGTCAAACCCCCTGCTCAAGCAGGAAACCCTATACCGTTTCAGACAAATGGTTGTCCAATCTTTATTTATACTTTATTTTAATTATTTTTTTTAAAATGTGTATGCTGCCCTTCCAAACCAGATATTTCCAAAATACTGCATGGAAAACAAGACAAATTTCAGGAAAACTGAGCATTGGAATATAGAAATAGATCAACAAGTTTTGGTTGCATTCAAGACAGGACTCTGGTGCAGGAAAATCTCAGATTAACAGCAACCATCGTGTTACAGTAAGTGGTGTGATTCACGTTATCATTTAAAGAAGGCCAATTCCGTGAGAGGCAATGAACTCTGGCTTCAACCCTATCTACTGTCTGCAGGCAACACCTGACAAATTGTGCCTGAGTTAATGCAGCTCTTAAAAGAGAAAAAGAAAAGGCTTATTTGTCCCTGATTTAGGGATAGAGAAAATTTAAGACATGCAAATGCTTGAAGGAAGGTAGTTTATAACATCTACTGTTGTGAGGAATGTTTGTCAAAAGAAGTGTAAATGGTTATATACTGTACAGGAATGTGTTTCTGCCTATTTTGCTATAGGAAAGTATGAGTTGAGTATGTCAGGACAATATAAATGCAACTTGAACAGTGGTGGGTTGCTACCGGTTCGCCCAGATTCAGGCAAACCGGTAGCAGTGGTGGCGAGAGGCTCCGGCCACCCACCCGGACGTCATCAAATACGATCTGTGACATAGAAGTGGCACCCGCGCGAACTGGTAGCAAAGGTAGGTGAAACCCACCCCTCAACTTGAGTGCAGTAAGAATTGATTACTTTAAAACCGTGCATGGTAAGACAAGAAGAGATAGGATTGAGAATGAACAGGTGCAGTGGTGGGTTGCTCTCAGTTCGCACCAGTTCGCAAGAACCGGTAGTAAAAATAGTAGTTCCGAGAACCGGTAATAACATTGGCTGGCCACGCCCCTGAACCGGTCCCCAGCCCGGTCCCACCGCTTGCTTACACCGCCCATCTCATCAGAGGCTTTTTTTTTTTACTTTTAAAAGCATTTTTTCTACAACCTCTTCTGACGAAAAAATGCTTTTAAAAGTTTTTTTTAAAAAAAGCCTCTGATGATCATGCGGCTCAGCTGGGAACGTCAGAGGCTTTTCAAAGCATTTTTTCTACAACCTCTTCAGCCGAAGAGGTGGTTAAAAAAATGCTTTGAAAAGCCTCTGACGATCCCAGCTGAGTTGCCTGATCAGCAGAGGCTTTTCAAAGCATTTTTTTCCTGCAACCTCTTAAGGTTGTAGAAAAAATGCTTTTAAAAGTTTTTTTTTAAAAAGTTGGCCACGCCCACCAGTCACATAACCCCCCCCATCAAGCCACACCCACAGAACCGGTAGTAAAAACATTTAGAACCCACCCCTGAATGGGTGGTGAATGAATTTGTCTTGAACAGAAAGGCGAAGGATGACAACCAAAGAAGTACGCTGAAATGGATGGGTAATATGGACAGAATGAATGAGAATTGACTCACAAAACAAAGCATGCCCAGCCTGGCCCTTTACAAGGTAGCTGCTGGTCATGTGAGTTTTTCTTCCCCAGGTTGAGCATGATGGCTTCCTTGCAAAACCTGGAGAAGAAGGCCTCACGTGGCTAGCAGCGGCTTCATTAAGAGGCGGGCCAGGCACACCTCAGCAACAGCAGGATCAAGAAGATGGTGAAGGTCAGCTGGAGGTTTTTAAGAAGAGATTGGACAAGCATTTGTCTGTAATGGTATAAGCCAGAAGATCTTTCCAAGGTCCCTTAAAACTTTGTTATTATTTTTACTGAATTTGTATCTTTTTTTTTTTTTGTATATATAAACACTCTCAACTGGTTATTAACATTTTTTATAAACACTTTTTCCTGTATAAATAAATATAAATATTGAAATGTCAAAGACTTTTAGGACTCAGACTTCTGAAATCAGTAAAAGTCAAGTTATTCCAAATGGCCATTTGGGCCATCTTATACACAACAACTGTGTGACTGTTGTATAATTTATCATGGTATGCTCTACAATTATTACATATTAATCTAATTGATGGGTGTAAGGCTGGCTGTTCAGTTATTTTTGTTTAATGTTTGATTAACCATTTACTGTGGACATTTTATTGCTTTATATTGCTTTGTCATATTATGGACATTTCAACTATTTTTTTTTTCTTAGAAGATACCATACAGAAGCCTGAATACATTTGGTGGCATGCAAATTTGAACACTACACACACACACACACACACACACACACACACACACACACACACATGTTTTCACAGCATGTTACTTATGACAATATAAAATTTATGTCAATATATAAGAGAAAATTTCCTATATCACATGAATGCTCATAAAACACAATCCCATTGACATATGTGAAATCCTTACTCATAGAAATGACATAGTATAATCCTTTATTTATATTTAAAGTGACAGGACAGTTTTCTATTATCTCCTCAAAATCTTCATTATGCAAGCACCCTTAGGTTATTCTCATCATTTCTGGAGCCTGAATTGGAAATTGTGCCTCAAATGACCAATGATTATGAGAGCATCATATTCCAAATGGAGTCGAAAGACTATGGAAGAAGGAATGAAGAAAAACTTACTCTTATATGAGTATACATAGACTTTCAGATTTACTTATTAACTTTGAGCCCCAGACCATTAAAAGGGAAGAAAGAAAGCCAAAAAAAATTACCTGATATTTGAAGAACCTGAAATTAAGAAAGGTTTAAAGTCACTTGCTGAAACTGTTTTTTACAGGTAGTCCTTGACTTACAACAGTTCATTTAGTGACCATTCAAAGTTACAATGACACTGAAAAAAGTGACTTACGACGTTTTTCAGAGTTACAACCTTTGTAGTATTCCCATGATTATGCGCTAAAAATTCAGATGCTTGGCAATTGGTTCATACTTATGATTTTTACTGGGTCCCAAAGTCATGTGATCACTTTTTGCAACTTTTTGACAAGCAAAGTCAATGGGGAAGCCAGATTCACTTCACAACCAGGTTATTAACTTATCAACTGCAGTGATTCACTTAAGAATTGTGGCAAGAAAGTTCATAAAAATGGGGCAAAACTCACTTAACAAATGTTTCACTGAACAATAGAAATTTTGGGCTCAATTGTGATCATAAGTTGAGGACTACCTGTACTTTGCTATGATTGTTGCTAGGCTTTGTGGTCGATAGTTGCACCCTTATTCCACATTATAAAATGTGCTACAAATGCCACCGAAGATGAATAAATGTGGGGAAGCTATGAGGCTTTTGGTTCCAAGCATCAAAGGATGTTTTAGGGAAAATGTTATTGTTGTTGTTACCATTATTGTTGTAGAGCATTGTCATGGCAAAATTAATAACTGGTTTTGTTCTAATATAATTGTATCCCATAGAAGTGTGTTAAGGTTCTACCAAGCAATTAGTACACACTTATCAAAGTTGATGTCGAGAGATATGCTGGAATTTCCTGTGAAGATACATTTCATGCTCATTTGAAGATTCCATCTTGAAGAGGGGAAAAAACAAAATCTGAGGATCTCAAAGCAAAGAAGTCAGGAAAATTATTAACACAGCACCAAGATGTTTCGCATATCCTAAATGTTGGTTTAAATACCCTGTTTTCCCAAAAATAAGACCTATACAAAAAAATAAGACCTAGTATGTTTTTACATGTGCACCTAATATAAGCCCTACCGCCAAAATAAGCCCTACTTAAGAACCTACATGGCCAGCCGGCCGGCTGGCCACCCATTCTGTCTGATTGCTTGTGGTGCCCTGGTCAAAGTGAGGTGGGGTGATGATGGAGCAACCCCATGTGCCCCACATCAGCTTATCTCAGGGCCTCCATAGCCAGGCCATCCACACCTTGACACCTGCCTAGCCTCGCGGTGGCAGCATCAGCAGCCATGTGGACCAGGAATCCACATGGCCACCAGTCCACTTCTTCTGCTTGCTCGCGGCCGCCATGGAGCAGGAGGCCAAGCGGTATGCTGGTGCCATGGCCATGAGGTGAGGCAGGTATTGAGGTGTGGATTGCTTGGCTGCAGGGGCCCTGAGGTAACCCAGTGCAGGGCATGTAGGGCATCTCTACCCCCCTAATTCATGGCAGAAGCACTGGCACACCGCATGGCCTCCTGCCCCGCCACGAGCAAGCAGAAGAAGTGGACCTCTGGTACATGGAAAAAATAAGACACCTCCAGAAAATAAGCCCTAGTGTTTATTTTGGGGCCCAAAAGAAAATAAGACCCGGTCTTATTTTTGGGAAAACATGGGTATTTTAATATATATTTTAATACATTTTAAATATTTTAGGGTGGGGAAGAATTTCAGAAAGTTTTAACAATTATTATTTGATATAAATCACTAACAGGTTACATTGTTGCCCTTCTTTTCATCATTTGCTGTTATATTAGGGCAGGACAAATCTCCAACAGAGGTTCATGCAAACCAACCTTAAATTTTACTTTTAAAGTTAAGCTCCTGTTCCACATAGAGCTATTTCAGTAGCCAGAATTTTGCAGAAATCCGCTTGTAGCTGTAGAAGTACTGGAAGAGGCTTCTGTACATGCTCAGTACAAGCACAAAAACTTGTACCAGCTACCGCAACTGCTACACAAAACCTTGGAGCAATGCAAAAATCTCAAGGAGATGAAGTGCAGTGCCTCTGTGTGCCTCAGCATGAAGAACAGGAGTGCTTCACAGCATGAGGCACTTCACAGAGGCATATTACAGCTGCCTCACTGCCTCATGTTACAGGCCTACACTATAAATCAGGAGTTAAAATCTTTGGAACTTCAAATATCAATGAACTCTAGCAGTCCCAATTTATATAGCCAATGATGAGGGAGACTGGAAGCTATAGTTTAGCATTACGTAGAAGGTCAGAATCACTGGAACAATATACAGATAGTCTTTGAGTTCCTGTATCACTAAATCATTAATTTAGTGACTGTTCAAAATTACAGCAGCACTGAACAAAGTGACTTATTACTATTTTTCACACTTCTCTTTACAGTCATCCCCATGGTCATGCGATCCAAATTCGGACACTTGGCAACTGGCATGCATTTATGACAGTTGCAGTGTCCCAGGGTCATGTGATCCCCTTTTGCAACCTCAATGGGGAAGTCGGATTCACCTAACAATTGCAGTGATTTGCTTAACAACAAGAAAATGGGGCGAAACGAAACTCACTTAACAATTGTCTCACTTTGCAATGGAAATTTGGGGCTCAATTGTGGTTATAAGCCAAGAACTACCTGTACAGTCTTGTCTGTAGCTTGAGATATAGAACAGACAGGAAGCAAAGAGGTTTTTTAATAAAGGATTTGGGATTCAGTGGTTTGGGATTCAGATCAAGGACTTTTGGCCTGCAGACAAAGCCCAGGGAACACTCAATACTAGAAGGTTCTACTGAGAATGCACATGGAATACTATGCATCAATCGGTTTCTACCTTTCAGCAGACTAATAGGAGAGTGGGAAAAACCATTTTCCATCCCCAGAGCAACATAAATCAATGAGAGGGAGGGAGGGAGGGAGGGAGGGAGGGAGGGAGAGAGAGAGAGAGAGAGAGAGAGAGAGAAGGAGGGAAAAGGAGATCATTGCCTAGTGAGTCATCATTGTTTTCAGTTCATGTTGCACAATTATAGAGAAGAATAGTGGCTTTCAATCTTTTCTTCAACACTGACCCACTTTAAATATCTTCTGTGTCCATGGACCAACAAGACTTAACTCAAGATTTAAATCATAACTTTTCTTCAAGGCCTCGCAGACCCGCCGAGACAACATCATGCCCCCCCCCTCCAGGGGTCCGCAGACTGCAGGTTGAGAAATACTGATGTAGAACCTTATCATCACTATCTGAATTGTTGCTGGCTGCAAAAATACCATTCCTCCCCTTGTACTAAAAAGTTTCATGAAAGTTTGTAAGGGTGAAATGATGACGTGTCAGTCCTGCTACATTTTTCCAAGAGCTGTAATCACAGCTGCACATCGATGTGGTGGCTGGAGTAGGGAAAGGAGAGATGCAGTTTAAACAGATATTAAAACTTAAGAAGTGGAAGAAATAATGTTTGCATTGAATCCTGAGCCAGAAGGAGAATGATTCCCACCAGTAGAAAGCAGCCCAACTACAGGTCGTGCAGAGCTAAAGCTTTGCAAAAGGGGAAAAAAGCTTTACTGAAGTTTCAGAACAACTGGGGTCAAAATAAATTGGCTTGACTCCTCAAGCCAGGCAACCGCTATGAAATTGGTCGAAACCTCTGCAAAAGTGAAATTCTGTACACCTTTGCTGATGAGGTCTTCAGGCTTGGAAACTCATTGTGAATTCCCATTGCACAAATTATCTGAATGCCTGACAGAATGCTAGGGATGTTAATGAGAGTTTGCTGGCCCATTGATGGGATCAGAATCAACTGACCTTGAGCTATAAGCTACAAACAGCCTGAGCCTCAGGACTCAGTCTCCAGAGCTTTGACAAATGCTCAATGCTTCTTCAGTCAGTGCCATTGGAGCTTCCACTTCTGGTCCCTGGCTATTGCCTGGCTATTGCCTTTCTGATCATTGTCATATTATGGTTGCCATCATAAACCTAAGTGAGTGTAATTCCCAAAGATGTTCTTGATTTTCATCAAAGATGAAAATATTCAACAATGGATTTAGCACCAAATTTCAGCTGTTGCACCGACACTGAATCTGCTCTTCCCTTAGCAATGATAATCTCCATTCTTCTTCACAGAAATCAATTTAAATCAATGGCTTTGAAAAAAAGGCAGACTATAGCGAAAAGAATTCTGCATCTCAGCCCCAGGCAGATTGTTACCACTTACAGAATGAAATTCAAAGATCCAATGTATAGCCTTTCTCATATTCTCTATAATCATATTATAATATTCTCATATTATAAGCAAAAAGATACACAGAGGGGGTTTTTTTTACCCTGCGAATGAAATATGTTATTTATAACATTTTGAGCAATGTTTTAAAAGATTTCATTTCCATTGTATGAGAAGGCATGAACTGAATAAAATCAGTAAGGATTTTTTTTTTTTTTTGCCAATCCACAATTTAAAAATGAAAAATTGTAACATATTTAAATATAAATTAGGTATCTGCTTTTTAGGTATACAGGAAATTTCATATTGCCTGGTTCCCTTTAGTTAAAAGAAAAGGGCAAACCCCACTATTCATAGCAATGAAGAGGTTGGGCAACGAGACGTCTGCAAGTAAAGAAGCCAAGGATACTTATAATACATTAGTGTACATTCCATTGTTAGATACTCTCTTTTCAGATCTCTAGCAAGGACCAGCCTATAGGTCTGGAAATGAAAAAGATACATTTGCCACACTTCTGAAATACAAAAAGGTAGGCATAAAATCTTTCAAGGCTGTTTCTTCCCCTCTTTTTGAATCAGATGATACTCTTAATCTGTTACCTGCCCTTTGTTTCCAATAAACTTTCTGAACCAAGTCAACCTAGCAAGAGCTCAGCTGGCCAGAGACTTCTCCAATATTCATTACCTCTATTTTCATTATTACCTGTCCTTAAGTGACCCCAACCTTCCACTGAATTTCTGTTGATTCCCCAAGGAAATTAATTTCACTCTCTGGATTTCACCCATCCATCTTTGTGAGCCCTGAGGCAGAGTGATAAAGTTAGCGCTGTTGCCCATCTCCCTCACGAACCTCAATGTCTAGCATCAGCTTTCTGGATGAGTCCTTGATTCTTCTTTTTTTTTTTAAAGAAAAAATGTGCCTTACATGTTTGGATGTGCATGTTCTTAAAGATTTAAGAGGTTTCTATTGAATGGTCACATCACCTCTTACTTTTTCCCTTTTTTAGTAGGAAAGCCCAACACTGGGTGATTTTGCCACATGACAACCCATGAAAAAAAATCACAAACATATACCCCTTTGATTTCATCAGGGCTTATCCTCAAAATTGCCAACGTTTTAAAATGTGCACCAGAGCCTCCATTCCATTTTTGTATTATGTACAACAGTGCTAATGTGAGGAAAATAGTCTGGAGATAAATTAGATATATATATTACAGCCATTAAATGCTTCATAGATGAAAATCCCCTTCAGCTTGTCTGTTTACCAGCACTTTAAGGTAAAGGTAAAGGTTGCCTTCACACATATGTGCTAATCGTTCCTTACTCTAGGGAGCGATGCTCTTCTCGGTTTCAAAGCTGAAGAGCCAGCGCTGTCTGAAGACATCTCTGTGATAATGTGGTCGGCATGACTAAACGCCAAAGGTGCATGGAACGCTGTTATCTTCCCACCAAAGGTGGTCCCTATTTTTCTACTTGCATTTTTTACGTGCTTTTGAACTGCTAGGCTGGCAGAAGCTGGGACAAGTAATGGGAGCTCACCCCATTATGGCACTAGGGATTCGAACCGCTGAACTGCCAACCTTTCGGTCGACAAGCTTGGCGTCTTAGCCACTGAGCCACAGTGCCTCTAGCAGCACTTCACTTCACACTAATTTTTGTGACATATATTTTGCCTTCCAGTTAATGGTTAAAAAGCCACTATCTGCTCCCTTCCTTTAATGGCTGTTCTTATTCAGTTTTGGAATAAACAAATATTGCAAGAAAACAATCAAGTAGATTATCATCTCAGCTTTACAAATATTCATCCACTAGCTCGAGTGAGTAGATAGAAAAGTTTTAGAAATTGTGTGCAACTTTTCCTGGTTAACAGTAGAGACTCCTGCCACATGAACAAAAGAATAAATGTCAGTGTGATTACGTTTTATTTCTACACTGTGCCTGATTAATGACTCTCTTTTGGCACTGAGCAGAAATAAACTCAGAAGCAGAGAAGAGTGGTGATGGTAATAGGTGGAGATCAAACTCTTCCTTTAGCCTGTTTTTTGACAAAAGAGCTGGGGAGCTGTATGGCCTAATTGCATTTTGATCAATTTGCACTCTAAACTATATTGCAAAAGCTGCTAACTTGCATTAATACCCTGTATACATTCAATGCACCGAGTTTCTTCCATTAGTACATTCAGTATAAAAAGGTCTCAGGAATACCTGAACCGCTCACTCTGGAGGCTAGATATGAAACTAAAAGTTATCCGAAAGAAAGAGCTAACAACCATTAGTCTCAACTGCTGAATTGATTGAGGAAAGGTAATGCCAGCGTATTATGCCTGTCAGCATAAGAAAAGTAAAAAGGCAGACTTGACTTTCATCAGTACTCATATGCTCAAAATATACATGAAATATAGCTCATCACTGTAACACTTATTGTTCTGATGTCATGCAGCAAGTTTCTTTCTTTAAAACAGAATAATACAGCCCGGGGTGGATTCCAAATCTTGTCGCTATCAGTTTGCTCACACATGCGCACGGCGCTTCTGAGCATACACAGAAGCGTCTTGGCAAGAGGGACGAGCCTCCCACCGCTGCCGCTACCGGTTCGCGAATCGGTGCGAACTGGTAGCAACCCACCACTGATACAGCCTATAGTTGGGATTTGCCAGTTGGTTAGGCCTGGCAGCCAATGACATCCAACTGAGCTTAACTCTCAGCAACTCTAGAGCTCTAGAACCAATAAAAACAGCATTTTCGTGCCAAGCATTATACAAGTAGTCCTTGACTTACAACAGTCTGTTTAGTGACCATTCAAAGCTAAAACGGCACTGAAAAAAGTGCCATTTTTCGTGCCTTCAACTGTTGCAGCATTTCCATGATCACATGATCAAAATTCAGATGCTTGGCAATTGGTTCATATTTACAATGGTTGCTGGGGTCATGTGGTCACCTTTTGCAACTTTCTGCAACAAGCAAAGTCAGTGGGGGAGCCAGATTCCCTTAACAACCAGGTTACTAACAACTGCAATGATTTACTTAACAACTGTGGCAAGAAAAGTTGTAAAATGGGGCAAAACTCCCTTTAAAAATGTCTCACTTAGCAACATAAATTTTGGGTTCAATTGTGGTCGTACGTTGAGGACTACCTGTACTTGGCCCTTAAGTGAAAGGCTCAGGTGCCGATGTTAGTAGGACTGAATCAGTCAGGAGGAGAGGGAGAACACAAAACCTCTATATAATTAAACTTGTCTTAAATAATATACTTCACATGGTTACTGCAACATATTTAATAAAGACTCTCATTCTGTCAAATTACAAATTATAAATGTAATGATAACTTGTGAAGGGATTCCAAGGGAAAAAATGTGTATTCCTGGGAATCTTAGGCATCCCCTGATATGCTCTAGAATTCACACACCTTCCAAGCTTATAGTATTATGATTTTAATTTGTAATCAGTTAAGGACAATCAATACTACCACAGTAACAGTCTAGTATAGTATTGAATTAATGATGAAGGTTGGATGAAAGAAATCATGGAAGTTAATGGCTATAATTATATAGTCTTCCACTTGATTTTGTACTGTGTTCAGATAATATATATTGTAATTTATTTCAATTTACAATAACTCTAGACCAACATTTTAGTCTCCTTGTTGAGGATGGGGAAAGGCTTATTAAGCTTATCTAAGGGTCATTCTTTCTAGAAATGGGACTTGTACTCAGTTTACAGTATATATAATCCTTATATCCGTCATGCTGATGGGTGGAAGAATTTCAGATGGCATTTTGGTGGACCTCTACTGCATTAACTAGGAGGATCATCACTCTATGATCATCCATCATGAAGGAAATTCCCTTTGTCCAACTAGGCTGAAAGATGCAGTTGTAAACAGCTGTGATTTAATTTTGGGGAAAGGCAGTTCTGCTTTAAAGAGTTGTAGACAGGTTTGCACTCTGTTTGCACTCTGAAGCAAAGCGCATTTTGGGAAATGAATTCAAAGCACTGTGCAGTTCTGCCTCTGACATATTTTTTGCTTTGGGCAGTACGGAAACAGTAGCAAACCTGAAGATTGCTAGTCCACTTTTTAAGCACAATACATTAGAATTTTGCAAGGAAAAAAAACTAACAGTAAAGCATAACTAGACTCTAAATGTCTGCTCTGGATAACTATAAGGATGTACAATGTGATTCCCCCCCATAAGTGTTAAGACCTTTATTTTGGACTGTAATGTTTATTGGGCTCGCTTGTATGAGTGGAGACTACAGTGTTAAAAATGCATGAGGTAGTAGACAAATTTCTAACTATATCTTGCATTATAATGCCGTAACATATTTGGATATTGGGCTGATATTTGCAGTGCCTTGAATTCTCACAGAGCAAACCTGAGCACTTATAACTCTATTTTGCAAATAGAATTATTTCAAAGTCTCCAGTATAGTCCATTACACCAAACTCACTTTATTTGCAACCCACAAGCTGAAACCATTTAAAAGCAGGATTCATCAAAAGCGCTTTAATATTTCATACCAACTGGCCGGCTTTAAGCTAGGGTTCAAAGGAGCAGAAGCTATTAAACACAAACATAGGATTGTCTTTGAAAGCAGCCCCCACCCACCCTTCAGTCTTCCAATGAATGCACCCCCCAGCATGATGCTGGGGCAATTATTGGACATAGACCATACTATATAAAGTGCAAAGGCAGGCTTCTCAGAGCCTGAACGGGCAGCTGATTAAAAATTCCTCTTTCCTTTCCCTAAGGTCCGAGGTGTAGATTCATGAGCCAGGATCTCGGCTAGAACAGGTGTCTATTGCTCTGTAAACAGCAATTAGGCCCAAATTTCAGACTTTTTCCCTCCCTTTTTTTTTTTCCAAATCCCTATCTGAGGAAAAGCCCAGGAATAAATAGTTGCTGTAACGGCCAGGGGTATTGTGTAGCATTATAGCCTCCAGCTGGGCTATTACATACTATAGACGGGTGAAGAATACAAGCACCTGACAGATGTGTTCTGTTAGCTTCATTAGGAAAGAAACAAAGAAACTCCTCAATTAATAGCAGTGGAGCCAACCGAGAGGGGGGTGGGAGGAATCATAGCCTGTTATTTAAACAGAGTCAGAGAGCCTTTCACTGGTGGCTTAATATGATTCATTAATAAAAAAAAAAAAACAGCTTTCTGAATGCCCAGTTTAAGTCAAAAGAAATCACTGGCATTTTTTTCCACAAAAAAGGAAGGGCAAAATGACAAGCTACAGTTGTTACATTCATGAAGGGGTTGGGAAGGAGGAAGGGCCCAAGGCTCCCTTAAAACCAGGAGGTTGCTGGTCCCGTTTCCCACATTAAATGCTCTCCCAAAGTCCCATTAAAATGGCTTTAAGCTGAATGCTTTTCCGGGGTTCTATAACCCAGTTGCCAAGGTCTCAAAAAACAATGATTTACAAAGTGCTGTAAATGAACTCTTAAAATAATGGGGGGTGGGGGGGGGAATCTGGCCACAAAGCCAAAGCTTTCAGAGCTATGGAATTCTGCTGAAATCATGTTAACTATAATTTGCTGTAGTATTTCTTTAGATAAAATGGGGGCCTCTTGCTTGTTTTGCTCTAAAACAATGCATTATTAAGACACAGGGCAACAGAATGTATTTTTCACTGTGTGTATTGTATATCTCTGCAGCGGGTTCTATAGGCCATTCCTCCTTTTAAGACAAACACAAGACAGAATTGTTGCTTCTCTTCTAAATATGGGAAATGGGAAAAATAATATTTTTTTATTTTCTTTAACAATAACTATCAGATTGTTATAATTCCAAAACTGCAGAGTGACTGCCATTCGGAAGACAGTAAGGAAGAGATGACTTTGACAGAGATATGGAAGAACTGTTACAGTACCTAAGCCAAAGGAGCTGATGCATTTTTTTTTTAGAACAAAATAAATAACGAAGTGGCTCAGGCTGATATGTCCCTTACAGGTAGTCCTCAACGTACGACCACAACTGAGCCCAAAATTCAACAGTCATCTGATTTTTTTGTGGTCCAGATATCATAGCTTTACTCTAGTTTTCCATATTGTGTACATTTTAACCTGTTAACATTCTATCCCTCCTTTCCATCAAGAGATTTAAATAGAATCTCCCTTCGTTTAATCTCTTTTAACAGCAACTTTGAAAGGGCCAAGAAAACCACTGGATCAAAGCCTCTGAGTGAGTTTCCATGCTGAATGGATTTTAATCTGGGTCTTGGCAATCCTGTCCTATACCCTTAACCACTACATGATATTGACTCTCACTATCTACAGGGCCCTACTCACTAAAATGAAAATGAAAACAAGGTCCAGGTAATCCCTGGGTTACGAGGTTCCCTTAGCAAACATGTGTAGTTACGCGATAAGCGCCCCCTAGCGTTTATGAATTAGTCCCGAAACTACAAATCTTGCAGCGCCACCGCAGTTGTTTGCCCTTACAAACAACCGCAGAGGCTCTACCATATTCGTCCTGTACCTTGCTGGCCAAAATAGAGCTTCTGAGGGGTGGATCTGCCCCTCAGAAGCTCCACTTCGGATGGCAAAGTGCCGGACGAGGCCTGCAGAGGCCCGAACCAAGCATCGGAGGGGCACACACAGCTGAGAGGCTGGAGAGGAGACTGCTTACTAGAGCTTCACAAGGTTACTGACCCAGCGTGGCAGGTTGGGTGGAGGAGGGGAAGCAATTGTTGGGAGCATGAAGTAATTCAGTGGGTCTGGGAGGCCTTGGGTGATCTTAGGCAGATGACCTGTTCCAACACTAGCCCCCCCCAAGGCCTTCCCCATCCTGAAATACCTCATGTGCATTTAACCCGCCTCACATTCAATTAGTGAATGTGTGGGTGAAAGGAGGGAGTGATCCCATTCAAGGTACAAGATTCTTTCCCATGAATCCTCAAGTTACAAATGGAATGGGCAGGCTCCATTACAATCGTAACTCGAGGACTACCTATATTTTGTTTCAAAAGAATCATGACCGGGAAAACCTTTGTAAGACATAAAAACACTTAATATAACATGCCATATTTTGATCACTTCCTATATTTACAATGCATGTTTGTAGCCTCTACCATGTCTTATTTTTGTTATCCTGTGTCTTTCATCTTTTCATCATCCATACTGCAAATTGTTCTAGCTCTATTTCCTTGGAATATTAGACCAGTATCTTTGCCAAGCCCCAGTTCTCTGTTTAAAGTCCAGCATCATAGCCTTAGGCCTTTTTTATTTATATGTGTTATCAGAGAATTATATTTATTCTCAAATGGCTCAAATGAATGTAGCATTCAAGTGAACTGATAGAAGTAGCTGAGAAAATACTTTTAAAAAATTCTCTTGCCCTATGTCCCCTTATTATTCAGTTTTTCTGCTGCAAATTGCAAATTTCAAATTGCAAAATGTATATCACTCAGAGTATGGGGTTTTTCTGGTTAAAATAATTAATATTAGATTGATGCCTAAGCTAAGTATCAGCTACCACATCCAGAAATATGTGCCTACAAATATGGGTAAGGGAACTAGTTCAATTTAGGAGCAGATTTTCAAGCAATAAATGTGTATTAATTTTTTTTAAAATGTAGGAAAATTCATAAGATCTAACCTTATTTTGCATTTACTTTCTGACTTATGAGCAGTTTATCTATTCCACAATCAGCCCCCACCCACATCTTTGATATTATATTTGAGTTCTTCCACCTCTTTGTACTAATAATTTACGTGTGTGAGTGTGTGTTTCATTTACGTGTGCACTGTCTAGTAATGTCCATCAATGCAGGTAGTCCTTACTTAATAACTACAATTGAGACCAGAATCTCAGTCATTGAATGATGTGGTTGTTATGCGAGACACAAAATGTGTCTATGTCAGAGCTGTCAAACTCACATTGTCATGGCAGTGTCATGTGACGTATCTGGACTTTTTCACCCTTCATTAAACGGCCATTGGCATGGCCAGCACGTGACGTATCTGGCCCGCGGGACAGGAGTTTGACAGCCATGGTCTAGTGATTGTTTCACTCAATGCTTCACAATCCCAGAACTCCCAGTTATGGTAGTTAAGCAGCCATGTGCGTTATTAAGTGGACAGAGGCCCAAGTAAAAAGAGTAGGGGTACCTATGATGTTGATGTGTACTGCAGTTGATGCATTTCATATTTTGATACGTTGAACTTTCCTATGTTCGTGCTTCAATGTTCCTTCTTCCCACTGTAATTCTGTCTTTGTATGTTGGATTTCCTTCCCCTTCATGGTAACATCAGCAACTAGATGTCCCAAATATACAGTACCATAAATGCCATTTTAGTACTACAAAAGGTCCCCAGTTCTTTCTCAATAGCATATTGAATGCCATTTAACTCGAGCCGTTCTATCATCAATCATTTTATCCTGCCTATCCAGGTGGTTTTCTTGGTAAAGCACAGAAACGGTTTATCACAATCCTCTCCCATATAGCAAGAAATGACGCTTTTACTGTTGTCCTTAAAGTGACTGTTTCCAATATCATCTTCTGCCTACTGTAGTTGCCAGCTTGTATATTCCTATGCAATGCCAATGCCATGAAACACTGTGATGTTTCATCACTTGTGGCATTGTGGTTTATACAGGATGATGTGTTCCAGTGGTGAAATCCAATTTTTTTTACTTCTGTGGGCGTGGCTTGGTGGGCGTGGCAGGGGAAAGATATTGCAAAATCTCCATTCCCACCCCACTCTGGGGGAAGGATACTGCAAAATCCCCATTCCCTCCCCACTCCTGGGGGAAGGATATTGCAAAATCTCCATTCCCACCGCACTCTGGGGCCAGCCAGAGGTGGCATTTGCCAGTTCTCCAACGCGCAGCTTGGAGAATCCAAAGCTTCGGTTGTTCAGTAGTTGGATAGCCTACACTGAGTGTGTTCCTTTAAGAGATTTCTCTTCAGACACGCCCACTTGCTCAACAGAGTCTCAGTTTTAGTTCACTCAGTTGAGCCTGTGACACTGTCTGAAAATCTCTCTGATTGCTATCTGAACTGTTCCAGAAACTTCGGATTCTCCCACTCCAGTCCTTTTCCCTTCTATAATTGCCGGTGGTGAGTCTGCCTGCTGCTTCAGGCAAGCTGTCAGTATCTTCCCATCTCCCTGACGCTTGCCCTATTGACTGCCCTCCTCAAACTGCCGCCCTCACCGTCTGGACTAAACTTCACCTTGGCGGCTGGAGATTGACGCCCTATGCTCAGCGGCGTCTCTCTCCCTCTCCGTTAATCGTCCTGAGGGCTTCCTGGCATTTGGATCACTTCTGAGTGATCGCACGCCGTCGCCATCGCAGGGATCGCTGCAGCCTCCTCCCCCACGGTCGCCTCATCGCCGGAGCGATCCTCGAGCGCCGGAGCGCCCCACGTGCGCCCCTTCATCGCCGGAGCGCTCTCATATCAATCCAGACAGCCGGGGAAGCGCTTCTGAGCCTTCGGCTGTTTCTCCCTCGGCTTGCAACCTTTCTAAGGGCTCTAGGCGTCGTCGCTTGGACTGCCTTTCAAAGCGCGCGCCTTTTCCTCCTATTCGCCTCAGCGCTGGGAGCTGCGATCAGCGCAGCTCGCGCCCCTCAGCCTCCCTCCTCCCCCCACAAGGACTCCCCCTGACGCTGGGTCTCTGCTCTGGGCTCAATTTATCGCCGTTCTGGTTTTTCAAAGGGGAACAGCCCCCCCCTTTTTCCTTCTGTCGCCCTCGCTCTGCAAGCCCTGCTCGGCGCCATTTCTTTGCCTGAAAAGAGAAGATTTCTAACGGCTGTCAAATTCTGCCTGGTGACAGCCTCACGCAGGCGCAGTGAGTCGCAGAGGCCGATCTTCTGCTTACAAGCATTGGGGGACCTACTAGCCTGTCTCTTTGGAGCAATCGGCTAGTTGCACGGCTTCCATACCCCCACCCCCCACCCCAATTCCTCCCCCCAGCCTCTACTCCTAAAACAAAAGGAAAAAAAGACTTACCTGCTAGCCCTGGGCTATCTTCATTTACTCCGTAGTTCTTCACCTGTTTCCTGTTAAAAAAAAAAAAAAGGCTAATAATCAACATCTATTCCTCTGTATCTATCTATATAACCACATAAATTAAATACTTACTGAATCTTCATCTTCCTCCTTTCAAAAAAAAAAAAAGAGGAAAAAGGAAACAAAGGATACAACATGGCTGAACGTGCTCTCTCATCTGATCTGGAGGACAACAGCTCTCCCGAGCGCATTCACGACCAGGCCAAGCAATGTAAACGGTCCCGTAAACACACTTCACATTCATCTTCATCGGCTGCTCCATGCTCTAAAAAGACAAAACACTCATCAGCTGCAGACAAGGACGCCTCCAGGAGACACAAGGCTCTGGAGCGCCAGTTCGAGAAAGCACGCAACCAGTCAGCACAAGCTGCTTTCGCACACTTACCTACGCCACTCTCGCCCGTTGTCGAAGCTACGGTCCAGCCCGTCCATCAGGCTCCTCAACAACCTTTGCAACCGTTGTTTCCATCGCCAAACATGGAAGTTTTCCCTGAGGCGTTATCGTCTCACTGCATGGAGCCGGTGGACCTCTCGTGCACTGCCATTCTCCCTCGACGGTCTCAGCCGGAGGCAACCTTTACTCCCACGGTGGCAGGCTTGCGCGCCACGGAGGTAGCTCCTCCACCTTCTCAGTATGATATTCAGCGGATCATCTCTGACACGGTTACCAGGACACTGGCAGCGACTTCTCAACAGGCTGCACCATATGGAGCCTGGCCTCAGCCACGTTTTCCTCCTCCTCCTCTGGCCCGGGACCCTCAACAGGTCCCTACCCAGTATCAGGCTATGACGCATGGGTCCGAGCTGTATCTGGACCATGGTCACCACGAGGAGTCGTCTTCGGAGGAGGGAGAGTGCGACCCGTCGGATATGGACTTATCTGATGATGCAGATATGCCACCCAAAAAGCCAGCCTTCTCTGGGCTCTTTAGACCCTCGTTATTCAAATCGCTCCTGCGCAAGGCCAAGTTGGCCACAAATATGGCTGACCCAGTCTCTCAAGTTGATCAGCCCGGTACCTCTCAACAACATGAGGCCTTGTTTACGGCGCCTAAGGCGCAAGCGGACTTTATTCCGTGTCCACAGCTTTTTTCTGAGGTGATCCAACGATCCTGGTCCACGCCTTCCTCCTTGCCCGCTCCTTCGGGGCTAGACAAAAACTTTATTGTTCGGCGCCTAGTCTCCAAGATCTCCTTCAGTTACCAACTGTTGATGCGCCAGTGGCCAATCTGACGGCTTCCTCTGTAATCTCCAACGACGTCGCCGATGGTTTGCGCTCAGAGGACCGAAAAGCTGAGTTTAACTTCCGACGTACGCACAATGCGGCCGCATGGGCGGTTAGAGCAGCCACCTCTGCTTCTTTCTTCAGCCGTGCCTGCTTAATTTGGCTCCGTCAACTCCACGAGCGCCTTCCCCCTGCGGATTCACGCCTCCGCCAAGATGTCAACAAACTGGTGGCGGCTACCGAATATACAGCAGACGCCTCGCTCAATGCCGCGAAGTTTGCTTCACGCGCCCTGGTGTCGTCCGTCACATCTCGCCGTTTATTATGGCTTAAAAATTGGAGAGCTGATGCTAAGTCTAGGTGGCACCTCGCTTCAACTCCATATAAGGGGTCCCGTCTTTTTGGAGAAGCCTTAGACCCCATCCTTGTCGAGGACAAGGATAAACGGAAGGTGATGCCATCATCGTATAAGAGGACAGATCGTAGACCTTCGTCCTACTTCACCAGGCAGCCCTTTCGGAACGACTCCGGTCCCTCGGGATCCTTCTCCTCAAGGCCCTATTCTCAAGGTTTCGACCGTTCCCTCGATAGATCATCCTTCAGGGACCGTGGTCGAAAGGCCCCAGCACCCAAACGACCATTTCGAGGTACGGGATCCCGTACCTTTCGAAGAGGGAAGTGACTACATCCATCTTCCCATTGGCGGCCGTCTGGCTCATTTTCTTCCCCAGTGGGAGATCTCGACGTCGGACGCCTGGGTGCTCCAGACAATTCGTCTGGGACTTACTCTGGAGTTTCGTTCAAGACCTCCCTCTCACTTCGTACAATGCCCTATTTCCCCCAACTTGGACAAGCGCCAGCTAATGGAGGCAGAGATCCATCACATGCTTCAAATTCAAGCCATCGAACCGGTTCCCCACCATCATCGCGGGACCGGCTTCTATTCAATTTTCTTCCTGGTCCCCAAGGCGTCCGGGGGCCACAGGGGCATCTTGGACCTCAAGAAGCTGAACGAATTTATAGTATACCATCAGTTCAAGATGGAGTCCCTCCGTTCGATTCTGGCTTCCATTCGACCAACGGACTGGATGACCTCTATCGATCTGAAAGAAGCGTACCTCCACGTACCTGTACGGCTATCCCATCGTCGTTTTCTACGCTTCGCCTACAACAACAGGCATTACCAATACAGAGCAATGCCCTTTGGCCTCTCCTCCGCCCCAAGGACCTTTACAAAGCTCCTGGCAGCAGTGGCGGCCCATCTACGTCAACATCCGGTCCGCCTCCACTGCTACTTGGACGATATCCTAGTGCTCTCCCCTTCTCCGGCCTGAGCATCCCGAGACCTAGCAGTGGTGTGTCGCTGCCTTCGTCATCATGGCTTCTCTCTCAACATCCCAAAAAGCCAATTGCAGCCCACTACCCGCATTCTCCATCTCGGGACATTAATAGATTCTGTAAGGGGCCAGGTGTTCCTGTCAACGGACCGGTGTTCCAGTCTCCAGTCATTAACATCCCAGGTCCTCTCCTCTCAGAAGGTGACCTTGCTGCTCCTGTCCCGACTGCTCGGCAAAATGATTTCCTGCCTGTCTGTAGTCCCTTGGGCGAGATTCCATTCCCGCCAGCTCCAATGGTTCCTCCTCCCCTTTCAGAGAGCCAGGAGAAGCAACTCTTCCGCACAAGTATCCCTCCCGCCAGAGGTCTCAAGGTCTCTCCTCTGGTGGTCCTCCCAGAGCCTTCATCAGGGCAGCTACTTCCAGAATCTACACCGCCTGGTGGTGACAACGGACGCCAGCCTGACGGGATGGGGAGGTCATCTGCTATCCCTCGTTGCCCAGGGAACGTGGTCAGCAGAGGAGAGTCGCAACGGGATCAACTGGTTGGAACTCCGTGCGATCCGTCTCTCCCTCCAACGGTTCCAGCAGATCGTGTCGGGGCACCATGTCCTGATACGCACGGACAATGTAACCGCAAAGGCGCATGTGAACCGCTGGGGGGGACTCGCTCGGGTCCATTTATGGAGTAAACGACCCTACTGCTGATCTGGGCAGAAACGCACGTCCTATCCCTTGTGGCGGAGCACATTGCCGGGACCACAAACATCACAGCGGACTGGCTAAGCAGACAACACTTGGACCACGCCGAGTGGCGACTTCACCCAGATCTGTTCGCCGAGATCGTCCGCAGATTCGGCATGCCTCTAGTCGACCTATTTGCCAGCCGCGACAACACTCACCTCCCCAGGTTCTTCACCCGGTACCAGTGTCCTCAGGCGGAGGGAGTCGACGCCCTCGCCTCTCCCTGGCCCAGGGGTCTCCTCTATGCCTTTCCCCCTCTACCGCTCCTTCCTCGTCTGATCCGCAGGATAATATCAGACGAGGCAGACGTTGTTCTGGTCGCACCCCACTGGCCTCAGAGGTCCTGGTTTGCAGATCTGATGGACCTATCGGTGGCACGGCCGTGGAGGATTCCGGGGGACAGAGTCGTCCTCAGCCAGGGGGTCATCCTGCACCCAGATCCGCAGTGGTTGCAGTTGACCGCCTGGCGCTTGAAAGGATCTTGCTAAGGAGAGTCAACGTTCCTAGCAATGCGATCCCCACGATTCAGGCATCCAGGCGACCGTCTACGTGCCGCATTTACAACGCAACTTGGAATTCCTTTTGTTCCTGGTGTGCTAAATCCCACCTGGATCCAACGTCTGCTTCCGTTCCTGAAGTGTTGGGATTCCTTCAGGAAGGCATGGACAAGCACCTTGCTCCTAACACTCTTCGTCGACAGGTTGCTGCTCTCAGTACGGTCCTCTCGGTTTCTGCAACGCTGCCTCTCTCGCAGGACCCTACGATTCGGGACTTTCTTCGAGGCGCGACCAATCTGCGCCCACCTGTTATACATCGCTACCCGACCTGGGATTTGACTCTGGTCCTTCAGGCCCTCATGCATCCTCCATTTGAGCCTCTCGCCTCCATCAGCCTCCGTTTTCTGTCACTAAAGGTAGCGTTTCTGGTCGCGATCACATTGGCTCGCCGAATTTCCGAACTTGCGGCCCTATCGGTGAGAAGCGATCTCTGTATCTTTCACACCAATTGCGTGGTACTGAGACTTGACCCGTCATTTCTGCCTAAGATAAATTCCTCATTCCATCGAAGCCAGGAATTAATCCTACCGGACTTCTGCCCCGATCCTCGACATCCTCGAGAAGCAGACTGGCACCTGCTAGATGTCCGGCGAGCTCTGCGCCGGTATATTAAACGGACTGAGCATTTCCGGAAATCTGAATCGCTCTTCATCTCCTTTCTGCCCGCTTCCATGGGCCGGAAGGTTTCTTCCACAACAATTGGGAGATGGATTAAATCCTGCATCTCTAGGGCTTATTCGGCTCGGAACAGACCGGTTCCGCAGAGAATTCTTCCACACTCCACCAGGAGCGCCGCCACTATGGCCGCCTGGGCCACTAACGCCTCCATTTCCGACATATGCAGGGCGGCTACCTGGTCATCCTTGAACCCCTTCATCAGGCACTACAAGGTGGATTCCTTTGCCTCGGCGGAGGCATCCTTCGGCCGCCGGGTGCTCCAAGCTGTTTGCAACTCTTCAGACGACGTGCAGCAGCCAGTTTCCCTCCCTGTCTGAACTTGCTTGGGTAAATCCCGAAGCTTTGGATTCTCCAAGCTGCGCGTTGGAGAACGGACGTTGCTTATCTGAACGTCCCTTCTCGACGCGCAGCTGGAGAATCCAACCCACCCAGCTTGGCTGCTGAACATTCCTTTCTTACGCTCTACTGCTCCTTACTTCGTGAACAAAACTGAGACTCTGTTGAGCAAGTGGGCGTGTCTGAAGAGAAATCTCTTAAAGGAACACACTCAGTGTAGGCTATCCAACTACTGAACAACCGAAGCTTTGGATTCTCCAGCTGCGCGTCGAGAAGGGACGTTCAGGTAAGCAACGTCCGTTCTCCAAACTGCTCAAAATTTCCGCTACTGGTTCTCCAGAACCTGTCAGAACCTGCTGGATTTCACCCCAATGTGTTCCAATTCTTCAGCAACACAGAATTTCGTTATCTTTACGAGAGCACTCATTAAAAAGAAATCTAGAAAATGTCATAAGATTAACATTATTCCAATTTAGTCATTTATCTAAGGAGACCTACTGAAATCAGCGAGAAAAGTTAGACATGACTCTAAAATCTGAGACGATCTACACACTTTATGTAACATAAAGGGAAACGAATTCCAGAATGTGAATATTAAAATGGTATGCTAAGAAGATATCATCTTTGAATATGACATTTAAGCATGCTCTGTTTATTGATCGGAACGTATTTCCTTCAATTATGTCACCAGTTTGCCAGTCGAAGCAAGAGTTCCAAAAGAGACATTGCATTCTTTCTGGTCCATTTGTCATGAACAACAATAGCTTGTGATTCTATGCTAATTAATAATCCCATAAGGGACAGAGCCTACCAAATCCAAGCTGGCTGTGTCTCCAAGGACGTTATTGGTTTTGCAGTGCTTATAGAAATAGAAATCAATCCCATTGTTTTTACTCTAAGTACATATATCTTAACAAGTGAAAAGATTTAGATGAGGCAGAGTTGCCTTTAATTCTGCTTTTTAATTTACAGGAACAGCATAAATTCCTATAATTTCAATCTTATTTTCTAGGATTGCCTAATATTAATACTGTAAACAGCATTCCAATAGATACATTTTTCCAAGCGCCAATTAAACTCAGTGGGTCTCCTAAATATTCAGTTTGTTGCAAAATCTTAATCTAATAGATAAAATAAGTAGTACATAGAAATTAATGCTAGCTTCATATGTAAGCGACATATTGCTTCTTCCACTTAGACATTAAAGTTAAAGGCAAAATAAGAAAAAGAGGAACTATTTAGTTAGACAACAGTGCTTTTTAAAAATTTCTTTAAAGGACAAAAAGCAAAACATTCCAAAAAACAAATCTAAATGTTTTAATTTAAACTCCTTATTTGTATAATAATTTATACACATTCACTCAGATACCAACATATGAAGGACCGTCTGTTTTCCAAGCTGCAGAAGAAGAATGATTACTTGATACGATTTAAGAAGAATTCTGGAGACTTTGGTTTAATTAAAATTCAGCAGCTACATGTCAAGATAACTGATCCTTGAACTTTGTTCCAGGTCCATTATTACCTCTTGCCAAAGTGACTCAAAGTTATTTAGATTCTCCTGCAGAATTCAATGGAGAACATGAGTTATTGTACCATAGGAGAAGAAGAGGCAGAACATGGGAGCAGAGTCAAGAGACGAAATAATTTAACAACCACTACTCTGCCCTAATGACTGGCTGGGTGGGCATGGCCATGATGGGCGTGGCCAGGGGGTGTGACAGACAGCACTCAGCCTGCACTCCCCTGGGAGCAAAAACGGGCTGAGGGGGGACGCCTCACCACCCCATGCCCTGTTTTCGCCCTTGGAGGCCTCCCTGCAGCCTCATGGGAGTAAAAACAGGCTGCGGGAGGGCGCGCCGCACCCCCTTGCACCCCATTTTGGGCCCAGAAGGCCTCCCTGCAGCCTCCTGGGAGCGGAAACAGGCCACGGAGGGGCACTGCACACACACTGCACACATACACAAAACACCGTGCCCTGTTTTGGGCCTAGGAGGCCTCCCTGCACTTACCTGGGAGCCACAATGGGGCATATGGAGACTCCTGGAAGGGGAGAGGAGGGGAGGGGCCAGCCAGCAATTTAACTATCAGTTCACCTGAACTGGCCCAAACCGGCTGAATCCCACCACTGGACAGTATGATTCCTCACATGGTACTGCCATTTTAAGAGTTGCATGAACTTTAATAAGTGAACTTTAATGTGAATTTCTTGTGCCAGAACAGCCTCTGTCTCATGCAAGCACTGCAATTACCAGCTACTCATTAAAGGATATAGCAGGGGTGTCAAACTCAAGGCTCGGGGACTAGATCTGGCCCATGGGGTGCTTAGATCTGGCCCGCAGGGCCACCCTGGAAACAGTGCAGGACTGGTCTGTGGTGCCTCTGCCAGCGAAAATGGAGCTTGGGAGGGCTGCATGCAGCCATTCCAAGCTCCATTTTCGCTGGCAGAGTGTTGCAGGAGGCTGTCGCAGCTGAAAACGGAGCTCAGGAGCTCATTTTCTCTGGCAGAGCACTTGGTGCACCACAGGCGCCCCTGACATGAGTGACATCGAGCTGGCCATACCCACCCTGGCCATGCCCACTCTGCCCCGAGGTCAAGCACTGATGTGGTCCTCAATGAAATCGAGTTTGACACCCCTATATATATGGTATGATTTCATAAAGGTGAGCCAAATGTTCAGGAGAGACAGCTGGCCTATTTGTGCTTTGTGCACAGGACTATTCAATCCTTCAGAAGGTGCTTAATACCCTGCTTTTTTTGCTAATGGAAGAGGGCCTACAGCATGTTCCAAAATTCGCCTTTATCTTTTAGGAACAATCCAAAAGATTCTACACAGAGCCCAAAGTGGAGTCAGGGAGTTATTCCTAAACATTGAGATGGACTCCAGTATAGAAACAATATATTTACTTAGTGAAAATTTTAAAAATGACTTGGAGGAAGGAACATTTGTGTAGCTGATCATTAAAAAGAAAAAAAAAAGAACAAGTTGTTGATAACCAAAAAATCTCTTAGTCCTAGATTAACCAGGAATATCTGATAAAGGATCAGTTTGCTTTCACAATCCATAAACTTCAATTGTCATGCAAAGATTTCAAGTTTATACTAACAGTTCACTGTAGCATGTGTCAGATTATAGACTAAGAAAGTAAACACTGGCCAGCAAATATTTAAAAAATAATGACAAATGGCCCTTGCAAAAAAGCAATACTGCTACATCCAAAAGAATGATGTTATCCACCAAATTTTCTTATCTTTTCTTCCCATGTTAAGCTGTTTCTCCCCACCCACCCCATCTACCTCCTTTTATCTGGTTGCCTCAATTTATTTTCCCAGATGTCTTTTCACTAGTTTACCCTAAATATGGATTTAGAGGCATGAATGTTGCTTGAGGAACAGAAGAAATTGAAGTCGCCTAGAAAGAATTCAGAAAGGAACAGGAAAAAATAAGACCGCAATTACACAGGTGGAGTTCCTTTAACAAAAATGAAGAAAGCTTTCCTGTTATTTATACAATCATATATAATTCTATTCCAACAGTGAAATGCACTTGCTTTCAAAATGTATTACAGCTTGCAGTACTTTGACGCAAATGAATTAGTTCCAGATTAAATATTTCATAATTTCTCTACAACAATATCAGAGGTTATGATGTAGTTCTAAAATGCAACAAATATCCTGAAATGTTGATCAGCTGATGAATGGATTTGGAGAAGCTATCTCTATAAAATTTGGAATATCCATCACCCACTGGCTGTCTTTGGATTTATTTACTACAGATAGGCAAAATTAAAGATTCTGCCATTCTATATTTCAGTGTAAATATTAAAAATTGTATCCTGTTTAACTTATTTCTACTTAATCTAACTTGAGGTGCTGAAAAATAATGTTTTTATTGTTATTAAAGACATATGAACAAATAGAGATTTCTTTAATGGTTTCATAGCCTGGACTGGAGGCAAGAATAGTCTTCTTGAATGAACTTCAATGAATCTTCTAACACCTTACTTTATTTAACATGCTTACAAATAGCTTCTTCTATGAAGATATAGATTTGCAGGTGAGACAAAGCTGAGAAAAGCAGCTAACGTTCAAGACTCAAAAAAGGAATTTGACACAGTTGATTGTTACCTTGAAAATAAAAAGACAAAATTCAACATGGATGGCTATAAAGACTAGCATTAGATTTTAGAAGCTAATTAAAACTAAGCACAAATAGCATATGAGATCAACATGGCTTAGCAGTAATACAAGTGAAAAGGATTTACACTTTTTAATTTCTCACAAATGAATATAAACTGGCAGACCAAATGAAGCCGAGTTATTCCATTCTTTGTCAGGACCAATGGATGTAAATTATTGTGAAAGTTAAAACAGGAAGAATCTCCCTATCAAAGTAACATAACAATAGAATGAACTACCTTGATAGATGAAGAGTTTTTCTTCATGGAAAATATTTAAGTCCAGACCAGTGATGAAATCCAATTTTTTTTTACTACTGGTTCTGTGGGCGTGGCTTGGTGGGCATGGTGTGGCTTGGTGAGCGTGGCTTGGTGGGCATGGCAGGGGAAGGATACTGCAAAATCCCCATTCCCTCCCCGCTCCTGGGGGAAGGATATTGCAAAATCTCCATTCCCACCCCACTCTGGGGCCAGCCAGAGGTGGTATTTGCTGGTTCTCCAAACTACTCAAAATTTCCGCTACCTGTTCTCTAGAACCTGTCAGAACCTGCTGAATAGCACCCCTGGATTGAGGTATCTTTTACACACTGGTTGTCCAGTTTGCAGCTTTTCCTCCCGTCTCCCAAGGTCATTTGTACATATCATTATAAAAAGTTTGAAAGTCCTTGATAATGATATAGCTCCTAGGTCCCTAGGAGAGAAACTCCTCCCGTCTTTTTTGTGATGCCATTACACTTCTTTAAGCCATGGAACTTGTTAGGATTTTTCTTTTTTTTAATTTCCAGAATTCTTGATCAAGAGGCAAAGCTGTAGTGGTAGTGTAGTCTTTCTTAGAACCCATCAAGTTTTTGTAGTTGAAAATCTGTCCTATGTCCCCAGGTTTAGAATGCAAACTAGTCTTACCAAATTGCTCCTCTTTAATAGCCACTATTAAAACTTTACCTATCAAGGAAACCTCTGCTTGGAGAGATGGAATTGCTTTTCTAGTCAAGAAACAGTCCTGGGTCAGTAATCACTTTCCTTGAATAAAAATGTCAAACTTTGAAGTCCTCTATATCACTTCTTATAGCAGTGTAAATGGGGCTTTATATCACTAGGAGGAAGAGAAAACAAGTTTGCTAAAGAGACTTGGCACTCATTTCTAGGCCTAAAAATGTCCAAGATGATAGACTAAGGTGGCTCACATTTTATAGCAAGAGGAGACTCTGATTCATTTTTATCTACTGGCCAGTGTCTTAAACAGGGAGCGTGTTTCCCCCAGAGACCATTCTCCTCTTCGCTTGTGCACAATCACCCATTCATTTGCTCATTCTCCTGACTATGTTTCTTCACCTGCCTCAATAAGCTTTCTTACACAATGCCCTCCGACCTTTGGAGATCTATTGCAAACAATTTAATGTTTTCTGTATCCATACAAGATGCTACCACTACAGCATTAACCATTTGTACTTTGCCATTGGCAAACATACGCAGAGAACGTGGGATCAATGTTTCTGTACCAAGGATGAAAATGAGGGGGGAAAAAAATCTATAGATATATCCAAATGTTTGAAGACCAGCTCTATTAACCCAAATGAAGGTTTCAAAACCAAGATGCATGTTTTCATGATTTTAGCATGATTTTGATTCAAACTGGGAATCTCAAGTACAGAATACTTTGCCTTCTTCTAAATCTACAATTCAATTCAGAACTCACAGACTCATGGTCAAGTCAACATTCATACATCTACAGCCTTCAAGAGGTATGGAATAATATTGAAATCCAGTGGTGGGTTTCAAAATTTTGTTCTGTGAGTGTGGCTTGGTGGGCGTGGTATGGCTTGGTGGATGTGGCAGGGGAAGGATACTGTGAAATCTCCATTCCCTCTCCAATCCAGGGAAAGGTTACTGCAAAATCCCCATTTCCTCCTGATCAGCTGGGACTTGGGAGACAGAGAATAGATGGGGGCGGGGCCAGTCAGAATTTTTACTACCGGTTCTCTGAACTACTCAAAATTTCTGCCACCGGTTCTCCAGAACTGGTCAGAACCTGCTGAAACCCAACTCTGGCACAAACATAGAAGTTTTGAATTTGACTCTTGATTGTGGTAGCCACAACAGTTTTGTTTTCAGCTGTTCTCAAGCCTCCATGTACAAACCAAATATGTAAGCCCAGCTTTGGGAGGCACTGAGAACGTATCTTACCACCCATACCTGTTTTGATATTTTTCCTTTGCAAACATTTCTTTAACTTTTATTCAGAATACAATGCTCTTTTCTATGGCCATACTCACCTATTATTGGATGCTTTAATTCTTGTGATGTAACTTAGACAGAAGACTATTTCTAAACTAATCAACTTTTGCTTTGATACTTTTTGTTGTGCTAACTATAACAGTAAATACAAGCCACGTTCCCTCTTTTCATAAGGAGACCCCACTTTTATCAGAGAACTCTAATAAATTGTTTTTAAATGATCTTCCAACTCCGCTGCTTATTGGAAAAAGTAAGCCGAGGCAGAACCTAGAGCCAGATTTGGCCATCATATTACTGTTCATCGTGAAACCCATCACTGAATAATCTTTCCAAACCTGTTCTTTCAGCTGCAAAAAACAACCCCATTTAATCGTGCGGAGATATGATTACAATCGCTACATAATATAAAATCAAGTGAAGTGCAAATATTTTCTTGATCAGTTGGTTTAGACTGCAGTCCTTTGTGCAATTATCCCTTACACATTTAGAGTAATTGGCTTTGTTCTCTTTGGGGCTAATGGAATTGGTGTCAACTAGACTTACATCTGAATAAGCATGCAGAGGCCAGGCTGCATAAATCACAGCGCTTTTGCTGTGTACCTTGGCAAAAGGAAAATGGAAAAAGGAAAGAAAGGAAAAGTATGTAAGAAAACATTACTCACAACGCAACCCTCTTTAATGGCAGATTAAGCCATTTTCTTTCTTGCAGGTGTGATTTTCACATACATTTTGCCCCTGAAGCTATCAACAGGGTTTTTTTTGGGCAGGGGCTTTACAGGAAAGTCCGTAAAACAAATCCCCCCCCCAAGAAACAAGTAAAAATATAGCTGCTTTGACAACTGACGAGGTCATTGTCTCGAGGGTGATCTGTGCCCATCAGAGTGTTGCTGGTTTTGTGTGGGGTGTGTTGCACGTCTTCGTTTTAACAGAGTAGCCTGTCAGTGTCCCATTTTTCAATGATGCAAGTCTCTCCCCCACCCCCTCCCCAAAAAAACCCCTGATAACGCTCTAAATAACAGGTGAGTGACTCCTGGTAAGAAGGAGATTGTCTGACCTCATTGTTTGCCTTTTCTCTCTGCCTCTTTGTTCTTCACAAATAAAGGTTTTTTAATAAACTGAAAGGTCCTTCGCTCCTGCCTGATGATAAAATGAAAGGAACCAGTGAGGTATGGTACAACGAGGCAGCGAAAAAAGAGAAGCTCATCAGAAAATAACAAAGGTGCAAGTTAAAGATAAGGCAGCTGTCAGAGATTAATCCTGCTTCCCTGATTGTTTTCTTTAATACCAAGGCCTGCAATAGCAAGCGATAAGTTTGCTGAGTAATTTGGTTTTGGGTGAGGAAATAAAATTCAGGTAAGAGTCATAATTGATTTCCCTTTTCTTTAGTTTTATACACATTAAACAAGCAGACAGAAAACATCCTGTTTTGACTATAGGTCTTCTTTTCTCCCCTGTTCCTTTCTCCTAGACAACTTCTCACACTTCTTCTCAAGGCCCTGCTGAAGGTGAGAGACGTTGTGTCCCTCACACAGCCCAGGCCAGCTGTGGAATTAAACTTCAGAAAATATCATCCGGCTTTTCCTTCGTGGGTTTGGAAAAACGCTATCTCAGGGCCACAGAAAAAAGGAAGGAGCAGAAAGGAATACAAATCCCATTTGCAGGCAAGCTTTTAGGTGGCCTGGAAGTGTCCAACCTTTTTACAGACAGACAAGGACTGGATATAATGGAGCTACTTCTGACCTATCTAATGTCTGCCCCATAGTGTCCGGCAAACAATAGCACACAGTTGTGCTATTGTCCTCAAAGTGCCATGTCTGCTTACATCTGGCTTGGTTCTTAAAAGTTTTATCCAGTACAAACCAACATTGTCTCTCTCACTGATAGGCACACACAGTCTCATTGAATGAATGGGTCAGTCTGTGAAGTTACAAGTGGTCACTGCTACTCAAACTAACTCTTCACCTGGATCTACTCCTCCAAAATTCAGGTCTACTTTGAAGAGAGGCAACAGTGCCTTATGGACTCTTTCCTTTGATTGAGACAGTGACAGATATCCAAATGTCTTCCAAGGAGGACAGAAGTTGATTTGTGCCTCTTTTTTTTGACTCCCAGTGAAGCTCCCAGGGTTACAGAAGCAAAAGCAACAAGGGACCCATACCAAAAGCTAGCATGAGAGTCACAAAGGCTCTAGGTGTCAGAACTGCCATCTCACGCCTGTGCTTGCTATCACTTGATGCCAGTCTGCCCTGAACTCTGGGACGAGGGAGCTAGATGAGAGGAGGGACAGTTCAGTATTCACCTTACCTTCTGGAGACACAACTTCAAGGTCAGATGGCTAGGAATGACATGCAGCAGCATACTGGCCAGCCCAAAGTTGAGACCATTCCCAAAACACCATATTCAAATACAATTGGACAATGAGAGACCAGCAGAGAGAAGTACCTTGGGGGGTGGAGGAAGTTATACTTGGACATTTTGGATTGTGGATTTCAGTTCTGGCTTTGCTTTATTGTATTTCACTTGACCTTTAGTAAAGTATACCTTTCTCAACAAATGAAGTCAAGGATCGTTCTTGCTTAAAGGTACAAGTTGAGGCAGGATTCACACTGGGTCATTCTGAGCCTTCCCCTCAGGGTGAAATGGCAAATGCTAGCATGCTGCTTGATTCATGGCTTTCTAAGCTCCAGAAAGCTTGCCTATCCAGATTGACCAGGGCAACTAATCATCCCATTGTGTTTCCAATGGTGGGGGTGAGCTTTGGGCATATGTGCTTCCCATAGTCACTCACATCACACTATTTTCAGGGATAGAGTGAATGGTAGTATAAGCAGATGGCTTTGATAACAAAACCATTGAGAAGCCATAAGTGCTACATCCTTTTTTATCCAAAACAGTATTGGATTTTCAAACCTTTTTGTTTTGTTATGCCCAAAGACCTCATGCAACAGTGTTCAGTTTGTCCTATTCTGCAGAGAGCAGGGATTTCTAAACCTATCCACAATAGGTATTCAATCCCTATATGATGCCTGTTACTGTACTTTTAAGGAATAGTTTGCAGTCACTATCTGCATTTAAGATTCCTGGACTGTGAGGACATGGAGTTATGCAGCCAGGCTACAGTTGATGGGTTTGCTGTGGTGCTAATGGAGTCCTTGGTAATTTGCCTTCCTTCAGTTTGGAGTGGTTCCCGCATTAAAGGTAGATAGGGCAACACAAGATCAAAATAGGCTGTTTCTGATAAAATGTGACAGGGTGTCAAAAGTGGAGACTTCTAGCAGTGTCAGCCCCCAGTGAGTCAAGAGAGGAAACCTAGCCAATTTGAGCACATTTTGGGAACAGGTCATGAGGAGGGCTGCATCCTACCCAGTTAGCTTCTCCAGTGAGGAGGTTTTGGAGAAAAGGAAGATTTTAAATCTCCTTTAGAACTCAGGCTAGGGAAAATGGTACCAGTGGGAACAGAAATTACAGCTCTACCTGTGACAAGGAATATGAGGTGCCTGAAGATACAAGGATTAGGATTGGGGTTAGGTGAGAGAGCTGAAGAAGCTTATTGGATGAGAAGCGAAATGTCTTCAAAGAAAAACAAGAAAGTCCAGTTGCCACTTAAAAAAGCACCTTTGGCTTAGGTGAGAGGTTTAAGAAATCTACAACAGTATGAGAAATACCTAACCAGATATACTCTGACAAAGTTTCTGCTGACATTCAGAAACTACTCTGAACCAAAGACAAAGCCAATCCTTAAAAGGCATTCATTCTGGTTCTGAGAGGATGGGTGGAGATAAGTTTCTAACAGAAATAAGAGATAAAGCCAGAGATGCTGAACTAAGGGCAGAGAAGACTTGATGCTATATGGTAAAATTGTGTTCCACATCAAATTCAGAAGACTGAAGGAAAACTGGAATATCCCAAGCTTATTGCCAGCCAGGCTGTGAATATCTGTAGAGCCAAAGCCACAACACAAGCTCAGCTACAAGCCACATCAGAAGATTTGTTTGTTCCTCCTGTACACACTGTGGGAAAACAGAAACCTCCTTATTGGTGGGGTTGTTAGTAACCACAAAACTCAAGATAGACATGCACAAAATAAAAAACATATCTATGCAATGTGAGCAAGTATGCTGGGTGTTCACTTCCACAAAGACAAAATATAGTTTATATCAACGAGGTCAACTACGTGGGACATGTCGTCATTACCGATGGTGTGAAACCAGATAAGCTGAAGTTAAAGATACAGCCAAAATACCTGTACTTGGAAACAAAAGGAGATACAACCTCTACTTAGAATGATCCTGCATTCTGTACAAGGTTTCCTTAATGAGTCTTCCATAATGGCACTCCTGAGACAGAATGAGAGTGGGCTCAGAGCACCTGAAAGTATTGAAGATATTAAAAGCAGCTCACTACTGCTCCAGTACTGTGGCTCTTTAACCTCAAAGAACAGTTTGAAGTGCAAGTAGATCAGTAGTGGGATTCAAATCCTGTTGCTACCGGTTCATTCATGGACACGTGCATGCTCGCATGCATGCGTGCAACACTTCTGCGCATGAACAGAGATGTCCGGGCGGGTGGGTGACATATTGTTTCAGGGGTGGGTGGGAAAGTGACAATATAAAAGAATATATAGATACTATCAAGTACAGGGCAAATATGGAAAGTCAGAAGATCTTTTTAAGTGCTGATGAGTTTTTGATCCAATCTACTGACAAACAATGAATGCGATACTTTTTTTTTTCAAGGTTGTTTACAGCACAACAGTTTGTCATTTGCTTTCAATGACAGTTTCAATAAACTGGGAGATTCATTGTTTCCAGGCAGAGAAATAGCTAGGAAATAGACACATAAAGCCAGTCACTTTACTCTGTGTGTTGATAAGGACTAAGCAAGGAAGTGTTCCTAGAGTACCAAATACTGCTTACTATGACTTGTTTTGTTGGACATGCCCATGAAGGCTGGACGAAGCTCCTGAACAAAAGGTGGTATATAAATTTAACAAATAATAAAAGTAAAATATGAGCTGGGGAATAAAAGGAGTAAAAAAAATTCTATTTCTGATCCTGATGTATTAGCAGGTATGCAGGATAGCGAAACTGTCATAAACATCTGAAATTGTGTGATGGTTGTTAAAAAAAATAATTCTCCAAGGAGATTCCTTTTCTGGCTCTAGCTTCTACAAAACAGACCCTAGGTTGGTTTGGACCAGAGGTGGGTTTCAGCAGGTTCTGAACAGTTCTGGAGAACCGGTAGCAGAAATTTTGAGTAGTTCAGAGAACCAGTAATAGTAAAAATTTTGACTGGCCCCACCACCATTTATTCTTTGCCTCTCAAGTCCCAGTTGATTGGGAGGGAATGGGGATTTTGCAGTAACCTGCCCCTGGAGTGGGATGGAATGGAAATTTTACAGTATCCTTCCCCTGCCACGCCCACCAAGCCATGCCCACCAAGCCATGCCACACCCACAAAGCCACACCCACAGAACTGGTAGTAAAAAAAATTTGAAACCCACCACTGGTTTGGACCAGGGGTGAAATGCTCCCGGTTCGGACCGGATCACCCAATCTGGTAGCGATGGAGGCGGGTGGTTCGGAGAACTGGTAGCAAAAATCCCTGCCCCCCCCATGCCCAGCTGAGCTGCACAATCATCAGAGGCTTTTTCTTTTAATTTTAAAAAACATTTTTTCTACAACCTCTTCGGCTGAAAAAATGCTTTTAAAAGTAAAAAAAAAGCCTCTGATGATCGCACGGCTCAGCTGGGATTGTCAAAGGGTTTGTCAGCTGATGATCCCAGCTGAGTTGCCTGATCGGCAGAGGCTTTTTTTCTTTTAAAAGCCTCTGACGATCCAAGCTGAGTTGCCTGATCGGCAGAGGCTTTTAAAAGAAAAAAAGCCTCTGCCGATCAGGCAACTCAGCTGGGATCGTCAGAGCCTTTTGAAAGCATTTTTTTTACAACCTCTTTGCTGAAGAGGTTGTAGAAAAAATGGTTTTAAAAGAAAAAAAAATTGGCCATGCTCACCCAGTCACATTACCCACCACCACCACCAAGCCACACCCACAGAAGCGGTAATAACAAATTTTAGATTTCACCACTGGTTTGGAGCTCCATTTGTGATAATTATCTTACATAGATTGTCGCCAATATAATTAGGGGAAAATCTACTAGCTCAGTTGACTTTACAGTTCTTTTTGATTCTTGGAGAACAAGTCTATGAAAGGTCTTAAAGGAAAAAAGTCAGGATATATTTGAAGAGTCTAGAAAGTCCTCAAATTACAACTATAACTGAGACAAACTAAAGCAGAATATTTGTAGCTCAGGGTTGATATGAAGGGTCCTCAGTGCTCTCTGAACTTGCTTGTTTTCTTGCAGAAATTTCATTGCCCAAACGAGGTAAGTCAGAAGATTGCAAAAGGTGATCACATGACCCTGGGACACTGCAACTGACATAAATACATGCTAGGTGCCAAGCATCCAAATTTTGATCACGTGACCATGCAGATGCTGCTAAGATTGTAAGTATAAATAAAGGTCATAAGTTATTTTTTCAGTGCCATTGTAACTTTGAACAATCATGAAATGAATGGTTGTAGGACTTCCTGTACTGTGGTAGCTGAGAGGTGATAAAGAACAATGCCTTTGGATATCATGAGAAAAAAGATGCTCAGCTAAGTAGATCTTTAGATCCAGTTGGGTTTTTATGTTCTGCTATTGTCTTTCATTCACCACTTTTTTCTGATCTCAAAGAAGGTGGAACATATATGCAGCCTCTCATGATGTCAGAATCCAAATCCCATCAGCTTCAGCACACATGGCCATGAGGATGGTAACAGCGCATTTGGAGAACTTCACGAATAATGCATTAAAAAAAAGAAAGAAACAGAAAATGAGAATGAAGTTTAAAGAAACGTGTGGCGCTGGAAGAAAGGAAGTAGTCCGTGTGTGCTTGAGATCATCCTGATGGACGTAGGTGGCATCTTTCTTATTTCCAATTGACATCTAATAATTTTGTTTTATGACCTGAGTGTCTTCATTCATTGGAACCGGCTAAAATAGTTTCACGATCCTCTAGGAATTTTAATGGCTACATTTAGCAAATATGTCCCTTTATATGCATGTACCCAGCAACCCCTACTCACAGAGAGAATTTGACTTGGCAGTGAGAAAAATGAGCCGCTTTCATGGCAAATCTAGCTGGGTGGGCTTGTGCACATGAACATGTGTGGCATGTGAGTGCGCGTACACACACACACACACACACACACACACACACACAGCTTTAGCCTCAGCCAAACCTTATTTATTGTGACAAAATAAACAGCCCCCAGGATGCTCATCCAGCAGCTAATTTCTCATCTTATCTATTATGTGAATGAGATAGGAAAACAGTTTCCTGTTTTTCTCAGATATCGCTAACATGAAAGATACAGAATGAATTCCCTAGAAAGCCATGCAGCCAGATCCGTCCACAGACTCATTTGTTTCAATGGGACGAATTAATGCCATCAGGGCTGTTCGTTGATGGGAAATAAGTCTATAAACCCTGCCATCGAAGCAACCTCTCAAATGCTGAGCAGGTTGACAGGCATTTTGTTATCTGCTTATTAAATACAGTGCCTGGAGATATTGTTCCCACTTCACACCAGGGTACGAGAGATACCTTGCCTTTTCTTGCACCAGAAGGCACAGAGGCTGGAAAATGCAAGTTGCTTTGCGTTATGGGTATTTGTGGGAATCCAATGTTTTCTCTCTTTTTTTGGCCATGCTCTAAGTTCCCCAACATTGCATCTATGGGGTCCAAAATGCCTACGGACACCACCCTAGGCTTCCAACTAGGTCCTTGCCTCATCTTGCTTTGATTGTTGTACCCAAAAGGGGTCTTAGCCTGGGGCTAAAGCCAATACAGGCCACCAAACATGAGGAATGGCTTTTCCAGCTTCTGTTATTGGAGTACTCCAGCAAAAGGGTCTCAGCAGCTAAAGGAGCCAAGACCTCGAATAACACACAAGTACAACAATTTTATACAGTTATGATTAAGGAAACTAACACCCTAAGATTCCCACATTGATCCCTTGACACATGTTCCTTTTGATTGGATTCTTCTACTTTACCCTCCTGCTTCATACATTACATGTTTATATTAAGCTTTCTTATGAAAAGAGGTGTGTCTTTTACTATTATAACAAGCTAGAGGTTGCTAAGAGGTTTATATCTACATGCTTTAACTAGCATCCTTCTAGTGCATGGGTGTCAAACTTGCGGCATCACATTGCCATCATGTGACATATCACGACGTTTTTCCCCTTCGCAGAGCTGGGGTGGGAGTGGCCTGCATGTGACACATCCAGCCCACAGGCCACCAGTTTAACACCCCTGTTTTAGTGTGTCCTTCTAACTTTTAACTTTCTTGTTGCTAGGCAGTAGTGTCCCACCGTTTGTTACACTCATCAACTTTCTGTGTCAGCAATTCCTTTAACAAACTTTCCTAACTTCAAACCGGAGTCCTTCATGATGATGTTATTATCCATGCAGTGATGTCCAACTCTTGGCGATTCTATGGGAGAGGGCTCTCCACATTTTGCAATCTTGCACTACTTCTTTGAGTTGTTCTATGCTCTGGCTAGGGTCGGTTTTGATGGTGTCCAGCCACTGTGTTCTTTGTTGGACTGGTTTCCTTCTATAGCTTCCCAGCATCATTGCTTTCTCCAGTGAATTCCCCCATGTGACATGGCCAAAATAAGTGAGGCACAATTTTGTGATTTTTCACCTTGCTTTCAAAGTAAGCTAATAAATAAATAAATAAATAAATAAATGGGAAGCTGGCCAGTTGGAAAGCAAACCAGGACTGCAGCATTACCTTTATGTCTAATTATGTCACTGGGCCCACATGGTCTGTAAAACAGGAAGCCATTATGAAGGGGTTGCTGCAGCACAATTGGAAGCATTCCGAGCGTTATTTCTTCCCAGCAACTTTTCACAATCATTCTCTCCAAAGCAAAATGCAAAAAGATGAATACAACACATGGAAGATTACCAAAGTTTCCAACCCTAAGTAGCCTTTTTTTTTTTTTGATAAAGAACCGCCTGTTCCTTGTTTAAACAGTGCAGTGGTCTTCCTTGTAGATCCTTGGGAAAAAAGCTGTCATCATTGACAGTAGGCCTAAGTTAATGACTGTACTTTCCTATTGGACTTGGAAGCAGCAAATCCTTATAATTAAGTCATGGACTGCTCATTTATTTTCTCCAATATTGATTTTTCATGAGCTCTTTTGCCCAGAGACGGGTCTTGAGCTCCAAGGAAAAAGGTGGGTTCAAATTCCAACAAATTAAACAAAGAAATAGATGACTGCAAGGAGAAATGGTGCAGTTAAATGTGTCGTGTGATCCTTGTGTTATCACCTGTTGTGATAGCAGTGCTTGAGATTCCTCTAAAGCACCAGCAAGATGATTAAAATGGAGAGTACTTCTCCTATACCACTTAATACAGCCGTGTGCTCCTCCAACTACTTAGAAGCAACCTCTGTCCAATTCAGAGAGCTCGGTCATGGATAAATGTGATAGAGCAGCATTCCCAACCTGGCATGCCCTTCCTACATATTGGACTGCAACTCCCACCATTCCTGGGCTATTGCATTTTAATATTTACGATCCTATTCAAGAAACCTGGAGTACAGAATTGCAGCCAGGGCATTGCCTATAACAGAGGTGTCAAACTCACGGCCCGTGGGCCTGATCCAGCCCACGGGGTGCTTAGATCTGGCCCGGGACCGCCCTGGAAACAGCAAAGGACTGGCCCACAGTGTCTCTGCCAGCGAAAATGGAGCTTGGGAAGGAGCTCCATTTTCACTGTCAGAGGGTTGCAGGAGGCCATCGTAGCCGAAAACAGAGCTCAGGACACATGTGATGTCAAGATGGCCATGCCCACCCCGGCCACGCCCAACCCAGCCACGCCTACCAGTGGTGGGTTGCCCTCGGTTCGCACCAGTTCCATAGAACCGGTAGTAAAACTGGCAGGAGGCTCTGCCCACCGACCCGGACATCATCAAAATGCTTCTGTGCATGCGCAGAAGAGCGTGCTGCCCCGTTGCGAACCGGTAGTAAAGGTAAGTAGAACCCACTCCTGATGCCCACCCACCCCCAAGGTCAAACAAAACCCTGATGTGGGCCTCAATGAAATCGACTTTGACACCCCTGGCCTATTCCAATCCCAACAGAAAATATAAATATATAAATAAATGTGTGAGTGGGTGTATACACGCACACATTACATATACATAAAAATTTTAATTCTCTGTCAAAAGTAAACACTGATGTGTTTGGGGAAGTCTGAACCCTGTAGTTTAAACAAGTCCCCTTTAGACACCTTTGACAAGTGCTTAAGTATCAAGACAACCGCAGCTTTCTCTTTTTAACTCCAAATATGGGCATCTCTAATGAGGCTGCTGCTTCTCACAGTTTTCTTAAGCAGAGTGAAAAGCAAAGTGGCTCTGGCTAATTTTCAGGCAGTAACAAATATAAAGAGTGCAGTGAGATGTTCTGTTTGTCATCCAAAGCCAATCCCTCAAGGAAACGGTTCTACTGCATGACCAAATCCATGTGGAATTTTCTGAAAAACAAGCAACTATTTTGGCCCTTCCACGCACGAGGCGCTAAGAAGCGAGGGCAAACAAATCGTTGAAAACAATGGAAATATAATCTGCTTACTCAAAATTAATCCACATTATATTCAGTAATTTCTTCCTCCGCTAACTAGAAATCTCCGCCACGCAGCCCGTCCGTGTGCTGGAGAAAGCTCTTCTTGGAAAGCATCTCCAAAGTTTGCAAGACAGATGACACAGAGTGATGGAAAAGAACAAACCATCGTGCCAGCAGCCTTCTTTTGAAAACCCATATTTAATTAATGAGATGCAGTCAACTATTCTTCAAGGCATGTTATCGAACCGAATACATAACCTTTATGCAGCATTCAAAAGCTTCTTATTTAGCAGTTACAACAACCCGAGAAGATAAATAAATGAGTTTCCTCACCCGACTCTCACCCCATGGGTACTGTAGTGGTCCCTTGGTAACCTTTTAACTTTAGGGACTGATCAGCAATGTATACTATGTTATCTTGTTAGCACCCACCCATCTCCTAGAAATATTTTAGCAGATATTAAAAGGGCAGAATATTTCCCCTAAAAGGGAGGCAGAAACTCAGCCCCCACCACCTTTGTCAATGGGCCATGAAGGCCTGGGCCAGTCTATTCTACATAACAAAGAGCTACCTCCTTCAGGCAGAGCCATAATAGGAATCTCAAAGCCCTTTCATCATCACCCAGCAAGGCTCAACCAAGCTTGGGACTCAAAAACACAACCTACAAAGTTATCCCTGCATGGCCCCATGGGAGTTTGACAATCAATCAGAATACAAGCTCAAATTCAAAAGCCCAGAGAGGGCATAAAACTCAAGCACTCTCAGCATCTCTGCCCATTTTTTTTCTTCACCCAAGATCTTCAAGGCATGTTATCCTGTCCACCATTAAAAGCATCTTTCCAAGCAGCCACCATGTTTCCAGTGTCTTTCTCCCCACTTGGACCTGAACCCAGAAGGACATTTCTTCCGACATAATGCTGGTTGAAAAGTAGACCTTTTGAACAGAAACACTGGGAAGGAGAGAGAGATGGGGTTTCCTTCTCTTTAGGTGACAATGGGAAGCCAACCACCTTGAAGCAGGCTTGGAAGAGGAAATGAAGTCTTGAGGTTTCCTTTTTCTTCCAGCAATTCTGCTGAAGATCTTTTGGAGAAATGTGTTCAGTGTGTGTACTGCATGTATTTGTGACTGAATGAATGATCTCCCAGTAAGCCCACTATATGCATAAAGGGTGTGTATCCTCTGGGAATGTTTTCCTGGAGTAAGTATTACTATTATTTAAATATGCCAGATTGCAATATGAGTGACTTTCTAAAATTGTTAAATAGGAGAATGAAGTTAGAAGGCTTAGTGCAACTACCTTATGCAATGAGCGGTGCAGCCAATTCCCAATCCTATTAATTTAAAATTCCCTTGTGCTATTAACCATAATATTGTGCTTTGTTTACATAACTTTGCTCACACAACAGGCTAAGTAAAAAAAAAACTTATGTTGTCCTCGGCAACTCTTTAGCTAGAATAGAATAGAATAGAATAGAATAGAATAGAATAGAATAGAATAGAATAGAATAGAATAGAATAGAATAGAATAGAATAGAATAACATAACAGAGTTGGAAGGGACCTTGGAGGTCTTCTAGTCCAACCCCCTGCTTAGGCAGGAAACGCTATACCATTTCAGACAAATGGTTATCCAATCTATTCTTTAAAACTTCCAGTGTTGGAGCATTCACAACTTCTGGAGGCAAGTTGTTCCACTGATTAATTGTCAGGAAATTTCTCCTTAGTTCTAAATTCTCTCCTTGATTAGTTTCCACCCATTGCTTCTTGTTCTACCCTCAGGTGCTTTGAAGAATAGTTTGATTCCCTCTTCTTTGTGGCAACCTCTGAGATATTGGAAGATTTACTCTGCTGTCTAAAGTGCTACCTAGTCACCCTGGGTTTAGAACTATAGTACTTCCAGAAAAGCCTTTTGTGTCAGTTAAGAATTGGCTCAACTCCCAGCATCTCCATCATTATGCATGTGCAGAATATTGATTTATCTATTTGCTGATGATGTCTGAATTGGAATAAAGCTGTTTTTGTGGTAATGAAGGTCTACAATGGTTGGAGGTGGTCTTACATTCCCCCCCACCACCACCTCCCGGTCTGAGCTTCAGACTCCTGTTCATGGAACATGTCTGCAGGCATTTCCCTGGTTCAAAGCGCCATAGCAACATTCTCCATAGATGTACAAACCTCTTTGATCCAAACCTGAAGCATTGATCAAAATCTAACTTTGCTTCCAGTTAGGAGGATCTAGCTTCCAGAAACTGCCATGCTGGCTGAGGAATTCTGGGAGCTGAAGTCCAAAAGTCTTAAAGTTCCCGCTGGAGACCCCTGCTTTAAATTCATGGCAATTCAGTGAAATGCATTTATTTGATAGTTATTGGTCCCAAATTATCCAGTAGGGTTTTTTTTTAATAGATAAAGGAAGATTGGGCTTAAATCTTCCCAATAGCAGCTCAATGCCACCATGACTGTAGTGCATCACATGTTCTATAACCATGATGGCGAACTTATGGCACACGTGCCACAGGTGGCATGCAGCGCCCTCTGTGGACACGCGAGCCGTCGCCCCAATTCAGCTCTGCTGCGCATGGGCATGTGCCTCCTGCTGGCCAGCTGGTCAAGTCTCTGCAGCGCATGCACGGGGGGCAGAGGGCACATTCGTGGGGGATGGGGTGCATGCACGGGGGCCACACATGCATTGCATTTGAGGAGTTTGCATGCACGCGCACGCATTCACACACACATACGCATGCTTTGAGCACTCGGTCCGGAAAAGGTTAGCCATCACTGCTCTATAACATGATAATCAAAATAGATTCCACTCTGTAGAATTGAACTGAATTTGATAGCATTGAAATACTTTGCAGAAACAGACACTATCTATGTTGCAACTTGCAGAGAGAGCTGGGGGAGGGGATGAGTGATATAATGGGTCCTTTGACAGTGACAGCAATGGCCAATGAGTTTTATCACCTCATTACACTCCCTATTAGAGCTTTTTAACATTAATCTGAATTTCACTCATTTTCTTATGTGTCAATTCTTGCATGCAGCCAGCCACAGTCCTTAATTTACATGTTTTGCCTTGGGCATTCGGTTCAGCTCTCAGCCCTCAGAATTTGACCTCAAAGTTGACCAGTCCAGAATGTTTCCTTGGATCAATCATAGCCTTTGAATTCTGCATAATTGTAGCCAGTTTAAATCCTTTAATAATAAGTGAATGGATGTCAGACCAATAGATGGCCCAAGCATTGATTGATTTTAAGAATGGGGGTGTCTATAAGGCCAGTCCTCATTTAATGGCCACAGTTGAGACCTATGATCTCCAACCTTGGGAACTTTAAGACTTGTGGACTTCAATTTCCAGAATTCCTCAGCCAGCCCACAAATCTTAAAGTTCCCAAGGTTGGAGACCCCTGAACTAGAATATCTGAAGGAAACATCGAATTGCAAATCTATAATATGCTATAACTTATATAGAGAAAGAAGTTGTAAGGCAGCATGTCACAGGACAATCGGAACTGCTCAGTAGAGATTGAGCAGAGGCATTCGAGCCTCCAGATTAGTAAAAGGCTTGAAAAGCAGAAGGAAAGGATCAGTGGTGGGTTTCAAAAATTTTTACTACCGGTTCTGTGGGTGTGTCTTGGTGGGCATGGCATGTCTTGGTGGGCGTAGCAGGGGAAGGATACTGTAAAATCCCCATTTCCTCCCAATCAGCTGGGACTCGGGAAGCAGAGAATAGATGGGGGCGGGGCTAGTCAGAATTTTTACTACCGGTTCTCCGAACTACTCAAAATTTCCGCTACCGGTTCTCCAGAACTGGTCAGAACCTGCTGAAACCCACCTCTGGAAAGGATGCCTTCTGTCTTCCTCACTTGATTGCATACCTACTCAATAAGAGTAGGATATATAAATGTTGGCTCAGATAAAGGACACTCTTTGCCTTCTCCCTTTCATGATTTCTGGGTCTGGGGGGAAAATGCATCACCATAACTTGATGTATGTTCCTCCTTGCAGTTTTGCAGTTACAGCCAGCCAGCCAGCAGACATCTGTGATTTCTGGTGCTCTCATGTTAAAACAAATGTCAAATGCGTATGTTTAGATTGAAATGCTCGCCTCTCATTAAAAAGCCAGACTCAGCCACTCAGGAGCCTTGGGACACCGTTTCTTTGGACTATATTACTGAGATAGCACTTATTGCTGGGGGTTGACTTCTTTTCTAACAGGACTCATTTGGTTTCCTGTCACAACCTCCCAACTGTTCCTAAAAGTGGTCACCTTTTCTAAAAACACAGCTTGCTCCATCTTCCCATTTCTGGCAAAGGCAATTCACAGTGCATTTTGGGAAAGTCTACTTTAGCTATCAGATATTCAGTTCCGGCTGTCCTCTGTCCATCCCCTGAAGTTGGATGGAAAAATGAAGAGAATGAAAGGTATTTTGGAGCAGTATTTGTCAACTTTAATATGTGTGGACTTCAACTCCCAGAATTCCCCAATCAGCATGCTGGTTCTTCAGTTCATGTCTCTACCATATTTAAACATTGCTGTTTCAAACTAACTATAACTATCACTTTTGCATACTAAGTAGGAGTGAGCATAGGCTCCACTCAGGTCCGCCAAACCGGCGGGAAAATACTCAAACCTCATTGGCTGACCCGTCTGACAGCTCCCTATAAAAGGGCAAGCAGTCAAATGAGCCGGCTGCTGGGTTGTACTGATCTACTAATAAAGAGCTGTTGTTACTGCTAGAGATGCGTCCTGTCTCTTCCATCGCCCGATCTAACAATCACCTGTGTTTCTTGCCAGATCTATAAAAACAGATAGTGAAGCACCAGCAATTTATTTAGTTTATTCCCCTTTTGTATAGAATGGGAAAATGAATTTTGTAGTTCCAGATTCCATAGTATTTTTTTTTCCACTTTCCTGTTGATCAGCAGTGGTTTCCTTGTGGCATTTTCTACATGAATTCAGTTTTGAAGGTTGCCCAAAGTAAAGATGAGTGCTTTGGAAGAACTGAAGGGTAGAAATGGGCTGATATAAAACAAGTTGTAATAGCCAAAATATAGTTTCCCTGAATCTAGAACGTGGACTTCTGATAATATAGTAAGTTTAAGATTTTGTTAAATGGCCAGGCATAATATGGAGGCAATGTGCTTGTACTGTATACATTTATACAGAATTTTAGGCTTGGTAGCAGGTAATATTTCTGTCTATTTGTTTGAAATTCCTGGATTTTCTAGAATTTTCTTCCCCTTTTTCCCTTACAAACATTGGTTCTTGTGTTGTGAAGCAATAAAGGACTTGTAGTAACTTCTTTTCTTTGATCATGTGAAGCAATTTTAGTAATTCCTTAGCTTTCTGTTTGTCTTCTACTACTTGAGATCTCGCGCTTAAATCTACTGAGGAGACCTAGGCTGACGTAGCCGTGAAATGCACTGAGGCAGAGAAAACCAAGTATGCCACCTTGAAACTTTCATGAATGGTGAACATACCGTATTTTCCAGCATATAAGATGACTTTTTAACACATGAAAATCTTCTCCAAAGTCGGGGGTTGTCTTATAAGCCGGGTGTTGTTCTCCTGTAACCAGGCAGACCAGCCCAAAAGGCTCTGACGAGCCTTAAATGGCTCTGGCGATCCAAGCTCTGACGATCCCAGCTTTGCCTGCTAATCAATCTAAACTTTTTTCTTTTACATGGCTCTGGCGATCCAAGCTCTGACGATCTCAGCTGAGTTGCCAGGCAACGCATCTGGGATTGCCAGAGCCATGTAAAAGAAAAAAAGTTTTCCCCCTCCAGCTTGCTTACCTTAGCTGCTAGTCGCAACGCTTGCCTTGCTTCGCTTGCCTGAATCCATTCCATCAGCAAGCCACTCCCTGCCTGCAATCAAGCAGGCAGGGAGTTGTGGACTTCAACTTCCAGAATTCCTCAGCCAGCAAAACAAAGCTGGCTGAGAAATTCTGGGGGTTGAAGTCTACAAGTCTTAAAGTTTCCAAGGTTGGAGACCCCTGTTCTATTGGGTAAGTTTTTTTCCCCTTTGGGAGCTTTAAAAAAAAAAGTTAATTGGGGGTTTTTTTAGTTGTTCTTTTTTAAACCTAGCCATTTAAAGTTTAGGAAGTTTTAAATTTAGTTTTCATATAAAAATAAAATAAAATAAAATAATATTTGTGCAGCTTTCTGAGATTTAGTGTGTTTCTGTAGTGTTTCACTCTAACTACACAACACAAAAAATCTCACAAAGCTGTATGTGGAATTTTGTGTGTGTAAAGTGTGAAAGTTGTTTTTTGGGGCTTTTTGTGGCTGTGTGAGGTTCCTGCTTGTTGCAGGGGCCATTTTGGGTCTAGCACAGCTGCTTTTACATTGTGGGTGAGCCAGTTGATGTTTTTTAATTTTTATTTGGTGTGCGTTGGAAGAGGTGTAGTCTTATATGGCGAGTATAGCCCAAACCCTATATTTTAACAGGAAAAGTCGGGGGTCGTCTTATATGCCCAGTCATCTTATACGCCAGAAAATACGGTAATTGCACCAGATAGAGAACACTTTTTATCATGCATACTAGAGTTAAATTATATATTTTTATTATGAACTCGCTAATGATATTTTGGCAATGTGTGATTGAACCAGGGATAAATTATGTTACCTGTCTTCAGTTATATCACAAGGCTTTCCCAGTTGGCACCCATCCACTTAAAACCAGTTAGGTTCCATCATTCTAGAAAAAAGAACTGCATTTACCAAATCTACAGGATAGCAATTCCGGCAGAATATTACTTAGAAACCACAGTAAACTTACTGAGGTTTACATGAAGAGAATATATGTGTGATAAATGCAGTATGAATATATTATTTTTAATAAAGCACATGTTTATATCCAGTGGTGGGACCCTGCTGGTTTAACAACTGGATCGGGGATCATGCACTTTGTGTGCAAGTGCATGCGTAGTTTTACAAAAACTTACCTTCCGCGTTACTGCTGGGGAGCAACACTGCTGAGGAATGGCAATCCGCTCTGCCGCTCAAATCAGCTGAGAAGATATAGGTCAGTAAAGCGCAGGGGCAGGCGGGTGGGCTTACCTGATCGTCGGAGCGAACCGGTTCTCTCCCAGCTGATCATTGGAGCTACCAGTTTACCTGAACCAGTCCAAACCAGTAGAATCCCACTCCTGTATATATCCTGATTAGGAAGTTCTTAGGCAAATTTGAACTGAATTCTTTGTCCAAACATTTGCAAATGAACAATACTAATGAAATTAAAATATATTAATCTCAGGTACGAAAACTATGTAGACAATAACATCTTCCCAAAGAGAACAAAAGTAGATTTACTGTTGCAGAAAAACTAGAAGAAAAATGGGCTATCCACTAGTTTGGAATTGCTGCCCACAAAGCAATATGGATGAGTCAAATTCAACATAAAGGAGATTTTACTTTAACTTGAAATTAACATATTAGAGAATACAGGTATTCCTCAATTTATGACCACATCTGAGTCCAAAATTTCTATTGTTAAGTGAAGCATTTGTTAAGTGAGTTTTGCCTCATTTTATAACCTTTCTTGCCATAGTTGTTAAGTAAATCACTTTAGTTGTTAAGTTAGTAATATTGTTGTTAAGTGAATCTGGCTTTCCCATTGATTTTGCTTCTCAGAAGGTTTGAAAAGGTGATCACATCACCCCGGGACACTGCAACCATCATAAATATGAGTCAGTTGCCAAGAGTTCTGGATTTTGATCTCTTGACCATGGGAACTCTGTGATGGTCATAAGGGTGAAAAACTGCCATAAGTCACTTTTTTCATTGTAATTTTGAATAGTCACTAAATGAACTGTTGTAAGTCGAAGTCTATCTATAATAGATATCATTGGAACTCATATGTGTATGTATGTGTATCAGTGTCTTCTTGTGTTATATATCCCATGTGTGGAAAAATGCAATAAACTTTAGCAAAGCAAACCAAGCAAAATCATAACTCAATTGAAATTTGAACTCTAGTTCAGGAGTGTCAAATTCAAGGCCCGGGGCCCGAATCCGGCCCAGTGGGGTGCTTAAATCTGACCCACGGGGCCACCCTGGAAACAGCATAAGACCAGCCCGTGGTGCCTCTGCCAGTGAAAAACAGAGCTCACGAGGGCTGCATGCAGCCCTCCCAAACTCCATTTTCGCTGGCAGAGGGCTGCAGGATGCTGTCACAGCTGAAAACGGAGCTCAGGAGCCTCTTTTCACTAGCAGAGCTCTCAGGCCACCACAGGTGCCTGCGACATGAGTGACATTGAGGTGGCCACACCCACCCTGGGCCCCCAAGGTCAAACACAACCCTGATGCGGCCCTCAATGAAATCGAGTTTGACACCCCTGCTCTAGATATTTATCTAAGGTTATTTCGTTAGGCAAGACTATATGATTATGCTAGGCAACTTCCCGCTGCCTTCCCACAACCAAAGTCAGTGGCAGGAAGTTACAAGTTGCAAGCCAGCAGGCACACAAGTGACTGCTGCTGGGATGGACAGGGGGGTGGAGGGTGGCATGAGGCAATGTGAGAGAGGGGTGGGAAGGGTGCGTAAGGATGTGAAGGAGAATCAGGGAGGGGTGCTGGAGTGGTCAGCACTGTGGAAGTACAGAGGGGCTGGAAAAGGCTATGTGGATGAGGGAGATTTCCCAGATTTGTGATTTCTGTGCTAGCTTCCTCCATTGGCAGAGAAGATTGCAAATGGCAATCACCTGGTTGTAAGTGCAAACTGGTTGCCAAGTGCCCAGATCACATTCAGGTACCCGTGGTGGTGCTGGAACAGCCAGAATACAGATGACCCCATTTGTTCAGCACCATTGTAATTTCGAATAGTCACTGAATGAACAATCGTAGGTTGAGAACTATCTGTAAACACATACTTTATGTATATCAATGAGTCACTGTAGTGTTAAAGGAAAACCTGTAATTCACTTATTGACAATTATACAGTTGCATTTTTCTTTGTCCACTGGACTGCCTATGAATGATTTCCATTCAAAAACTTATGTAGAATTTCAAAATCATATGATTTCTGCTCCCACACCCTCTCCATCAAGATCCCTGAGCAAGGAGAACGGAAGCCACGATTTCTCCTAGTTTGGAAAAACTGGCTCTTCACACCCTTCAGCACTTATTTAGCTTTATATCGTGTCCTTGAATATCAAATAATTGTGGGAAAAGTATGCCATGGAAATACCATAATGAACTTATTAGAGATCCTTAGGCTCATGATTCGGTTTGAATCCCCAATCTACATGATAGTGCTTATAATGCTTCATGATTCTATAAAATCATGGGAGCTGATTTTATTTTTTTCTGTAAACTTATGTATCTTGCACACGAGAAGGATTTGTAGGGCTTTCTTGGGCTGCTTGAAGTAGATAATATATTAGATACAGAATAAGGAAAATGTCAGTACCACTGAGAATTTGTAGTATGCAGCATGTAATTTTAGAATGTTACATGCACACAAACACAGATAGGCACACATATCTATCTTGAAATGCATGTTTCTGAAAAACAGTATTTAGAAATAAGATTCCCAGTAAACCACTGCTTGTGTGGTGTCGTTTTAACACATTTTAATCATAATTTGTTCCTATATTTGTCTTAGAATAACTCTTAAGATACGTTTTCATTTTAATAATCCATAAACACACACACATCCATATCCATCTATCCATCTAAATGGAAATTTCTGTAAAGCTCTTATAAAGACTGAGGAAAGACTGCCATCTTCTGTTACAGCACGCCTTCACAGGAACAGCTATTCTGGGAAAGATTGGATGCTAAAAGGGTTATGTAACCCCCTTCCAAAAAAGCAAATGTGAATTGAGAACTCTATTTCAGGGGTAAAATTCAACCAGTTCTATCCAGCTCGGGCAAACAGGTAGTGGTGGCTGCAAAAGGCTCCGCCTACCCACGTGGACGTCATGACGTCACTTTTTTGTGATGATTTTAAGCTTCTGCGTATGTGCATTTGCGAACCAGTAGGGAAGGTAAGTGAATTTCACCCCTGCTATATTTGCATCCCATCCCATCCCATTCCATCCGGACTGAGTTTCAATTTGTTCACTCTCAACAAATCATGATTGATCCCAGTCTGAAATTTACAGAGAAGGCCGGTAAACCCAAGGTTTATAACTAATCAAATAATCCCTTTTGAAAGTTGCAGCTTTGATTTGCTGTTAAAATCTTCTACCCATTTGCTTAATTTGACCCTATGAATAGCCAGCTTTCAGACTGTGGATACAGGTAGTCCTCAACTTATGACCAAAGTCGAGCCCAAAATGTATGCTAAGTGAGAAATTTGTTAAGTGAGTTTTGCCTTATTTTACGACTTTCCTTGCCACATTCGTTAAGTGAATCACTGCAGTTGTTAAATTAGTAGAATGGTTGTTAAGTGAATCTGGTTTTCCCCATTGACTTTGCTTGTCAGAAGGTCGCAAAAGGGGATCACATGACCCCGGGACACTGCAATCATCCTAAATATGAATCAGTTGTCAGGCATCCGAATGTAAATCACGTAACAAAGGGGATGCTACAACTGTCATAAGTGTAAAAAATGGCCATAAGTCACTTTTTTCAGTGCCATTGTAACTTTGAACAGTCACTTAATGAACTGTTGTAAGTCAAGGACTACCTGTATTTACTTTCAGTAATATCCTTTAAATAAGCTGTTTGCTTCATAGATTCAGTCTTTTTCCTCCTAATTTTTTTAGAGCCCCAAATGGATCTTGACAAAAAATAAAGCTTTATTGTTGCAATCATTAAATACTGTAATTATATTTCTACCATGCTATCATTTTTCTAATTTTCATTTCCATAGTTTCAGATTGACAATCAAAGCACCAATAATATGCAAAAATGCCTCCCCCACCCCCACCACATTTTAGATTTATGTCAAATTTATTCCAGAAGGCTTTCTTGATTTCTTTTTTCCCCTCTTGTTTTTCAATGTCAGTTGTCTTATTTCCACATTCCCCCACAAATTTCTATCAAAATAAAATAAAGAAAACATATCAACATCCATTTAGTAGTAACTGGCATTCAAAAGAAATATTCTAAAATATTGGCAATGTAGCACTGTTCCGGATCATTACTAGGGCAAAATGGCAGAACACTACAAAATGATGTGACATCTCTAGAATCCCCCTGTGAAAGCATTGAACAAGTCATTAGATGGTAAATCGACAACTGAACTCATCAGCCATGTATACACATAGAATACTAAGCCAGACTGCCAAATCACTCAAACCTGGTCTTCGAAAGAAGACCAAACACACAAAGAATAACTTTCTTACTGAATTGAATTTCCAGCTTTGATTTTTCTCTGGAGGAGTCCCTCTCTAAGAGATTTTTAGTGGAAATATTGGATGGGGTGGAATGAAGACTAAGGTAAAGGTAAAGGTTCCCCTCACACACATGTGGTAGTTGTTCCCAATTCTAGAGGGCAGTGCTCATCTCCGTTTCAAAGCCGAAGAGCCAGCACTGTCCAAAGACGTCTCCGTGGTCATGTGGCCGGCATGACTAAATCCCAAAGATGCACGGAACGCTATTACCTTCCCACCAAAGATCCCTATTTTTCTACTTGCATTTTGTACGTGCTTTCGAATGGCTAGGTTGGCAGAAGCTGGGACAAGTAACGGGAGTTCACCCCATTACGCGACACTAGAGATTGGAACCACTGAACTGCCGACCTTTCGATCGACAAGCTCAGCATCTTAGCTACTGAGCCACCGCATCCCTTCTTGGGATGAAGACTGGGGTAGAGTTTATGGATGGGGATAATAATACAGGTAGTCGTCAACTTAAAATATTGCTTAACGCATTGTAAGCCGCCCTGAGTCTCCGGAGAAGGGCGGCATATAAATCAAATTAAAAAAAAAATAGTTCATTTAGTGGCCATTCGAAGTTTGAAGAGCCATGGTGGCGCAGTGGTTAGAATGCAGGCTACTTCTGCTGACTGCCAGCTGCCTGCAATTTGGCAGATTGAATCTCACCAAGTTGACTCAGCCTTCCATCCTTCCAAGGTGGGTAAAATGAGGACCCACATTGTTTGGGGCAAGAGGCTGACTCCGTAAACTGCTTAGGGAGGACTGTAAAAGCTTTGTGAAGCAGTATATAAGTCTAAGTGCTATTGCTATTGCTACAACTGAATTGTGACGTATGACCAGGGGTGAAATGCTCCCGGTTCGGATTGGATCGCTCGATCTGGTAGCGATGGAGGCGGGTGGTTCGGAGAACCGGTAGCAAAAATCCCTGCCCCCCACCCCATGCCCAGCTGAGCCGCACAATCATCAGAGACTTTTCTTTTACTTTTAAAAGCATTTTTTCTACAACCTCTTCGGCCAAAAAAATGCTTTTAAAAGTAAAAAAAAAAAAAAAGCCTCTGATGATCGTGCAGCTCAGCTGGGATTGTCAAAGGCTTTTAAAAGAAAAAAAACCCTTTTTTTCTTTTAAATGCCTCTGATGATCCAAGCTGAGTTGCCTGATTGTCAGAGGCATTTAAAAGAAAAAAGTCTCTGCCGATCAGGTAACTCAGCTGGGATCATCAGAGCCTTTTGAAAGCATTTTTTTACAACCTCTTCGCCAGAGGTTGTAGAAAAAATGGTTTTAAAAGTAAAAAAAAAAAATTGGCCACACCTACCCAGTCACATTACCACCACCACCACCAAGCCACGCCCACAGAACCGGTAGTAACAAATTTTAGATTTCACCACTGCGTATGACCCTTTTTCATACTTAGGATCGCTGCAGCATCCCCCCATGATCCCGTGATAAAAATTCAGATGCTTGGGAACTGGCTCATATTTATGGCAGTTGCAGGGTCAATGTGACTTTCTGACAAGCAAAGTCAATGGAGAATCCAGACTCACTTCACGACTAAGTTCATTGTTAAGTGATTCACTTAACAATTGTGGCAAGAAGGTTGTAAAATGGGGCAAAGCTCACTTTACAACCGTTTCCCTTATAGCAGTAGAAATTGTGGGCTCCGTTGTAGTCTGGATTAAGACGTACCCAGTTGGTAACTGTTAGGTTCAAATAAAACAGAATGTTTTCCTATCAATTGGTCTTTTGTGCTTGAATTCTTTTTTTTTAAAAAAAAAAGACTGAAAGAGAAGCCGGGTGGGGAAAAAGCCAAGCCAGGACTGTCAAGCATAAACGGAAGTTTTCGATCCTTAATCATCTTGTTTGCATATATTTATAGGACCAGGAAGGAGAACTATAGTCCTTCTATATATGGACCTTCACAGCATTTCAGTCTCAGGCACACACACAATGCTTGCAGGGAAAAATCAGAAAATAATGTTTTTGCAATTACAGTCCACAGCTGCTGCAGTTCCAGTATGCCTGCTATACACAGGTGCAGCCATTATGACAATGAATAGTAGACATTAAAGGTGCCATCATCTATAGCAGTAATAATAACACCAGAGTTGAAAAAGGTATTTTCATTTGCAGCCGAATGTTAAGAGAGCAAGAGAAAAACAGCATAAAATAAAAGAAGCAATTCACAGCCCTCTTTGGTGACTCAGATGCTACTTAGAAACATTCAGATTTGAAAGAAAATTTCAGGCACTAGGATATTAGCCCAGCGGGTGGAAACCAAAAGCAATGAATGGTTTTAGGTGAATCCTTTTTAACATCCAGGAGAAGATAACATAATAGTTCCTGCCAAAGAGGTGCCATATTGCAGAAAAGCTGGCAAACACCGTACAATTCCTGCCCCCACCCGAAGGAAAATTAATAGAGAACGTGCAAACCCGTTAAGATTGTACAAATTTTAAATCCAAGGACTGAAATTATTATTTATTTTCTCCGTTTCTACTCTGCCAGGAAGGACTCGACAGCTAACAACATTTCAATAGCATTAAAATGAATACTAAAATTAACAGTCAAAAGCCCGACAAAGAGATTGTCAAAGGCCTAACAACATTTCACAGCCCACAGAACGTTAGATTGTCACAATCTCGTTAGCCAGGTTTATTCCAAGTTAGAAAGAGGATCCATTTTAATATACTAGCTGACAAATGCAAGCTAAAACGCATACACCCAGTTTCCAACAATAAACTCTTTTACCTTTCTACTTGCAATAAACTTGACTAATGGAACATTCACCTCTTCTGACTTAGGAGAAAGGTTAAGGAAATACAAAAGAAACTCCATCTGTTCTTATTGAAGAATGTGGAAACAAGAATGTAGCTGAGAACCAGTAAGGGAAAATGATAGACAAGGGATTTTGGGGAAAGGGCAAGTTTTCAAGATTCTGTTGCAATTCCCTACAACAATAAAATAGCAATTTTATTGCAGTGTTTGTTTCCTAGCTGGCCTACCTCCCAAGGCTCATAGTTATTTTGTGTGGTTCCAGATGGAACCAGTGGTGGGTTCTACCGATTCATCCCGAACCAGGACGAACCAGTAGCGGTGGTGGGAGGCTCTGCCCACCCGCCCGGACGCTTCTGTGCATGCGCAGAAGCATCACACACGCAAGAGTACCCACGCCCACAAGTGAACCAGTAGCGACGGGTTTTGAAACCTGCCCCTGGATGGAACCTTTGAAAGTAAGTAACCCATTCATCATCATTATCTTTTAACGATTCCATAATCCCTTCTGGGATGGAGTCTGGGCAACTGAATGGAGTTAGCAGAGTGTTTAATGGTCGGATGCCCTTCCTGTTGCCAATGTGGAGTTTTGTTCAGCAGATATATTCTCATTGTGCCCAGACAGAGAAACATCTGCCTCTACCTAGGATCGAACTCACAGCCTCCTGATTGTGAGGAGAGAGCCTCCACCTCTAGGCCACCGCACCACTCCCAACTAGCAATTTAACTACCAGTTTGCCCGAACTGGCCGAATCGGCTGAATGCCACCACTGTTCCTGGTTCTGGTAGTCCATGTGGTATTCAGGGGACTTCCTTCCAGTTACCTAGGAATCAGTGGTGGGTTCCTCCCGGTTCAGTCCGGTTCGGCCGAGCCGGTAGCGGTGACGATATGATGTCACCGAACCGGGTTCTCCCCCCCGCCCTCCCACCCCCCCACCCACCCCACGTTATTCTTACCTTTTATTTGGTCCCACCCCCAATCTATTGCTGCCTCCTGAGTCCCAGCTGATGACTAGAGGGAAAAAAACTATTTAAACTCTTGCCGCGGGGCTTCAAAGGGCTGTCCTACAGCTGATCAGTGTTAAAAGCAAACAAATGAGTCGGGTCATAAGTGCAAGGACCTTCCAGAAATGACTCTGACCAGCTAGCCATGCCCACCTAGTCACATGACCTCCAAGCCACACCCACAAAATAAGCCACGCCCACAGAACCGGTAGTAAAAAAAATTTGAACCCACCCCTGCTAGGAATCCATCAGACATGTGGGTTGGACTATCTGTCTGTCCATTTTGCCATGGTTACAGGCAGCAACAAATCTCTTCTTATAAAGTTAGCCCTTTTCTGTTTTATCACTTGTGTTCAGAAAAGAGAAATACAGATTGTTAGGGAAGGAAAGAAACCTATGACAAGTTCTTTATTTTCCTTTTGCAGACTTAAAAGTATAGGTCAGCTTTTAATTTTTTTTTCCTTTCCAAGTTGATTGGTTTTCTAGCAAGATTACCCAAAAAAATAAAAATAAAAATTAAGAATACAAAGATACAGAAAAATAAATGAAGCAAAGAAATACTGAAGTCAATTAATAAACCTCACACACACCCCGAAACAAAAAAATAAATAGAAGAAATAGAAGAGAGAAAGAAGGAAAGAACTGATAACTTGGAGATATTTCTAATTTAAAGGGCAAAGAAAGTATTTAGTAGGTGGTCTTGCTAGGTCTTCAATTTTTAGAGTTTTATTCCTCTCCCCAAAATTCAGATAAACATCAAAGAAACTAGAATATTATTTTTTGTAAGTTACCTCAGAAAGCCATAACATCTGGCTGTTTGTTTCTCTCTCTCTCACCCCACCATCCCCCGATGAACCCATATACATAATATATATTTCTGTGACCAACTTATTTTCAGTCCTTTTTGCTGTCTGAAAATACATCATGATGTTCTGAAGGTAACATTCCTCCTCTCCAATAATTAAATCAAGACAGCAGATTAATTGGATTTAAATTCCAAATGACTAGAAAAGCAGAGAGATGAGTCAGTAGTCTATCCTAATGGGATGGTTTATTAAGAAGGTTTCTCTGACTGACATACAGAACAGGGTTATACATATTTATAACTAATTAATTGAGTGTTGCCCTTTCTCTATAATGCTGCCCTGAAAACATTAAGGTATTGAGAAATAAAAGTCAAAAAAGGTAGAACATTTTATCATTCATTAGATACAGGGTGATCTCCCAACCCCAGGTCCTCTTTAGAATGCCTGAAACAGAAATATTATTATCACTTGGCGTGTAGTTTCACAGAGGATGAAGAAACGGTTGAAATAATGACTTTGTAAAAGACATGTCTGGTTTAAAATTGGATGCAAACAGACTTCTAGATATGCTTCTCATTGAACATGGCTCAATAGATACAGGTAGACCTCGAGTAACGACCACGATTGAGTCCAACATTTAAGTTGCTAAGTGAAACATTTGTTAAGGGAGTTTGCCCCATTTTATGACCTCTCTTGCCACAGTTGTTAAGTGAATCATTGCAGTTGTTAAGTTACTAATAGTAACTTGTTCAGTGAATCTGGTTTCCTCATTGACTTTGCTTGTCAGAAGGTTGCAAGAGCTGATCACGTGCCTCCAGGACACTGCAACCCTCATAAATGGGAACCAGTTGCCAAGCAACTGAATTTTGATCAAATGACCATAGGGGTGCTGCAATGGTCATAAACGTGAAAAATGGTCATAAGTCATGATTTTCAGTGCTGTTGTAATTTTGAAAGGTCACTAAACAAACTATTATAAGATGAGGACTACCTGTAGTTTTATTTAACTAAATGAATCGTCCACCCAACCGCTATGGCTGAGTTTTTATATGGGTCTTTTAATTTCTCTGAAAGGATCATTCTAGAAGTTTTAGGAAAAAAGTCTTTTCTGGATTAGATTCAGAAAGCTGAAGTCCCATATTCTGAAAGAGGCCAGATTGCAGACAGCTCCTTCCTTCCTTCCTTCCTTCCTTCCTTCCTTCCTTCCTTCCTTCCTTCCTTCCTTCCTTCCTTCCTTCCTTCCCTTCCCTTCCCTTCCCTTCCCTTCCCTTCCTTTCCTTTCCTTTCCTTTCTTTCTTTTTATTTAAACTTGTATGCTGCTCATCTCAACAGAGGTGATTCTAGGAGGCTTATAGACATCCAATTAAAATGCATTATAAAACATTACAACAATAAATAACAATCATAAATTTAAAATTCAATTAAAATAAAACTGGAGAGGAAGAAATCAAACTATGTACAGAAAGGAGGTAGAATGTTCTCTATCCATTAGCCACCTCCAAAGTGCCCCACTCAAAGTGAGGCCCCAGGCTATTTGGCACAATAAAAGACTCTTCTGGATCCCGCCAACCAAAATTCCTTGATTGACGGGACCCACAGCATGTCCCTTCTGCCGGTGCAGGTGGGTTGGGTTAATCCCATCAGGGTTAATCAGTTTCTCATATAACCTGGAGCCATGCCATGCAGGGCTTTAACAGTGACAACCAACACCATGAATTGAACCCAGAAGCAAACTGGCAGCCAGTGCAGCTTGCGCAACAGCGGTGTAACTTGGGTCACCCTAGGGACTGCAAGAACTGCCCATAAAGCTGCATTCTGCACCAGCTGAACCTTCCAAATGCTCTTCAAGGATTGCACACTGCAGCAATCCAATGATGAGATGACCAAGGCTTGGGTCACTGAATTCAAGGATTCCCAATCCAAGAAAGTGTGCAACTGGCACACATGTGCAAAGGCTCTCATAGCATGACTCTGCCACGTGTTCATTGAGCAGGAGTCACAAGTCCAGGAGAACCCCCGGATTGTGTCTATCTGGGGTACTCTAGAGTCCAGAACTAAATAGGTTAAAGTCCCAGAACCAGAAGCTCCATCTACCCAAAGCCACTCAATCTTTCCAGGATTCAGCTGAAGTTTGGTGTCCCCCTTTGAGATCCCCACAGCCTCCAGACACCATGAAAGGGCAGTGACAGCATCACTTGGATGACTCGGGTTGAAGATGTAAACTTGAGTATCATCAGCATACTAATGGTACCTCATTCGATGTTGGTGAATGCTCTCACCCAGCAGCTTCATGTAGGTCACAGGTGTCAAAGTCACGACATCGTTGTCGTCACATGACGTATCACGACTTTTACTTCCTTTGCTAAAGTGGAGATGGGCGTGGCCAGTGCATGACACATCCGGCCCGCGGGCAGCAAATTTGACACTCCTGATGTAGGTGTTAAAAGAGTAGAGAGTACTGAGCCATGCAGCATCCCACAAAACTGTGAACTGGACCTTTCATTCCCTATCAACACCGACTGGGACCGGCCTTGGAGAAAGGAGCCAAACCAGTGTTAAGTCTGTGTTTAAAAACCAAACCATGTAGCCAGCTCAAAAGGATATCATGGGTTAGGGTTATATCATGGTCAATGGCATTGAAAGTCACTGAAAGGTCAAGGAAAGCAAGGATGGATGCACAACCACTATCCAGCTCTTACCAGAGATCAGTCCAGTGGTGGGTTGCTCCCGGTTCGCAAGAACCGGTAGTAAAAATTTGTAGTAGTTCGGAGAACCAGTAATAACATTGGCTGGCCAGGCCCCGAACCAGTCCCCGGCCCAGTCGCCGCTCGCTTACCCCACCCACCTCATTAGAGGCTTTTTTAAAAAAAATGTTTAAAAGCATTTTTTCTACCTCTTCAGCTGAAAAAATGCTTTTAAAAGTAAAAAAAAAAGCCTCTGGTGATCGTGCAGCTCAGCTGGGATCGTCAAAGGCTCCTGAAAGCATTTTTTTCTGCAACCTCTTTGTAGAAAAAAAAATGCCTTTAAAAGCCTCTGGCGATCCCCGCTGAGTTGCCTGATCGTCAGAGGCTCCTGAAAGCATTTTTTTCTGCAACCTCTTTGTAGAAAAAAAAATGCCTTTAAAAGCCTCTGGCGATCCCCGCTGAGTTGCCTGATCGTCAGAGGCTCCTGAAAGCATTTTTTTCTGCAACCTCTTAAGGTTCTAGAAAAAATGCTTTTAAAAGTAAAAAAAAAGTTGGCCACGCCCACCCAGTCACATTAACCCCCCCACCAAGCCACGCTCACAAAATAAGCCATGCCCACAGAACCAGTAGTAAAAATTTTTAGAACCCACCCCTGGATCACTCATAAGTGAGACCAATGCCGTTTCTGTCCGATAACTGAGCCTGAAACCTGACTTTAAGGGGTCTAGATAATCTGTTTCATTTAAGACTCTCTGAAACTGCCAAGCAATAATCTTCCCTACCATTTTCTCTAAGGTGGGGGACCAGACAAAAATTGTCCAGATAGAATTAAGAGTTGCCTTTTTCTAAGGAGGGGCAAACCAGGGTCTCCTTAAAAGGTTCCCAAAACATCCCTTCCTGTAGTGAAGAATTTATTACTTCCTGAACCCACCTGGCTGTCACAGTCCTGGAAGTATTTACATGGAGGCAAATTGCATACAATGAATTTAATTTTAATTGCATTCAATTGTAAAAATTAAGTTAAATTAGGTTTTACTCTTGCCCCATTATCTTTTGGAAGGTGACTTTTCCACTCAAGTGTAGTTTTCGGTCTAAAACTATTGCACATGCTTGTCCTAGATTTTCTATTTATACTTATTTTGCTATTTGAAAACTGAGACCAATGTACCATGTATGTAGTCACATTACACCTTAAACAGCTTGAGTCTGAGCTCAGATGGATGACCATCTGTATATCAATGAACCCCTTTACAGGTTGCATTCATATGTATTTGCACAATGTATGTCCATTTTCCGTACAAAGCTAAAATAAATATATAAGATGTGGCCAAAAAAAAAACATGTTTAGGTATCTCCATTGCTTTTCAAGATTCTTTTTTAAACAAAGTTAATATATGTATGTGACCACTAGATGGCACTACTGCTATGTCTCATTAAAAGCAGATATCTCTAAAAATATTATCGAAACAATTCTAGCAGGAGTGGAAAAACTACCATTCCATAAGTAGATGTTATTAAATTGCAACTCCCAGAAACCCTCAGTATGAACTCACTGGCTGGGCCATTTCATTTTTCTGTTCAAATTAATCACTCAAGGCAGCTTATTAAAAAAAAAAAAAACATTGTAGGAAGTTAGCACCCACCCCTTTCCTAGAAGAATGAAATATTTTAGGAAATATTAAAAAGGCAGAATATTATGTTTCCTTGGATGAAAAATGGAGAAGCATGTTTTAAAGACGAAACAGCTCCCACCTTCTTGCCCCCCACCCCCACCCTTTGTCAATGGGCCAGAGGCAGAAACTCAATTCCCTCCCATCTTTGTCAATGGACCATCATCTGCAACACAATAGTACCCATCTAGCAACAGAAACTAACACAATAGGACCCATTTAGCAACAGAAACTCACCACATAGCACCTGGGAAGATTACATCAACAAGAAAGACTAGCTAAGACCCCCACCCCCTGGGAATCTGACAACCAATCAGGATATTCTTTCTGGGCCCCAGGAAGTTCAAAGCCAGAGAGGGCATAAAACCTGGGGACTCGCAGCATCTCCACCCTTTTTCTGTTCAGGAATTCAAACCATGTGATCCTGTCCACCATTAAAACATCTTTCCAAGCAGTCTCCATGTTTTACAGTGTCTTTTTCCCCACTTGGAACTGAATCCAGAAGGATATTTCTTCTAACAACAAAGTAAACGTTCAAAAGATAAAGACAATTTTGCATTTAAAGGCCAGGTTAAGGAAATGTGTTATTTACTAAATTTTTAGAGGCGGAGAGCATGAGGGACAAAAACAACTCCCAAGGCAATTGCCTGGAACAGAGGTAAGGAAAAATTCCCTTTCCACATGGTTGATAAACTGGTTTTCCAGGTGAAAATATCACTAAGAAATATTTCTCAAGCTGACTGAAGATTCCTTCCTTCTGATTCATCATCACTTGTGTGGATATGAAAACTGAAACTTTGAAATGTATATACTTTTAAAATAATTATTATGCCATGGGGAAGATCAAGATGAACTGCATAAGCATGGAAGAACATTCATTTTCATTTACAGGCAGAGCACCTGAAGAAAGAGGAAAACAAGATTTAAACCTTCTAAATGTTAATATATTTTTTTTCTTGTGCTGCTGAATGAGTCCTTCTCAGATCCAGAACAAATTAACTTAATTTCTGTTTCAGACATTAAAATCATATATAGATTCTTAAACCATTAATTCAAATTTCATAAAACTCAGGAACTTCTGGCAAACCAGAAATTGTCAACACTTACCAGTATACTGTTATACTTCTTAAATGATTTGCAGGTCTAAATTATGACAATTATATTCTAGGAAACTAAATAACAAGGGCTTCTGTGTTTCTTGTTTCTAATATGAGCCGGTTGATACGTTAAAATTGGTAGGATTGGTAATCTTTTTAAAATTGCCCAATCAATCATACTTCGAGCAATGATTTTATTACTGCATTTCAATATTTTTATTGACATTTCTTGCATTTTTAAATCTGACTAATTAAGAATTTGGAATACTGCTCAGAGAAATTATTCAGAATGCATAACAGACATAATGGTACAGTTCATAAAAACATAGTAATGTTCTGGGAAGTGCATTACATAGAAGTCATATAAACCAAGTTTACATTAATTGCTCATGCTGATTTTGAACACACCAGCTCATTAATCTTTTTCTTTTAAAAAAAAAAAGCGGCTGATTTTATAAAAGGAAATTTGAATTTATTTGTTTTTATTCTCTGATATGAATACATGGCTTTGTTGGTTTCCACTCTTAATCGGCAAGTTTTTTTCCCAACAATGCAACTCTGCAACAAGCAGCCAACAAACACCCAGACAAGCTGAAAGTTATTCAACAACCGAGTTGCTTAATTCTTATTAATTTATTGTGTAAATGCCTCAAAGCATTTATTTCTTTTAGAAAAATGCAAAAATACTTCCTAAATTCTACTGTTTAAAAAACATTTTTAAAACCAGACAATTTGAAAGATGCATATTCTGTACAGTTCAAGTCATATGATTAATATAAATTGTCCCTGAGATATTTCCAATAAAATTTTGCTTCCATGTAACGAATGCTATAATGGAATGATGGTTCCATGATAAGTATCCTTCATTATTCAGCCTAGAATAAAGATGAATCCATAGAGTTCAGATCACACGAAAGAGAGATATCTAATTTTATATCTATAAGGTAAACCAGAACGACAATATTTCACAATTCTTTATCATTATTTTCCAGTCAAACAGCACATGCTTTTCAATCTAAGTTTATAAATCTTGAATGTTTTATTTAAGATCTGAATATTCCTTTTTGCCAAAGATGAGAAAAATCATAAACCTAAGACCTTTTGATATGTTATGAGCAGCTGTTTATAACATTTTACAGTCTATTCCTTGGGAACAACACTGCCAGCGTTTTTTTTATTTTAACAAATTTGAAAGGGTAACAGGAGAAAGGAAAACCTTAGAAGTTAGGCAAACCAACATGCCTGAACAATAGATAATATGTATTTTCAACAAATGAAACACAAGAATAAATATTTAAATGCAGTAGAACCTTTCATTAAAATAGCTTCTTTAATTTATAAAAACTTATAAATCTTGTCCTTGAAGTATGTAAACATTACCAAGTAAGAGTGGTACTTGGATAAAAAGTCCAGTTCTGTTATGTCCTTTAAAAAGTGTTTGAAATGAAGCCACGGTATTCTTCTCTGTAACTTTTGTTCGATGATCTTGCAGAGGAAGATTTTTTTTTCCAGTCTCAGTTTTGTTTCTTGATTTTATTACAGCTGTGTGCCTCCACTTCAATGGCCTGGTTCCCTCTGCTGAGTTTTCGAGATTTGTTTGGTAGCACCAGTAATACCAATATACATAAAATATGCATATGGAAATACAGTGATCTGTGAGTGATGAGAGACAATATAAACCAGTTACCAACTGCAATATAAAAATCGTGGTTTTATTATACCATTTTGTTCTGCCCCAGCTAAGGACCCCAAAGAACGCAGCACACACGAAGTCTGTACAAACCTTAGTTTACTAAATTAAATCAGTCTTTTTCAAATAAAGGCTGTTAATTAACTTTCTTAACAGCCTACAAGAATCCAAAGAATAAATAATCGTAATCTTACTATGGTTGGCAGAAAGCCCAGAAGCAATTTGCAGGAAACTGATAAGAGAACTAAGATCAGTAAGAACGAAGGAGAGTGAACAAAGTTGTTCCCTACAAATTCCCTTAGTCGTCATCCTTCCTTAAATAGGCTAAGGGAGTGGCCAATTAGCCCCAAGCCTTACTCTTGAGGAGACCTCCTCCTGAGGAGCCACTCCTGCCTTTTGGCAGCTCTGCGCGCCCGTGCATCGAGAAGAGGCTCCTCCTCTTCTTCCTCTTCACTTATGGGAGCTTCTGGAGGGCCTGGCTGAATCCCCACCTCTGGCACCACATCTTCTCCAGCCTCGTCATTGTCTGACTCGTGTGCCAGCTGCACAGGCTGCTGGCCCAGCACCACACCAGCCTCCTCGCTGTTGAAATCAGCTACGAGCTGCACAGGCCGCTGATGGGCCACAACACACTTTAATAAGTTCCACATCTCAGCCGAAGTCCATCATGACAGAAAGTGATACTCTGAGCAAATAATTTAAGGGGCTTTACACGGGACATTTCCTGTTCATCTGTTCATACACCTGTCGAGTCATTCTAATGCACAATTTGAAACTAATAGTATAAATAACTTACTTGTATAATTTAATTGTCGGTTCAACAGCAAGAAGAACAAATGGTGCCACAGTGTAGCAAACGGACAGCTGAGTTGCCAACCAGGTGACTATGTCATAGAACACCTTGAGCAGCTTGGATGAGATGAAGACAGGCCGACAATTGTTCCTAATCTTATTTTTAAAAAAATTGAAATGTTTTAAAATAATTTTCATATAGTGCATCTCTCACAGATTTCTAGTCTATGCATATGCCGCCTGGTTTTGATAAACTTTTGCTCTAATGTATGAAAATATTTGTTTTCTTCTTCCTATGTTGCTAATTTAAAAAAACTTTCAAAAACTATGAGGAAAAGTTAGTGAGATCAGCAGCTGAATGGAATCGGTAGGAATACTAAACCTATGAATAAGCCCCTCCATTTCAGTTGAGTAAACACATGTTATAAATTCAATCAAAATTTTTCTGCAAGGGCCAAATCTGGTATAATAATTAGCATGTAAAGACGTTTCTGAAATGGCACATATGTACCTATACAAATAATAAAATTTTACTCACACCAATTGTTTAAACGGTTTTGCGTCTAAATTTCATTAAATAAAAGGATCTAACTTACAAACCCTTAAATAGGTTACACAATTACGTAAGTACAGGCATGTAATACATATTCATAACTATGTATATAGTCAGAACGAGCAGTGAATTGAGCTGAACTGAACTAAACTTTATTTGGTTAAGTGTGATTCAACACACAAGGAAATTGTCTCCAATACAGATGTTCTCAGTGTACATGCAAAGCAACAGAATAATAAGCGTAATAATACCAATAAAAGGGGCGGAGTAAAGAATATATTAATAAGGATAAATAATAACACTGCAGCCACACTCTATCGGTTGATATACATACACATTAGACAGACCTATGAGATTTAGGTGTTCAGGAGAGTGATGGCATGGGGGGAAAACTGTCTCTGTGTCTAGTTGTTTTGGCATGCAATGGCCTATAGCGCTGTCCTGAGGGGAGGAGTTGAAACAGTTTATGTCCAGGATGTGAGGGGTCTGTAGATATCTGCTCAGCCTTCTTTCTGACCCATGTAACCCAGGTATTAACTATCTGTTGGAGTCTGTATCTGTGCTGTTTGGACAATTACAACAACAACAGCAACAACAACAATAATAATATTACCGTGTTTCCCCGAAAATAAGGCCGATTTATATTTTTTTGAACCCTGAAATAAGCGGTTGGCCTTATTGCCATGCGCTCAAAAGCCTGATTGGGCTTATCATCAGGGGATGTCTTATTTTGGGGAAAACAGGGTGATAATGATAATGAATAATAATAATAATAATAATAATAATAATAATAATAATAATAATAATAATAATAATAATATCATGGTTGTTGAGGGCTGAAGCATGCATACAGTTTATTGATATCACTGTACCAGGAGATGCCAGAGTCGAAGAAAAAGAACTGGAAAAAAAATCATGAAATATCGCGACCTGGCCATCGAAACTACATGGCTATGGATGAAACATGTAATAGTGATACCCATTGTCATCAGGGCACTTGGAACCATGTCCAAGAATTTTACAAAACACATCAAGAAATTGCATCTTCCTGCAATAACACCAGCAGAACTGCAAAAAACTGCACTACTCGGAACATCATATATTTTTAGAAGATACTTGGTTGATACCTAGGACGCTGGCAGCAACCTGTATCAACCATTAGCACCAGTCAATCGTATTTGTGACACATTTTTAAATGTTCAGTTGACTGAGTTTCATGTTTAATGAATAAAAGAGATAATAATAAAAGAGATAATAATAATAATCTTTTTCTGTATCTATTTTCCAAACTGCCTCAAAAATCTTAAATTCTGTAACCAAAGAAATGGACAAAAGAGCATTAACTTCTAAATTTAAAGATTTTTCTTTTTTAAAAAAACAAGGGCACATTAGTTTTCAAAGAGCTCAGGATGTATTGTCAAAGATTAGCAGATACAAAATATTATTATTATTACATTAACAGACAGACAAGAAAAAAAAACCAATTCCAACTTTTGTATATCTTTACAGAATTCAATAGGAGAGACTGTTCCACGTACTAATTATTCTAATATGTGATGCTACTCAATGAAATCTCTAGGAAACGGGTATACGGTACCTACTTCTGAAAAACACAATAGTTGAGATAGATACAATTTAATACAATGAAGAGAAAACATGTTCTGCTTTGGAAATCAGTAGCACTTGTGGAATTTATGATTGATTTATCTGGGTTTGTACCCACAGGAAAAAAAAGAAGATTAACAGGGATACATACTCTTCTGGCTGCTAGTGTCATAAAGATGCCAGTGGTAAATGTAAAATAATATCCGGGATAAACACCGTGCCATAGAGCTGAGAGAAGAAATGTTAAGGCTGTAGGATACCAAGAAGTCCGATCATAACATACACTGAGAAGAAAATTAGAAAAAGACAAGGTATAAATATGCAGGCTACATGCAATTATATCTGAGTTTATTACTATATCACAGAATCAGAAACGATTCTGATTCTTTATCTGTTTCAAACAAAACTGTTCTTAGAAGAATTATTAAAGACTAGATACTATTTACTGACTATTCCCTTATTTCACTGCACATAAAAGGAATGGCAAGAACATTCTGATTTTAAATACCATCATTAATTGAACTCGGATCTTTTATACCTAGGTAAATCTGAAATCTTAAAAGAATAAGTATCTAGAGCACACAGTATTTGTGTGGCTCTTACATTACACAACTTTACTTTTATTTTTGTTTTATCACAGAAAATAAAATACAAAACAATAAAACAAACAAAATGAAACAAACAAAAACATACATTCAACCCTAACAACAAAAAAGAAAAAAAATAGTGTACAGAAAAAGAGGAAAAAGTGATGAATTAAATTTAACATTTAACATGTAGGATCCACCCTGGCTGGGTGCCTAAAGAAAAGAAAAAGCAATAAATTCTCCTCCCCTTTTATATATTGTATGTATGTATGTATGTATGTATGTATGTATGTATGTATGTATGTATGTATACACTAATCTTCAAATCCCTCTGTTAACTATCTGTTATTATATTTAGCACATAGAAAGTCCACAAATGGTACATAACTTTACTTTTGATCAGAAACTTACATAGTTTCTATTTATATTTCAGATTAACAGTTATGGTTACGATTATTTGTAGAAATGTTGCCAAGGTGAGAAATACAAAGCATCTTATGTTTGAAGCAATTCTTTTATTGACTTTGTCAGTGTTTAGAAAGATCACTGTTGTAATTCCTAAATACATCTGGCAATGATCTACATAATAGTTAGATTATTATTTTTTTTATGGAAAGGGATTCTCATTCTCCTCCATCAACACGTGGAATTAAAATTGGTCAATGGTGTAAATTAAGAATGCATCACTGTTCTTGTGCAGCAAATGAGGGAAAAAGACTGTTCTTCACAAACATTTTTGTACCAAAAGCTCAAGCCACAATCATTTTAGTAAACAAGAAATCAGTACATTAGTGATAATAACAGAATGCATGTACGTGCGCGCACACACGCACATATACATTAACTGATGATATAGCGGACTAATACAAAAATTAAAACTGAACTATTTTAGTACAAGGTTGTGAGCCAACTTCCAGAAATGGATACACAGAGTGCCATTATTAGTAGGCAGTATCATTTGAAGTTTTATTTTAGGGCCAGAAGCTTACTGTGAAAATCTTTTTTTTTTCTTTTATCATTATAAAACGATGAGAATTCCAGGGAAAAAAATATTTTTCATTTTCACTGAATGCAACACTGTAAATAGAGATTGAACCACTGTTGAGGAAAACCACAAAACACTTAAGGTTTTTTTTACCGTTTAAGCCAGGCAGTTGTTTGAATATTCCAGTTTTCTAAGTACATTTTAAAACTTGTTGCCATCTAAGAGTGAAACAAGCATGCATTATTAGGTTTTCCTAATACTAAAAATGTCAGTTTCCACCCATATTTTAAGTTATATTAGTTCTGTATGTTTCATTACAGCTGTATTATACCCTATAATACATTTTTTAATTGGCAAAAGTCAACTAAAAATAAATCGTTTGACAGGTTAAATATTGGGGGTTTCCCAATTTAAAAAAAACATTTCTGGAAAAAATATCAAGTTACTATATTTGGATATGAAAAAGCAGGGGAGGGGGAAGAAGAGGAAGAGGAGGAGGAGGAGGAGGAGGAGGAGGAGGAAGATTTAAAAGCCAGAATAATGGCTTTTGCCCTTGCCTACATATTGTATTGCATTATCTTCCTGCAAGAAGTTATTGCATGAAATTTGGACTTTGTCCACTTTATTTACACAAGTTCTTCTCCCCATGGGGTCTGGAATCATTTCCAGTTCCAATGTTATCTCTAAAGAAGACTCTGACCATACTTCAACTTACCTCAATATTCCTGATATTCAAATTAGACAGTAGATCCCAGCGATAATTGCCTTTCTCATCCACACCGTTGAATCCAAAACCGGCTGCATTATTAATTGCATCAGCTGCAAAAAAAAAAGAGAAAAAAAACTTAGGATGAAATATAAAATCCTACCTGACATATGTTTAACAATTCTTAGAATGATCCATCCAATGTTATGTCCTAATAGAACTATTTTTCAATTCCCACTTTATAAGGGAATTTATTACTAGGGAAGATATAAAACGGACGTTGCTTACCTGAACGTCCCTTCTCGACGCGCAGCTGGAGAATCCAAAGCTTCGGGTTGTTCAGTAGTTGATAGCCTACACTGAGTGTGTTCCTTTAAGAGATTTCTCTTCAGACACGCCCACTTGCTCAACAGAGTCCCAGTTTTGTTCACGAAGTAAGGAGCAGTAGAGCGTCAGGAAGGAATGTCCAGCAGCCAGCTGGGTGGGTTGGATTCTCCAGCTGCGCGTCGAGAAGGGACGTTCAGGTAAGCAACGTCCGTTCTCCAACGCGCAGCTTGGAGAATCCAAAGCTTCGGGATTTACCCAAGCAAGTTCATACAGGGAGGGAACCCGGCTGCTGTACGTCGTCTGAAGAGTTGCATACAGCTTGGAGCACCCGGCGGCCGAAGGATGCCTCCGCTGAGGCAAAGGAATCCACCTTGTAGTGCCTGATGAAGGGGTTCAAGGATGACCAGGTAGCCGCCCTGCATATGTCGGGAATGGAGGCATTAGTGGCCCAGGCGGCCGTAGTGGCGGCGCTCCTGGTGGAGTGTGGAAGAATTCTCTGCGGAACCGGTTTGTTCCGAGCCGAATAAGCCCGAGAGATGCAGGATTTAATCCATCTCCCAATTGTCGTGGAAGAAACCTTCCGGCCCATGGAAGCGGGAAGAAAGGAAATGAAGAGCGATTCAGATTTCCGGAACTGCTCAGTCCGCTTAATATATCGGCGCAGGGCCCGTCGGACATCTAAGAGGTGCCAGTCTGCTTCCCGAGGATGTCGAGGATCGGGGCAGAAGTCCGGAAGGATCAATTCCTGGGCTCGATGGAATGTGGAATTTACTTTAGGCAGAAATGAGGGGTCTAGTCTTAATACCACGCGATTTGCGTGGAAGATACAAAGGTCGCTTCTCACAGACAGTGCAGCTAGTTCGGATACACGGCGAGCCGAAGTAATCGCGACCAGAAAAGCCACCTTAAGAGTCAGAAAGCGGAGGCTGATTGAGGCGAGAGGCTCAAATGGAGGGTGCATGAGAGCCTGAAGGACCAGAGTCAAATCCCAGGTCGGGTATCGATGTATAACAGGGGGGCGCAGGTTGGATGCCCCTCGCAGAAAGTCGCGAATCGTCGGGTCCTGGGAGAGAGGAAGCTTTGCAGAAGTCGAAAGGACCGTACTAAGTGCAGCAACTTGGCGACGAAGAGTGTTAGGCGCAAGGTGCTTGTCCATGCCCCGCTGAAGGAATCCCAGCACTTCGGGGACAGAAGCAGACGTTGGATCCAGGTGGAATTTAGCACACCAGGAGCAGAAGGAGTTCCAGGTTGCGTTGTAAATGCGGCATGTTGACGGCCGTCTTGACGCCTGAATCGTGGGGATCGCATTGCTAGGCACGTTGGCTCGCCTTAGCAAGATCCGTTCAAGCGCCAGGCGGTCAACTGCAACCACTGCGGGTCTGGGTGCAGAATGACCCCCTGGCTGAGAACGATCCTGTCCCCTGGAATCCTCCACGGCCGTGCCACCGACAGGTCCACCAGATCCGCAAACCAGGACCTCCGAGGCCAGTGGGGTGCGACCAGAACGACGTCTGCCCTCTCTGCTATTATCCTGCGGATCAGACGAGGAAGGAGCGGTAGAGGGGGAAAGGCATAGAGGAGACCCCTGGGCCAGGGAGATGCGAGGGCGTCGACTCCCTCTGCCTGAGGGCACTGGTACCGGGTGAAGAACCTGGGTAGGTGAGTGTTGTCGCGGCTGGCAAATAGATCGATTAGAGGCGTGCCGAATCTGCAGACGATCTCGGTGAACAGATCTGGGTGAAGTCGCCACTCGGCGTGATCCAAGTGTTGTCTGCTGAGCCAGTCCGCTGTGATGTTCGCGGTCCCGGCAATGTGCTCCGCCACAAGGGATAGGACGTGCTTTTCCGCCCAGATCAGCAGTAGGGTCGTTTCCTCCATCAATGGACCCGAGCGAGTCCCCCCCTGGCGGTTCACGTGCGCCTTTGCGGTTACATTGTCCGTGCGTATCAGGACATGGTGCCCCGACACAATCCGTTGGAACCGTTGGAGGGAGAGGCGGATCGCACGGAGTTCCAACCAATTGATCCCGTTGAGGCTCTCCTCTGCTGACCACGTTCCCTGGGCAACGTGGGATAAAAGATGACCTCCCCATCCCGTCAGGCTGGCGTCCGTTGTCACTACCAGGCGCTGTAGATTCTGGAAGTAGCTGCCCTGATGTAGGCTCTGGGAGGACCACCAGAGGAGAGACCTTGAGACCTCTGGCGGGAGGAAAACTTGTGTGGGAGAGTTGCTTCTCCTGGCTCTCTGAAAGGGGAGGAGGAACCACTGGAGCTGGCGTGAATGGAACCTCGCCCAAGGGACGACAGACAGGCAGGAAATCATTTTGCCGAGCAGGCGGGACAGGAGCAGCAAGGGCACCTTCCGAGAGGAGAGGACCTGGGATGTTAATAACTGGAGACTGGAACACCGGTCCGTTGACAGGAACACCTGGCCCCTTACAGAGTCTATTAATGTCCCGAGATGGAGAATGCAAGTAGTGGGCTGCAATTGGCTCTTCGGGATGTTGAGGGAGAAGCCATGATGACGAAGGCAGCGACACAGCACTGCTAGGTCTCGGGATGCTCGGGCCGGAGAAGGGGAGAGCACTAGGATATCGTCCAAGTAGCAGTGGAGGCGGATCGGATGTTGACGTAGATGGGCCGCCACTGCTGCCAGGAGCTTTGTAAAGGTCCTTGGGGCGGAGGAGAGGCCGAAGGGCATTGCTCTGTATTGGTAATGCCTGTTGTTGTAGGCAAAGCGTAGGAAGCGACGATGGGACAGCCGTATAGGAACGTGGAGGTACGCTTCCTTCAAATCGATCGAGGTCATCCAGTCCGATGGTCGAATGGAAGCCAAAATTGATCGAAGGGACTCCATTTTGAACTGATGATATACTATAAATTCGTTCAGCCTCTTGAGGTCTAGGATGCCCCTGTGACCCCCGGATGATTTGGGGACCAGGAAGAAAATTGAATAGAAGCCGGTCCCGCGATGATGGTGGGGAACCGGTTCGATGGCTTGGATTTGAAGCAGGTGGTGGATTTCTGCCTCCATTAGCTGGCGCTTGTCCAGGTTGGGAGAAATAGGGCATTGGACAAAGTGTGAGGGAGGTCTGGAGCGGAACTCCAGGGTAAGGCCAAGACGGATTGTTTGGAGAACCCAGGCGTCCGACGTTGAGATCTCCCACTGGGGAAGAAAATGAGTCAGACGGCCGCCAATGGGAAGATGGATGTAGTCACTTCCCTCTTCGAAAGGTACGGGATCCTGTACCTCGAAATGGCCGTTTGGGTGCTGAGGCCTTTCGACCACGATCTCTGAAGGAGGATCTATCGAGGGAACGGTCGAATCCTTGAGAATAGGGCCTCGAGGAGAAGGACCCCGAAGGGCCGGAGTCGTTCCGAAAGGGCTGCCTGGTGAAGAAGGACGATGGTCTACGATCTGCCCTCTTATACGAGGATGGCATCACCTTCCGTTTATCCTTGTCCTCGACCAGGATGGGGTCTAAGGCTTCTCCAAAAAGACGGGAACCCTTATACGGAGTTGAGGCGAGGCGCCACCTAGACTTGGCATCAGCTCTCCAATTTTTAAGCCATAATAAACGGCGAGATGTAACGGAGGACACCAGGGCGCGCGAAGCAAACTTCGCGGCGTTGAGCGAGGCGTCCGCCGTATATTCGGTAGCCGCCACCAGTTTGTTGACATCTTGGCGGAGGCGTGAATCCGCAGAGGGAAGGCGCTCGTGGAGTTGACGGAGCCAAATTAAGCAGGCGCGGCTGAAGAAGGAAGCAGAAGTGGCTGCTTTAACCGCCCATGCGGCCGCATTGTGAGTACGTCGGAAGTTAAACTCAGCTTTTCGGTCCTCTGAGCGTAAACCGTCGGCGACGTCGTTGGAAATTACAGAGGAAGCCGTCAGATTGGCCACTGGCGCATCTACAGTCGGTAACTGAAGGAGATCTTGGAGACTAGGCGCCGAACAATAAAGCTTTTTGTCTAGTCCCGAAGGAGCGGGCAAGGAGGAGGGCGTGGTCCAGGATCGTTGGACCACCTCAGAAAAAAGCTGTGGACATGGAATAAAGTCCGCTTGCGCCTTAGGCGCCGTGAACAAGGCCTCATGTTGTTGAGAGGTACCGGGTTGATCAACTTGAGAGACTGGGTCAACCATATTTGTGGCCAACTTGGCCTTGCGCAGGAGCGATTTGAACAGCGAGGGTCGAAAGAGCCCAGAGAAGGCTGGCTTTTCGGGTGGCATATCTGCATCATCAGATAAGTCCATATCCGACGGGTCGCACTCTCCCTCCTCCGAAGAAGACTCCTCGCGGTGACCATGGTCCAGATACATCTCGGACTCATGCGTCATAGCCTGATACTGGGCAGGGACCTGTTGAGAGTCCCGGGCCCGAGGAGGAGGAGGAAAACGTGGCTGAGGCCAGGCTCCATATGGTGCAGCTTGTTGAGAAGTTGCTGCCAGTGTCCTGGTTACCGTGTCAGAGATGATCTGCTGAATATCATACTGAGAAGGTGGAGGAGCTGCCTCCGTGGCGCGCAAGCCTGCCGCCGTGGGAGTAAAGGTTGCCTCCGGCTGAGACCGCCGAGGAAGAATGGCACTACAGGAGAGGTCCACCGGTTCCAAGCAGTGTGTCGAAAACGCCTCAGGGAAAACTTCCATGTTTGGCGATTGATACAACGGTTGCAAAGGTTGTTGAGGGGCCTGATGGACGGGCTGGACCGTAGCTTCGACAACGGGCGAGAGTGGCGTCGGTAAGTGTGCGAAAGCAGCTTGTGTTGACTGGCTGCGCGCTTTCTCGAACTGGCGCTCCAGAGCCTTGTGTCTCCTGGAGGCGTCCTTGTCTGCAGCTGATGAGTGTTTTGTCTTTTTAGAGCGTGGAGCAGCTGATGAAGATGAATGTGAGGCGCGTTTACGCGACCGTTTACGTTGTTTGGCCTGGTCGTGAATGCGCTCGGGAGAGCTGTTGTTGTCCTCCAGATCGGATGAGAGAGCACGTTCTGCCATCTTGTAACTTGTTTTCCTTTTTTTTTTTTTTTTTTTGGAAGGAGGAAGATGAAGATTCAGTAAGTATTTAATTTATGTGGTTATATAGATAGATATAGAGGAAACAGTTGTTGATTATTATTTCTTTTCTTTTTTTTTTTTTTTTTTTTTTTTTTTTTACAGGAAGCAGTTGAAGATCAACGGAGTAAATGAAGATAGCCAAGGGCTAGCAGGTAAGTTTTCTAGGAGGAGAGGTGGGGGGGGAGGAGTTGGGGGGGGGAGGTAATGCAACTAGCCAATTGCTCCAAAGAGACAGGCTAGTAGGTCTCCCAATGCTATTAAGCAGAAGATCGGCCTCTACAACTCACTGCGCATGCGTGAGGCTGTCACCAGGCAGAATTTGACAGCCGTTGTAACTCCTCTCCTCGAGTAAGGCAAATGGCGCCGAGCTGGGCTTGTAGAGCGAGGGCGACAGAAAGAATGGGAGGGCTGTTCCCCCTTTGAAGTCCTGAGCGGGCGATTAAATTTAGCCAAGGGCAGAGACCAAGCGTCAGGAAAAGTCCTTGTGGGGGGAGGAGGAAGGCTGAGGGGCGCGAGCTGCGCTGATCGCAGCTCCCAGCGCTGAGGCGAACAGGAAGAAAAAAGGGCGCGCGCTTGAAATACAGTTCAAGCGGCGACGCCTAGAGCCCTCAGAAATCTGCAAAGCCGATGTAGAGGAAGCCGAAGGCTCAGAAGCTCTTCCCCGGCTGTCTAGGTCGATAGAAGAGCGCTCCGGCAATTAAGGGGCGCACGTGGGGCGCTCCGGCGCTCGAGGATCACTCCGGCAAAGAGGCGTCCGAGGGGGAGGAGGCTGTAATAATCCCAGCGATGCCGACGGCGTGCGATCACTCAGAAGTGATCCAAACGCCTGTAAGCCCCCAGGACGATTAAGGGGAGAGGAGAGAGACGCCGCTGAGCATAGGGCGTCAGTCTCAAGCCGCCAAGGAGAAAGTCCAGACGTTGAGGAAGGCAGTGTGGGCAAGGCTGATTTTGCCACACACACCTGCGGCAGTTTGAAGAGGACAGTCACTAGGGCAGGCGTCAGTAAGATGGGAAAACACTGACAGCCTTGCCTGAAGCAGCAGGCAGACTCACCACCCGGCAAACAAAAGGACTGGAGTTGGAGAATCCAAAGTTTCTGGAACAGTTCAGATAGCAATCAGAGAAATTTTCAGACAGTGTCACAGGCTCAACTGAGTGAACTAAACTGGGACTCTGTTGAGCAAGTGGGCGTGTCTGAAGAGAAATCTCTTAAAGGAACACACTCAGTGTAGGCTATCAACTACTGAACAACCCGAAGCTTTGGATTCTCCAAGCTGCGCGTTGGAGAATAGTTGTTTTAGAAAACATGAGTTAAATTCCCTTTGCATACATGAAAGGCATTAACTGCATCATTGTATTAAAGGTGATTTAGAAAGCAAATTCAAGGAAGCAGACGCTAAATGTATGTAAATATACTGTATAAATTAACAGAACAACTGCTTCTGAATGAATGTAACAGCATTTTATTTAGAATTCCAATTCAGTTAAGTTTATGTTCAGAATTATCATATCAAATCAAATCAATCAATTTTTAAAGTAACATTTTAGAATATATAATTGTAGACCAAAACTAAAGCCCTGAAACAATATTTTAACTTTAAAAAACAGCTTTGGAATTTTAAACACTTTGATTTTTTTTATTTGACTTCTAAATATTTTTTCCAATTAACATTAAAGCAGAATGATCTTTCATTGTTTTGTAACTTTCTCCAATAGCAAATTCATACTGATTTTCATATAAAAAGGAGGCTGTCCTATTTATAAGCAAGAACAACAGCAGTTTTATTTGATTGACAAAATATGACATTCTGTAGATAAATTGTGTAGAGAAAAAAGGAGGAATTAATGCTACTCAGTGTTATGAAAAATGATAAACTCTAGGATTTACTGATTTATTGAGAAAAGCACGTTGCTTTTCTCCTTTCCCAATACAGAAAGGTATTTATTATCCCAATTGCTCCACAAACTCAATTCTACATTTGTTTCTATCAACAGAAGAACAACATCCAAACTATCTATTCTAATGTATTCTTTTGCATTCTTCTATTTATGGATTTTAATTTTTATATGCACTACCATTTTGATGCTTAAGGGAAAATCCTTTGCTATGGAGGTTGCTGTGTGCAGGACATTCACAATATGATTGCTACCACCTTCAAGGCATATTACGAAGTGAAAACACAAACTTAATTCTTTAAGCTTTGTTTATCCTCCAAAGTAAAAAAAAAAAAAAAGGAGTTAGTTCTAGCTCTTATTTGGGAACATCATACTTTGGACATTTTAGAACTTGAGTCAGTAATGTGACTCATCTTTGCCTCAAACTCTCATCATGACCCGTCCACATACTGTATAATTGCGTAAGTTACAATTTATTGGCTTTGCTCAACGCACTACGCCAAAACTAAACAAACCATAATATGATTTAGCAGATTGTTTGTACCCTTCATGACTTGATCCACTATGCCTGTTCCATCCTGTTTCTGTCTGGATTGTTTTTAAGCCTTAAAATATCCACTGAACTTTAAGACAGCTGAGCTTTGGGACTTGCAAAAGTGCAAACGCTTCTTATACTACAGCCGTATTTTAAGCAGCAGTAATTTGTGATATGGTGATAGGACAGGAATCTTTTCTTCTCCTGAAAATGTCTATCTGATCTTCTCAGAAACACTATTTTGGAAAGGGGAGAAGCAGGCAAAAGTCACCTCCCTTTCTTTCAAAAGGTTATCCAGGAAAGGGAAGTAAACCATATCATTAAAATACTTAGGGCAGCAAGCATTCTCTAAAAGATGCTTCACTTTCCAGCAAAGCAGCCTTTTGTGTAAAAGCAGCCTTTTCTCAGCCCATCTCATATGTGATGAAGAAAGCAAAGCAAACCACTTTCTAACATGCAGCTAAGGATGTCCTGAAATCAGATATTTTCATTCCTAAAATTAGGCTTTCTGGATGGCTTCTATCCTGAGCGAGAATCGGTTAGCATTAGAAGTACGATCCTTTGCATATTGCATAATTTGTGGCAGGATCTGGGGTCTATGTTGCCTAAACTGGTCCTGGAAAATTTAGACCAGCCTTTGCTAACCTGATGAACTTGAGCATTTAGATTTTAATTCCTATAACAAGTACAACCATTATGAGAAGATGGGTGTTGCTGTAATTATTAAGTACAATGGACTGAAACACTGAAACACTGTTGATGTCCTGGACAGCGTGTTTAACATCACATTAAAAACTTTTGTAGAACTGTGAGGGCATGTTCAACACAAAATAAGTAATTCTAAATGAAAATATTATCAGATATTTAATGCATATATGAATTTTAGCTTGTCTGATATCCTCTGACACTTATACATACTGGTAAACAGATGTGCATTTCTCATTAGAAAAGTCATAAATTTTAATCAGAAACAATGTGCTTAATGTCAACTGTATAATACAATAATATTCCACGGTTTGGTATCACATTTATGCCTTAATGGATAAAATGGATACATCCACATTAAGATCAGGTAGTCCTCAAGTTACAAAAGTTCCTTCAGTGATCATTCAAAGTTACAACAGCACTGAAAAATTGACTTATGACCACTGTTCACACTTATGACCATTGCAACATCCCCATGGTCACATGATCAAAATTCAGCTGCTTGGCAACTGACTCAAAATTATGATGGTTGCATTGTCGCAGGGTTGTGAGATCCCATTTTGTGACCTTCTGACAAGCAAAGTCAATGGAGAAGCCAGATTCACTTAACAGCCATGTTACTAACTTAACAATTGCAGGGACTCACTTAACAATGGTGGCAAGGGAGGTCAAACAATGGGACAAAATTCACTTAACAACTGTCTCACTTACCAACAGAAATTTTGGGCTCAATTGTGGTTGTACGTTGAGGACTACCTGTATAAGCATGCCCTGATAAACAATCTTAAATGGACCTTACCAAGTGTCCAAGCGAAGTAGTATTTGGGCTTTGAGGCTTGCATGACCACATATAGAAAACTAAGCCTTGTCAAGAATGAAGATTGGTTCAAAAATTGATCGTGAACAATGTAAGTGGCTGGGAAGGTCTTGGTAAGCGTCAAGAACACCACCAGAGATAGAAGAGTGATACCAAGTTTCTGCAGGATGGCTCCCTACAAAGGAAACAGAATAAAATATCGGTGTGATTACATCTGAGAGAATAAAACCTTAAAAAAAAAAACCTAAGTGTTTTAAGAAATGAACTAATGGAAGTACGACTCATTGTCTGCACTTCTGGATTATTACTATTAAAAATGATATGATCTCTAGCTGTGGAGACAGCAGCACTGCCTCTAAACAGCCACAGCTGGGGAACATACGTACATATAAACATAAGCAAGTCCTCCTTGTGAGTTTCTCATAAGTTCCTGGTCTCCCTACTAGAGGAACAGAGTGCAGGACGTGAAGGTTTTTTCTTCTAAACCAGGAAAGCTCTTTTTATATTTTTATCATAAGTGAGACTGTTTATTGTCAAAACAATTTTAGCATTTCAGAATAAAAGTTTAGCATTTTGTGGCTTACCACTGGAGAAGGATCAAGAAATCTATCGTCACTCCTCTGTTTCCAGCTGACCTTTAATAACTTCACCTGCACGTGTCTCCCTTCAATGAAATCTATATAATCCTTAAAATTGCTGCATGGGCCAGCAATTATACTCATGAAGTTGAGCTGATAGCTCAGATACTCCAATAAGGAAGGTCTTGTCCTGTCAAAACAATAATGAATAGATGCATATATGTATATTTCAAATATTTTTTGGGAAAAAAAGTAAATATTAAATGTTTAAATAAATGACAGTTTTATTTTAAACATAGTTCAAAAATCTGAGAAAGAAAAACTACTGAAACATATAATAAATTTACAAGACACAATTGTTTAGAAGATATGTCAAAAGTGAAAATTCTCCTATAATGTCATTTGGAGATTGATTATTTCATGAATACAACAATGTGTGCAGTCAAGAGAGACCACGTCCACTAGGACTAGGTTATCTGATTAGGTAATTACATAGGTATTTGTATACGGACCTATATTAAAATATTTTCAATTACATGTGCAATTTCTATTCTCTCTGTCTACCATTTCACTTCTTGCTAAAGCACACATGAAATCCTTATCTATAAATGCCTTTTCTGCAATTGGGGTATTGCAGAAAACCAGGAACATAGTACAATGACTACGGTACAAGTTTATTCCACTCTAGCTCTCTACAAGAATCTGAACTACTAACAGTCAAGGCAAATTGGCGGTAGTTAAGAATCAATGGAATTCAAGGTTGGCTAGACTTAGATCTCTTGCGGGCACGAAGGGATTCCAAACTTATGACATGCTTGACCCCTCCCTTGGGCTCAGCCTGGTCATCTCTTACAATTTGTTTAAATAAGATGCATGATGCATATATAGAAAAATAAAGCTAGAATTCAAAATATCCTTTTCAGACTCTAATAATACATGACACTCAGTTTAAATATTTGTCCATGTGTCATAGTTATAATGGGAGAAAATCAAGTAAAAATCAATCCTATTCTTTATATATTTAGATCATGGAAAAGAGTCTTAATAAGGTGAAATTTTCTAGAAATGTTCTAGATCTCAAGAACATAAAATAATAATTCCAGAATTTAAAAGTGCATGGATAATTATTTACATTTCATTAACACTAAATAGAAATTAACAGAAGTAAGCATCTAAGAAAACCCAGCTATTAGATTTTTTAAAATTGTTAAGTGCCACTATATTTTCTTACTTTATAGCAAGCTGCTTCTGTTCAGAAGTTAGATCTTCAGCTTTTTTACCTATTCCTATAAAAAAGACATAATTAAAATTTGCAAAAGAGAGGCAACTATAGACAATAAAATTCAATTCTAATCAAAATTCATACATCAATAGATGCTGCATCTAACATTTATTTTTTGAAAGACTCAGAAAGGGGATCTGGATTGTAGAAACTACTTTAGATGATTCCTAGAAATTATGTTGGCTTATGGATAAAGAAATGTGTGATATATACATTTATTATAAACTTATATTAAATGAATTTTCATAGTTCTTCAGATTAGGAATTGTAGTCAGCAAGGCACTCCAGTTATCCCAACAATCTTCTTATCGGACTCTAATTTCAGAATAGGTGAAGAAATACAACTCTTAGTAGCATGTGTGTTTTTCTGCCAAAGGTGCTAGGCACTTCCAGGGACCTTTGTTTAAAAGAATAAATAAGCGAACGGTAGCTACCAACAGTAAGGGTAGACCGTATTACACATTAGTGTAATAAAATAATAAAAAGCAATTTTACTGTTCCTATAAAATGAGATGAGATTAACTCTACAGTTTTATATGAACATATTAAAAGAAAGTCTCATTGAATGGACTTCTGAGCAAAATATAGGAGCATATAGGAGTCGGGCTTCAGACCAGGGTACAGCACGGAAACGGCATTGGTTGCATTGGTTGATGATCTCTGGAAAGCTCGGGACAGGGGTTGCTACTCTGTCCTGGTCCTATTAGACCTCTCAGTGGCTTTTGATACCATCGACCATGGTATCATGCTGCGTCGGTTGGAGGGGTTAGGAGTGAGGGGCACCGTGTTGCGGTTCTCCTCCTTCCTCTCTGACCGTACGCAGTCTGTGTTGGCAGGGGGACAGAGATCGACCTCGAGGCGCCTTGTTTGTGGGGTGCTGCAAGGATCGGTCCTCTTGCCCCTCCTGTTCAACATTTATGTGAAGCCGCTGGGTGAGATCATCCGTGGTTTTGGGGTGAAGTTCCATCAGTACGCTGATGATACTCAGCTGTACATCTCCACCCCGGACCACCCCAATGATGCCCTTGACGTGATGTCCCAGTGCCTGGAGGCCGTGCGGATCTGGATGGGGAGAAACAAGCTCAGACTCAACCCCTCGAAGACCGAGTGGCTGTGGTTTTCTGCATCCCGGTATAGCCAGCTGGCTCCATCGCTGACTATTGGGGGTGAGACCTTGGCCCCCTCAGAGAGGACTCGCAACTTGGGTGTCCTCCTGGATGCACGGTTGTCTTTAGAAGATCATATGACGGCTGTGGCCAGGGGGGCTTTTTATCAGGTTCACTTGATCCACCAGTTGCGTCCCTTTCTGGACCGGGACGCTTTGCACATGGTCACTCATACCCTCGTCACCTCCCGTCTGGACTACTGTAATGCTCTCTACATGGGGCTCCCCAGAATGCGGCCACGCAGGTGATTATGGGAGCGACACGGCGCACCCATGTAATATCTCTCCTGTGTGAGCTGCACTGGTTCCCGGTGGTCTTCCAGGTGCGATTCAAGGTGCTGGTTACCACCTTTAAAGTGCTCCATGGCTTAGGACCTGGGTACGTACAAGATCGCCTTCTGCCACCGATAGCCTCCCACCGGCCAATACGCTCCCACAGAGAGGGACTCCTCAGGGTGCCGTCAGTCAAACAATGTCAACTGGCGACACCCAGGGGGAGAGCCTTCTTTGTGGGGGCACCTGCCCTCTGGAATGAATTGCCCCCGGAGATTTGCATGATCCCCGACCTACGTACCTTTCGCTGTGCCCTTACGACTCTATTGTTTCAACAGGCTGGGCTAGCTTAGAAAATGAATTTTAATTGGGTGTTTGTAGTTTTTTTAATATAAGGGCCAAATTTTTAATATATTTTAAACTGTTTTTAAATTTTATGGGTATATGTTGTTTTAGTATGGCTGTACACCACCCTGAGTCCTTCGGGAGAAGGACGGTATAAAAATTTAAATAAAAAAAAAGTGTGATGTAAACAGAATGTTTGATTCTTATTTGGACCTACATTGTCTGGTGGTCCATCAATGTCCTCAGGCATTCAGAACAGAGGTGGGTTTCAGCAGGTTCTGACCAGTTCTGGAGAACCGGTAGCGGAAATTTTGAATAGTTCGGAGAACCGGTAGTAAAAATTTGATTGGCCCCACCCCCATCTATTCTCTGCCTCCCAAGTCCCAGAGGAAATGGGGATTTTACAGTATCCTTCCCCTGCCATGCCCACCAAGCCACACCCACAGAACCGGTAGTAAAAAAAATTGAAACCCACCACTGATTCAGAAGTTAGAAATGGCTTTTTTCCAAAAAAAAAGATTGTTAAGCAGAGAATTAAGTCTTTCAGGAAATCCAGGGCTCCAGAGTAGACTAAGAAGTTGAAAAAAACATAATGGAAGTAGAGAAGTCCCAGACCCTTCCATAAAATTACCAAGAAAACTGTATCAATATGGTAATGTTATCTCTCCCAGGAGCCAGTCTCAATCTGAGGGAAATTTTAATTTTTAATCTTGTGTTTAAAAAAATAGTTAGACTCAATCTAGTTTGTTTGAGTAATTTTGGATGGGTCAAAAGTTCACATTGTAGATCACTGACATGACACTGAAGAGTGAAAATGATTTAAATCCTCCTCTCCCCCCCACCTCCAAGAATTCCAGGATCGAAATGCTCTCTTTTATTCCAGTCTCTTTCCTTGTAATACAGGTAAGGCACAACGTTTCAAAACACTGTTAAGAGAATGTTAAACCTACAAATGTTCATTCTAAAATAAATATTGATACTTCTTCTCTCAAGTGGAAAACAGAATTGATAGCTATTTATGTGGAAAGGGTCTATCCAGCTTTTAAACTCTTCCATAACTAACAAAATCATTTAATTGGTTAAGGAATAGGTTGTTTGTTTGACAATTTATATCTTTTCCTCCAGGAGTTATATGGGGTGCACCAAAGTCATTCAGATAGTTTCCATGGTTGAGATTTGACAAGGAATTGGAGCTCCTGAGTCCTTGTGAGTCATTAACTACCACACTTTTTTTTTAACCCCTCCATCAATATGACTCAGTCCATCAAAACAACTAAGTTTGCAATTTCTGAAAACTTTCTTATGATTATTGGTAATGTTTTCAATTTTATTCTATTTGTAAAAAATAGAACAGATAAGGGTTAAATAAGCAAAACTGTCCATAGACTTCAGGGTTTTTTAGATTATTATTACCAAGCCTTAATTGTAACAAGATGACTTCAAGATCTTGGCAGAGACAACACATACTGACTACTTTTTCCCCAAAAGCTGCCAATGTCTATTTAGAGACTTTTACACACAAAATGGAAAATGGAAAAATCATCTTCCTTACCATCATGAACCTGGAATGCAAGAGTTGTGATCTTTTGTGTTACAATCATCAATGGGCTGTAATAAAATGCAGAAAGATAGCATTTTGCATGCTCCAATGTGTTGACATTTTTCACCTTAATGCATTCTTACGATTTAAACAAGCTGCAGATCAAATATTTTTGTACCAATTCCCATCAGACACAGATAACGTGGCAAAGACAATGGATTATAAGAATTATTAAAGGCCAGGGTACCCAGAAATGATCAGAATGTCTCCCTGTGGTCACCAGTATATATACAGATTGTGTTCACACAGCACAGGAAGATGTAATTTGCTTAAGCCTGGGTTACTGACTAAACCACAATGAGTTGCATTCATATAACCATCATAAATCATAGTTAACAAACTCTCTTGTATGGATGACCACCCCCACCCTATTGGCCTTCTGAAGACTTGGCTTTTCCAGGCCTGGGGCCATTGATCTCGCTGTTGCGATCTTGTGAGATCCGGCCATAAATGGTATGAATGGGTTTTAATATTTTAATTTTTAAATGTTTTTATAATGGTTTTTTTAAAATATATAGTAAGCGCTCTGAGTCTTATAAATTAAACTAATAAATAAATAAATAAATAGTCACACAGTGTACTAAAGCAAAATTGAGCCAGCTCAACTATGGTTTAACAGCTTGTATGAGCCCAGCTATACAGAATTATTTGTATCACGACAATAATCTAAGTTAGACAATATCACATAGTAGGTTTCATATGTGTCTGAAAAAGTGAAACCTGTGTCTTCCCTATTCAGAACTGATATTTGATATGGGTTTGAAATTCCACAAGCTGCAATACTCATTGGGAATCTATCATTTTGTGCATATTTCTTCCCTATAAACACGCTTACTGCAACGATAGTTCAACAGTAGCAAGACCTTCACTTCCTGAAATGGGAATCTTACAAGGCTACTCTGAAGACTGTTTAAAAGTTACAAGCTGTATACAATGCGTGTATTTGCTATATGGCAAGGAGGGCAAACAATTAAATAATACCTTGTTTTGTTGGTAGCATTAAATGCATAACTTAATATAAATGTATACATTATACAATTTTAAAAGAGTTATATTTTAATGCATGCGCTTTCTTGCTTTAGGAAATTTGTTCTGAACAGTTAACATTGCACAGTGGTGGCAAAACTACAAGGTTTGTATTTGAAACAGCTGTTCAGCAATAGGTTGATTACATTCCTTTGTCAGCACATCCTCTTGATCAATTACTTCTGTGTTTAAACACACAGTTTACAAGTGGAGCCAATTTTGTAGCAAATTCATTACAAGTTGATCTCCAGGTACACATAGTTCAAATGACATTGTATCTTCCCAAATGTGCATGCTTACGGTATATAATTAACAAGCACTGTAGCTTGCTTTGCAGAGACACAGTATAATGAACTTAATCTGTGCACTTTCAGCTAAACACCAGAATCTAAACAACAGCCAAGATATTAGTTTAACTTAGACAATTCTCTGTGTCAGTGATTCCTAACTTTAATTTCTCATCTGTGAGCTAAGATAACAATGTTGTGTGAAGAAGAAAGTATTACACATATATTAAACAAGAAACTACCCTAACAACAGCACCTAACACTGTGAGTGGGGTGATCATTTTCATTTACTGTACTTTTTCTACTACTACCCTGTTTCTCCCAAAATAAGACATCCCCTGATAATAAGCCCAATCGGGCTTTTGAGCTCATGGCAATAAGGCCAAGCGCTTATTTCGGGGTTCAAAAAAAACTTATTTTGGGGGGAACATGATAGAAGCAGTGAATTTCAAAACTTAGTAGCAGAATAATAAATGCTGAATAATTCTAATTCAAACTCAGCAGATAAGATTTGATGCTGATTCTCCATCATACACATATGTATATATACACACATGCCCTTTAAGATGAATTAAAATTAGAGTATTGTTACTTTTTCACCTCTTTATATATTTCAGTGATTATCTGTGGGGCATACATACAATACCCTATAGTGCCGTCCTGTGGTAAGGAATTGAAACAGCTTGTGTCCAGGATGTGAGGGCTGAGAAGGTATCTGCAGACCCCTCACATCCTGATACAAACTGTTTCAACTTCTCCCCTCGGGATGGTGCTATAGGGCATTTCATGCCAAGACAACTAGACACTGGGACAGATTTTCTGTTGTTCCATTGCTCTGCTGAACATCTAATTCTCACAGTTCTATCTAATAATGTATATATATATCAACCCATAGAGTATGGCTGTGGTATTATTATTTATTCCTTTTATTTGATTATTATTTTCTCTGATGCCTTGTAAGTACACTGAGTGTTTCTGTACTGGAGACAAATTCCTTGTGTGTCTAATCGCACTTGGCCAAATCAAGTATTCAAGACCTTATGGCTGGCTGGTGCGGCTAGCTGCTAGGGGATATGGGGCTGGCCAAAGTATGATTGTTGAGGTTGCAATGGCTGGTATTGTTGAAGGGTAGCACCGCTAGGGAATGCTGTGTCAGGCCTTACACCAGAGAAAGCCCCTCACTCCCTAGTGCCTGCCACAGCACCTACTCTGCAGACCGTATGTCTCTCCTTGTGGCCCACCTGGGACTCCTAATTCTTCCTACATTACGGTCATGCAAGGTCCTCACTTAACGACATGCACAGTCCTGGGCATGTTACCACAGCAACTGGAATTGCCACAATTTCAGTTGCTAAACAATGTGGTCACATGAGGTTGCAGTTTATGACCCCATCACTTAACAATGGAAATCCCAGTCCCAATTGCCGTTGGAACCCGAGGACTACCTGTAAACATAATTTCCAGGCGAAGCTTGGATGAGAATACAGACAGGCCTTGAGTGACGACCATTCATTCAGTGACTGTTTGAAGTTATAGCAGAGCTGAACAAATGATAAATATTGATCCCTGAAGAGCTACCTGCAGTCACATGATCAATGTTTGGGTGCTTTACCGCCCAACTGTGTTTATGACTGCAGGGGCACTTCTAATCCCCCAATCCACTCTTCTGTCCTTCATCTCTGCCCTTTTAGCAACCTGTATAGCAACACTCCTTGGTGGTGGCACTGGGGCTGAAGTAGAGGTGTAGGGCCTTTAGCAGTCTCAGTGACTACCACTGACCCTAGGCATCAATTTTAGCCCCAGGGTTGCCAGCACCATCGAGAAGTCTGGCCTCAAGCCTTCCGTAGCCATGGAATTATTCCAATGGAAATATTTGTAGTTTCAGTTCAAGTTTTGTCTTTATTCATTTATGAAAGTTTTGATGCCTTTCCTTCCAATACTTTTGAGATTTCTTTGTGTGATTACCACATGTGGCAAAATCGTTTTTCTTTTAACATTTCCAATATTGGTTGTTATATGATTTGTAAGTCTTAGATCTCTGTCGATTTAGGGACACTTTCCCAACCCAACATTCTTGAAATATATCCACCTATGCTGCTATGGAATTAAAGGCTTTCTGACCCAGAATATCTAAAGGAAATGTTCCCATTGCTGGCAACAGCATTTCCAAAACTCCTATCTGAAATATATTAGGCTTATTGTACAGAATGTATTTTCCACAATCCTTGATAAGTATGTTTACCATAAATTTGCAACTGAAACCCCTGGAATCGTTAGATTCAAAAGATAAAGGGCCAAGAATCCTTTTGACAGGTCTGATGAAGATGCATACTGAAATGCCATTTTTACTGTACAACCGTTAAAGTTGTAGGATTTTGCTGATTAAGCATGCCTTTATACAGTTGCAAGAAAAAGTATGTGAACCCCTTGGGATTACGTGGAGTTTTGCATGAATTGGTCATAAAATGTGCTCTGAACTTCATCTAAGTCACAACAATAGAAAAACACAGTCTGCTTAAAATAATACTACACAAACATTAGATGTTGCCATGGTTTAATTGAACATAACATGTAAACATTCACAGTGCAGGGAGGAAAAAGTATGTGAATCTTTGGACTTAATAACTGGTTGACCCTCCTTTGGCAGCAATAACCTCAACCAAACGTTTCCTGTAGTTGCAGATCAGACCTGCACAACGATCTGGAGTAATTTTTGGACCACTCCTCTTCACAAAACTGTTTCAGTGTAGCAATATTCTTGGGATGTCTGGTGTGAATCGCTCTCTTAAGGTCATGCCACAGCATTTCAATCGGGTTGAGGTCAGGACTGGGCCACTCCAGAAGGCTTATTCTGTGCTGTTGAAGCCATTTTTTTTGTTGAATTACTTGTATGCTTTGGGTCATTGTCCTGTTGCATCACCCATCCTCTGCGGAGCTTCAGTTGGCGGACAGATGGTCGTACGTTTTCCTGCAAAATGTCTTGATAAACTCTGGAATTCATTTTCCCATCAATGACAATAATCCATCCAGGCCCTGAGGCAGCAAAGCAGCATGATGCTCCCTCCGCCATGTTTTATAGTGGGGATGAGGTTTTGATGTTGGTGTGCTGTGCCTTTTTTTCTCCACACATAGTGTTGTGTGTTCTTCCCAAACAACTCAATTTTGGTTTCATCTGTCCACAGTATATTTTGCCAGTAGTGCTGTGGAACATCCAGGTGCTTTTTTGCAAACTTCAAACGTGCTGCAATATTTTTTTTGGACAGCAATGGCTTCCTCCGTGGTGTCCTCCCATGTACTCCATTTTTGCTTAATGTTTTCCTTATTGTAGATGTGTCAACACAAATGTTAGCATGTGCCAGAGATTTCTGTAGGTCTTTAGCTGACACTCTAGGATTCTTCTTTACCTCATGAAGCATTCTGCGCTGTGCTCTTGCAGTCATTTTTACAGGACGACCACGCCTAGGGAGAGTAGCAACAGTGCTAAACTTTCTCCATTTGTAGACAGTCTGTCTTACCGTGGACACATGAACATCAAGGCTTTTGGAGATACTTTTGTAACCCTTTCCAGCTTCATGCAAGTCAACAATTCTTGATCGTAGGTCTTCTGAGAGCTTTTTTTTGGGAGGCATGGTTCACATCAGACAGTGCTTCTTGAAACCAGTAAACCCAAAACAGGTGTGTGTTTTTAAAGGGCAGGACAGCTGTCAGCAACACATCCAATATCATCACACTGATTGGAGTCAAGGTTGGCTCACTCCTGGCTCCAATTAGCTCTTGGAGAAGTCATTAGGCTAGGGGCTCACATACTTTTTCCTCCCTGCACTGTGAATGTTTACATGTTATGTTCAATTAAACCATGGCAACATCTAATGTTTGTGTAGTATTATTTTAAGCAGACTGTGTTTTTCTATTGTTGTGACTTAGATGAAGTTCAGAGCACATTTTATGACCAATTCATGCAAAACTCCACGTAATCCCAAGGGGTTCACATACTTTTTCTTGCAACTGTATGTCTGGAACAATGGAAAAGATGAAGTGCTCCAACTGGTCAAATATTTAAACAAAGAGCTCTTGTCAAACCTCTTCCCTTTGTCTGAATTATAAACAGTTGTTAAAACTGGGAAAAAATAAAGAAACTTACCAAGATCATCTTCTTATATTAAAAAAGACATTAAAAATTATAAAAAATATAAAACTATACTTATAACTGTATAAAATCATTTTTAAAAAATTACAGAAAGAACCAGGACAACTAATGAAATGCAAGATTATCTGAACATTTTAATCTGTAAGCAGGTAGAAAAAACACTGTATGAAAATGTATTTTAATTAAGATGTTTGAATACATTCAGACTGGCCATAGTTAGTTACTGTGTATAAGTAATCCTGCAAAGTTTCAAGGACTATTTTCAATAGAAGGTTACTAATCCTACCTATGCCAGGTGAGCCAATTAAATTCCATAGCTTTAAAAATGGACTAAATACACTTCAAGAAAAGAGCTGCAGGAAAAGAACATGAATAAAACAGCACAATATTTATTCCTGCAAAAGACACATTATATAAAATACATTTCTAATTTTTGAAACTGTGGCGGCGCATTGGTTAGAATGCAGTACTGCAGGCTATTTCTGCTGAATGCCTGCAATTTGGTAGTTCGAATCTCACCAGGCTCAAGGTTGATTCAGCTTCTATCCTTCCGAGGTTGGTAAAATGAGGACCCAGATTGTTAGGGGCAATATGCTGACTCTGTAAACCACTTAGAGAGGGCTGTAAAGTGGTATATAAGTCTAAGTATCCGCCGATAGCCTCCCACCGTCCAGTACGCTCCCACAGAGAGGGACTCCTCAGGGTGCCGTCGGCCAGGCAATGTCGGCTGGCGACCCCCAGGGGGAGGGCCTTCTCTGTGGCAGCCCCCGCCCTCTGGAACGATTTGCCCCCGGAGATAAGAAGGATATCGGATCTTCGGGTCTTTCGCCGAGCCCTGAAAACACTTCTTTTCCAGCAAGCAGGGCTGGCGTGAACCCCGCCCCCCTTTTTTAGTTTTTAATGGTTATTAATTGTTTAGTTTTAATTTGTTAATGGGTTTTAATTTGCACTGTTTTAATTCGGGCCAAAGTATATAATTCTTTTAATTAATTTTAAATTTTGTATTGTTAGGTATTTTAGTTTTGGCTGTGCACCGCCCTGAGTCCACTAGGAGAAGGGCGGTATATAAATTGAATAAATAAATAAATAAATAAATAAATAAATAAGTGCTATTGCTATGGCTATTGAAACAAATAGTTCCAATATTCATCTTCTCGCTTTTGGTCCTATCAGCAGGCCTGATTCATTTGAAATGTAAATATTTACTAAAAGACTGGAAGATTATTTCCCTCACCAACAATTTAAAATTCATCTAGTTCCATCATCTACATATCCATTTTGACATATTATTAATTAAAATAAATCATATGATACTGAATTCCTCTGATTTCTATTTACTATAGTAAAAAAATATGTAGTAGTATTACTTACCCTGAGAAATCTGTAGTGAGAATACCATACTGGAATATATATATTCGGCTAATATGGCACAGGGTGAGGTATCCCATAGCTACCAAAAAAGAATACCTAGAATCATATGCATTGATAGTATGAAACACTTTAGCCAAAATACTGTAATCAAAAGAACTGTAAGTACAGTAGAACCTGGCTCCCAATCCAGCTATTTATTTTGCTTTGCTGTATTTTAGGCAGCAAATTTTCATAATTCCTTATGGCTTTCTTATAATCTGTGGGTCTATAAACTATAGCTAAAATATAACCAATCTCAATAAAAAATAGTTTTTAGCCATCCTGTGGAATTGATGCCTTGATTTGGTCTATTTGGTGGGACTGACATCAATCTTGTGAATCTGATTGTGCTATACCTCCTCCTCCTTAGAGTTCAGTGAATTAGGAAGGTGTCTGTCTGAGCCATTTCAAAGTATTTTTTGCCTGTTGTAGACTTAAAGAGTCACCTTATAGGGGAGGTGTGTGACACATGTATATTTAATAAATAAGTAAAAATATACAGCATTTCAACCCATCACTCTGGCTTTGGATGTTGTACATCTCCATCGAGGTAATCTTCTTTGCTCTTTGTAATAAGTGCATTTAATCAGTACTCCACAATGCCTTAAAATGGCAGAAATAAGAGGTGCCACAAGACAAGAACACAAGGTTACTGACAATCAGTAAAGGAACATAAAGAAACAACAACATTTAAAAATATTACAGGTTTTAACACTTACGATAGACATACAAACTTACCTATGAATGTTGGCAGTACTGGCCATGTTCATGATGAAATAACTTATCATCACTAAAGTAAAAATATGGATGGAGTACCTTGGAAGAGAAGAAGAAAAAGAAATTCCACTTTCCAAAGTCAGTAATAGCTAACAGACAACAACACTTTTCTGAATTAACTAAAAGTGAAAGACTCCCTGCAGATTTTTACTCCACTAATCATTGCAGAGTCTCTCTGTGTGTGTGTGTGTGTGTGTGTGTGTGTGTAGGTGTGTGCTCATATCTGGTTCAAGACCATTAAACCAGTGCCATCTGAAGATATTTACATGATCGTGTGGCCAGCATGACATCATGGAACACTTTTACCTTCCCACCAAAGTGATACCGATCTATCTACTCACATTTGCATGCTTTCAACTGCTAGATGGGCAGGAACACGAGTTCACCCCATCATGTGGCACTCGGATCTCGAACCTGGGCTGCCAGCTTTCCAGCCAAGAAGTCCAGCATCTTAACCACTGAGCCACACACCACCTTAAAATTAACTAAAAGTTATGTAGAAAGAATCCAGTCATGAAAATCCATCTGAATCAGTGTTTACTTTTTTTTTTAAAGTAAACTCCTTTACTCTTGCTCTCCTCCTCTTAAATCACAGACTGAATACATGCTTCTTTCTTGGAAAATGTACCTGCTGATAAAAGAGCCTTGATGTTTTGTTTTTATAATGTTACGGTTGCCCAACAGAATGTTTTACAATTCCCAGCATACAAGCTACTCAATTCATAGTCACAGTGAATAGAAAGTTAGACAGGAATGACTCACCAACCAAAGCAGAAGAGGGCAAAATATATTCCCAAAATTGTGGCAAATGCATGACGAACACTGGAGTTGGCTTGACTAGGCCTTAAGTACAAGCGAAACCAAAATGCAGCCAAGAGTGCACAAAGCTGACAAGCAACGAAATTGACCTAAAGGAATATGAAAATAGGTTGGAATCTCTCATAACGATTAGCAAGAGAAAAAAATGACATAAAATCCTGGAGAGGTTGTAGGAAATCACAATGATCATTCTCCTTTAATGAAGTGGGGAGAAAGGAAGTACTATGTTTACGTGTATATATAAAGCTTCGCAACACTGCAATTGAGTAAATTGCCTTTGATGTTTACTTCAAGCAAAAGAAGCTTTTGCCTCCAATCCAGTTTGGTTTTAAAAATCCAGACTTTTAGGTTAAATCCAGACTCACAGTGCAGTTCTACATACGTTTATTTAGACATAGATCCACTAAATTCAGTCGAGTTTGTAAGCTTTTTAGGAGGAAGGCAAGTGCTTTCTAAAAACATTTCTTTGAATTCAAAGGCAAGCAAGAAAATTAGCCAAATTAATTCCAAAGATTTACTCAAAGTAAATTAATAGAAGCACTCTGTGGCTTGCTATTACAGAATCAAATTTGCAGAATTAAAGACTGGAATACAAACATTCATATTCCACTTGGGCAATTTCCCATGAGGTTTTCATGTGCTAAAATAAGTCATCACCAACAAACACATACACAAGCTTTTCTGTTCTCTAGAACTCTTCCCTGACAAAATAAGCAAGGCATTATGACTTTTTTTTCTTACTTCATTATTTTTCCTCTTGACATTTTTGCAATATCTTGCTTAATGAAAAGGTCTGAGAATTCAAAAGGCTACACATACTTCAGTTGGCTTTGCTTTAATGGGATAGGCATTTCAAGCCATATCTAGCACAAAACTTTGCTAAAATCAGAATATATAGCTATGATACACATAATGTAACAGAGCTTATTTTAGAAAATGACAAACAATTGCCTGCTGAAGGCAAAGCAACCAGATGAATAAATTCTTTTGTAGGATATTGGTTATTGTGAAATAGAAAAGCATAATCTTTTTACAAAAATAGTAAAACATGTATTTATTAATATGCATCTTATTTAAATTAAATTGAAATTGAATACTTTATTTGGCCAAGTGTGATTAAACCCACAAGGAATTTGTCTCAGATGCAGAAGCTCAATGCACATACAAAGGAACATCATCATCATCATCATCATCATCATCATCATCATGGGAAACATTATTTTGTTTTGTGTATATGATCTGTGTTTTGTACTATATCACTAATTTTATCAGTAAATTCTACTCTTTTCCTACTTTAAATATCCCACAAAGCTCCTGAGATTCCAAATTGAACATTGGAACATCTCTTTTTTCATAGACCACCTACTGTGAAGCAGATAAAGGAGTAATTTACCTGCCAGGGGAAGACAAGACTGGTTATGAAGTCCATAAATCAGCACAATATGAAATAGGAAAGTATTTCAGTTAACCTCTTCCAAATTAAAGAGTAGATTTGAAGATTCTTTCACATGACAGTCGGATATTGTTATACGTAGTCTTCTATATGACGGTTGAAGAAAATGATGGCTTTGATATAGACAACTTTTTCTCCGTATCTCGATATTACTAAGATATTTCTGATTATTCTGTTTTAAACAAGGAAACTCTACTTCTGACCTTTGAATCAATCTCCTCCTGGGGCACAAACATATGGGAAGGGTTCCTTGTGTGCTTGGAGATAATTATCTTATGGGGAGACTGGTCATTACTTGTCATCAGTTATAAGCGTTTACTTGGTCCAAACAAACTTCTTGGAATATGTAGGTAAAACCTCATGCAGTTTCTCTCTGCTAAATCAAATTCAGTTTTGAGAACCGCAAAAGTAAACCAAGCATCTGTGATAATATCTTGTAGGCAGAGAAACTGCCCAATAATCTTACAAAAATCTCTGGAAGAGCATGACATTGTGAATGGATTAATGGAATTTATTTACCAAAAAAATTAAACATATACAGCCTTATTCTACATAATTAAAAAACTAATCTTTATTTCATGATGGAATAACCTTTGGATGGTAATATATTTTCCTCAAAAAGCATTTTATTTAAAAAAATCCGATTTAAATAAAAAAAATCCGATTTATTTATTTATTTATTTATTTATTTATTTATTATTCAAATTTCTATACCGCCCTTCTCCTTTCGGACTCAGGGCGGTGAACAGCCAAAATAAAAACATTTATACATAAAGTACGATTAAAAATAGATTTAAAATAATTAAATTTGGCCCATAATTTAAAATTTATCAATTTAAAATCCATATCAAAATTTAAAACCAACCATAAAATCATAAAATCAAGAGAGACCGGCTAACTGAAAGAGATGAGTTTTTAGGGCCCGACGAAAAGTCCGGAGGTCGGAGATCACTCGTATCTCTGGGGGTAAATTGTTCCAAAGGGTAGATGCCACCACAGAGAAGGCTCTCCTCCTGGGGGTCGCCAGCCGGCATTGTCTGGCCGACGGCACCCTGAGGAGGCCCTCTCTGTGGGAGCGAACTGGCCGGTGGGAGGCTATTGGTGGCAGAAGGCGGTCCCGTAAGTACCCTGGCCCTAAGCCATGGAGCGCTTTAAAGGTGATCACCAACACCTTGAAGCGCACCCGGAAGTCCACCGGAAGCCAATGCAGCTCGCACAGGAGAGGAGTCACATGGGAGCGCCCCGTCGCTCCCATAATCCCCCGCGCGGTCGCATTCTGCACCAGTTGGAGCCTCCGGGTGTACCCCAAGGGGAGCCCCATGTAGAGAGCGTTACAATAGTCCAGACGAGAGGTGACGAGTGCTTGAGTGACTGTGCGTAGGGAGTCCCGATCCAGAAAGGGGCGCAACTGGCGTATCAGGTGAATCTGATTTTTTTGATTTTTATCCACCCTGGCTGGGACTCAGAAAAGGAACAAAGGATACTACACAAGACTAAAATTCCTGAAATTCAGTGGATGGATGTGGTCTACACAAAGACCATATATACCACGATAAAAAGGTTTAGAGAAGTATGAGTGCAATTGGTACAAAATCGATTTAATTAGCCATCCTAGCCTTTTATTTCTTATCTTTATTTTACTTAACTACTTCTCTTCCATGCTATGCATACTACTGTTTATTTTGAAAACAACATGGATGTGTATTAAATTCTACTCATTAAAAAAAGATCCAACTGCATAAGACTAAAAATCACTCTTGTCTGAACTAGTTTGCCCTTATGTTTTTTTAAAAACTCCTATAACAATCTACACTTCTGTCTGGTTTATCAGTCAGTACAATCTAGTGAGCCGATTGCTGTTAAAACAGCACATACTTCCTCGTTGCTGAAAGAATACCCATTTCCTTGTTGTTCAAAGAAAGCAAAAAAACCAGCAAGTGCCAGAATAAAAAAGAAAATCTAACATCAGATGACCAGTCTCCGTTGAGATCATTAGGATAAGTTCAGTTTTTTAACAAGCCTTAAGAAGAGCATTTTAAACAGAATTCCAACACAACTACAACTATCTCAGTCTCCTCCCAAATTTATCAGTCCATACAAGACAGCTACAATGGTGTGCACAAGCTAATACATTGCTTCAAATAAGTTTATTTCTTGCAAATGCACTTCTCTCATAGGAGTCAAATTTTGCAAGGAGTTGCAAATAGCCAAAACCAATTGCTCCAAATGAGAATATGCATTTATAACAGAACAGCTCATAAAACAGACTACTGTCAATGGTGCTGTCACACAAAAGAGTTGCTTTGATCTAATAGCTGAAGAATGAGCATCATTCCAAGAATCCATGAAAAATTAGCATAACAATCTGAGACAATCTGTTCATGAAAATATCCAAGTGTGGGCAGGTTTAATATATTAATTTTAAAAAAATAAAAGTTGTAAGGACATGGTAAAGGTATTTCATTAAATACTTGTAACAGAACTAAAAGCTCGTTTCTCAGGATTTTAACAAACTGTTGCAATGCAATTGTCACATACATCGTTGCACAATAAATTTGACAACTGTCATGCTGTGGTGTATCATGAGTGTGAATTATGTCAAAACTGCATACTTGTATTTTGGAGCAAGTTTTTTTAAAAAAAGAAAAAACCTAAGCTCCTAATAGGACTATAATCAAGGTCACAACTGCTCTACTGTAGGAAGTGGCCACTAAGCCAAAAAATAAAAAATAAAAGCACACTGTTATTTACTCAAAGTCATCATTCATTTTCTGCAAGGATTGAGGCCTAGTGTCCTCTCTGCACCTAAGACTTCTGCTATATTGGCTTTCTACAAATGAAACTTCATACTCTTCTAAAGCCTGATTACAAAGTCAGGTTTAGCAAAAATAAAAACAATGGCTATTTCAGATTTGGGTGTAGACATTAAGGAAGATGACAGCGATGGAGGCATGCAGAAGCTGTTGACAGGCAAAGGAGGCAGAAACATTTTGTAATTCCACAACAATGAGATAACATGAGGTAGTTCAGCTCCTCAATTCACTTAACTATAACAAAGAGAAGGAAGAGGCACAACAAAATCAGACTTGTGAGATTCTGTAATTACAGCCAATACCAATAAAAGAAGTTTCAACCTTCTGGTGGAGTTGATTTCCTGGTGTGGTGTATCTAGTACGGTTGACACTGAAGACACAAAAAGCCACAAAGCTTGATTAAAGTTCACCATATAATAAGAAGTAAAAGGCAGGCAGCATATTAACCAAGATGTCTGGATTAGTGTAACATGAATAGAGCCTAAGGATATAAAAAATTCTCTCTACTGCTGGTCATATAACACTCAACAAGGTGACATTGCAAACCATGACTTTAGCTAAGTACAGAATCAAAATAAGGAGTTTTAGAAAGCATATTTGATACTGTACATTGTCTTTGTAGTGAAACAAAAGCAATAAAATAAATAAATAAATAAATAAATAAATAAATAAATAATAAATAAATAAATAAATAAATAAATAAATAAATAAATTTCTATACTGCCCTTCTCCTGAAGGACTCAGGGCGGTGTACAGCCTATTAAAAGCACAAAGACAGACATCAGTTAAAAATAAGTAAAATTATTAAATAATTTCGGCTCAGATTTAAAACCCCCAAAATTTAAAACACCCAATTTAAAAATTATTACATTGATAGCCCGGCTTGGCAGAACAGCAGGGTCTTGAGGGCACAGCAAAATACACGGAGGTCGGAGATCTTACGCATTTCCATGGAAGCATTTGTTTCATTACAAGTGGCACTTTATAATCAAGTCAACTGCAGTCCCATGCACATATATTTTGAAGCAAGTCTCACAATACTCAGTGGAACTGATCAGCTTCCTACCTGCCAAAGTATTATAAATATATATTTGCATATACTCTTCAGTTCAGAAAAGAAGGACTAAAAATAAACCTGGGACAAGGGACTTCATTAAAGTAACGACAGTTTTAATGAAGTTCCTCCTCTCCAGAAGTTTTACCTCTCTTCACCTCAGATTAGTCTGAATCTGGATGGTTTTGTCATGAAAAGCCTTGGTAGTACAGGGGTTTAAGGCACCCTGTTATTAAGCTGGTTATTAAGACCAGCTGCCTGCAATTACTGCAGGTTCGAATCTCGCCAAGGCTCAAGGTTGACTCAGCCTTCCATCCTTTCTAAGGTAGGTAAATTGAGGACCCAGTTTGTGGGGGCAATAAGCTGACTTTGTATAAATATACAAAAGGATGAAGGCTATTGCTGAGCACATTGTAAGCCGCCCTGAGTCTTCGGAGAAGGGCGGCATATAAATCAAATTAAAAAAAAAAAGAAAAGGAGAAAAAAATGTATTTACAGCAGTATTTTTTTAAAAAAAACATGTTGCTATTCTTTTACAAAGCAAAATCGAGGCAGATTGTGGATAAGGAAATTGCATATGCGATTAATAATTTTTAAAAAATATATGTTCAGCAGTGCCTTGTGCTGCCACACTCCCTCCCTCCCTCCTTTTTGTTACTATTTCCTGCACTTAATTTGTAGTGTCTTTACCTTTTTCCCCTTCGGCCCTCCTCGTGGTTCATAGACCCAAACTAAATCACATCCTATCCACCTTTGCGGGTGGAAGCCCATCTTTAACCCTCCCTGCAGGCATAAGATTGGAACGCAGGACTTATTTTTGAGTACAACACATGAGGTTTTGTTGCTTGAATGTTATTTTATTTGTACAACCGATTCCATTAAAGCGACGCTCTCAACGTCCTATCAGACACAGGTGCCTCCTTTCAAGCGCCGAGAAAGAAAGGTAGCCTCGTCCCAAAACTTCTAACCACTGATCACCACTTCCCTCGTTTTCTAGCAAAAGGCAGAGCAAAGCACACCCACCATCCTTAATCCCTCGCGCCGGCGATCAGCAAAGGGCCGCTTGGCGTTACCCCTCGCACGCCCTTGACCATTCATTGCAAATCCCAAAGGTCCTTCCCCTCCCCCAAAGGCAACTGGACTTCTTTGATTTGGGATTTTTCTTTCTAGAGAACTGAAGAAGCTTCTCGGAAGAGAAGCGAAACGTTTTCAAAGAAAGAAAGAAAAATCCCCAAGAAAGTCCAGCTGCCTTTTGGAAAAAGCACCGGCGGGGGTGGGGGGGTGTGGGGAAGACAGACAGACAACCTTGACCTGGATGACTTGAGAATCTCCGCAGACGTTCATTGCAAAGGGAAGGCGCGATCAACTAGCTCACCTGCTCGAGGGGGATGCCGAAAAGGTCGCTAACCGGGTGCAAGAGAGTGGAGCCCGTCGTTCTACGGGGAATTCTGCCTGCTTCGGTCATCCTGCATCCCGGCCAGCCACAAAACGCCTTCTTCACTTCCTCCGGACCCAACCCAGCGCTGGAACAGACTCACACAGACACACACAACTCAGCACCAACGCAACCGCGCGCCTCTGGCCGCCTTTCTGATTGGCCTGCTGCCGCTCCCGCCTTGCTTGCTTTCCCCCAGTTCCGCGCACGGCTAAAAGCCCGACGCGAGGGCGAGTCTCAGAGACTTTCGGCCAAAAAGGGAAGCCAGTTCCTCGTTAAGTGGGTGAGGTCCGGGCCGCCGTCCAGATTTTGCGAGGGAGCAAACGCCCCAGGAAGGAGGAATCTGCTCGGAAGCGGCGGGGTTGTGGTCGCTCTGCGCGCCTGCGGCTAGAACCGCCCGGGGAAGGCCATCTTTCCGGGTTTTGGCCCGGAGCGACAAGCTTCACTTTTCTTGCAGCCATTCGGAGCCAGCAAGGCTGCATGTTGGGGCGCTGGAGGGGTTTGGTTTTTTCCCCTCGCGGGTTCAAAAACAGGTCGTGGGGAGGTATGCGCGTAGACACAGCCCTGGTGTCTGTGAACAGATTGAGGTCTGGGGCGGTACAGCCGAATCTTAGGTGTTTCCACGCTCAGGCGTGTCGTGGTCGTGGAGAGCTTGAAGAGTTCCTCTTGAGGCCAAAGCCAAACAGCCTCCGGTCTTTTCCCCGGCTGAGGTCGCTGCATTTAGAGAAGCTGGAATTCCAGTGCTTTTTTTTTTTTCCTTAGTGCAGGCCCGGGGGTCTCCAAACTTAGCAACTTTTAAGAATTCTGGGAGTTGAAGTCCACAATCTTAAAAGTTGCTAAATTTGGAGACCCCTGGTTTAGGTGCTTAATTTCTGAGTTCTGAGGAGAATCTGCTTGTAGGGCTTCCATGTCTGGCCTGCAAAGAGCTGGAAGGCCACTGGACTAGGCTCAGTTTTGATTTTGAAGCCTAGTGCTTTATTTCATTTCTTCAACTTTGATGCCTCACTAAGTTTTTTTGTGAGAACCTTAGGGTGCACTGGTTAAGACATCAGGCTAGAAACTAGGAGACTGTAGTTCAGGTGCTGCTTTTTAGGCAAAAAGGTAGCTGGATAACCTTGGGCCAGTCATTCTTTTTAAGCCTTAGGAAGAAGGCAATGGCGATCCATAAATCTTGACAGGAAAACTGCGGGGGTTGGGTGGGATAGTCTAGGGACTCGCCAGGAATCGGAAATTGGCTTGAAAGTGTCTCCACACACAAACACATCCTCTCATGAGCAGAAATGCTGCCCAAGGCCAGTTCTCTAGAAGTATCCTTTGACTCCTGCTGCATTTATCTACAGATCATTTTCCACAGGCCAGGCAGTTGTAACACAGGTTTTGGTGACTCTAGCGTGCAAATGACAACAGTACATTCCAAATTACAAGATTGCTAAGCAGGTGAAAGGCAAATAATCTGTTCATATAGCAGCTTTTTTATTCATGGGATTGAAGCAGTTTTCAGAGGCAAGTCATGGGCTCATCTAGCTCAAGTTATTGGCTACTCAGTATTTCAGGAACCCCTAAAGTTGCTAGGGGGTCATTCCATGTCAAGTGGTATGGTGGTCCCTGCTCGGCCATCAGGGATTTCGATGAAATTTTCTGTGAACATGCACCCATGTCTCCAATGAACATTGGTAAAGTGTTACATGTGCTGATCAGGGGTGGTATTCACTTACTTTTCCTACCGGTTCGCAAATGTGAGCGCATGATGACCCTATTTTTGGCGTTTTTACAAAAAACATCAACTTTACACTCAATTTGTAAACTATTGGAAAGCAGTAGGAGAATGAAATTTTATATTCGAAAGCCTTGTGTTGCTAAGTTATTACGCACAAAGTTTCACATTTATCATACTTTTCCTTCCAGAGATATAAAAAGCCAAACTTTGTGCGTAATAACTTAGCAACACAAGGCTTTCGAATATAAAATTTCATTCTCCTACTGCTTTCTAATAGTTTACAAATTGAGTGTAAAGTTGATGTTTTTTGTAAAAACGCCAAAAATAGGGTCATCATGCGCTCACATTTGTGAACCGAAAATAGTGTGGCTCGAAAAAAGGTTAGTTTCACCTTTATCATACTTTCCTTCCAGAGATATAAAAAGCCAAACTTTAACCTTTTTTTAAGCCCCACTATTTTCAGCTAACTTTGCTCCAAATTATCTAGATGGAGATCGCTCATGAGAATGTTTTTATTATTTTGTATAATAGAGCACAAAAAGTTGTATAAGATGGCCAAGGTTTGTTTCTCTCAACAAAATATTGCCGGAGATATTATGTCTCAAAGTTGGTGGAACCTCAGAGTCCTACTGTAGAAGGTTGCAGTATGGGGTCACACAAATGCCTATATCTCCGCAAGTATTGCATCAGCACATTGGTAACACTTTACCAATGTTTATTGGGGACATGTGTGCATGTTCACGCAAAATTTCATCGAAATCCATGATGGTCGAGCGGGGCACTTTTCTGGACCACTTGACATGGAATGACCCTAGAGTCGAATTTAGAATTTTCTTCATAAAGAGGATATGATGGAATTTTCTGAGTCTGAAAATGAAAATGGGCCTTGGGTTGGTTTGCTCAATCAGCCATAAAGAGCAGTAGAAAAATATTGCCTTAATAAACTCTTTGAGAAGTGAGGGCAAAGTAACACATGGAGTTTCCAAGGGTTTTTTTTTCCTTTCAAAGAACCCTCATCTCTATAAATTGGGAGTCTTGCTTTCTTGGTTGTAAATCACTGTGGGGCTTAACAAAGTATCATTGAGTACACCATTACTGCTTTTTGGGATATAACTTTGATAAGCTCCATAGTCGCACTTGCTCACTCAGTACCTCCTTATCAGACTTTTGTCTTGCTTCAGTAATATCAGCTTCCTGAAGTCCTTAGCTGTAAATTAATACTGTAATTTTTTGTGTGACTTGTAACATGTGATTAGTGGGCTGTTCATTACCACATAACTGACTTTGTGGTAAAGGATTCTTAAAAACTGTACAAAGAAATTCTAATCTAAGAGCAACAAGGAAAGATGATCAGACTCATACTGTGTATTTCAGAGGTCTTTCCCACTTTGGCACCCCCTAAAATTTGGTGCCCTAGGAGACTGCTTACATTGCCCAGGTTTACAATCAGCTCTGACTAAGCACATATTAATACAAGGTAACAGTAATATGGATGGTGCACATTCTTCATCCCCCAGATATTCTGTACTGTAGAAAACCTTGGCCTTTTTTACTTTGCAGAAGGCCACTGTGTGGGCTTATCTGACTTGGGGAATGGTTCTTTCATTGCATGAGGTTTTAGCAGGAAAACATTGTCCCTTCATGGTAATGGGGAGCATTCGTAGATTTTACTGGGGAGCGGGCAAAGGAATCCATGCTGTGACCCCTTTCAGGAATAGCCAGCCGCATTCACAATACTGCAATCTTACTGTTAGTCTATGATGGTGTTGAGTCAGAATTTATAACTTCTCTTATGTTTCAGTTTTTAGCACATAACCCAGGAGACTGCATGACTTTGTTGTACCTGAGCTAAGAAAAGAAAAGGGAGTGTACTACCTCGCCCAAAGCTCTGATAAATGACCCAATTAACCCACTTGGCTAACCTGAGTGGTTTAGTTAACAGAAGAGTTTGCTTCAGGATTTGGGCTACCTCTAAGAAACAAGCAAAATGCTTTAAGCAAAAGCCATGTCAAAATTTATTTTGCTGTGTACACTTAAGTTTTCTAAATATTTCAGTACAAGCTCAAAAGCTATGTTTTATGGCAGCCTTGACTCTATATCAGGCATGTTTCAGATGACCTCTTGTTTTCCACTTTAATATCTTATAGTAGATCAGTGCCACCTTATGGTCTATGCAGACTATTACACTTGACAGCTAAAATTCTTTTTCCTTTTAACCAAGCAATCTCTATCTCGTGACATGTAAGATTTGCATTTGAAGTATTTATGTTAAAAATATTTCTACAGTTTTACAGAGCCAGTTTGATGTGGTGCTGGCCTAGAAACCAGGAGTATGTGAGTTCTAGTCCTGTCTTACGCACTGAGTAACTTTGGGCCAGTCACTCTCTCAGCCCAACTCACCTCACAGGTTTGTTGTGTGGGGAAAATAGGAGAAGAAAGGAGTAGTAGGTATGTTCGCTGCCTTGAATTACTTTTAAAGTAATTAAGAGATTTTAAAAAGTCAGTAGAGAAGATTGCAAATGGCAATCTGTTTGTGGGGTGCTTGGCAACTGGTCCTACAACCAATCCCATCCCAACCTCTGGAAACTGAAGCAATCAGAAAAAAAGTTTGACCGGAGTGAACAAATGAATATATATATGGAGAAGGCAATCTTTGATCTATCATGGTTTATTTAGGACTTGCTGGAGAGCTCAAGTTGAGCAGGGACAGGACATTTTCAGCAAAAGAAGGTGACTCTGATTGCAAACCTTACGAGAAAGGAGAAATAAATAGTGCCTTGATTGCAGACGATGCAACTAAGGAAATGATGGGGACTTGCTGTACTTACCTTTAAACTATCCATATCACATTTTCTGGAATTATTAGTTTTGGAGTGATTATTAGAGGAGAATAAGCAATCCTTGAACTGCTGGCCCAAGCTTTTCTCTAGGACAGTGAGTGTGTGTGCTTGTGCAGTTAAACTGGAGTTTATAATAACATATATTGTGATGTACATATCCAAAGAATATTAGCCACAGTCTTTTTTGCAAATACAATAATAGTGGGTGGGTAGATAATATATAATGTAATGATGGTAGTCGAAATTAGGGTAAGCATAAACAATTGTTATTTTGTCTTAACATAATTACTTATTAACTAGCTCTCTTGAGAAGTATATAATATCAAAAGCAGGTTCTGAAAGGTTCTGGAGAACTGCTAGCGGAAATTTTGAGTAGTTCAAAGAACCAGCAAATACCACCTCTGGCTGGCTCCAGAGTGGGGTGGGAATGGAGATTTTGCAATATCCCCCCAGGAGTGGGGAGGGAATGGGGATTTTGCAGTATCCTTCCCCTGCCATGTCCACCAAGCCACGCCCACAGAACTGGTAGGAAAAAAATTTGGATTTCACCACTGGTCAAAAGTGAAAGGAATAATCTTATAAGTCATAATCATCCATTTTAAAAGTTTGTTTTAAAGGCTCATTGAAAACCCGAAGCACCTTTTTCTTAAAAAAAAAAAAAAAAAAACAACCCTGCTTCTATTTTTCAGTGAATCATTTTTAGCCCTATAAATATAGCTTTGTATTATGTAAACCAGGTAGTCAATTAGGAGGTATTTCATTATTGTAAAAATGGGTTGAGGTGAAAGCACATTCCAATTTTCACTTGTGCTTCAAAAATCCAGAGAACTGGGAATTTAACATTGAACGTCCATGTGAGATAACCTGTAAAATGTCCTCGTATTTCATAGACTGTTGTGGATTTACAACTCAATCCCTGCATTTACAATTTGTATTGTTCTTCCAAATATAATCTAATATTTCTTGTACTGTGAAATAATTGAAATAGAACCTAAGGACCAACAGCAAACCAACTATGGACACATTGTTTCCTATTTGGTGAGATATGAAATTATATATTAATATCCATTGTTACCCACTTCCAGGGTAGATAAAAATCTATGATTTTTTTAAAAAAATCAGATTTTTAAAATTTAAATCTGCTTTTTTTTATTTTCATCAAATTTATTTTAATAAAATGCTTTTGGAGTAAAAAATCTAATGATAATTTTCTATTTAAGATACATTAATAATTTAGTTTATGCAGCATGAAATGGAGCTTAGTTATATAGCATGAGGCTGTATTTTCTGCAATATTTACATTTTTTGGTAAACTCAATGAATCCAAGCTCTGCAAGCTGAGATAACATGCACTGCATTGATGCATTCACACAATTTCACAGTAACCATGAGATAAATCATAAAACAAAGTTCAGGAATATTCCTTTATCCCATTGTTTTGTAAAACTATATACATTACAAACTGTATGATTGTTTGAAGAGAAATGCATCTGTACCACCAGGCTCTTAAGTGTGAGGAGGAAGGACAAGCAGTAAAATGAAAGTGAAACATCCTAAGCAGCTTATTAATATAATATTAAAGAGCACCTGCCATTTCAGATCCATCATGGCAGCGCCTGTTAGCAGGCATCCACTCCCCTGCTGCCTGCCACGTCCCTCACCCTGTTGTGTCATTGCCGCATCACCAACCATCCCATTAAAGTGAATGAGACTGTCGGTGAGTCAACAGTGGGTCAGGAGGAGGAGCTATGGGACAGAGATGACCATTGCTCTTTAAAAATTATGATTTAAATCAAGTTGATTTAAAGCAAGCCTTTTTACTAGTGATTTAAATTGGGATTTACATCAACTTGATTTAAATCAAATCCACCCTACCCATTTCTTCCCCATTTTTGTGTTAAAGGTAAATTCAGTAGTGCACATTATCAAGGGCTTCTTCATATTCTAGTAATTATGCAAAATATAGGTTATACACTATGTATGCCGTTTGGATACCGTCACATTTGAGCTGCTATGACAAACTTCCTTGATTTCAAGAAGTGTGATGTGATCTATAGGTTCTTTCTGATAGTTATTGGAAAGGAATACTACATTTGTACCAGATCTGTTAGTTCTTTTTTCTGTTGACTAATAGATAATTAAATTAATAGTAAATACCCTGTTTCCGGAAAATAAGACATCCCCTGATAATAAGCTCAAAACAGGCTTTTGAGCGCATGCGCTAAAATAAGCCTCCCCCCGAAAATAAGCCCTTCCCAAAAATATTTAAACGCAGAGCTGGAAATCAGGTAAGACTGCAAGAGAATCCCCATCTTGCTCCACATGCCCCAAAATAATAAGACCTCCCCAAAAATAAGCCTAAGCGCTTATTTCGGGGTTCAAAAAAATATAAGACAGGGTCTTATTTTCAGGGAAATACAGTAACTCAGGAATGAAAGTTGTAGATAAGAGTTTTCATTCCCCTTTTCATTTAGGAAATCACCAGAAACTGGTATTTCTTTTTACAAAAATAAAGCACATAAAGTGCTAGAAACACCTGTAGAATAGGCTATGAATCATTTCCACTAATAAACAAACTTGGTTGCTGTGTGTAAACCACCGTGTCAGAGAAAGAGTAAGCTGAAAATACAGAGATTTCTTAAGATCCAGAAGACATTGCAGATGTGCAGAGGATTTTATTTTTTGTGTTTTAAAAGCAAACAATGTCATTAATCTTTTTCAATGATAACTGTCCATCAAAAAGAGATGCTTCCATAAGAATTAACTCCTGATTCCATCAATCCAAAAACAGGATGGGGTTTTTTTTTGAATTTTTTTTTATTTTTAAACATAACAAAACAAAGCAACCATAATCCATTACAATTACAGAAAGTGTGTTGATTGGTTAAAATTCTTTTGTGCTTAATCTCATTTCCAAAATTACAAGTTATTTAATTTCTCTTATTTGGCAATTTTAGGATGGTTTTTGTTATTGCTCCTTCATGGATGTCCTATGGTTAAAAAAAGAACAGGAACAGTGATGGGAAATGTTGGAAACAGTAATAAAAAAGTTCATTTGTACTGTTTTATTTTTAATGATAAAATTTATTGGCTGCCCATCTTATCACAAGGTAACTCTGGTTGGCTTTAGCCTAAGGCAGGGGTGTCAAACTCAAGGCCCACGGGCCGGAACCAGTCCACGGGGTGCTTAGATCTGGCCTGCGGGGCTGACCTGGAAACAGTAAAGTACTGACCTGCACTTCCTCTGCCAGTAAAAACAGCCTCCCGAGCTCTGTTTTCATTAGTAGAGGGCTGCAGGAGGCCGTCGCAACCAAAAACTGAGTTTACAAGCATCGCACGGCCCTCCCAAGCTCTGTTTTTGCAGGCAGAGTGCTGCAGAAAGCTGTTGCAGCTGAAAATGGATCTCAGGAGCCTGTTTTCGCTGGCAGAGCGCTCAGGCCGCCACAGGCGCCCCTGACACAAGTGACATCGAGCTGGCCATGCTCATCCTGGCCATGCCTCCCCCCCCCCAAAGGTCAAACACAACGCTGATGCAGCCCTCAATGAAATACTCCTGATCTAAGGAGTATTTTGAATTTTGAAAAACAAAATGTTTGAGATTAAAGAAATGGGTTAGAGAAAATGTCATGATATAGCCTAAAGGAACATCATGTAGACAAATCCTGTTACAGATATTTATTTTTATAGCAGTTGTGTACTATACAGGTAGTCCTCAGTTAATGACGTATTTGATATTGGGAAGTCCGAAAGCGATTGTAAAGTGAAAAAACAGACGATAGCACCAATTTATAATCACAGTTCCAGCAGATCCTATTGTGGTTGTTAAGCAAATTGTGCAGTTTGCTTAACCACAATAGGGTGTACTGGAACTGCGATTTTAAGTGCAACATTACCTGACTGACGTGTGACTTCCTTTCCTCGTCAGATGCTGGCAGTGAGTTGTAAATGGCAGTTATGTGACCATGGGACCCTGTGACCATTTTTAAAAGCACACCTGTTGTCTAGCTCCCAAATCACAATCACGTTACCCTGGGGCTGCTGCAACGGCTATAACTTCAAGAACTGGACATAAGTCTCATTCAGCATCATTGTAATTTCAAGTTATCACTGAATGTGTTACTAATCAAGGACTAATTCTCTAATTCCAAGTTTCCATTCTAGAATGTATACAATAATCCTACACATTATTCATAGGATTTTTCCATGTATAGCTTTTACTTTTTCCTCTTATCAATTTTATAGTTTTAATATGTGATAGAAATTGGATATAAAAACATCCTACATCTTAGTACACTAAATTGTTAATGTATATATTAGCCACATGATACTTTAGATCAGCTGGTTATTAGAGACTTGTTAGTCATCTCCCTTTATTTTATTGGTTTTGTTGTTGTTCGTTTCAGTCAGTGTTGATTCCTGGCAACTGCCTGGACAAGTTCCTGAAATTTTCCTGGCAAGATTTCAGAAGTGGTTTGTTATTGCCTGCTTCCTAGTGCTGAGAGAAAGTGATTAATTAGCCCAAGGTCACCCAGCTAACTTCTGGTTTCTATCCCGATGCCTTAACCTCTACTCTAAACTGGCTTTCTTTCATTACTTATAGTGTTTGGAGGTTTTTCCCCCTTTTTCTCTTCTTTTCCTTCTTTTATATTTCCAATGTGTATTTGTATCAGCATTATTTTTCTTTTTTCTTTTTGAATAATAAGGCTAAGGATAGAAATACTAAGATCTACTTTCCAATCATGCTATCTTTCCTTATCCCTGTATAGAATGTCTTCTTGGGTTAGCTGTGAAGCTGACCCCTACGGGTTGATGTATAACATACAACTTTAAACCATATAAAATGAAGCCAATTAGCTTGTCTGTACAAGATCAAGACTGCGTCTTAAGTATGATAGTAGAGGCAGTTCATAATATATTCTAAGACGGAATTTTAAAAGATGCTCAAAAAACCACTGAAATGTTTTCAAGTGAAAAGTTCTAATTATTATTAGCTTAGAAAACTTTATTTTCCTGGGTAAACTATTAGAAAAATAAGCATCAATGTGATCATTGCATAATTCTGTACAGCGGGAAATTGATTATGTGCCAGCAAGTTGTTGCTGATACTTAGTAAATAGGCTGAGTCAACAACTATCTGTTCTGAATCTGGTTCATCATCTCTTCCTACACTGAACTCATCACCACTATGACTGAGTCTATCCACCTTGCTGCTGTTCATCATCTTCTGTTCAAATAAATGGTCTCCTATTTTTTTCAGCCAGTGTCTTGGGAACTTTATTACATACTTTGCACTTTCAGAGCCTTAATTCCTAAATCTGGTATTTGTCTTTTAGAAGGCTGTAGGGCAGAACTCAAGACTTTGGGAATTCCATCTTGTGCTCTCAATTAATTTTAATCAGATCACTTTCCCCTTATAGATTAAATCATTTCACTGTTTTGATTTTCATTTAACTTGTGTTCAGCTTGCTTTGGACACTTTCTGCCAAAAAACCAAATGGCCACTGTGTTTAAGAAAACCCAAACATGAATAATTTGCTAATGAGATCTTGCCAGAACAACCCAATTTTAGTGTTACAACGCAAATAGATAGGGTTTGCTAAAAGCTAGGACAGTGAATTTTTAAAAAGCAAACTCTCAATTTTCATTGCTAATTACAAATCAATAACCAGCAACAAATTTGCTGTGATGACATTCTGTTCTATATATTTTCTTTGTACTGAAACACGCAAAAAATAAACCTTTGATCAATTTGTCAAAAAACACAGTGTTGGTTCAAAGGACACTGATAAGACTATATCTCGGAATCTATAATGAATGTAATCTATTGACCAAATACTCCCCTGCTACATGTTTTTGATCATTAGTTTTGCAAACTGCAATATATATGTTAAAGAGAAACGTGTAAGACACTAAGCTTTTCAAAATATCCTATAATATGTATTTTAATCATGGAGATGGTGTTGAGAAGAGTAAAGGGTAATAAAAGAGAAAGAGAAGAGTAGGAAAGAAAGAATAGATGAATTTAACAATTACAAAATTTCATTTACGTATATTTAGATGATGGGACGTGGATGAGGAACGTGGATTTTGGTTAGTCTCTTCCAAATGGCAGTGGTACTTGCTGAGCTTGGGAATCACAAACCAACTCATGCAGACAAAAGAGAAAGTGTGAGTAGTATTAACAAGGTCCTGTTACAGATTTGGAAATCTAGCATTTAGATAACTCAATGGCCCTCATTGGAAGATCCCAAATCATTGCTGGAAAATAGTGCAGGTATTGTCTAATTTTGTAGCATCCAGCAACCAGGACCCAACTTCTAGTTTGTTCTCAGCATACTCCGAATCATTTCCTGTATTGAGATTAGAGTATGACCCATGCCAGTCAGAGAGAGACATAGACAACAGACGAGCGGTAAAAGGGGTATCAAATATATATACATATACATACATACACACACATATCACAATTTATATATGTACATTAAAAAAAATACAACACACAACCAGGCAGTGCTTTCCAGGACTACTGGAAACACTTTTGTGGATAATTAGCATGGATAATCCCAAAGGGAATGGACTTTGGTTATTCCAGCCTTAAATTTCTTTAAAAATAATAAAATAGGGATGTAAAGTAGGACAGCAGGTGATTGCCCTTCTATACCATGAAGGAAACTTGTTTGGTGGATAGGGTTGACATATCAACAGACACAAAAAGATATTACAAGAAGTATTCCTTTAGGAATTTCTCCCCTAAACTATGGGTGTCCAACCTTTTGGCTTGCCTGGGCTGCGTTGAGTGAAGAGAAATTGTCTTGGGCCATGTATAAAATATAAGAAGAAGCTTCCTTTTTTAACATAATCTTGTGTGAGTGCATTACTATCGGTAATTGTCCAGGGAGACTATCAATTGGACATGCCTGCCTTAAGCTATTTAAATCTTTATGCCTATATTTATCCCATTCCATGGAGACTCCTCCTCCCATTGGCTGGGTTGAACACTAGTTTTCATCTAAGATCAGTTCATCCTTTTTTGCTGCATTTTGATCTATTTTGAAATTACACAAGGAAGACATGACTTGAGGTCTGGTTGACTGAGATGCAGAAAAATCAAGCTTAAAAACAAGGATTCATGCTCATCTGTTGGGCAAGTTCTATACTAAACTTTACTGGTGATTCTTAGCAATGCTTATGAAACTTTTTTTCTAGTAAGTCCCTCTGCGTCAATTAGGGACAACCTGGTTTAGAGATTGGGGCACTTTATAGGAGGCTGTTAGTTTGAAAATACTGTAACTGAATATATTGTTTTCATTAATGAAATGAGGCAATTATGGTTCTGTGGCATGAGGGCTAAGCTTGGTGTAATTCATTTAAACCAAAAAGTGCTGATAAGAAGACCTTGCAAACCATCTTTTCCCTTTCCATTGTATGCAACTTGTCCCCAGCCAAATCACGAGGCTACAGGTCCTATGAATGTCATGTGGACCAGATACTAAAACCAAACCATGGTTAAGATATTCAACTAAGAAATCAGGAGATTGTGATTTCTAAGTCTCCCTTATACAAATTAGTGATTTGTCTTGTCTCAATTACCTGATAGGGTTGCCCAAAATCAAAAATTAAAATAGTAATCCTGGTGATAAAATATTGCAAATTGAATTATTAATAGATTACTACCTTCACTTATAGCCCAAAAACTGTCTCAGCCCAACCATCTTCATAGGGTTATAGTTGTGGAAGGATAGGAAGAGAAGGTAACAAATGTCACCTGAATATCCTGAAGGAAAGATTGACTCTAATAATACATTAAAATAATAGCTGAGAAAATAAAACCAAAATGTTAAAAATGGACTCAAAATTAACTTATCATCTAAAAGAGGGGTCTCCAATCCCCGGGCCGTGGACTGGCACTGGGCCGTGGCATGCCAGCAACCGGGCTGCGCAAAGAAGTGAAACCATCCGTGGGATACAAGCAGCTTGTGAAACCACACCCCCTCCAATCCGTGGAAAAACCTTTCTCCATGGAATTGGTCCCTGATGCCCAACAGGTTGGGGGCCGCTGATGTAAAATACAATCAATATTTGAATTGATATCTGCTTAGATTAATAATTGCATATCTCCTCCTAGCAGCAATGGTAACAGTTACCTCCAGTTTTAGTAAATTATATAAAGCAAGGGTAGGTCATCTCTTAATAAAGAAGAAAATTTAGTATTTGGTAGAAAAGATTCTAGAGTAGGTCACTGAGTCACGTTACGTCATATGAAGTACAATATTGTAGTTATCTATTCTCTCTTGAGGCTGTGCCAGCTCAAGGGTATATTATGCCCCTAGCCCACAATGACCGATGGCCCCATCACTTGCTGTTGCAAATTTGCATTTTTAATTTTGGAAAGAGGGCAGAAATGGCACCCTTAAGCTTTGGTCCCTAGGCCAAGGCCTACCCAACCATAGCCTAAAGCCAGTCTTATTTGGGGGAAGGAATTGATGTATGTGTCTTTCACACATTCTTTTAGGAATGCTACATTTACATAGATTATCTGTCTTATAATCGCAAACATGAATAGCTTTGCTGGATCAGGTCAAGGCACAGCAAATTCCATAATTTTGTTTCTCAAACAGGCCAAAGCACATGTCTTTGGGAGATGGAAACATACGCTTCTCCTTTACAATTGGTATTTGAAGCCATGACTTTTCAAGAATTCTTGACACAGCTGTCATCCATACATTTACCCATTCTTTTTAAGTTTCCCCATTATTGGTTATCAACATATTTTATGGCAATGAATTCCATGGGATAATTGTAGTGTGGAGAAATGCTTTCATTTTTCTGATCTAAATTTTCTCCCAATCAGCTTCACTGATGATCCCTGATCCATGAAGGAAGAAAAATATCTGCATTTCCGTAGCCGTTTTCTAATAAAACCTACTATACAATTTGTTTTTTCACATTTACCAAGACATGGAAGTGACATATAAATTGACTATTCATTATGACCCTAAGATTTTTTTTCCTGATTAGCTCAGATTCCATTTATATACTGTATATAAAAGCAAAAACCATTCACACATTAATCACGAAATCTCGAGAACCGTAAAGCCTACAAACTTGAAATTTGCCACATATGTTCCTCTTGGCTTCTAGGTGCTCACTAACAAAAGGATTTTTCAAAATGACCATCAGAGCATTAGTATTTCCTATATTATTATAACACACTCTGATTATAATTAGTTAGATGTTCTACTCCCCTTCCCAACTTGAAAATAACTCTGGAGAGAATGGGATAGCATAGGATAGACTTTTGTGGGGCAAGCCTCATGGAGAGAAGGGGCTAGAAAGCCTGAGGGAGAGAAGGGGATAGGATAGGAGATGTTTCTGTGGGGCAAGGCTGAGGGAGAGAAAGGGAGAGGAGAGATTTCTGTGGGGCCAGCCTGGGAGAGAGAAGGGGAGAGGAGAGGATCTATGGGGCAAGCCTGAGGGAGAGAAGGGGAGAGGAGAGGCTTCTGTGGGGCTAGCCTGAGGGAGAGAAGGGGAGAAGAGAGGCTGTGGTAATTTACACAGTTTCGTAGCAGAGCACTGGTATTCAGCTAGTCAGTGTATAAATGAAGGAGGGAAGAGTGTGCCCCATGTTACTGAACTGCACATAGCTCACATGTACAATTTTAAAAGATCCTTTTGGAGCTTTTCACAATTGCTCTTGGTTTTCACTACTCCAGATAGTTTGATATCAAGCTGAAGAAAGTTCCAAAGACACACACGAACACAAAGAGGATTGGGGTCAATTATATCCCCTGAAACTTGAATTATAATATCTGCCCCAAACTATGGTAAACCTAATTCAGGTATGTAGGCTCTACTTTGTATTTTTCAGTCTAAATCAGAAATCTATCAAATAGAACCTAGTGCAAATTGCCATTAATTCTGAGTCCACCAACTGTTTGAATGCTAGAAAGCAATTTGTCCACAGATCTTTCAAAGAAAATGAGTTTTTTTTTTTTATGCTTAGTCATTTAAGCAATATAATTTGAATTTGTACTTACAGGGCATAATTTCGCTTCTGCTATTAGCAATCGAAAGTTTTTAGTGATCTACCGACAATGGTCAGATACCTATCAGATGACCAAAGGAAAGGGAGGGGTAAGTCTTGTAGGTCATTAAAAGTTTAATTATGGCATAAATTACAATATTCTTCAGGCAGCCGTTCCAGTTTAATTTCTTCCGAATCGTAGAATGGATATCGGCGATTTTGTTTTTAATACCGCAGCAATCCACTGAGTTGTTCCACGTCTGTGACTCATTTTGAGTGCAAACCGGTAAAGCAGGAGAAAACTTCGGAAAGGAATAAAGACGAACGGTGGGAGGCTCGGCTTTAAAAGTCCGGAATCCCGGCATCTCGAAAGGGAATCCCCCAACTAATCAACCAATCGGCAAGGACAATGCAAATCAGGGCAACCCCGTGCATTTATAATCCAATGAGAAACTGGCAAAGTGTTCAAGACTCTCCCGATTGGGAGACCTGGCAGAGGGAGTAGACCAATGAGTTCACGATCCAGGCTCGGCACGCTGAAAGGGCGGGGCTATGCAAATCTGGTTTGAAAAGCGAGCGGGAAATCTGAGTTTCGCGGGAGGCTCTTGGCGCGTAACCCTTCTCCCTTCTCTTTATTCATTGTCAGCGGCAGCTGCCGCTGCTTCCTGGAGCCATTTTCCAGCTAGCCCCACACAGCGGGAGTGGCCGCAAAATCCATCCGCCGCATCTGCCCATAATGCGGGCTCCTTCGCCTTAGCAACGTCGTCTCCTAAAGCTGGACCCTTCCCCGGGATCCGCAGCCTGGACCATTTCGAGACGGGCCCGGGCCTTAAGTAGCTAAAGACTCGGGAAGGCCCGGGGGGAAGGGGTGGCGAGCGAAAGGGGTGGGAGGAGACTCGGCTCCGGGTGCAGATCCACCCAAGAAGGATGCGGAGGGGACTCCACCCGCACGGCCTCCCGGCTTGGTCGGCTTCACCTCCCATGGATTCCGGAGGGAGCCCCGCGGTTGCCGTCAGCCTCCCAGCTCGTTTCGCTCCTGCCGCCGCCACCAGCGCTTTCATTCAGTTGCACAGCAGTTCCGGGGCATCCGCGCTGGGAGCGACTTGGGGCTCCAGCTTTCCCGGGGCTGATTGTGGCGCGGCGGAGGGCGCTCGGCCTAGTCTCGTGAGCGGCGGAGGCACCTCCTTGTGCTGCACCCCGCACGGGCCCGCCGGACGGGTGGTGCTGGTGCATCCCGCCAGTGAAAGCGGAGGCCGATCCCTGGTAATTCCTCCTTCCCAGTCTCTGGGGGCCGAGTTTCTTTTCTGCGCTGCGGGACGGGGGTGCGTTCCCTGAAAGAAGGGTGCCGTGGCCGCTTTTATATGCGACGTGTCTCCCCGGTGCCATAAACTTTTTATCTTTTTTCTTTCCTTTTCCCCCGGCGGGAAGCCACCATGGTCCAGCAGCAGGGGGGCATTGGGCACAAGTAGGGCGTCCCCAACTGATTGAAGTAAATCTCGGGGGTGGTAGTTATCCTCCGATTAAGGTGGGTGGGTGGGGGGGATTACTGGGGGAGGGGGGCAGCCTCCTTCCCTTGCCTTAAGGCAGGAACAAAGAGGCCGGCGTTGCGAGCAGCGCCCTGGCACGGGAGAACTAAGAATCTGGCGGCGTGGTTCGTGTGAATGCGCCAGAAGGCCGGCCGGGTTTCGACCCTCCTCTCCCCGTCGGTGGGGGATCAGGGTCTGAGCAGGCAGCATGGCCGTGGGGAAGAGGAAGGTTCTCTGTCCCGCTGGTCGCTTTTGCGCTTCACCCCCGGACTCGGTGGTGACGTTTCGCACACGTGCGCCGAGGCCGCGTTTGTGACTGGGAGCCGGGTGAAGGAGGGAGAGAGAGAGAGAGAGAGGGAAGGAGGGGGCGCTGATCCGAGCGGGGGGGAGGGGGGACACACCAGAGCCTTCCTCTGGCCTGAGCAACCACACAGAACTGCACACATAACACAACAGGGTGCGCGCCTGTGCCCGCCTCGCCGCCTCTCTCGCCCACAGACACGCGGCCCTTCCCGATTCTCAACTCTTGGAGCTGTCGGGAAGGGGGAGGGGGGGCATTGTTAGGCTTTGGAAATGCCCCTGCAGCAGGTAGGTTAGGGAAGCGGTGGGGGGGGGAGTTGGGGGGCTCGTGGGAGGGGGGGGCAGTTAAGGTGCTGCCTGCAACAGTCGCTCCCCGAAGTGAGCAGATTCCGCTCGCCCAACAGAAATTCCCTCAAGGGAAGGCTTCCCCTCTTCTGTTTCCGGGGAGGGGATGTGAAGTTGGGGTACTAAGTTCCACCCACCCACCCAAAGTGTCCCCTCGTGGCCCTAGGTATCCCTTCTGCCAAAATTACCGTTATGGAAACCCCCGCACTTCCCCCCCCCTCATGTTTTCCTCTTGGAGTTGAGTTCTGGCGTTTCTGCTGTCACTGGAGATGGCTCTCTCAAAGTTGGCCGGTTCGAGTAACTGCTTCAGGCCAGCCACCGTTTTGCCTGCCTGCTTATACTATATATTTGAAATGTCTTCGGGGGTTTGGGTGGGGTGAGCTGGGTAGGCTTCCAAATGAAGCCTTCCCTTTCTTGTTCCTCAACTTTCAACCCCCCCCTTCCCCCCCCCCTGCTAAGTATAATTTGATTATGTCTTGGCTGTTACCCTGAGGAGAGCAAAGGGTAACTGGGGGTGTTTTGGGGGAGGGGGAATTAGTTGGAAAATCCTGTTGGGTTAAACTAAGAAGTGTGAGAATGTTTGGGTGTTGTGGAATAATTTAACTCCTTGTGCCCTCTGTGCCCTTTTCCGAAATGGTTCTTGGAGGCTCTTCTCCCCCCCTTCCCCCCCCCAAATTCCTGCTTGTTGTAAACAAATGCGCTTGTCATCTGACTTGGTAGATAGCTCAGAAGTTGAAATGAAAATTTGGATAAAAGCGCCAAATGGAGATATGGGGGAAGACAGAAAGAAAATAAAGGTTTCCCCTTTGGATAAGTAGGAGGCAATATAGGTAAGCAAAATAAAACGAAGAGAATAGCTGTAATCTTGAATTCTAGGCCACCCCATCTTGGGCCTTGCTCAGAAACCTTTTTTGGTGACGCTTATTAGATTTCAAGGCCTTTCACAGGTACAGTCAGAAGGCTACACAGATTTATTCTGCAAAGCTTCTTTGCAGCAAGCATTCCTTTTTCTTTTTCCCCTCATAATATATGTTTAGATGATCAGCTATTTCATATGGTTTACCTTTTAAGCCATTATTTGAAGCTAAAAGGTCAATATCTGTGGCTCCATAAAAGGTCAATATCTGTGACTAGGTTTTTTTTTTTATTATTATATCTATTTGGTTTGTCTTGGCTAGGGAAATTCATTCTAGAGAGGGCTGTAGCCAGACTACCATATAGAGCAAGAGCAAAAACAAATCATACATTGTTTGTGTCATAGATAATCAGGGTTAACACTTGATTGAAACTGTCATTACTTAAAACCAATTGAAACAATTAGGGTTATATTGGCAACTTTTTTTAAAAAAATGCATATTCAGTTTTACATTTGTGTAATAAGAATGAAAATATGAAACAGTAAAAATAGAAAAATGAAAACGAGAGCAGTGATTTAAATTTTTTTCCTAAAAAGTATGATGTGCGTTTCTGTATATGGTTTAGAGATGTGATATGAAAGAAAACCCTGATGGATAATCAGAGTTATGCTAATAATTTTAAACATATCTAAATTGTGTCGAATACTAGAAAATTGTTTGCCCAACTCTGTTTCTGAATAATATTTATTGGTTCAATAAAAGTACTTTGTATTAATACATGTTCCAGTTTTAGAATAAACTGTGTTGCATGGGTTCCTAATATGGAAACTTTCAGATGTTACTGAATCAAAACTTCTTTCTACTGGCTGTGTTAGTTACAGCAACATCTGGAAGGATGCACATTATGCATCCATGAATGGTTTAGTGTGAGATATTCACTTTTATATTCACAAGTTATGATTTAAACAACCTATGATATAGTGGATGTATGAACTTAAATCTGTTGAATAACAGATGACCATCTGCTTAGGATATCTATTTCTAATAATGGGGTTTGTGCAGATCTTTTTTTAAATTAAAGAACAGTCAATTTATATTCTTATGGCAGTGTCCTAAATTGTAGCTATTAAAATTACAGTGTTAAGCAAGTGTACAATCTATGTTGCAGTGTTCTTTCTGTTCAGACACACTGTATTTCTAATCATCATGACTGCCATGATAATTTAGGTCCCGTAATGAAGAGTAAGGTATCCTTATCCAACTTGATGTTTCTCATATATGTTGGGATTTCCATACTCAGAATCCCATTACAGTTCCAGTGTGTTTAGAATGAGATGGGAAGTACTAGAAATTATTTGCAGGATCACTTTTTTTCCATCTCTGTTCATCTCACCAGATCTAATTCTAGGACATGTTCTAAATCTCTTCTATCAAACAGTTTCCTGAAGTCATACCTTCTCAGTAGGAGCACCTGCCCTATGGAACAGCATGCCCTCCAGAGATTCAGATGGCCTCCATCCTGTTTTGCATTGAATACATGGCTGTTTCTCCAAGTCTTTGGATCAGGAATTTAGATCAGCTGTGCTACGGCTGGTGTGCTAGTTTGTTTGTTTATCCTTGGGCATCAGGGTTATACGTTGTGAGGTATTTTTGTTCTTAATTTTTGTACACTGTCCAGAGTCACCTGTGTGAGATCAATGACCATATAAATCATACAAATAAATAAAGCAGTTTTAGTCATAGTTTGCAGTTGCAGCTTTCAAAGTGCCCTTGAAGGACCCCTCAGTGTCAAGAAAAATCTGTACACAGCTGAGTTTGAATTACATATACCAAGAAACAGAGGGCCCCAATGACTCAGCAGTTATGACGATGGTCTTGTTGGTTGGAAATTTGACAGCCCAGGTTCGAGGTCCGAGCACCACACAATGGGGTGAGCTCATGTTACTTGCCCCAACTCTTGCCACGTAGCAGTTTGAAAGCATGCAAATATAAGTAGATAAATAGGTACCACTTTGGTGGGAGAGTAACAGCCTTCCGTGCTGTTACTTTCGACACATGGACATGCTGGCCATGACTGCGGAAGTGTCTTCAGACAACATTGGCTTCCTCAGCTAAGAAATAAAGATGAGCACAGGCCCCTGTGTTGGATACAACTAGACAGGGAAAACTTCTTTACCTTTATACCAAGAAACAAAGAACAGCAGCCTCACTAAAATGAAGTACAGGTAGTCGTCAACTTAAAATTGTTCGCAGTTATGACAGATCCTGAAAATGACCCGTCCATCTCCCAAAACTGCCCCATAACGAACAATGGGTTGGCTTAATGGCCACTTACCTGCTGCATAAAAGGTTGTAAAATTGGGTACAGTCAAGTGATCACCTACTTTACAATTATCACGACTTATGACTAAAATTGTGGGCTCAATTACAATCCTAATTCAAGGACTATCTCACAGGTGTCAAACTTGCAGCGTCATTTTGCTGTCATGTGATGTATTGCAGCGTTTTACTTCTTTGCAGAACTGGGATGGCCTGGCCTGCACATGAAGCATCCAGCCTGCAGGCTGACAGTTTGACATCTCTGGACTACCTGCATATTAACTAGGCATTACTTTACTATCTTGCTATCTTTGTTATATGTATTTATATGCAGTAAGAAAAATAACTGAATATTTGGTCCTTCCCTATTTTTAGCAAGTGTTTCAGGTTGACTTTCTGCTCTAGAGATTTAGATTTCACATTAACAGAGTTGGAAGGGACTTTGTAGGTCATCTAGTCCAACCCTCCGCTGAAGCAGGAGACCCTCCACCATTTCTGACAAATGGCAATCCAATCTCTTCTTGAAAGTCTCAAGTGATGAAGCTCCCACAACTTCCGAAGGCAAGCTGTTCCACTGGTTGATTGTTCTCACTATCAGAAAATTTCTCTTTATTTCCAGGTTAAATCTCTCCTTGTTCAGTTTCCATCCATTATTCCTTGTCTGGCCTACAGGTGCTTTAGAAAATAGCTTGACCTCTTCCTATCTGTGGCAGCTCCTCAAATATTGGAAGACTGCTATCATATTTCCCCTGGTCCTTCTCTTCACTAGACTAGCCATTCCCAGTTCCTGTAACCATTCTTCATTTGTTTTAGTCTCCAGTTCCCTAATCATCCTGCTTGCTCTTTTCTGCACTTTTTCTAGAGTCTCAGCATCTTTTTTATAGTGTAGTGACCAAAACTGGATGCAGTACTCTAGGTGTGGTCTTACTAAGGCTTTATAGAGTGGTATTTGTACCTCACTTGATCTTGATTGTATCCCTCTGTTAATGCAATTTAGGATTGCATTGGATCTTTTGGTTGCCACTGCACACTGCTGGCTCATATTTTGCTGGTTGTCCATTAAGGCTCCAAGATCCCTCTCACAGTTACTGTTATTAAGCCTGGTTTCACCCAGTCTATATGTGTACTTTTGATTTTTCTTGCCTAAGGGTAGGACTTTACTTTTCTCTACATTGAATTTCATTTTGTTAGGTGTTCAAGGCTGTCAAGATCCATCTGGATCTTGAGTCTATCTTCTAGGGTGTTAGCTACTCCTGCCAGTTTAGTATCATCTGCAAATTTGGTAAGTTCCCCTTCTATTCCCTCATCTAAGTCGTTTATGAAGATATTGAAGAGTACTGGGCCTAAGACGGAACTTTATGGCACCCCACTGCTTACTTCCGTCCATGTAGACTTAGACTCATTAAGGACTACTCATTGAGTACAGTTTGTCAGCCAGTTGCAAATCTATCTGGTGGTGATTCTATCTATCTAGGAGTGAAATCCAGCAGGTTCTGACAGGTTCTGGAGAACTGGTAGCAGAAATTTTGAGTGGTTCGGAGAACTGGCAAATACCGCTTCTGGCTGGCCCCAGAGTGGGGAGGGAATGGGGATTTTGCAATATCCTTCCCCTGCCACGCCCACCAAGCAACACCACGCCCACCAAGACACGCCCTCAGAACCGGTAGTTAAAAAATTTGGATTTCACCACTGATCTATCCCACTTTTTTCTAGTTTAACAAGAAGTAGGTTGTGGTCTACTTTGTCAAATGCCTTGCTGAAGTCTAAGTATTTTATGTCCACAGTATTTCACTGGTCTACTAATTTAGTCACTATATTGAAGAATGAAATAAGATTGGTTTGGCATGACCTGTTTTTAACAAACCCATGCTGACTGCTAGTTGTTACTTTACTTGTTTATAGATGAATAGATGCTGGAAAAATGTATGTGAACATAAATGCCAAAACACATGTCCATGAAAAAATGGGATTCTATATGCATATTACTTGATAGATGAGAAACAGAGGGGACATTCAGGGTGTATGTTAGAATTCACATGGATGAATTAAAGCAAACATCTACCACAGTGTGTGATGGTTTCAAATGTTAAAGTATCTAGCTTATATTTCCTCAGATCAAGAAAAGTGCTGATTACAATCTCACAATATGCATTTTTCTAATTTAAATGATATATGGTGGGAAATTATTGGCATCAAAAAATGCTGCTTAGGATTTTAAAATGTCAGCTTTTCATACAACTACACAATACATAGATACAAGCAGATCAGCAATATCAAAATTAGTCATCTGTGATACATCACTGACCTAAAAGTGGGTGAAGAAGAAAGCTACTGTACATTTTGCAGAAGCTTCCTTCTTTGGGTATCTAAAGCACATATTTGCAGATCATCAGGCAGATGGTTATGTTCATGCTTGCAATAAATTGGTGCAGATACTCAATAAAAAAGGTTCCTCATGCTGTCAATACTTCCCATAGAAATTAAAGAAGGAACGGGATTTTTGCCCATCTCTAACCTTGATGTACAGAGACAAATCTAAAACTTCTGATTAAAAGCTGAGAGTCAAGTACTTCGGAAGTACCACTGGAAAAGTTTAGTCTAATCACCCAAATAAAAGCAGTTTCAGTTTGCTTCTCATGTTTACCTATGAATACTTTAACCATGGTTTACTCAAACTTATTTTCTGTTTTCTTATGCACATAACCAGAAACTAACCACAATGTCTGCATTTGCATAGCATTTTAGTCTAAATTGTGACTGCCTAGTTTGCAAGTATAGTTCTACATCTTCAAAAATTAGGTGCCATCAAATGAAAGGTGACTTTGTGACTGCATAGATAAATACTGTTTTGACCTACCTCAAGTTATAACCTAAATCATGGACAGTTTTATACATTTTTAGTCTGTTTATTTATGCATTGTATTACCCTTCTCTGTTCCCCTTATATCTGCCAAGCATAGTCATATTCTAGTTAGCCCATCGTCTGCTAGCATCACATATACAAAATAGGCAAGTTTCTTTTTGCTAGTTATTGCCTTCAGGAAGCATTGCTGCAGGATGAGCCAACTGGTTCTTCAGGCTATCTTTGGATCCATAATTTAAGATTGACGACTACCTACCATTTTTTTCTCAATGTCCAGATTTTACAGACACATTGCCACTGGGAGGACCATTGTTTAAACTATTACAATCTTTTTTGTCACTTTATCCTTCCAATGCCCTTATCCTCTATGATCTTACTTAAATTGGTGTTTCCCTTTCCCCCCTACAATTATTCTCTTTTTTCTTCACTGTTATTCCTGGTCTATCCATAAACTATTCCCTCTTCCCAAAATTATCACCTTTGCATTACTATACTTAATATACTTATACTGGTTGACATTTTTATCTTTAATATTCATGTTAAGAATATAAAGTCAAAAGGGAATTTCATAATGAATTTTTTTAAAACTTGGATAACAAAATGGTATTGCACACATCTCAAACTTATCCTTGTTTTGGACTTTTAATTTCAGCTGTCATACTCTTATAACATTCTTATAACACTTGCTGTATTGAGTTAAAAAACTATAGGAACAATATACATTCTTATTTTCTCTCACTTGCTATTCTGAACCACTGTTTTTCTAACCTCATAGTAGCTTTTTATTCAATTGTAAAGATTTTTTAGAAGAATAATCAAATATTAGGACATAGACAAGAGTCTTAATATATTTTGTATTTTGGCATGATTAACACTATCAAAGGCATTGCTGTAGTCTATAAAGCAAAGAGAAGCCACCTATTTTTGTTTTCTTCATTAACCTTACATTAATTATCTGATCTCATATATTTTCTATTACTGAAAAGAGCGATTTTAAAATAAATCAATAACAAATATATCAAATTAAATGATAGCTGCCCAGAGTCACTATTGCGAGATGGGTGGCTGTACAAATATATTTAATAAATAGAAATATAGCTAAAATATATGTCAGAACATATAAAATATAAAGTTAAGTAAAACAATACTTGGAGTTACTCCACTTTGAAGGCATAGTTTACATTGCATCATTGGATCTATAGAGGATATGTATAACTTCAATAATCGCATAATGGATTTTAATATAGGCTTTCCATTTCACTTGAATCTTATTTGTCTCTGTTCTCTTTTGTGATTATTAATGGGATCGTATGTTAGCTTTAAATGTTCTTGTGATCTCTCCCACTCTTAAAAATACATCTCTTTATTTTCTTTTTTTCTCCTCTATTGACATTTCTGATTCAGGTGCATTTCCTTGTACTCTTAGTTGATGTTGGAAAGCTGTTTTAAGTCATTATTTGCCCTTTTGGTTGTCCAAGACTTTCATCCTTTCATTTTTCTTTGATTAACATGATAACTTGTTTTGAAGCTGATTTGGATGTCTTTTCCTGTTTAAAATTTTGGGAAATTTTTTGGTTGATTACATTTCTCCATTTTTTGTTACTTATTGATTTTAACGTTGTCCATCAAAGTAATATACAGCCTGTATTTAAGTCGCTAGAATAGAATAGAATAGAATAGAATAGAATAGAATAGAATAGAATAGAATAGAATAGAATAGAATAGAATAGAATAGAATTCTTTCTTGGCCAAGTGTGATTGGACACACAAGGAATTTGTCTTTGGTGCATATGGCGGTGTTAGCAATAAACAGTTGTGTTGACCTATTTTTTGCATTATCACATTTGCCCATTTTAAATATTCCTGTAATTCCAGATTTTACCATTTCTCCAAATTCAGCATTTCAGTTAATTATCACGATATCCTTCCTTGATGTTGTATGTAGCACTTCTTGCACTGTGCCATAGAATTATCAGTGTCTTCCATATTATATTTGTAGTAGGCATATATAGGCATTAAACAGATGTTCAAAGAATATTCATTATTTATAATAGCTATGATCCAATCATGTATTGGGTTGTAACCAAACATATATATAACATTGTCTTTTTTGTTATACTAATACTTTATTTCTTCATATGGTCTCATGCAGGGGTGAAATCTAAATTTTTTTGCTACCGGTTCTGTGGGCGTGGCTTAATTATGGGCGGGGCTTGATGGTAAGGTGACTTGGTGGGCGTGGCCAAGTCAATGTCACTTCTTTGCCCTTTTTTAACCTACAAAACACAACACAACACAACTGGCTCACCCACAATGTAAAAGCAGCTGTGCTAGACTCAAAATGGCCCCTGCAACAAGCAGGAACCTTACACAGCCACAAAAAGCCCAAAAAAACCAACTTTCACACTTTACACACACACAACACAACACAACACAACTGGCTCACCCACAATGTAAAAGCAGCTGTGCTAGACCCAAAATGGCCCCTGCAACAAGCAGGAACCTCACACAGCCACAAAAAGCCCAAAAAACCAACTTTCACACTTTACACACACAAAATTCCACATACAGCTTTGTGAGATTTTGTGTGTTTGTGTAGTTAGAGTGAAACACTACTGAAACACACTAAATCTCAGAAAGCTGCATAAATGTTATTTTATTTTATTTTTATTTTTATATAAACAGCTAAATTTAAAACTTCCTAAACTTTAAATGGCTAAGTCTAAAAAAAGAACAACTAAAAAAAACCCCAATTAACTATTTTTTTTAAAGCTCCCAAAGGGGGGAAAAACTTACCCAATAGAACAGGGGTCTCCAACCTTGGCAACTTTAAGACTTGTGGACTTCAACTCCCAGAATTCCTCAGCCAGCTTTGCTGGGAGTTGAAGTCCACAAGTCTTAAAGTTGCAGATAGAGCTGCTCATCGATTAGCTTGATTGCAGGCAGGGAGATCCAGTTGCTTGCTGATGCATAGATTGCGATCGTCATGCGATCAGCAGCTAAGGTAAGCAAGCTGGAGGCTGGGAGGGGGGGGAGAGAAAAAAACCTTTTTTCTTTTACATGGCTCTGGCGATCCAAGCTGAGTTGCCTGATTAGGGATGTCAGAGCTTGGCTGGTCAGAGCCATTTAAAAGGAAAAAAAGGCTCTGATGATCGCGGGGCTCAGCTGGGCATGGGGGACGGGGGCAGGGATTTTTGCTGCTGGTTCTCCGAACTACCCGCCGCCATCACTACCTACTCGCCTGAGCCGGTCCGAACCGGGAGCATTTCACCCCTGGTCTCATGCTACTATTAAGGGTCATCTGTTTACTTTATCCTAAAACATTCAATTTACTTCATTACTATTTTGATAACATCAGGATTTCCCTTGTTTATCCTTCTCACATTGAATATTTTGATTGTTCATGTCCCTATAAAATTACTGTAGGCACCGTTAAGATCTTGTTGGTTTAATTTGGCCATGTCATCACCAGATTTACTTGTGAATAATCTACATGCTTTGTAGTAACTAGAGGACTGCTGTCCAATTTGAGAGGCTAAACTTTTAGCACCCAAACGGGTAATTGTTTCTGCCATGCCCGTACAGTTGGCTTTTTTATTTGATTCTGGAATTCCTTCACTTACATGGGTGGCCTTTCTCATGCCCATAGATCCCAGCTTGCTCTTATTCACATTATGAATTACCACTTAGCTTCACTTCTTGTCTTTTGAACTTTCCTGCAAGGGTGACCCTTTACTGTAAAGAATTCACATAAGTCATTGAAGTTTCTGAGTCATCCCGTCGTATCAGGATCCCCTGAGAAGATCTAAAGTGGCAGATAATATTTTTATTTTGAGGAGTTTGATTTTTCTGGCAGTAATTAGAATGGAAATGCAAAAGAATGGCAGGATATATATTGTGGACACTGCACATTGAAATATATCAGAGAATAGTATGTATTTATTTTATTATTAAATTTATATACTGCATATGTCACTTGGAAGGGGAAATTCTAGGTAGCTATAATGCCAAAAATTACAATCTGAAGCTTCTGGTGGAATTATTTTTGTGTCAGTAGTTGAGATGGAAATGAGATACAATCCAATAAAAAAAAAGATCTAGGATTGGCAACAATATATTTGGCAAAAGCACATTATATAGTACCTGCAATCGTCATATAGAATATATTAAGAAAAACAGTTGGAATACAACCTACAAATTGTGCTAAAACCTGTTCAGAGAAAGTTGTGTTTAATCCTGATGTAACTTTAAATTACTTAGGATTAATTTAACTCTGTTTAAGTGAATCTTATTTCTAGATTTAGCAACACAATCTACTGCTTGCAATTCTCTTTCAGGATTATAAACAAAGTACAGTTAGTAGGTTTAACCAAATGCCATTTTTAAAAATCAACTTCTTGCAGAAGTCAATTGGAAGGGCAAAATAAATATTGAAATAATACCATACAAACAATGCAGTATTGCTTTAAATTAAAGTTTTTATTTTATCTTGATGAGATGCTGAAGAAAGAAAATAGGATAGGTAGGGAATGGGCAAAGATACAGATGCTACAGTGTTGTACATAAGGGATGGAACCTGAATAATGATATGATGTACCGGTACATTTTGTCATTTTGACAAAACCTTGGTTTGTTGAGGATACCCCTGAGTGTATACACAACAATATAATAGTTGAGAGTTGGATTATGTAAACTGGCAGCAACAAACCTCTATGTTATCAAAAAGAAAACTTCCTTGTGCCACAACACAGGAAGGCTGTTAGAAAATCAGAAAATCTTTGCTGTAGTGAATACAGAGATATATTGATTTTAATTTGAGTTAATTCTGTTTTTGGAATTTTTGTAGTAGCTTCCCATTACTTCAGTAAATCTTGCTAAATATGAGAATTTTGGTGGGGCAAAATTACTTTAAATCAAGGCAGCTGCTTGAAAGTAACATCAATGCTAGAAAGTGAATAAAGCTCTGAAGTTTGAGAGACTTTTCTTGTCTTAAGATATCCAGATTTCCTATATTAAGATATCCAAAAAAGTGCTCCATATCATGAAAATGTAATGAGTCTTGTATTTATTACTAGAATATTAGTGTGGTTCGCTCTTCAAAACGATAGACTTATCATGAAACCATACCACCAAGTTTTGATAGTTGTGTTTGGGGGGGAGGGGGTGCTGCCCAGGCCACAAAAAAGGACTGAGAAGCTGCCTTAGAGCTCACATATCCTACTTTTGGAAAACTATACAAAATGATACACAGTTTCAAAGTTGTACTTTCAGTATGCTGCTATCCCTTATCTTTCCTATTTGAGAGTGATAAGTGGGCAGAGCAATTATGTCATCTCAGTTAGATTGGCAGGGCTGAAATTTAAACTGGCTAATTATGGAAATAGGAATAATGAAAACCTTAAGCCCAATTTGCCCGCTACCATAACTCTAATCCTCAAATAAGGGAAGAAGAAAAAAAGACAATTTTTAGTTCTTCCTGGGAGACTACGTGCAACCTACATGCTTAGGTTTCCATACAGATCAGCTATATGTCTATGATGTATAGCAAGAAAACAGAATAGGACTTATTTACTGGCAAAAAAAAAAAAAATTGTCTATAAACAGGTGCAGGAGCTATCTTGGATGAATGGGTGGGTCAGTAATGCTTTGCCCCATAGTCTATGTGAGACTTTCATTTCTGCCTTTTGGCGCTCATAGACTTAATGTGTCTCTAAAAACTTGCTGACCAGTTTCAATACCATTATGTGAGAATTAGAGCTGAAAATAGGTGACTGGGGAGTTGCATGGTATTTGAAGGCCACCATTGACCTATAGGTGACTGAGATTAATATAGGTGAACAAATGCATGTTGCAACCAGATTACGAAGTGATCAAATTCATCCACGAGTCATACATGAATGACTGCAAAAATCACAGATGAGTAAATTTAAGATATAAGTATTCTTTTGTTTAGGTTCTGTTTTGTTTAATTCTTCTATTGAACTCCACTAAAGCCATTCTTGTTTTTATTGGTCAACTATGATAGACGTCATTTCTTAAAAGCATCTGTCATGATGCTTATGTTTAATCACAATACATTTTTCTTTCAGTATAAGATTCCATTGAAACAAATTAAATATACCCCTAATTTTAAAAGTTTATAAAAATTGTCAGCTTTGAAATGAAAAATCAAAATTTCCTAGATGCATTTTGTATTTGCCTGTGATACCTAGAGATATGCCAAAATCTTTTGGAACAGAAATTTGAAATTATTATTGAAAGATAAATTAATTTATTTAAGTGAAAGGAAAATTTCATTTTAAAGTATCTATTATTTCAGTATCTTTGTTCTATTTTTTCACGTTTGAAAATAATTCCATATAGATGTTTTGCCAAATAAGTATTTAAAACTAAATGTTTTGACGTAGAAATTCCAAACTATCTTTTCTTGCTACACCTGCTTTTTGGTGCAACTTCTCAGTTCCTTTTGTTGAATGCAGTTTTGTGACTTAAATATAACAAAGAGGGAGACGGAAGGGGGAGATTAGAATATTCAGTATTATTTTCCAAGGTTTATGTTTGTGAGCTTCCCACTTCATTAGGTTTCTGCTTCTTTCTGAAGTATTATAATTTCCAGAAACTGTCTAAAACCGTACTCTCAGAACATGTATTTTAAAGTACCGGTATATAGGCATAAAATTATATTCTGAAACTTGAAGTGTAAAATCAAAGTTTCAACATGAGTCATAGTAATACATGTATATCTCTAGTTGTTAAATTACAAGCCCATAGGAAATAAAATTCTTTTAAGTTGGTAAGTATCCAGAATACCAAAAGGCTTGTGTTTTACTCCAGAAGCTATTTTAGATAACTTAAATTTATTCAATTGTTTACAATCTATGGAAGAAACCCAACAAGAATATAAAGAATCGTTCTCCAGAATATTTACAGTATTGAACATCACTGAAAGGATAATACCTAGAATTTGGGCACTATTACTCAATATGCATAATTGCAGTTAAGCTTTGTTCAATAAGATTACTTATGCTATCGTTCTTCTCATACATTTCCTCCAAGATTCAGGAAAAATTTACTGGTTATTACAAGGACTGCTAAGAATATGAATGTGTTTGGATTGCATTGCTTCAATATACTGAACATGCCATTTGGATTTAAATCCTAAATGAATTGTATGTACTGTTGCCAAAGAATCAACCCCACTGATCCCAGTTCTGCTAATGGAATTGCATTGACAATATTAACATAAATTTGCTGTTCCCCATAGGGTACAGTATGGTGGGAGAGGCAAGGAGAACACGAAGTCAGGGCACATTCATAAATATTGGTAATGAAGCTGCCATTTGATACTGGCAACAGGGAAATGGAGTAATACATTACTGACCTCTTAAGATGCTTTAAATGAATATATATTTTTGCTAAACTGTGTAATTGTGTTTTATTGTCAGAATATATAATATAAAACTCAATGGCTCCCTAAATGGAGATCACACTGCAGAATATGCTTATGGGGGGAGAGGGGGGGGCAGGGAGAAGATCAGTAGTCAACCCTTCCATCTGTCATGTAATCTCCTAAATGCTATGGTGGATAGAGGTAGATTCTCAATTATGCAGCTATCACCACTCCCTTAATACTAATTATGTCATCCCTCTATGAACCTGTAAGAACAGATGCAATCGACACCCCGTAGTTGCAAAACAACAGCAGAGGTATGAATAGATGGAACAAAAATAATTAAAAATTGGTCATAGAATGACTGGCAGCCAGAGTTACCTTAGAAAATTTGCTAGGTAAGTCTCTAAAAGCATGTTCAGATTTACAGTATACGGTTTAGCCAATGTCTCACTTAAATTGGAATGTTAAGAACAAAAAATAGTTTGATCAGGATTGTGCACAGCTGAAAATGTTATGTCAGACTGCAAGTAGAAAAATTAAACAATCTCCTGAGGGCCAATATTTTCTCTATTGAACTTAAACACTCAGTGTAAGTCCCTCCTAAAAAAAAAAAAAAAAAAAAAAAAAGGAAAAACTGGCAACAAGGAGAATGCAGAAATTAATTCAATGCATCAAGAAGAGAGATTTCTTTCATTTCTGGCAAATTACCAGAGTAGATAAATCATTCACTCCCTTCCTACTCCCAGTCTGTCAATCAAGTGGCATTTTAAATCTGGGAGTATTTTACATGGACTCTGGTAGTAACACAAATGAGAATGAGATCAATCTGGGCCAGGAGTAAAGTTGGTGCCCTGCCTCTGTGTAAGAGGTAAACCAATTGCTTAAGATGAGCAAAGCTGTAGCTGTTGATAGTTTTTTGCCTGAAATAATAATACTTCCAACTAGAGGGGGCTTCAGCTAGTATCTCTGTTGACATTCATTGATCAGATTGGTGTATTCCAAGATACAGGGCTGGCAATAATACTAATTTATAAAAAGGGAAATAGAATGATCTGTGCAATTATAGGTCTATGAGTCTTCTGAAGATTAGCAAATTATATGCTAAACATTTGAACCATAAGCACCAATATTGGACAGCGACAGAACAGGCAGGGTTCAGAAAAGGGAGCTCAACAATAGACATCCTGCAACAATATCTTTAACACCATCAAACAACACCTGTCTAGTCCTGGTCTGTAGCAAGGGCTTAGTACAGGTAGTCCTCAACTTACAACCATTCATTTAGTGACCATTCGAAGTTACAATGACACTGAAAAAACTGACGTGACTATTTTTCACACAACCATCGGCATCCTCATGGTAATGTGATCAAAATTCAGGCACTTGGCAACTGGCATGTATTTATGATAATGTCAGGGTTCCAAGTAACACCCCCAACCAATGAAGACTCCAAAGTCTTCAAAGTTCCATTTTATTAGAGATGTCATATTGGCACATCTGGGAAAACCCGAATCTGAAAGCTCCCAGGTTTTCCTCACTCAAAGGAAAGTCAAAGTCCCTTCCCCTGCACCCACATGTCCATCACATGGTCCAATCAATCCACCGTCCCAACTGGCGATACCTCCCAGTCACGCCACTCCAGGTGGAGGCTGAACGTCCTTGACTTTCAGAGAAAAGAATGTTATGGCTAAATACTTCTACTAACTCCAGCCAAACCCCACTCCCAGTTTCCCACAGACTAAGTGTGGCAGCCCCGAAGATCCAAAAGAAAAGATGGCTTCCAGGGCTGAAAGATGGTTGCAGTGTCCCAGGGTCATGTGAGCCCCTTTTGCCACCTGACAAGGAAAGTTAATGGGGAAGCCAGATCATATTACTATCTTCACAACCGCAGTGACTCACTTGATAACTGGCAAGAAAGGTCAAAATGCCCCAAAATGGGGCAAAACCTTCTTAACAAATGCCTCACTTAACAACAAAAAAATTGGACTCAGTAATGTAAGCAACAATGAATCAACCCTTCCATGGATCCCCACTTGTCATGGGGGAGTGGGCTTGTGATGATCTGACGAAGTTGAGACCTATGCTGGCAGGTATTGTATTCTATCAGAATAGTCACCCATCCCAGGCAGGACTTAGCAGAAAAGCCAGACTAAGTATATCCAAGAACTTATTTAATAGTAATAAAACAGAAAAAGCATCCTGTATCAGATTGCTGATTGCTGCGTCAGATGTTCCAGGGCATTGGTTGACAAGGGGAAATGGAACTCGGGAGCTATGGCAGGGCAACCAGGGCTTAGCCTTGTAGGATTACTGAAAGAACAACTGCAGACAAAATATACTGTATTTGAAAATTACACCATTATCACTTGGCAGTGATAAATTGGAACCAATTAAGATGGCCTAGTTAAAGTGAATGTTTGAACTGTGGAAAGGAATTTATCCATACTAAAATGCCATTGAACAAAATTTAGTTGATAAAAGAAGATTCATTATAGAAATGAAAGGTTAAAGGATGCGGAACTGAAAGAGAATATTCTTTCCTGTTCACTCTTTATATGTCAGTTCAATGATGGCCCCATATTTTCGTACTCCTAAATAACGGTACAAATTCCTCATGCTGCTCTATATTGATGATGATGCTGGAATATCACAAGCCCCCTTTGGACTGAGAAGAGCAATGGTGGTGATACTTTACTGTTGCAAATGAATTCAAGTGGTTCTTAATTTTCAGGAATCTAAAATCTTTGACAAAACAGCCATTCAGCATTTCTCGACACTAGAAGGCATAAAATAGAATGGGTTTTTGCCTTTAAATCCTTAGGGTGTATTTATGCACCACTTCACATTTAAGAGGCAGATTCTGCAATTGTACTAGTTATTTTGGTTTTAGGTTTTGTTTTCACATTACTGACTAGTATTTTAGGCTTGTGAACCACTGAAATATAACTCTTTCAATTAAAGGGGGGAGAAGATACTGCCTTTCATTTTCATAAACATTTTTTAAAAAGCCTTTCCTGTAATTTATATCTGAACAATAAATCCACGTATACATTTTAGAATTGGCTGATAAGTATTATCTGAAAACGTGTGATTCTGAAACCTATATAAAAGCTCTTGGCTGAAAAAAGTTGAATCAGTTTAGCAAAATATTCCTTAACATGATTTGTGTATAAGGCAGATTTTATTTTCATAACATATTTATTCAGTTTGCATGTAGCATTAGTCTGCATATGTTTTAAATATGAAATTATAATGAAAATGCTTATTGGCTATTTTGGAAGGCATGTGTCTCTAATGATAACAACTATACTATGTGAAAATACTCTGCTTTCTTTCCTAAAAAGGTGTCAGAAGATATGAAAGAACTGAAATTCCCAGAATCCCAGTCAGTATGGAAATTTGATTTTGTTGTATGGGATTTTTAGTGTCAATTTATAAGTAGGATAACACAGTGTGGATGGATGGTTATTTTAAAATGTTGAATAGTTGAGCTGCAAGAGGTAAAATCTTCAATTACAGATGTTGCTGCTTAGATTTCTGTTATCTGTGGTAATTACGCACTTGCATTTTCAGTTCATAGCTGACAATGGTGTTTTTAAAGTGATGAGTCATTATAAAAGCTGCATACACCTCTCAGAGCAGACTACAACAGTTCTGAAGTTAAACTTTGTGAATTTTAAAAGCACATAGAAAACACTATATTCAAAAACTGAAATTCTTCCATTGCTTTCCATCATTCCCACCCTGAAATATCATCGGAACTGCAAACTAACAAAAAAGCTCAAAGTCTTGCATCAATTCTGGAAGAGGCAGAAATTATAGCTTCGTTTGAAAGAAGTAGAATTCTATTATAATTAAAGGATAATAGTAATGCACATATCTGGGCAAAAACAAATTGGTTATATAGCATATTTAGAATTGTCTGTGGGTAAAGTCTTCTGAAATTCACAAATAATAAACATTTTTCTACTTATGAAATAATTAAACCAATGTATCAGTGGGTATATACCGGAAAGATGTTTACTGACAAGTTGATTAGTGGGGAAACTGAGTTTGAACTTGCATTTTTGAAGTGCTTAGCATGATCATGTTTTCCGGATGACTGTTGGTATGTTTTCCATTTCTACACAGACTTTGTTTTAGATGTATAGTTGGGCCTCCTTGAAAAGGATTCAGTGAAGCATTTTTAGTTTGCTGTCTTAACTGTACTGTTATAATACTCTCGCAACATATGTCATTGCTTGAGTATGCTTGAATAAAATCTTAAGACTTCACCATTATTTGTAAATAACTCTACAAAAAGGAATTTTAAGGGATGTGATTAGGTCAGAATATTTGACATTGAAACCTGTCATCCATTAGAATATTCATAGACCTTTTATGTTGCATCTAGCAATTATTTGGTGTAGCCTAGCAGTGGCTTGTCAGTCAATAAGTCTTGTAAACCTATAATCTATCTTTGTTTTAACCAGATGTCTAAGAACAATATTCCAGGCAAAGAAATTCAGGATTATTCTTTCCTTTACATGTTTTACAGAATTAGTTTGATTTTTAAAACAAAGCATAGTAGCCAGATTGGAGTTCTATCTTGTGAGAAAACATTTGACAGCCAAAGATCTAAAAGTTAAGCAACTATAAAAGTTTGGGTAATGTATCAAGCAATGCTCCTGCTGCAAATAGCTGAGTTAATAGGGTATTTTCCAGCTTCGCTGCTCCGACAATCCACATAGGATTTTACCAGCAATCTGACCGTGCAACATTCAGGGATCGGGGCAGACACCAAGCCCAGTCCAAGAGATTCTTTCGTGGTACTGGACAAAGGTCATTCCGTCGTGGAAGGTGACTCCCAGCCACAATCCTCAATTGGTGGCCGCCTGCAACACTTTTACCGCCAATGGGACTCCGAATCAGCGGATGCTTGGATTCGACGAACAGTACAGTTCGGACTAACTCTAGAATCCTCCTTTAAATCCACCGACTGTAGCAGGTTGCCCTGTCGAACTGATGCCAGAATTGACTTTAGCGATTGCATCCTGAATCACCTGTACAATATAAATTGATTTAATGGTTTGAGATTTAATATCCCTCTCCATATCCTCTGTACTGTTCGTCGAATCCAAACATCCGCTGATTCGGAGTCCCATTGGCGGTAAAAGTGTTGCAGACGGCCGCCAATTGGGGATTGTGGCTGGGAGTCACTTTTCACGACGGAATGACCTTTGTCCAGTACCATGAAAGAATCTCTTGGACTGGGCTTGGCATCTGCCCCGATCCCTGAATGTTGCATGGTCAGATTGCTGGTAAAATTCTATGTGGATTGATGGAGCAGCGAGCTGAAAAGGGACGTTCAGGTGAGTCAACGTCCATTTCTTAGAAATATGTTGATTTAACAATTGTGGTGCCAATTTTTTTTTTGTGCATGTGTGTGTTCTGGGTATACATGTTCACAAAATCACATTGTCTTTATTATAAGCCACATGAAGATATTTGAGATAATACATTTACGATAAATTAAAATCTAGCATATTTTACTGTTAAACGTGGTTTTATTTTTGGCTATCAATATTTAGTATTCTCTTGGTCACATCTTTAGTGTACCCTTTTAAAATAATATATGGCCTAGTATAGACCAAGTGTCTTCTTACTAGTCAATGTAACATTATGTATTAATATTATTTTTATATCAATATTATATTTATATCTACTGTGTACATCTCAAAGTTTGCAATATGTGGCTGATCTTGTCTGTGCTGATAAACTAAATAAGATTAGGCTTAGTTAGTACTCGGATAGAATACCTCCAGGGAAACCCAAGGCTATAGTTCAGACTGGGAAGTTGAAAAACATCTCAGAAGAAGACAGTGGCAAACAACTTCTGGCTATTGCCAATAAACTGCATGGATGTGTCTATGAAGTCAGAAAAATAAAATGTACTAAAATTGAGTAGGTAGGATTGAGCCTGTCCTATCAGAGTTGTCTTGTTGTAACATGGTTGTTTTGGTTTAGGTAGCACAATGTAAAGTTTATTCAAGATGATGACTTCATTGTCAATGGGCAGAAATTTGATCACCTTGTTTTAATTACACTGGAATGATCTTTCAGTCAAATAAAAGTTGGAAAGCTCCCAATGTTTTATGCCTCGCAGAAGATGCACAGAAGCAGTGTAGCCATTCTAATCCCCCCCCCCAATGCTCTTGAGAATAAAATAGAACAACACAAGAAAGACTCTGAATTAAGACTTAAGTAATCAATATGGACAGGCAAAAAGATCAAAGCAGAAGTTTTGCAAGTCTTACTTAGTGTTTATCCTGCAAGCAACCCAGTATCTCATACTTTTTCAAAGTATAGAAGAGTATTCATTTTGATGATTTCCCATCAGCAATCCTTGAAGGAATATCTCAGAAGATCCCTCATAAGGAAAGACCCTGTCCATGTGGATATGGGCCCTAGAAACCCTTGCCCATGTTCTTTTGTGCTGCCATCTCTCATAGTAAGCTTATTGTATTTTCGCTACCAATAGAGCTTTGCTAGCACCTTTGATGCAGAAAACTTCAAATGCTCCACATTGGTAATCATGTAAAATATCTATTTGAAAAATTACCTGGCAAGTACCAGCATTCTACCTAAGAGCATGCTGAATGTGGAAATCTCTTACAGTGCATCAAACGTATCTGGATAAATATTTTAGGATTTTTATTATATTACAGATCTCATGGAAGTTGATTAGCATTGTGATGAAAGCATTTAGATTGTGGCATTGACTTGTTATCTTAATAAAGAATTTGATAACTGTTTTGGTAAAATTTAGGCCTAAATAGTCTAGCACTTTAAATATTAATACAATATGTTAAAATACAGATGTATTAAAATATTATTATCATACTTTTTGAGGCATTTTATGGGGTACAGTATTTTTTCAAAAGCATTTTATAGATATGGTATTTTATCTGATTGGTTTACATGATTTGGGGTTCCTAAGATCACATAAATATTTTAGCTTCTAATCTTTCTTTTTCCTTAGCAGGTTGTTTCTTAATATGTTTTTATTAATTTTTACCTGCCCAGAGTCATGTATTTGATATGTGCAGCCATATAATTGAATAAATGAATAACAGTATATATCTTTATCTACAGTCATTTTAGGAAAACTTTTTCTATTCTCACTTGGAGTTTATAATTTTACTTGTAAAACTCGATGTTGTATTGGGCAATGATTACAATAAGACTGCCATTGTTTATGATATACATAGATATTCTTTTTGAATTTAAGAATGGTGCTTAAAAAGAAACCACTTTTTTAAGATTTGGAATTAACGCTAGTATTGGTGGTTATATCCAGCGCCCACAGAACTTTATCTATAACTGTCACATTAATGCCTACTATCTCACAGCAGAGAAAGCCATATGGGGATATCAAGAAATAAAAAATGAACACCGAATTCAGTAGAAGCAACTTGAGCATTTATAAAAAACATATTATTTTATTCAAGTTTTTATTAAGTAACCCTGTTTGAAAGTGTGGTAGCAATACTATGATAGAGTTTTTGTATTTATACACCTTTGTTAAAAGTCCAGATAGGAAATAAGGCTTCTAAAAAAACACAATAAGACTAGAAGGCATTTTTAAATTGTGATTTCCTATTCCATACCCAAAAGAAGAAGCAATGAGATCTTTTGTCTGATATGAAAAATACATGTAAGCTTATAAAGTTAACGGTAATTTTATGGGAGAAAGGTTGAATTCTGTTGAATTCTGCTTCTTTGATAGGCAAAACGAAGATTGGAACTAGAAGAACCTGGACAGCAATTTCTACCTGAAGGATTGAGAACTCCAAAGGGGAAAAGTAGAGCTGCAACAAGAAGTCCAGAGAGTCCAAAAAGTAAGAAAATTTGTGCATAGCTATATGAACTGCATTTAGACTCTTACATGTTCTTCCTGGATAAATTAAACCTTGTGATTGAAAAGTAGTTAATTATGCTTGCAGAGGCAGGATCAAAGATCTAACAGACCCTGAACTTTTAGCCATCAACCAAATTAATTACAGGTAATCCTTGACTTACAACCATACATTTAGTGACCATTCAAAATTACAGTGGTACTGAAAAAAGTACTTACGACTGTTTGTCACATTGAACAACTGTTGCAGCATCCCCATGGTCACATGACGAAAATTCGGATAGTTGGCAACTGGTTCATATTTATGACGGTTGCAATGTCCCAGGGTCATGTGATCATCTTTTACAACCTTCTGACAAGCAAAGTCAATGGGGAAGCTGGATTCATTTAACAGCTGTGTTACTAACTTAACAACTGCAGTGATTCACTTAACAAATGTGGCAAGAAAGGTTGTGAAATGGAGCAAAATTCACTTAACAACTGTCTTGCTTAGCAACAGAAATTTTGGGCTCAATTATGGTCATAAGTCGAGGACTACCTGTATACTGCTAAAGTGAAACTATCTAGGAGTGTTCTTTAATACAACTCACATGGTATCTTATAATTTTTTTTAGCAAAATATTATACCAGATTTCTGAATTGGCATTAAATGCTTTTTATTTCCAGCTCCCAAATCTCCTTCAGAAAAGACACGGTATGATACATCACTTGGTCTTCTCACAAAGAAGTTTATTCAGTTATTAAGCCAGTCTCCTGATGGTGTGGTAGATTTGAACAAAGCAGCAGAGGTACTTAAGGTACAAAAAAGGAGGATTTATGATATTACCAATGTTCTGGAAGGCATTCATCTCATTAAGAAAAAATCCAAGAACAACATTCAGTGGATGTACGTATCACATTTCTGTATTTTTCTTGCATTCTAGAAAAAGTTATCTGATACTAGTTTTCAACTTTGTAATTATGACTATAAAACTACATTTAGCTTAATTTTGAATTATTCAGGGAGTTGTTTTTAAGAAGGAAGAGATAAACTAAACTCACCAGTCATTTTATAGGGTATTCCAACATATTGGATGGGGAAGGTGACAGTTTCCACAGACACACATAATTTGACACACACAATCTATTACACTTAACAAGCTTTGTGTTCCATGTTCCTCAGAGTGCTAGACTAAGGAACTTAATAACGTGCCTGAAATGTTTCATGTATATGTTGGTGGTTTATTCAAAGTTGCAGAAATATAAGGCAGAACAGTCTTTTCTGTATGTGTTGTTATGCATTATAGTTAATGGCACTAAACTCTTTCATGATTAAGAATGGCATATTGAAAGAAACCTTTTCATGTATAAAAACTATCACATATTTTTCTGCTATTTTTCTCCCTGTGGCCCTTCAGATGTTTGCCAACATCCACCAGCAATTTAACATTATTCCCACAAGGTTGTTCCTTTGCTGAATACATTGTATGTAACACAAAGTTTACTTCATAGTTCCTGCTCTTAATACATGGGCTGGGCTTGGATATCCTGCTGAGCCATAATGTGGCTCTTTGTTTATAACTTAGTGTTACATGTGAACTATATTATTAGATAGTAGATATTTAATCCCACCTTTTCTCTATATAACTCAAGATAGTGAATATACTTTGCCTAATACTCTTGCCTTCTGTTTTCCCCACAACAACAACCTTTTGAGAAGAGTTGGGCTGAGAGAGGGTGTCTGGCCCAAGTCAGCTTCCATAACTAAGGAAAGCCTAGAATTCATAGTCTTCTGGTTTCTTCACCAGCACCTTAACCACTGAACCATACTGGCTTTCATACTAGCTTCATGTTTTGTAAATCATGGTTAATGGCTTTAGATGATTTAAGTACTGTACTCCCCCATTTTGGCTTCTTCAACAAATCATGGTCAAGGAAGGCTTGTTTGGATACAATTTATGAATCCAGCCATCGTATTATTTATTTATTTTCTTCCTTTATCATTTGTATCAATAACTCAAGGAGACAAAGATACCTAATACTTTTTTCTCCTCCTATTTTCCCCACAACAACCTTGTGAGGTGTGTTGGGCTCAGAGAGAGTGATTGGCCAAATTCACAAATCTGGCTTTCATTGGCTAAGTTTGGACTAGAACTCACACACTTTCTATACTGGTGCCTTAACCACTAGACCCGTGATGGCGAACCTATGGCACGCATGCCACAGGTGGCACCCGGAGCCATATGAGTGGGCACGTGAGCTCAGCTCCGCCAGCTGATTTTTGGGCCTTCTGGGCCCACCGGAAGTTGGCAAATGGGCTGTTTCTGGCCTCCGGAGGACCTCCGGGCAGGGGGCGTTTTCGCCCTCCCCAGGCTCCAAGAAAGCCTATGGAGCCTGGGAAGGGCAAAAAATGGGCCTACCAGGCCCACCGTGCCATCACGTGCCACAAGCAGGGAAAGCCCAGGGGAGTTGCGTGCGCATGCGCGGGGGGACAGAGCACATTGAATTATGGGGGCGGGTACGCACATGCGCAACCTTCCCCCCCCCCCCGTGTTCACCTCACTTTTGGCACGCGATGGCAAAAAGGTTAGACATCACTGCACTAGACCAAGCCAGCTGTAACTCTGTACAGGTTTGTATATATTGATTAAATTTATATGCAAATATCACTACCTCATCTATACCCATCTCACTATCGAGCAACTTTGGGCAGTTTACAATGACATAAAATAACAATATAAAACAATTAGAAAGTTAAAATATCAAAAACATTGGGCATTGAAAGTTAAAATTAACAACAAACTGGATAACAATGAAAAATATGTAAATAGGGAGGAGGTGGGTTCTTTTTTTAATCTACTATGGTAGTCACCTCCAGAATGAGATGCTCCCATCAGGGGCTCAAGACAGGTGGCAGAGCCAGATTTTCAGGCCCTTTTGAAAGACCAATAGGCTGGGGGGCAGATCTCATCTCCAGGGGCAATGATGTTCCAGGGGGCGTGATCCATGGCAGAAAAGCCTCATCTGCAGCTGCAATTTCTTGGACAGAGAAATCCACAGCATGCCTCTTCTGCCAGAGCAGGTGGGATAGGCCAATCTCATTGGGGTGAGATGGTTCCTCAGATAAACTGAACTCATGCCCTAAAGACTATAAAGGTAATAAATTTTACATTGATAAAATATAAATATTGTATCGATTCTTTTGTCTTTAATAATGTCCTTGTTGGAAGTAAAGTTGTACTTTATTGGCCTTTTATTTCATTTTCAAAGAATGCTGTGCAACCCCAAGTGTTCCTCTTCTGCTCTTCGTATTAATGAATTAGTTCTTCCAAAATAAGGAACAGCTGGATTAAGGAATGAGACACACCTTTCCTCAGATTGGAAGTCTGCCATGTGTTCCACGAACTGTTTGCTCATTTGTTTTGAAGGGGCTGCAGTCTATCTGATTTCGGGGGCATGTTGGCACACTGTCAAGGCTTGTCAAAAGAGGTAGCAGAACTCAGCCAGGAAGAAAAGAAGCTGGATGAGTTAATCCAAAGCTGCTCTCATGACCTCAAGCTGCTAAAGGATTCTGAAGATCGGAAATATCCTTTTATAGTGAATGAAGATACACTCCTTTAATAAACATACTTAGTGCTCTTCATTTTTTTTTCTTTTTGTTAAAGCCAGTGTTTTTCAACCTTACAACTCTAAGACGTGTGGACTTCAACGTCTAGAATTCCTCAACCGTCATGCTTTCTTAAAATTATCTAAATTGAAATATACTGGCCTAGGCTATAGGGCTAGTATTCAGCATATTTCATGGAAGTGCTTAGGTAGTGATCAATAGTACACATGGGCCCTGTCCTTGGCTATTTTAATACTGCAAAATATCAGCAAAAATGTCTTTCAAAAGACTATCAATAGAGAGTCTATTGCTTCGTTTGAGCCCAAGACTCTTCTCAAGCTGTCCCAAATCCAGAAACCACTCCTGCATTTTTGTGACTAAGCTTGGCATTGAGATTCTAGATTGTAATTTGTTCACTCTTCATTATAATCTCTATATTACACATTCATGATCTTTTTAAAAATAATAAAAAAATTAGTTTCCCAAGTTAATGAAGGTAGGTTAATGGGGAGACAATATAAAAATGCCTACTAAAATATCTACTTTAGTTTGCTAGTTCTCAACAGCTGCTCAGCAATTCTTTAACACTGTTTACATTAGCGTATGTTAGGTATGAAGATATTCAAGAAATTAGGAGCCTTAAAGACCAAACTGTCATACTTGTCAAAGCTCCTCCAGAAACAAAACTTGAAATGCTTGACCCAGAAAAGGTAAAAACTTATTTTATTACATAGCACGGTTATTTTTCTTTTCTACATTTTAAAACTAATGTTTATTTGTAGGAGTGATTTAATGAAATAAGTTTTTATGGGTGACAAAAACTTTCAAAACTTCTATGTAACTTTGTTTACAGTATTTTTTTCTGTTATGTTTTTGCTTATTGATTGATTGATTTTTGTTTATTTTTATCTGCTTTCATTTTTGTTCAACTCAAGGCAGCATACACATCTAATGCTAGTCTCTCCTACACTCCCCACAATAACAGCCCTGTGAGGTGGCTTGGGCTAAGAGAATGATTGACCTACCAAAATCAGTTACCCAATTGCCTAAATGAAAGATAGAACTCATAGTCTTCCAATTAACTTTAAATAATAAAGTTTCTCTCTACTTGAACTCCATTCCTGGGGATTGCATGGAAGCCTCCATGGTGCTTTCTTGGCAGAAAGAATGGAATATTCCATTCCCCGAGAATGCTGATCTACAACTATCCCATTGTATTATTTTTACTTTTCAAACAGCTGGAATTGGGCTTCTTTCTATAGCTAGTACCAGGCTTCTTTATATCCCGACTTACCTTCTTATGATTCCTACTGACTCTGCATCAAATCGCAGTTACTAATGTTCTTTCCTTTCTCCTTAACTATCCTTTGAAGGGGGAGGGAATCCTGAGAGATGATACAGAGCCCAAGGTTACCAGCTGAGTTTTCTGGCTGAGGTGGATTTTAAACTGGATCTCTCTAGTCCAAGACCAGCTCTGTAACGTCTATGCCACATGTGATCCATGTTAAACAGCTATGCCTTTCATTGCTAGCAGCACCACTGCCATTTGACTTTTTCTTTGGCAGTCTCTGCTGCTCATTTATCTCTCTCCCTCTCTCTTTCTGCCTTCCTGCAACATGCAGTAGATTATAAATTCTTTGAGATGGAACTATTGTATTTAGAAGTCAGATGCACGCTGTGCTGCTAGATATAACAAGAACATTCCCTCTCGGTTCCACATTCCTGAGCAAACATGAGAAGGTTAGAAAAGTAGTTTTATTAGGAAACCACACATTCAAAGAAGTGCTGCGTCTAGCAGCACGTTGGAAACCTATTTTATACCTGTATGTTCACCCAAATGTTTAAATTCTGCATCTTCTGCCTTTTTGAAGCACTTGATTTTTCTTCTCTCAGCCTTGAAGCTTTCCATTATCAGTTCCATTCGCTAAATGGCTGCCTCTGACATGAGAATCTGGGCCCACGCCTTACCATCTTGAGCCCTCATGCTGTGTTCAGAGCATCTTCTCAGTCAGCATAGCTAAGCCATCCAAGCTTAGTATTAGTTGGGCTGTGAAATCTTTTAAGGGCAGCTTTAAATGAAGCATCTCCTTTATTTCACAAAGCATTAAGGTCCCCTCACTTCTAAGAATAAAGCAGCCATGCTGTTTTCTTTAATTCTGGCATTATTTGGAAGAAGATGTGCTATATGCACATGGAACAGATGCACAGAAATCTTTTCCAGCAACTGCAAGAGTTGTAAGAGAATGTAAGGCCTTGTATTGATTGGTTTAGAAATGGAGAAAGTTTCGTATTTTTTATTCACCGCATTGTCCCCCCTTATTAGTTAAGAGAACGGCTTTCTCAGCAGTTTGTACAAGTACCATAAGTAAGAGACTGACAAAATCTCCACTTTAGGAAACTCCAACTTCGATACGTTAAATTGAAGGTGGCGTGAGGACAATCCCATAGTTTAAATTTCTATAACCTATGATACCTTTTTCAATAAACCTCAGAAAAGAAACCCTGAAAGCAACTTACTTTCTATGAAGGTGATTTAGCCAAGAACTTGACAAGGAGCATGACAAGACTTTGTTTTAAGGAAGACAGGGTTACCTCATTGGCTCAACAAGGCCCATGAATGCAACCTTGTCCCACCCTGATTCATATCTTCTGTTAGACCAGTTATTATCATTTTGCAAACTTTCAGCTTTCATTCGGGTTTTTTTTGGGGGGGGGAGGGAGCGATCAGCATATTAAGAATGAAAAATGTTCAGTAGTTATTTGTAGTACTAGCAAAAGGGATGCAGAAAACTGATTTTTTTTCTTGTTGCAGAATAAGCTGATACATTTATGTAGTACTCAAGGACCTATCGAGGTGTACTTGTGTCCAGAAGAAACCGACTACTCCACTCGAATAAAAACTCAGGATCAGGATCACAATGGAAATATCTCAAGAAACATTTCCAAAAGTAATCTGAACACAGGCAATAACCAAATATATGCAGAGCTTAAAATCAAAGTATAATCTGTTGTATAATATTTTAAATGCTAGTCTTTAAAGTAAACTAAAGAACTTTTTTTCCTAATTCATTATTCTTGAATACAGATTATGTTTTACTATTTTACTTGTGTTTATAACGATGTTTATAACGATTCCTAGTTTGCAACAATACCAGTATTACTCCCATTCTGACTTGCATTGTCAGACATACAAAATTTGGTCATAAATGTGTGCATTGGTTGGAAAAAGATTTTTTTATGATCATCATATTTGCAAACGATCAATAACTGAGTAATTACTAAATAAGGAGTGCGTGAATTAAGGTTTTCTGCTTAACAGACAAATAATTTAATTTTGGCAATATCTAAAAATTAACGTGTGCCATGGAATGTATAAGTTAAAGTGTCACATTAAAAAAAATAGTTTCTATTTTATCACAGGAGGCAGAATTTATCTATATCAAATATGTTTGCCTTAAAGCAACGGTTACGAACTGCTGGTCCGTGGACCACTGGTGGTCCGCGAGAAAATTTTGGTGGTCCCCAGAAAGATTATTTGCATTTTTTATATTGCACTAAATCAGGGGTCCTCAAACTGCAGTCCCTGGGCCGGATACATGCAATGAATGTTTGTGTTCCTGCAGAGTCTTCTCCTTTGGGATTTTCTTGTGTGGGTCGGAGGGGGGCAGAAATTCCGACTTGGGTTCTGCTTCAGCCTCCTGGTATGGGGCTTTGGGCGAAGGCTGGAAGGAAGTGCCACTGGTGGTGAAGAGCCAGAGGGCCTTGTTCCAGTGAGACTGCATCATGGCCTGGAACTGGCTGACCATCTCAGCCTACTGAGCCTGTAGGCGCCTGTACCTGACCTTACACTGTCGCAGGTCTTTCCTCTGCTTGGAAAGCCTATGCTCGTAGTCCTCAGTGAGGTGCTTCTTCTGAGCCTCCTTCTCAGCCAGATCCAATTTGAACTGAGCCAGCTGTTTTGCCAACTGTTGTCATGGTGGCTGCTTAACTCCAATAACTGCTTCCTGTTGGGGCCCTAAGGAGCCCGGGTGGGGAAGCAAGGAATGGCTGGGAGGGGAGGGGCGAGTAGAGGCCAGCGAGGTGCCCCTTGATGCGAGTGACATTGAGTTGGCCACGCCTACCCAGTCACATGACCACCTAGCCATACCCACCCAGCCGGTCATTAGGCAGATCATATTAGCGGTCCGCAGGATTTTAAATTTTGAATTTAGTGGTCCCTGAGGTCCGAAAGGTTGGTGACCCCTGCCTTAAAGCATCCACTCAGTTACAAAGTCACTACTCTGGCCAAAGCAGAAGAGCTTTTCTGGGGAGCCAGAAAGGAGAAGGAAGCATCTATCACTTTCTCCTATAGCCTAGAAGCTACCTTTGGGCAACTGAAGAAAAAGGAGCAGGGTTTTGGCACACTCTGCACTTCTAGCAATGCACTGCAGGCACTGCTTCTTCAAAAGCCAAGCTTGACATTCCTTTTCCTGAAACCTTTGTTCCCCAGATGGATATGCTATGTAAATGACTGTGGGTGGATATGTGAGTGAGGGTGAAAGGCCTAAAGCCTCCTTCCCATGAGATTCTGCTAGAACTTACTGAATGCTTTTCATTTTATATGAATTACACAGAAGGTTTTCCTTGTAGGAAATTGATTGTATGTTTTGAGGGTATCTCAAAGAGTCATAATGGTTAGAATGCAGTGTTGCAGTCTAATTCTGTTGACTGCCAGCAGTTCAGCAGTTCGATTCTTACCAGCTCAAGGTTGACTCAGCCTTCCATCCTTCTGAGGTTGGTAAAATGAGGACTCAGATTGTTGGGGGCAGTATGCTGACTCTGTAAAACGCTTAGAGAGGGTGTTGTGGTCCGCTGGTGGCATGCGGACCTGGCAGCAGAGTCAGACAGTGAGGAGGTTGGGGAGGAACATGGGCCAGTCCTGGAGTCTGGGGAAGGCTCGGACGAGGGCTCTTGTATTGGAGGCACATGGGAGGTTTGTGCTGCCTCTGGAGCCTCCAGAGTTGGACCTCAGCAAGGCAGAGGAACAGGGGGAGCCTGTTCCCAGTGCATGCATGCACAGAGCTGCCAGAAGGCAAGAACAGTTAAAACAAAAGGGATAACTCGGGAGTAGGGCTTGGAGATGATTGTTCAGTTTAAAGTCTGAAGCTCTGTTTGATTCTGGATTCCGTGTGGCTTTGCCAATTAGGTCTTTGGCAGCATGTCAAGGGAGATAAAGGTGGGTGATTATCAGCCTTATCCCAAAGGACTCTTGACAACTACTTGGGACTCATCTGTGAATGAACAGAATTCACAGCTGTTGCAATAAAAGAGGTTTTTGGGACTACTCTATGTTTTACTGACTCAGGAAGCCTAGGTCAGAACAAAGGGCTATAAGGCACTGTGAAGCAATATATAAATCTTAAGTGCTATTGCTGTTGCTATTGCTATCTAGTGGCCAGTATGTCTTCATTTCTTTCAATATACCTTCAGATACTCTGATTTCCCCCAAAGGGGGAAGGCAAACTAAATTTGGTGGTTTGCTTCGTGTTGGTAAAGCACATACTAAAAGACAAAGTTTCTTTCTCATTCAGCTAGCCTCTTTCTAGTTTTTCTCTTTTAACCTCAAATCCAGGAGGAGGATGTCTGGAAGATTGAGATTTTGTGATTAATACTTATCCTGATGTTTTATAAATACTTATAAATTCTAAAGAGAACTTCAACGAAGTAAAATCAGTACGGTTCCTATATCAGTGCATATTTTCTCCCAGGTTTCAAAAATTTGGTGTCTCTTGGTGATTAAGAAAGATGCATATAACATTTCTGATAAAGGATATGTTTCCTTGTATATGTGGCACATATATACTGTATGTACTTTAATATATAGAAAGAAACATGAGATGTTTGAATTTCAGTTTGGTTTAGTGTTTACACCTATAAAATATGCATATTGCTTAGGGTTGTCAGATAAGAGTCCAAGCTCCAAGTGGCTGCTAGAGAAGTTTTCCTGCCATCTAGTGATTGTTCTGCATTTTTGAAGTCCATGTCTGGTAGTCATGGCTGTTCATGGCTAAAGAATTAAAGAGACACAGTGACTTCCTTAAGCAGGACTATACAGAATGGAAGAGATGATTCCAGAGAATCTACCTTTGTAATTAGCATTGTCACTTAATTGTGTAAATCCTGTTTATGTCACAAAACTACTGGTCTTCTGGACTTAAGCAGTTCTTGAAGCTGGGAGGTGTTGGGCTGCTGTCTCTTTCCATACTGTTAGTAGCATAGTTAACTTTACAATAAGTTGGGTGGAAGGCAAAGCATTTATACGTAGTAAAGTTGTGAAATGTTTCTATATGCAAGTTTTGATATTTTGTTCTTTTACTTATAATAGATATGAACTCTGATAACTCAGGAGGTCCTGACTGTTCAGAAAATGCCACAGCCATCTCCCCGTTAGTTTCTACCACTAACCTTTTGCAGCAAACAGAGGACCAAATTACTTCAAGTCTTGATGGCCCATTTGTAAACTTGTTGCCACCTTTACTTCATGAAGACTATCTGCTTGGGCTTGATGAGGAAGAAGGAATTAGTGACCTCTTTGATGCTTATGACTTTGAAAAAGTACCTCCCTTAATGGATGGATTTTTATGCAGCTGATTTTTGTTTTTATTTTCTTTTTAAAAGTGAAACCAGAATACCTGCTGACATTCCACACTATCTCCCCTCTTATCTCCTAACTCTTATTCCATTTCAAAGATTAGAACTTATAGTATTTCATATTTATATGGAAATACTTCATAAAATAGTACAAACACAGAATGGCAGACTTTCTTATCAGAGTTACCTTAACCTCAAATTCAGGCAGCTACTGATTTAGTAATTATAATAGAACACACAGAGAATTGGAGGAAATGGCTAAGTCTATTTTATTCTGGTTTACTGTGTCTATAAGTTTCATAAAGGGCTAAAGAACTGTTTTAGCCAAAAATAGCATTTTTTTCCCTTACGATTTCAAGCTGTGCCTTCTGTAAAACATGTCTATTCAACTTTTTCATTCAAAGAGTAACTACAGAGAAGTATGTTTGAGATACACAAGCAAAAATGTGAAATAGACTTCTTCCAAAGTTATCTAGAAATATTTAAATTCTTATCTATGCTCCATTTTTGAGCATTCACCTATTGCTGAGGACATTAATAAGCCTCAAATAATTTTTAATACGAATAGGCTTTAAAGATATTGCTATCCAAGATGAAACAGAGGTGGTGACCCCAGTCAATACAATGTATCTGGGTAGCCTCTAAGTAACCTTTTTTAAAAAATGAAAAGTTGTGCATATCAGCTGCTTTAGAAAGGGAGAGTAGGCCGTGTGGATTGATTCTAGCTTCTAGCTCTCTCTGTAGAATAGTCCGGTGGATTTTACCTTCTTTCCAAAGAGCTAGATTTACAGCATACAGCCCATCTTTGTATTTGGTGAACTGCACATAGTATCAGTTTCTGTATGTAGTTGTCAATCCGCTTCACCTTCAGATGGCTGAAGGTGATCATTTTTCCCACTAGAAAGAAATCTTGTAATGAAGAAGTCCCTTGTTATAATATAAAGCAAAGATGCACAGTTCAATTTCACTGTCTGCAAAGTGCAATAGAACTGGCACGTGAAGTTTGTGGTACGAAGTGGGGCTCTGTGTTAAGTGCCTACTAAAATTGCACTGTGGGCTTTATTTTTTATTTTATTTTTTTTGCTAAGAAATACTCTTTAAGCCAAGCTTCACTTTTTCAGTACTCTGTGTTTATTTGAGAAGGTTAGTTGCTTTCACTTCCCATTTTGGAAGTTGCTACAAAGCTGACATTTCACCCAAAGTGTAAATAATATACTTGTCAAGATTGTCTTCACTGAATTTTAATTGATAACTCTTTGCTGACATAATGTGCTTTCTGAAAATGGATAGAATTCATACATGTAAACATAGTTGTATGAAATGTTGTCACTTTGGTTAATTAGCTGAATAGTTTAAGCAGTATACATTACTTTTTCTACATGATGTTTAAAACATTTCTAAAATGTTTGTTTTAAATAATATATGTGCAGGTTTTCTGGTACCATTGAAATGCTGCTACAGACACTCACAAATGAAATGGCTGAGTAATAGTATGAAAGTTGTATGATTGAGCCTTGGAAAATAATTGTGTAAAAAAAGGCAACACATTGAGAACTGTTAAACAGTATTAAGTGTGTTTTATATGTATACAAACATGTGCATAGTTAATTGGTTATTTAAGTTGTATGTTCTTAAACTATAGTCATATAACAGTTTTGTACAATAGGAATGAATTTGTAAAGCCTGCAGAGTATTTTATAGTTAGCTTGTTATTTCTTTTAAAAAAACCCATAAAACCTTAAATCTGTAAATAAAAAAATGTAGTATTTAAGTATGTCATATGAAGAAACAGGAGTTTGTGTACGCATGAATACTTTTATTATATGAAGAGGATCTCTGGGTAGAATAAAATGAAAGGGAAGAAAATAAAATGCCATTTTGTACAATTACATACTTCCCCCAGTGTATCAGCAAAATACTAACCTTAATATACTTTGATTAGTATGTTAGTTCTAAAATGTGTAAAATAATGTAAAAAAAAAAGCAAAAATAATTTTTCATTTGTAAAGGCAAGCTGTTCTATAGCTGGGACTTTGCCTTATTAAATGTAACTGACTTTTTAAATGGTAATCAATAAAGCTTTATATCAGTACATACTGCATTAGTTTTTTTCCTGAGTAATTGTTTTCATCTGCTTCAAGTTATTTCAAATGCATTTTACCCCCAAAGTGATGAGCAACATATCCTCATCATAGAGAAGTTGACCACCTATTCCAGCTGGTGTTAACAGCAGTAAGACTTGCTCTTCTGTAACTTTTGCAATTCGCTGAATGAACAAATAATAAATTCTGTAACTTTAGTTGCCTACATTCATACAACACAAACAAATTGAGGAATTGCATAGCTAGCACAAAACTCAGTCTATTCAATTGCAGGCAGTCCTTGACCTAACAACCATTTATTTAATGACTGAAGTTACAGAGGCAATGAAAAAAGTGACCTATGACTGGTCCTCGCACTTATGACAGTTGCGAAACCCCTACAGCCACATGATCAAAAACTCCAGGCATTTGCCAACTGGTATATATTTAGGACAACTGCAGTGTCCCAGATCATGATTTGCAACCTTCCCAACAAGCAAGCCAGTAGGGGTAGCTGGATTTGCTTAAAAATTGTGTGACACACTTCACAACTGCAGTGATTCGCTTAACTGTGATAAAAAAAAAAAGTGGTAAAATTGGGTATGACTCACTTGACATAGCAACAATCATTCTGGTCCCCATTGTGGTCCTAAATCGAGGACTTCCTGCAATTTATAGCTGACTGGGTTATGAAAATCCCCGATTGAATTAAATATTCTCACTGATTGGGAAACTAGATCTACTTCTATTTTTAGTGTGCTGCTACAGTGGTGGACTGCTGACTCATGTTTGGCTTGTGATCAGCAACCATTCCAATATTCTTTTCACATGTGCTATGATCTGGTTAGATGGTCACTACTGAATAGTAAATAACTGCATTTAATTTCCTTTTTGTAAGTGAAGAACCTTGAATCTGCCTCCATGTGGACTTGGACATCCAAGATTATTAGCCATTCTAGCTTAAACTGCAGATTGCTGTAGTTCAACAACTTCCTAAGGTCCACAGGTTACTTTCCCCTTGTCTCTGTTTAATGTCCATTGCTTTTGGTTTGCTTCAGTCTATCAAGATCTTTTTGAATAATGTTGAGCATTGATTCTACCACAGCTTTGCATCATCCACAGATTTGGTAAGTACAGGTAGTCCTCGACTTACAACAATTTGTTCAGTAAGCATTTGAAGTTAACGGCATTGAAAAAAGCAACTTATGTTTTGCACACTTAACAACCGTTGCAGCATCTCCATAGTCATGTGATCAAAAATTTGGGCACTTGGCAACTTGATGTCAGCCCTGGTGCAGCCAGCGCTTTGGGGCCACCATTATGGCGGGCGCACCGGCCACACACACCTGGTGCCCCACCTTTCACCTGGGCCAACAGCCGCTGCTGCTACAACCTCCCAGTGCCTGAAATCACACCTACCTTGTAAGAAACTAGGCCTTAGGTTTATAGGCCCCTTCCGGATTGTACGGATCATTAATCTAGTAACTGCAACTCTGTCTTCCCCGATTGCTAGGAAAGACCCATCCGGTATTCCATTGCAGCCTGCTCCGACCGGTCCACGTGACTCACCTGAGGGGCCCCTCCAACTCCTACTATGGTGGGAGGGGAACAACACTATGAGGTGGAGGACATACTAGATGTTTGCTGGCAGAGGAAAATCCAGTATTTAATAATGTGGAAAGGGTATCTGCTGTCGGAGGCATCCTGGGTCCCTATGGAGGATGTCAAGCAGTGATGGGTTCCTCCCGGTTTCGCCCGGTTTCGCCAAGCCGGTAGTAGTACGATATGACATCACCAAACCGGTTCTGCCGCCCCCTGCTTCCCCCCATGTTATTCTTACCTTTTATTTGGCCCATCCCCAATCTATTGCTGCCTCCTGAGTCCCAGCTGATCGGCTAGAGGGGAAAAAAATGTTTAGACTCTTTGCCACTGGGCTTCAAAGGCTGCCCTACAGCTGATCAGTGTTAAAAGAAAACAAATCAGTAGACCGTGCCTGCAAAAATAAATGGGTAGACCAGTGCCTGCAAAAATAAATGAGTAGACCAGTGCCTGCAAAAATAAATGAGTAGACCAGTACAGCTCTGCAAACAGTTAAAAGCCTGGTAGACCAGTACCTCTGCTAAATCCTAAAGAATTGTCACATGACCATCAAGCCACGCCCACAAAATAAGCCATGCCCACAGAACTGGTAGTAAAAAATTTTAGAACCCACCCCTGATGTCAAGGCCCCGAGACTGACCACTAGATTCCATCAGAAGAATCCAGATAAACCCAGGGCCCCTGACCAAAGCTATCTCTCACTGTGATCTTTATATTCCAGATGCCGTTCCCCTTCCCCTATAACCTTCCCCTGGAGTGGGGTGGGAATGGAGATTTTACAGTATTCTTCCCAGTGGTGGGATTCAACCAGTTTGCACCACTTCGGGAGAACCGGTTGTTAACTTTCTGAGCAGTTTGGCAAACTGGTTGTTGGAAGAAATCATTAGGGTAGAGAACCATTTGTTAAATTACTTGAATCTCACCACTGATCCTTCCCCTGGAGTGGGGAGGGAATGGAGATTTTACAGTATCCTCCCCCTGGAGTGGAGAGGGAACGGAGATTTTACAGTAACCTTCCCCTGGAGTGGAGAGGGAACGGAGATTTTACAGTATCCTCCCCCTGGAGTGGAGAGGGAATGGAGATTTTACAGTAACCTTCCCCTGGAGTGGGGTGGGAATGGAGATTTTACAGTAACCTTCTCCTGGATTGGGGAGGCAATGGAGATTTTACAGTATCCTTCCCCTGGAGTGGAGAGGGAATGGAGATTTTACAGTAACCTTCCCCTGGAGTGGGGAGGGAATGGAGATTTTACAGTATCCTTCCCCTGGAGTGGGGAGGGAATGGAGATTTTACAGTATCCTTCCCCTGGAGTGGGAAGGGAATGGAGATTTTACAGTAACCTTCTCCTGGAGTTGGGAGGGAATGGAGATTTTACAGTATCCACCCCCTGGAGTGGGAAGGGAATGGAGATTTTACAGTATCCTTCCCCTGGAGTGGGGTGGGAATGGAGATTTTACAGTAACCTTCTCCTGGATTGGGGAGGGAATGGAGATTTTACAGTAACCTTCTCCTGGATTGGGGAGGGAATGGAGATTTTACAGTAACCTTTCCCTGCCACGCCCACCAGAGCCGGGAGTAAAAAAAATTTGAAACCCACCACTGGTTAAAACCTTTAAGAAGTGCTTTGGAGGAAGGGCAGGATGTACGGTATTACCTTAAAGCAGCTACGCGATCGGGGGCTGGGCTGGGCTGGGGAAGGCAACTGTTTTAAAGTGTCGCCAACCCGTGCTAAGTTCCCACGCCTGCAGCTCCCCAAAGCACCTTTTGGAGGGGAATCCAAAGCTCTGTATTATAGCGCTATAAATCACAAATCCTCTTAACACGCAGCTAACCCAACCTTCATTCTTCAATCTTCACGTCTATGGAGATTCTCAATTTATTTAGGTCATGATTGTTCCAAAACATTTTCAAAAGGCAACTAGATTGTGTCTCCCCCGCCCCCCACTTAAAAACATTCCGCTTCTCGTCCAGGAAGCTTCTTCAGTTCATCCAAGAACTGAAGAAGCTTCTTGGAGGAGAAGCGAAACGTTTTCAAGGGGGAAAAAAAATCCACTCCAGTTGCCTTTTGAAAAAAACATTTTTGGAATTTCGTTCTTCTTGGTCATCCCCCCCTCCCCCCAAATTATAAACGACGGCTGAAATCTTTATTGTTCTATTGTCTCTCATTCAACATACGCAGATACTGTAGATCAGGGGTCTCCAACCTTGGCAACTTTAAGCTTGGAGGACTTCAACTCCCAGAATTCCCCATCCAGCTGGGAATGCTGGGAGTTGAAGTCCTCCAGGCTTAAAGTTGCCAAGGTTGGAGACCCCTGCTGTAGAGAAATCCAGCATCTCGGGGATAAATACTGCCTAAAAATCAACTCTTCCCCCTGAGACTTGATGTCTATGGAGATTCTCAGTCAATCCAGGTCAGGGTTGTCCCAAAGGTGCTTTTTTTCCAGAGGCACCTAGACTTTCTGCTTTTTCTTTGAAGACGTTTCGCTTCTCATCTAAGAAGCTTCCTCAGCTCTGAGTTTATTTTTGCTTTTTGCTTTCCCGGCGATGCCTTTTCCATCGTTTCCATTTAACCCACAGTCCTCGTTGGGGCTCCGGGCTCCAGGAAAGAGTTAACCGGTCCTTGTCTTTTCGCGAAGCGAAAAAACGAACCTAGTTTGTTCCCTCCGTCGTCCCGTCGTCAACGTCTTCATGTGACGCGAGAAAGGGCGTGGCCACATCATGGCGCAGTGCATGTGCGGCTGCTCCGAGCCTCTGAGCTAGGGAGCTTCCAGGTAAGCGGTTTTCCTTATCAGGGTTGCTTTCGCCGCTGTCAGCGCACCGCCGGTCGGGGAGGAGAGCTAGATTTCGTCTTCCGTGGCCTGAAGTATAGCTTAGCCCGGTATTGTGTTGTGTTTCGGTCCGGTCCACCGTTGGATGAGATGCGCTGGTTTCTTGTCGTTTAGGGCGGGGGTCTCCAACCTTGGCAACTTTAAGCCTGGAGGACTTCAACTCCCAGAATTCCCCAGCTAGCTTTGCTGTCTGGGGAATTCTGGGAGTTGAAGTCCGCCAGGCTTAAAGTTGCCAAGGTTGGAGACCCTTGGTTTAGGGGGAAATTCCTTTCTGGGATCTCACCCGATCGGTGGCGAAGCAAGTGATTTCCCTATCTGCCAAGCAGATGGAGAAAATCTTATCTTATGTGGTCGCTAGGTGTCCCAATCGACTTGATGGCACATCATGAGATCTATCAGACAATCGAAATGGATAAAATCGGTGCTGGTGCGAAGGCAATTAATTTTTTCTAAAATACCCTCTATCTGGGACAGGTGGGTCTCAGCAGTTTAAATCTGTGTTTGTTACCCTTAGCTACATGTTAAAGATGGGTGGATTTTAACTCTCAGAATTCCCCCCTTTGCATGCAATCACTATTGCAGCATAAGATAGAAAGTAGGAGTTTAGTAATAGCTGCAGCATAGCGTTAACAATAGCACTTAGACTTATAGACTGCTTCATAGTGCTTTACAGTCCTCTCCTAAGTGGTTTACAGAGTCAGCATATTGCCCCCAATAATCTGGGTCCTTATTTTACCCACCTCGGAAAGATGGAAGGCTGAGTCAACCTTGAGCCTGGTGGGATTTGATCTGCCAAATTGCAGGCAGTCAGCAAAAGAAATAGCCTGCAATACTGCATACCTTTACTTTCCTTTTCTTCCTCCACTTTTCATCATCCAGGGGTGGAATCAGCCTTTCCCCACTTTTGTTCTCATTGATTCTAATTCTAGTCAAGTCACTATAGTTTCTAGTGAAATGGTCAACAAAAACCCAGAAACTGTCAACTACACTAGTTGGTCAAAACTGTTTATCAGAAAATGTAATTGGCTCCATTTGTTGTGTCAACTGATGTCAGGCTCATGATATAAACAGTGGGATTGTGACATGTTTGTGCAAAATGCACCCACCATAACATTTTGGTGTACACTCCTTCCCTATGTTTTTGACAGGTATGTGAGTGAGGACTTTTCTGTACTATATTTGCCTGGGATGCAGGAGTTAGAGTCAAAGGGATTATTCCCAAATTGCAAGCTGTGAGTTATAACACTTTTTTAGTTGGTGTGGTTGTATGCTGAATGTGACGGAGCTAAAGTCAAATATGAGCTTAAGACTTCTTCCATCCCTTTTAACAGTTTAAAGCAGGGGTGTCAAACTCAATTTCATTGAGGTCCACATCAGGGTTGTGTTTGACCTTGGGGGGCTGGAGTGGGGGAGGCCAGCTCAATGTCTCTTGTGCCTGTGGTGGCCCGAGTGCTCTGCCAGAGAAAACAGGCTCCAGAAGTACTTTTTTAGCTGCAATGGCCTCCTGCAACCCTCTGCCAGCAAAAACGGAGGCCCTCCCGACCTCTGTTTTTGCTGGCAGAGGCACCGCGGGCCAGTTCTTCCCTGTTTATAGGGTGGCCCTGCAGGCCAGATCTAAGCACTCTGCAGGCCGGATCCGGCCAGGGGCTTGAGTTTGACACCCTTGGTCTAAAGGCTACTGATAATTTACTGTAGAAGTTTTAAGTATTAGGTTTGTTGACTGTTTTGTAAACCCCCATGAATCTATTGATTCATTTATTTATAAATAGAGTGAATGAATGAATAAGTTACTGTAGGAAAGTGAATCACAAATCCATTTAAAAGCTATATATTAAGCCAGCTGAAGGTCACAAAATACAATGTAAATCTTTCAGTTCCCTTATTCTAGGGAAGCAGATAAATAACGTGATAATGTGAAAAGGGGAGGCAGTCAGTGATGTGATTTGTTTTAAAATGTCTTAAAATAGAAGTAAGTGAAGATACTTAAATTAATGCTGGCTGGGTGACTTGGGCCATTTTTTTTTCTCTCAGGAAGGAAGCAGTGGCAAATCAGTTCTGATAAAACTTGTCAAGAAAATTGTAGGGATGTGTCCAAGTAATTACTGAGAATCAGAAAATGAATGAGTGGAAAAAAATATTTGTATGAAAAAGCAAATAATGAATGTATGTTTCTAAGAGTGCACATTCAGAGTGCATTGATGATGTATTTAAAGATAACCTCCACATACTGATACATTATAGAAAATAAAAAGTTAAAAAAGATACCAATTATTCATATCTACTTGCAGCGTAATTATTATTTTGTAATTTTAAAACATTTATTAAACCAATTGAGTTTTTTAAAAAGGAAAGTTTCTTTCCAAAAAATTCAAAATAATCCAATACAGTTGTTGTTAGTTGCAAAGTCGTGTCCGACCCATCGCGACCCCATGGACAACATTCCTCCAGGCCTTCCTGTCCTCTACCATCCTCTGGAGTCTATTTAAGGTCACGCCTACTGCTTCAGTGACTCCATCCAGCCGCCTCATTCTCTGTCATCCCCTTCTTTTGCCCTCAATCTTTAGGCTCTTCTCCAGTGAGTCCTTCCTTTTCATTATTAGGTGGTCAAAATATTTGAGTTTCATCTTCAGGATCTGGCCTTCTAAAGAGCAGTCAGGGTTGATCTCCTCTCCAATACAGTACATACAATAAAAACATTGACAGTAACATAATATCTAATATGTTCTAAATGTTTTATGTTGACGGGAAAGAATCATAAAAGAGGGAAATTATCTGATAAAATACACTGGCTTGCTAAACATTAAGCTTCAGGAATGAAATGTATTTTCCTCTAAAAATTCAAAGAACACTGAAGCCAGACACAGTATAATGTTTCAGGAAGTTGCATCTAAAGAATTTATCTTAATGTGTTTTTAAAAGCATATTTTGTGTTCACCTAATTTTTATTCAGAATCTATTCTCAGTTTTCTTTTTGTTACCTTAATTCTTATAACCCAATTTAAAGGAAAACGTACTAGTTAATTTAGATTTATTTGAGGTTTTGAATTTTGAATTTCCAAAAAGCAAAGCATTCTTGGGGCATACAAATGTGTTTTGAATAAAGTATTTAAAAATACTTTTAAAAGTAAAGTATTCACATAATAGGCCAGTGATGGTGAACCTATGACATATGTATCAATGGTGCCACACCACAATGTTTTGGGTGGCACACCATTATTCACCAACATTCAAGAACTATTTTTGAAAGCGTGCCCCATTTTACTTGATTTTCAGAAGTTTCAGGGGCTGGGCAAGAATGGGCTGTATTCTTGCATGGTCTCTGGACCCTCCAGAAGCTGTGTGAGAGGGCCATGATCTCACACAGTTTTTGGAGGCAGCAAAGGCTGTGGAAGAGCATTTTCCAAAGACGTTTTCCTTTGCCAGTAATATCAAAATGAGGCTTCTCTTTATTTCTCTTTGGTGATATAGGTGATCACTGCTAACAATCTTCTGTTCCTTTCAGGAAAAATGCTGAAAAATCCCAATACCTACCAATATTAAGGTAAGGTTTTATTTGAAGATACTAATATTGTATTTTGTTTCGATATGATTGTCATTTAGCTATTTGGAAAAAATATTTGATTCTTGTCCTGAACAACAATTCAGCAGTATCATTTATTTTTTTACTTGCAGCTGCTGTTTTTATTTTTATTTTTAAATTTCTATGCCACCTGACTTCCAGTGACTGTGTCTAGTAGCTGTTGGCAAATACAGTTGCATATTCAGCTAGGATTATAAATACTGAACCCCCTAGCTTTTGAATGACAAATTTTAAGAGTCAGAGCCAGCCTGAACAATTGTCAGGAATTGTTGAAATTTAGCCCAAAACATTTAGTAAGCCATGTGTTGACAAACTTTGATATCTATCTATCTATCTATCTATCTATCTATCTATCTATCTATCTATCTATCTCTTGGACTTGCTGCAGTTCAAGAAATTTGATAATAATTTTGATATAAGTAAGTGTAGGCATTGGCAATTTCTAATAATTTTAGCCTGTTTGAATGCTGTAGAGAGCATAACAGTGATAGCAATATTGAGTCTTGGGGACTTCCGGGTAGGATGATTTTCTATAAAATTGATATAGGTACATTAAGAATATTTTGCATGGTTCCCCCTCCCCCAATCGATCAGATTGAAAATCACACTTCCTAATTCTTGTGGTATAACCCAATTAGTAGGTTTCTTAGATGTCTCTGGTGGATCACTGTGTAATGGGCAGAAAGAATGACTTTATGGGACAGGAGGAAGAGCCGCTTACCAGGACAGTGGGTCAGATAAAAGAAACCTGAGTCTAGGGCAGAACTGTAATCTGAGAAAGCATCTCAGGCAAGACCCTCCCTGGTTCTCATGTAGATAAAGGGAGAGAGAAGTGAAATGCATTCAGACTTGCAAGTTTCTCTTACTGTAATCTTAGAATAAAAATACAGATAGCCCTCAACTTACAAACATTCATTTAGTGACCGTTACAACAGCACTGAAAAACATGACTGACGACAGTTTTTACACTTACAGCTGTTGCAGCATTCTCATGGTCACATGATCAAAATTGGAACGCTTGGCAACTGGTTCATATTTATGGCGGTTGCAGTGTCCCTGGGTCATGTGAACACCTTTTTGTGACCTTCCGACAAGCAGAGTCAATGGGGAAGCCAGATTCATTTAACAACTGTTAAGTGTTAAGTTACTAACTTAACAACTGTGACAAAAAAATTGTAGGGGAAGGGCAAAACTGCTTAGCAACAGAAATTTTGGGCTCAATTTTGATCATAAGTCAAGAACTGCCTATAGTATTGGTCTGCATGACTTTGGTTTTGTGGTCTGGTCAACCTTGAAGGGCTGATATCATGGAAGAGAGTATCCTAACTAGGCCTGACCCAGCAGGGCCTGCTATCATGTTGTCAGTGGACTAAGAAAACCTTGGCTGAGGAAATGTGGCTCACCCACCATTTTTTTTAGTGTGTTAGGCAAAAGCACTCTCTGTGTAAAACTATTGCTGATAGCTATATAGTAGAAGCAAACAGTGGTTTGAAATTTATTGTTCCTAGCCAGTCTGGACCATAACATGTTATCAATCTTCATATTCTTAAAATATGGTCCTGAGTTTCAGTACGGGTGATTTTTGTATTATTTTGAGATTAGATTGGCTTTCCCTGAATGATCTTGTTAACCGAAACTGTGGTTTCACGTATTCTTATTTTAAAGCTCAATTTTCTGACATGAATGAGCAGGTGGTTTGCAGGAGGGAAGGGACATGGCAGGTCACTAGGTACTAAATGCAATTTGCATTATGGTTCAGTTGATCCGAATTGCATAATTTGTACCATTTGGGCAATGATATCGTGATGTATGTGTGACATTATTGCGGTTTTTGCTGGAGACCTACAAATGGTTGCTGTCCTATGATCTGTTATCCTTGCAGTTTGTGGAAGGGGGGATGTGAATAGTTGTGCGTTACTGTTGCAGGGATAAGGATCCTTGTTTTATGCTTTTCCTCTTCTGCCATATATTTCTATCTCCCAGAGAAAAATGATTGCTGCTGGTGACCTTTGCCTTGACGACATTGAAGATATTGTGTCGGCACAAGATCCAAAGCCCTTTGATCGTCAGTTCAGTAGAAAAAACATTATTCCTAAAGTGCGAAAACGCCAGTCACAAAAGAACGTGGAAGTGGATGATCCTCCCCCTAGAGATAGGTACATATTTACCTTTCTTATAATTTGAAGTAAGATTTTGCCATACAAAGTACAGTATCAATAAAGGAGAATATCTGTAGGTCAGGGTTGAAATGAAGGGGTCTTTGGTACTCTCAGAGTTTGCTTGTTTTCTCACTGACATTTCATTACCCTAACTAAGTAACATCATCAGGGCTAGTAACATCACTAGCCTTGATGATGTTACCTAGTCAGGGTAATGAAATGTTTGCAAGAAAACAAGATGTCAGCACTTCAAGCTGCATTTTCTCTAGTGCTGACATAAGAAGGAGAAGCGGAGGCGTCTGGAAAGGGACATTTGACTTTTCACCTACTTATTTTCCCTGGAGATAATATCCCCTAGGAGATGGGATGGGAGGGGGGAAATTCCTTTGAGCTGGAGCGGTAGATTAGGGGTAGAATGACTTGGAAGTTGGCCAATGAGTGCAGGGGAGTGGGGAACGGAAAAGGAGGGTTTGGGGTCTGGAAGTCAGAGTTGGCTTCAATGGAGTCGGATTTAATAAATGCTTAATAAATAGGAGTTTTCCTTCAAAGACTTTGTTTGAAATGCAGTTTATTTGAGACGACCTCGAAACCTGACACAAGAAAGCTCAGAGAGCACCAAGGACCCCTCGAAGTACAGTACCTTTAATTTGTATTAGATTGATCTGTGTTTAACATAGATAATTCTGCTTTTAACTTCCAACAACACTCAGGGGATGGAAGACGTGGGAATAAGGAATCTGAAAGACTGAAGCTAGATAGAAACTCATAAGGCAATCATATAGTGATAGAGTTTATTCTGTTGAGTAGGAGATTAAAAGCAGAACCAAATGATTGGAGATTTAACAGTTCTCTCCATCTACAAGTCTTGCTATACTGCCTCTTTATGGGGGTAGGGAGTCTTCCTGGGAAGGATGAGTGAAAAATGCCAGTTGTGTATACTCCAAGCAGGATTACCCAAGGTGTGAAGATCAGCTAGCTTCCCAACTAAAGCAACCAGGTACCTGTATCAGAAAGGGGCTGGGGGCAATTTAGGAACAATGACAGAGGCATCACTTCGTACTGCAGTTCCTATATTTTACCAAGAAAACCACATGGCCAGACAAGATAAAGTTATTGACAGTATCATGTCAGATGATGGGGACCTTCAGGTCAGATGAGAGGCCACATGCTACCAAGGAAGAGCCGAGGACATTTCAGAGTACTCAAAGTGTTTATGAAGAGTAGATTAAATACTTCAGGACATCTAGTTGCTGATGGCGCCGTTCGTAAAAAGAAAGCTGCAAAGTTGTGCAGTACATGCCAACATCAAAGAAATGGGACTTTGTTAAATGCATAAACCATTGCACATTATCTTTAATTTCATATCCTATCAAAATAATGTTTAGGGTCATCCATGGAATATTAGAACACTGCATGGAACAGGAAATGTGTATGGACAATTCCCCAAATCCCTGATTTCAGCCATCCTCCTCTATTTTTTGTTTTCTTTCATAGTGTTATCATTGTCTCAAAATCAAGAGCAAATATCTTTCATTAAGATCTGTTATTAATATTTTTACTCTATGTATGTGCATTGTCTAAGCATTGCAATGCTTTACCTCTCAGGGAATATTTTAGGGTTTGTGAGTTCCTCGGAATCTGTAAATCACTGCTGGACAAATTTTTCTATCGTGGGAAAATTTATTATGTTTGTGTCTTTCAACTTGACAGTGTGATTCCCGGTATACAGAAAATTTGGATACGTACATGGGGATGTTCCCATAATAGTTCAGATGGTGAATACATGGCTGGACAGCTAGCTGCTTATGGATACAGTATAACAGGTAATGAGTTGAACATGTTGTATTTCTTTCAAAGGTTTTATTTTTAAAATGAGATTTAAATATGCTGTTTTCTTTGCATTTGCTCATTATTTATGTTCTTTTCAGGATACAGATTCTTCTGTACTTATTTAAAAGTTAAATCAATAAAGTAAAACAGTGCCTTGAGTAATTGGAATCGTTTTCATTGGTCAGCTAATAGACATGTTAGCAGATTTTGAGGTTTCTTTTATAAATCCCATTTTCGGTCACTTATGTGAGTCACTCTTTTCTTTTTTTGGCTTTAATTTATATGCCGCCCTTCTCCGGAGACTCAGGGCGGCTTACAATGCGTTAAGCAATAGCTTTCATACTTTTGTATATTTATACAAAGTCAGCTTATTGCCCCCACAATCTGGGTCCTCATTTCACCTACCCTTGAAAGGATGGAAGGCTGAGTCAGCCTTGAGCCTGGTGAGATTTGAACTTGCAGTAATTGCAAGCAGCAGACTCTATTGCAGATCAAGTAGACTTGCTTAATTTACAGGTGTATTAGTAAAGTTTTATTGGAGAATACAAGCCTAGGCTACTAAGGAAAATATTAGTAGGCTGGAAGGTTTGGGAAAAAGTTATCTATTCACTGATCAAACATGTAATGTATAATTTCCTGTTTAAATTTATTTCAAAAATATTTGAAATATTTTATTGCTGTTTATATTTTTATATTTAATATTTTGGCTTTAAATCATGATGGAGCTTCTAATGGTTAAAAACATGAATTTTATATCAGCCTTGGCCTCCTAAGAGAAAATAAGGAGTTGAATGCATTACAGTAAATAAATAAAATGTTTTGCTAACAAACAGCTGTTTATTAAGATTGCTTTGCAGACAGCTACATTCAGAATACAACAGTTGGATGTCAGGAATATATTAGGGTAGAGTTAAAAGCATGCTTGCTTAATGCATAAATAACACCTCCCATAATTTCTACAATGTTTTTGCCATATATCATTGAATTTCTAACCATTGCCAACATTTGACATAATGCTTTACATCCTGCATTTAGGTATTATTTGCTTTATGTTCTTTAACTTCCAACCATTATCTAAAATATTTTTTATTTATCCTGTTTGGTACTTTACAGATTTTAATTTGTGATTTGACAACATAATTGTTTAATTTATAGCTTGTATTTAAAAATGGCTGCTCACCAATGGGATAAAATAATGACAGTGAATAATAATGTTTGTATAATTGATGTATAAACATACACTAGGTGGCAGTATTAAATAACTTTTTTAGTTAACTATGTTATTAAAATTTGAAATTAATCTGTCATGCTTTCTAATTATTTTTAAACCATACTTATGATTTTGATCTATTTTTTCAGTTGAAATTGTAATTCAAAGAACTATTAATATAATGCTATTAATTATTTTGGTCTTTGTTTAATTTTCTGGCTATAATAATGGAATTAATAGGTTTCTGTCTATTTAGTAATTGATAGATTATCAAAATCAAATAACTAACTTCTGGCATATTTATGAATTCAATGTTGAATTTTCTGTTAACAAATTTTAGCTGTTTGAATTTTAAAGTCCAGATACATATGATTCTTCATTCTTAAATTTTTGTCCACACAATAAAGTCAGAGGGAAGCCAGATTCACTTAACAGCAGTGTAGCAAGAAAGCTCGTAAAATGGGGCAAAACTGGCTTACCAACTGTCTTGCTTAGCAATAGAAATTCTGGGCTCAGTTGTGATCATAAGTCAAGGACTACCTGTATAACACAGCAAACAGGGTACTTTATAAAACGGTTTATAGAAGGAACTGATTGGTTTTCTTCCTTGGTTTATTATTTTATTTATTTTATTATTTACATTTCTATGCCGCCCACTCTCTGAGGACTCTGGGCGGCTTACACCAAAGACAGTATACTAAATAGCATATTGCCCCCAACAATCTGGGTCCTCATTTTACTTACCTGTCAACCTTGAGCCGGTGAGATTTGATCCACTGATCTGCTGAACTAGCAGTCAGTTGAAGTAGCTGCAGTACTGCACTCTAACCACTGCGCCACCTTGGCTCTTTATGATTAGTTGATTAGTAATTGGATCAGAATATTTTTTTTAAAAAAATATCACCAATGTGGAATAAAGAGTTTATTTATGTACTTATGCATTTGTCCCCCACCCTGCAAAAATTCAGAAAAGGACTAAAAACTAAAGTGTACAATAGTAAACAAAGATGTGTCCATGACCCAAACACCTAGAAAAACGTACCTTATTTAGGCTAGGAGCATATCTAATCTCAAGCAGGAGACCATTCCAAAGGGTCGGGACTACCACAGGAAAACACACCCAGACACACGCATGCACACTTCCAAGCATTATCTTTCTTGACCTCCTGAATGTGGGGAACAGTCAATTGCCACCAAATCCTGTGATAGTCAGAGATCATTTTTTTTTTTTAAAAAAAAGGATGAGATAATTGAACTCGGCCACAATGCTTAAATCGTATCTTCGGGTTGATTGGTAATATTCTTCTAAATGTTAATTGCTTGGAAGGAAGAAACAATAAATGGATGTTAATATACTGCCACTACTGGTAACTGGATGCTGACATTTTAACATAGGGCATATCTGTGCAGTCTGCGGCCCACGAGGTGTTGGTTCATAGTATTGATTACTGGCTATGCTAACTGGGCTGCTGGGAGTTGTAGCTTACCAGCCTTAGGCATAGTGTAATTTATGAATGCCATCATTGTGATTTGATCAACAACCACTGGTATGGTTCACACAGCATGCTAATTTAAAATTTGGCTTATTTGGTTTTGGTTGAGCATGTTATGTAAATCTAGTCATTATGGTTTGGAACCCACAATCTGTGGCATAGCATGATAACTGAATCCAGCCAATTGTGGTTTAAACAACAAACTGTTAATGTAACTTGCAAATCTAATTGTCATGTTGCTCGATGTAGATTTCAGATCAGCACGCATGGCTTATATAGTGTTTCAGGATCTTTTAGACATCATCAGCTTAAACTTTGTATTGGTATCTAATTAGGAAAGTGAAGTATATCAAAAGTATATCATTTTTGTTTTGTTTTTTTCAAATTTCTTCCCCTAGGAGCCTGCCAGAATTGACGTGGTAGATGCCATGTTTCTGTCAAAGAATATTCTTTATTTTACTGACTTCTTAACTTGTGATGCATCTGGAGTTTCCCCCCCCCCTTCCTTAACATACAGATGGAAAGTCAGCTAAGTGCTATCACAGAAGGACTGACTTGGATGTCTTCTCAAAGACCAAAATGGTTGCGCTGCCAACCTGAGATGAATGTCATTTGAGATTTGCAGTCAATGGCATGCTTGTGAATATTTTTTTGGCATTTCTGGCCCACCACAATGAAACGTTATTGTGTATAAAAGCAGAGGGAGAGACTCCCACTGAGTAGAAGACACTGACATTTGTCTTACATGTCAAAATCCTTGGCCCTGGGATCTACTTACAATGCAGAGCAACTTTGTCTTGGATGACTATAAATAGCTTTTTGACTTCATCCAGCCAAAAGTGAATAGCTGTTGATTAGTAAAAGGTATTGCAATATAGAGGAGTAGGCTTCTTGGCTCAGTTTTAAATATAAGACAGATTTCTTGGCTGCTTATATTTTTGTAAGACTTTTCAGACCTTGAGAGTTCATTGGCTCTGTTTCAAGTGGAAAACATGCTTGCTCATTGGTTCTGTTTGCAAAAGTAGGAAACTAAATTGTATTTCGATCTACGAAAACTAGCTCTCTCCTTATTGATGGTGTATTGTTTTGTCCTTCACAAAGCATGTAAGATCTAATCTAACATGCAAAAAGGAAAAGAAATAGACTATGCACTTTAGAGATGTGTAAGTTTTCCAAGTTTCAGTTACACACTTGTCTTAATTGATATGAATAGAGAAAAGTTTAACTTACTTTCAGAATATATTAGAATAGATTTGGGGTCTTGAAAAGAGCTTTATAATTGGAAACCTCTGCTTGGATTAAACTATACTGGATAGTATGACACTTTAAGTCTGAATAAACATTCTATAAAAGATGAGTTTTTCGCAATCTGAATTGAGAATTTTCCTTATCTGTGTACTTCTCTGTGCCAAACAGATTCAAACTGGATCTAACAAATGTTTCAAAACAGCATGAGAAAATATACCAGTAATAGAAACTTCAGGGAGATTTCAAAGACTGCTTTCACATAAATCATAGTGTTCAACTATAGAAAACAAACTATTTCCTGTAATGTATTTTCCACAGAAAATCATTGGAAAAAGATATGTGAAAACATACCTGAAGAAAGCAGTTTTTAATTTGTTTTGACTGAAAACTTCTCTAAGATAAGCCTGAAAAGCATGTGTTCTATATCCTATCTGACTAACCCTTTCTATGGAAAGGACTTCATATGTGTGGCATTCGTATTTCTTATTCATGTAGCTAATTTCCATTTATGTAGCTGATTAGCTCTTAGCAGATTGATGTGTTTTAGGACTGGGATGAATTCAGATGGTTAATCATGAGGGTAATAACAGAACTCGTACAGAATGCATTGCTCAAAATACTGATAGGGAAATCCCTGTAGAAATAGCTTCTGTTTTGGGGTAGTCAGTAGGCTTCCAGTCCGGACCCAATTCAAAGTACTAATAATTTCCTGTAAAAACCATATATGTTCCCCTCATAAGATTCCCGTCCTCAAGAGGTGACAGAGGCATGGACTAGAACAGGTATCTCCAAATCTGGCAACTTTATGACTTATGCAAGTCAACTCTCTGAATTCCTCAGCCAGCCACGCAAATTCTGGAAGTTGAAGTCCACAGATTTTATAGCTGCCAGATTTGGAGACCCCTGGATTAGAAGTCTGGCCTTCTTTGTGGTTGCCTTCACTTTATGGATCACACTGCCCTCAGACAGATGCTCAACTCCTTCGCTCTTGAGAGTGAGGAAGGCTCTGAAAAAGTTCTTTCTTTCCAAATGGGCACTCAGTTGGCCAACATATTTAGAGCTATTTTTGTTATGGTTTAATTATGCCTTTATTAATGTTGCTGTTATAATGCCTCTTTCAGTTAATATTTTATTCTACATCAACAAAGCAACTTTTGAATGGATGCTATAAAACGATTAACAAACCATAATAAATGAGCTGCAGAGAAGTAAAGAGATAACCTTGAAGAAGGAATCCAAGAATACTTGCATGAAGGTTGGCTTAGCACTGGGAAGGAGAAAGGGTGGGGGAGGAGGAGTGAAACAACCGCAAGATTGCCCCACCTATTGGATTCTTTCCCTTATTGGATTCTTTTGAGGAAGGTTTTGAGCTCCTATGCAAGTTTTAATTATAGCAATCCTTCATTTGCTTCTTGTCACAAGCATACCCTAAGGCTGGGAGGAATCCGAGTCTTCCATGCAAATTTATTTTACTGACCATAAGGGTGAAAACTGCTGTCAGAATTAATAACGATGAGTGCTAATTATACTTAGATCATAATCAGGCATCGTGTCTTATTGAAGATGAGGTGTATTTCATAGTTACACTATCAATAAGAAGGGCAACTGGAAAAAAATGTGTTCATTTTTACTTTGTCCGTTTTTAAGAACTGGGAGCATAACATATGTTTTCTTATCTAGACCTGTAAAATAATACATTTGCCAGAAGATGGCACTGTTTATGTTTGCAGTGTATAGCCTGTACCACTTCAGAAAGACTGAAGTGATGCTGTTTTTTTTTTTTTTTTAATATGGTCAGTGTTAAAGTGTTAAAGGGTGGTATTGAATCTGTTGTTAGAGTTATTTTAAAAAACTGAATATCTTCAAGATGTGTAATATCATAGGAGATATATTATTATATTATTAATATTATTGTGATGAATATTCCAACAAATATGTGGATTATGACTGTTTAAAAATAACTGTACCCAGACCACACACTTTTTGATGGAAATTGAATGTTATATAAATAAATAAAAAAAAACATGGGGAAATAAACCATAGGAGAGATAATTTTGCTTCCAGACCAAGTAGTGTACAATATTCTTTAGCAACACTGTTTTAAATTAAGCTATCAGACATTGCATTAATATATTTTTTTGTGTAGTAATGAAACGTCTTCTTAAAATGCTTAATTTATTTTCACGTATTTTATGAAATCAAGATTCTAAGGTTATTTTTTTATACTGGCTTCTATATGAAGCATAGAAAGTAATGGTGCTGCATTGCATTATCAGCAATTTTTGGAACTATTGTGAAATCAAGCTATATACCAATAAGGTATATAGTTAGTGATGGTTTGTCAAGGTTTGAAGTTAGTGATGTGTTACAAATTGGACTTTCACTGTCCAGTTAGAATACCATATGCTCTAAATTTTGTTCTAGTTTTTTAAATATATATATTTCAGTTCACTTTAACCAGTGATTCTCATTTGTAAACCTAGAAACAGACTATTAAACAATTGTGTTTATTTATCATAAAGACTAGATGTTACCAGAAACTCTAGGCCTCCTGTGCATTTTTGTAATGTTCATATGCTTAAGTTGTAGACGTATCTTCGCCAAGTATTGAAAGATTTTAAAAAAAGACCCAAAGGCAGACAAAAACAAACATATTTGTAACAGTTTCCTGTCTCCCTTTTTCCTTGTTACACTTTGGTAGGAGATAAACATGAACAGATAAGTAAGCAGACTGCATACTTTTTAAAGTAACATATTTTCTCTAATGTGCTTATGAAGGACAACATTCTAATTCCTGCATAATTCTGTTTTAAATAACTCTGTTGCACTATATGCTGTATTTATTTTGAAGTAACTCTGTAATTCCTCCCTTATTTCCTTAGGCTTTTAAGATTTAAAGCTTGAATGTATTCTTATGACTATGAGCTTAGAATAAACTTTGCTTCATGCAATTTCATTTAGGACTATTGAAAGTTTGTTAAGTGTTTTTATAGGAAAATGCGATTTAACTTGATTTTACTTGTTAAGTATTATAGTTGATTAGTGAACTTCAGCATAATACAGTGTCTGGGTGATTAATAGTAAGGGTTTTTTTAATTAAAGATGTATTGCAATCCAAAACTCTTAGTTACTATCTGCATTACTAGTTGTACCTTTATTTTTCTAATTTCAGCTTATTGCACCAGTTTGATTTTAAAGAGAAAATCAAAAGAAAAAGATACATTTATTTTTGATCAAGGAAAAAAATCTCTAGTGGAGGCAGCACTTTTTCTCATTTACAGTTCACTTGTTTAATTCCTGGCTGCAGCCTCCCAAATTGAACATCATCTGCCAGAAAAATGATTTCTCTTCATTGAAGCTTGGAATAGTTCAGACTCAAGGCTATCCAAGACTGTTGTTGCCAGAAATATGTTTCATTCAGTATTTGATATCACATTAGGTGTGTTAAATGTAATTTGTTTGGCTAAATGTATTATAAATGCACTCATTATGTGGAAAGAAAACTGAGAAGACTGTTCTTATTTCTAATAAAAAATGGGAAATCAGTAAAAAAAATGAAACTTTAAGATTGTCTTGTTAAAGAGACACAATAGCTAGACTCACACATGATGCTACAGCTTGTTTTATATCATTTGTTGAATAATCCATGTAATGGCTTAGTGAAAGTAACATCCTAAGACAGAAGCAAATGTACTAAAATATGCCTTCTTGAGATATGCAATTCATTCAATATATTGGTTACATATTTAGGCAAACCATCCTTATGCAACATAAAATTCAAGTAATAATGTCAGCAGAATCTATTACCTTATCATATTCCATTTAGAATTCATTCAAAGATAGATGCACAAAGAAACAACTCAAACATGAGTCAAAGAACGAAAGGAACATTGCCATAATAACACTTCCAACAAGCCAAACAGTTCCAGAATAACACGTCCGTATATAAAAAAATGTATCAGAACATGCCAGCAAATTACTCTGATCGCTGGGCCTTGCAAACCTACAAAAAATGCTACAATTTTGTGTAGACCAAAAGATTGTACACCTCCCCACAAGCCCTCGTCGTCTTCAGAGAGAACTGTCCAGATTTGCAACCTTACATAGGGCAAATCGAACTCTAATTACAGCAAAGAATCCAGGACCGCAAGGTAGAACTTTTGACCTGAAATACCTAGCAGCCATTCATGCTCTCAGAATGAACCACACGTTTGACTAGGATAATGCAGAAACAATTGACAAAACAGCCAAAGAGTGGAGAATTCCTGGAAGCCAGGCACTCAAATGTCCATCAACAGAACAATAGAACTGGATACCATTTACCACTTAATTAAGCGCAGGTTCCAAGCCATTCACAGCTGACTGACAAGACAGAGCAATCTAAACCGAACCAAGCAATGGAAGCTTCCCGAGAACCAGCCAGTCATCCATAGAAACTTAAACAAATAATGCAGCAAGGCAGCAACCCGCACTTAAGGCCATTGTGCTGAAAAAACTTTGCTGGAACATACAACAAAACACCTGCAAGTCATGATCTGTAGTTCAGATCTTCCTGGGCTCAGACACCATCCCCATCCCCACCACCCCTGCCAAGAAACGGGAGATTTGAGGCTACAACTTTTCCAAGAGATCAACTAACATGTAGCCCAGAATTGAAGTACAGGTAGTCCTTGATTTACATTCCACAATTGAGCTTAAAATTTCTGTTGTTAAGTGAGTTTTGTCCCATTTTACAATCTTCCTTGCCTCAGTTGTTAAGTGAATCACAGCAGTTGATAAATTTGTAAACCAATCATTAAGTGAATCTGGCTTCCCCATTCACTTCGCTTGTTGGAAGGTCGCAAAAGGTGGTCCCAGGACTTTGGGACACAGCAACGGTCATAAATATGAACCAGTTACCAAGCATCTGAATTTTGATCACATGATCATGGAGATGCTGCAGAGATGATAACGGAAAAGCGGTCATAAGTCCCTTTTTTCAGTGCCGTCGTAACTTTGAACAGTGAACTGTTGTAAGTCAAGGACTACTTATATTTGAGACATTCCGAACCATTCAGTCTCTTCCACATATTGTGATAGGGACAAGTGGTTTCAGGATAATAAATTGTATCAAGAGACAACTTGTAAATTGGTGTGCAGATTGAGTTACATGTTCACATACAGTGATATGCCATGAAAAATAACTTGTTTGTCGCAAGGAATCCATTGATGGTTTGGGGAACTGTTGAATTGTTCCTTGCATCACATCATTTTTTCCCCTTGTGGCTTATTAGGGTGCCCCGCCATATGAGAACAGTGGCATTTGCACATCAGATTTCCACAGAGTTCAGGGGTACTTGGTTTCTTTGCAGAAGTCTACTTCCTCTTGGGTTGGAGAGTTAGAAGACTTTCCCTTCCTATTTTGTATACACTTGATCATAACATTTCTGTGACTGATCAAATCTTCATGCGTACAATATTACTATTTGTCTTTAACTTTCTGTACTGTGTTGGTCCTGCGGGAGAAGCACTTTTCTAAAAACGTGGTTGAGTTTATAGATTGCACAATACCAGGGTGGATAAAAATCAATGATTTTTTTAAAAAAATCAAAAAATCAGATTTTTTTGATTTAAATCGGATTTTTTTTGATTTTTATCGAATTTATTTTAATAAAAAACTTCTGGGGTAAAAATCTATCGTAAGATAGTTTTCTATTTAAGATACATAAATAATTTAGTTTATTCAGCATGAAATGGAGCTTGGTTATGTAGCATGAGGCTGTATATTCTGCAACACTGGGACTATCGGTGAGTCAACAGTGGGTCAAAGGAGTAGCAGAGATGACAGTTGCTCTTTAAAAATTATGATTTAAATCGAGTTGATTTAAATCAAGCCTTTTTACTAGTGATTTAAATCATGATTTAAATTGTGATTTAAATCAACTCAATTTAAATCAAATCCACCCTGCACAATACCCAGTTTTATTTTAATGGGGCTTCCTTTCTCTAACGGTATCTATGCTGTAAGATCTGACAGAACTAGTAAGCTTCAGGTCCCATTGATCAGTGTCATCTTACAGGAGCCAGAAAACGTATTACAGATACTATATTATTAATAAATATTAACATACATTAAATTAATTAGAATTCACCAAAGTAATACATGTTTCAAACGTTTCTGTTGTATTAGCACTTGCCTTTTGTCTTCTTATTTTCAGTTCTTATAAAATATAATTCCATTAACTAAGAAGCCAGAGGCATGTTGCTGCAGTACTTCAATATTGTCTTCCTCTTTGGTGGATTTACTAAAATAGGGACGAAGAAACTCAAAACTGCAAGATTAGGGTGGCACACCTAGTTTGTGGGACATCAAGCAAGATGCGTCCCTCAAAACACCTTGTCACTGCTATATGTTATCTACATTTCCTTTATTTATGTACTCAGAGCCAATTTTCCTTGTCCCTTACTTCACCTTACCCCCATGTAGTAGTGAAAGAGATGTAGACAGACATGCAAAATTGCAATCAGTTTAGCTTTGTTCCCATCTTTCTTTTCTCTATCTTCAGAATTTTTCATCCCAAATAGTGAAGCAATTATCCAGTTGCCTTGTTTGGTGAGAATTTATGAATGTTGGATGAGGCAGAGTAATAATATTTTAGAATCTCATTGAAATGTGTTGGTTCTTATGTTCTCTCGATATGGGGCAATTAAAAGTTTAATTCTGGCTTATCTTAACGTGTAACTCCGCAATCCCATTTTCCTTCTGAGAGCTGCTTTTGGCAGATAGCATGCTGACACTTATAATATGCATTTTAATGCATACATTATTTTTACCACCAACTAGAAGCTGGAATGACTATTGACCTATAATGAATTTTAATATTAACACTGCATCTTTCAATCCAGCCAGACATTCTGTTGGTTTGACGTACACATGGTCAGAGTAAATTAATGTTTAAAGCTGGAATACTTTTAGGTTCAGCTAGAGTCTGCAACATTTGCAGTAATCCCAGAGAAGCTATTTAAGCAAAATTGCTGAGTTTTCTTTATCCTTGAGGTACCGAGTGTACAGGTAGGGTTGGCAGTGCTAGATAACCTCACTTAATTTAAACTGTCAATATCATTTTTACAGCTCCTGAAATACTCTAATGGACAGTATTTGGTAGACATAGAAAATTCTAATCAATACAGTTTAATGGATTATTCATGTTAAATAAAGAGTGAGCGCACTGTATGCTAAGTATCTTAATTGTATAAGATAATAAGTACTGAATAACTTGAGTGGTGGGAAAGTTCATCCTCTGCCTTTTTAAAAAAAATATTGTATTTTATATATTAAAAATAAAAAGATTAAAGTTGCAGTTAATACTCATCACATGAGACAAAGCAGCTTTAATAAATTTTTTACATCCAATCTTTGATAGTACCAAATTAGACAAAGACATAAGGGGGGATTTCTAAATATTGAAAAACAAATGTTTTCTTAGGTGAATGTAAACATCCATTACTGTAAAAGTAATGGATGCCTTTGGTGTTTTTTTTAAAAAAATGGATTCAGTACCTTTGTGTTCAAAATTAGTGAGATTGGAAGCTTTTAATTATCAAGTAATGCTTCAAAAGTGAGTGTTCTATTCTGTTTTAATGTGAATAATGTCCCACTGTATTCATTTCACAATTAGAGTGGATAAATTGAATCTGCCGTATGAACAGCTACCATCAAACTGTTCCTTATTCACCTTCCTTCTGTGCTTATCTTCTCTGCTCTCTACCTGTCCATCTTTCTTTCTTTCTAATCATGTAGTTATATTTCTTGTTGTGTTCTTTTTTTATTGTTTATTTTATTGTTCTGTTGTCTCCCTTGAGTGTGTAGTGGCCTAGTGGTGAAGACACTCGCTTCCCACTCAGAAGATTGAGAGTTCAGTCCTAGGCAGTAGCAGATGTTTCTCAGGGTGCAGAGAAAAAAATATCTGCTGAGTACTCCACTTGGTGTCAGGAAGGGCATCTGGCCAGTAAATGCTCAGCTGCATCCAGTCGCCCTGACTCTACCCATAATAGGAATTACAGAGTCATACAAAGGGAGTTCTATTGTCTTACTTTTGTTCACACTCTTCGTTTCTTCCTTTTTATTGTTGTAAGCCACCCAGAGTAGCCCCACAGCAAAATATGTGGCAAATAAATGTAACAATTAAAAAAACATCTTTGTGCCTTCGTTTCTTTGAACAGATCATTTCTGAATACAATAAAGGGTTTGTGGGAGGAAGAATCCATTCCTTTAGTGGATGCTATCAGTAGATGGACACAATTGAATACTTACTAGTATGTTTCATTTGTTCTGTTCTACAACGTTTCTCTGTATTAACTGTCAGAATGTCTAAAGGGAACCAGTAATAACCTGTGTATCATATGCCATTTTTGAATCCATCTAAGTATTGTGAATTATATTAATTCTGAATAACTCCTTATAACTTTAAAGAGTTTTTGCACCTATACATCATTTGAATGATAGACTAGTTACTAGTCTAATATAGTAATCTGGGAATTAGTCCTTTGTGAAATGGCATTAGACACTTCATTGCTACCCCTGTCATTCTGCTGATTGTGTCCTAGTTAAAGGGTGCCTTCAGCTAAATAGGAGGAGTGGCACTCCCACTCAATAAGTTAAGGTTTTTTTTTTTTTAAAAAAAAATAAGCCATTGTATATTTTTCCAATGGTGAAATAAACATGACTTATATTGAAAGGACACTGTGGATATGTCTGGTGCTTTAATGTCTCCTTGGATGTCTTGCAGTTGTTTGGATATATCTTGGCAGGACATACATTTTGGGAATGTTTGGGTAGTTTTAAATATATGACTCTGACACAATAAAATGAGAGTTTACTTTAACATTGACCCTTTTCTGAAGTTGGTATTCCGACATAAAAACAACTACAAGAGCTCATGTAAAATATATGTAGTCTTTTTGGTACCTTGGTATCAGTTTCTTTGAAATTTAGCTAGATGATCTGTAGTAAAAATAGTAGTTCTCCATCTAAAAATGTGGTCTGTGTAGATAACCAATTGTGGTTTATTAAGTAAAATCAAAGTTGGCTGGGTTCACATAATAGGCCTACCCATAACCCAAACAACTGCTCCTATGGGTAATGTCTTAAAGAAAAGAAAAGCAGTGTATGAAGGGGATATAGTTGTGGTGGAAGAAATGATGGTTTGTGAGGAGTGAAAAATATGGAGAGAGAAGTGATTGATATTATTAATTATGTTTTGCTATGTTTTTTTCCACGTCTTTATTTCTGACCCTTCTGTATAATGCAAAACATTGCTTGCCCCAAAGGGATGTTTGTGTGATACCTAAAAACTGTAAATGGATTCATGTAACATGTCTGTCAAAGACGGTGCATACAAATCAAAGTTGTACAAATCAGTGTACAATGGTATCTTGGTATTCAACTGCTTTGAAACTCATCGAATTTGGCACTCAGTGCATTTTGACATGAAATTTTTGTCCTGCTACTCATCATTTATTTGGTGCTCAACGCACAAGCTAGAACTTGTCAGTGTCAGCTGCCTTTGACTCACTACATTATTCTTTATGGGAAACATTTGTTTGGTACTCATTGTTTTTAATACTCATTGTGCCTCCTGGAATGATTAACAATGAGTACCGAGGTACCACTATATAGCAAATGTGAACTATTTAACCCTGAATTATTATTATTTTTTTTACCTTGGTCCAATTAAGAAGATAAATTGCAGTTTCACAACTACAAGTGTTGAGCAAATTATGATTCCAGACCAGGTCATTCTGTATCAGTTCTTGGCTTAATCAAGGTACTATTTTTTAAAAAAAAAATTAAAAACATAGCTACAGGATTAGAGACAGGGAGAGGTTGACTTATCTAACAAGAATTTATAGTCTGTTGATAAACCTATTTCACATTTTAGAAAACTGAAAGGAACAGCATCTTTACTCTGATTTTGACAAGTATATTGTTGCATATACACTTAAGTTTTTTAAAACTTATCTTTCTCCTGCTTCCCTGACAGCTATTTTATAATTGAACTCCCTCTATTTTACCATTCATTTATTTACCTGGTGTTGAACAAATTTATTTCTTAGGGATTGCAGAATAGATTTAAAAAGTGGGAGGCAGTTCAAATAGTAAAAAACGAAGCAGCATGTGTTTCCTAGATTTTCAACTTTAAGTATTAAGTAGATTATTGCTATTGCCTTTGTTATCAGATCTTTGCACAAAAGATAGAATTATGTTTGAAGCAGACCATCTGTTGTATTTCTCAGTGTTGTCAGAATGATAAGAAATAAGCAGCTTCAGCAATAGTACCACAACAAGCTGGATCTTTGTGTATATGAGTGATGGGCTGGATTATACCAATGATTTAGGTGGAACACAGCTGCAGACAGTCATCTGACTCAGCTTAATGTCTGCCAGGATACAAGGTGATATTTTAGATGTAAAACCACTTCTGTTCAGATTAATAGCCGGTGTGGGTCACTTATTAAACTAGACTAGAATTCTTTTAAGCCTGATCTGTTGTACAGGGGAAGTTTCGATATAGCACTTTAAACCAAAACAGCCCTTATTTCAATCTATGTAATTGCTAACTTGTTTTTTCCTCTGAATATACAGTGCCCCAATATCAAGAGACATCATGTGGGGTGTGTGCGGTCTCTTGATTTTTGTCAGAATTTTAGGATATAAAGCATTATTTCTTAATTCAGGCAATTCTAATTAACTCTTAGCAGGGGTCTCTTTTATTTCTTTGAGTTCTTTTTGGAAGGAAGAGTAATTATGAACTTTAAGGAACTTTCTTATTTCAATGCTGCTTCACGTTCAAAGAATTTCAGATTAAAAGATTAAAAATATCTGAATTCAGGGAACGAATGAAAAATTGAGTCTGTGTGAGAGAGGTAGAACAATATGGTAAATGCATTATCTTAGCTAAATATTACAAATGCACTGGAATTTTCATTTCAGTTTGGTTATGTACTCGTAATGGCCAGTAATCAAGCTTGAATCAAGGAAGACTTTCGTTGTTATGTCTGCAGAGATGGCAGTAAGCATACTAAGCTGTCAGATGGAAGGAATTAGTGGGGAATTTAACATCACCCAGACAAGTCAGTAATGTAATATTTGTCCAAGGAAAATAGGGGAAAGGTACCTGTCATGTAAGTTATGTTTTTAAAAAGTATAAGCAGGATTTTTCCCTCAGATGTTGGGCCTTCATATGCAATACAGTATGCTGTATGCTTGAGTAAAAACATGAGCAGGTTTAATCCACCAAAACTTCAGACCAAGATGGCTTTTGTCTGATAATTTTAAGAACTGTAGCCAGCTATTATATAGATCTTTGGGCCGGTTGGGTTGTATTGGTGGCGCAGTGGTTAGAAATAAGTAGTGCAGCTAACTTTGCCCACTGCCAGGAGTTCGATCCTGACTGACTCAAGGTTGACTCAGCCCTCAGGTCGGTAAAATGAAGACCCAGGTTGCTGAGGGCAATATGTTGACATTTGTAAACTGCTCAAAGTGCTGTAAAACACTATGGTACAATATATAAGTTTAAAGGCTATTGTTATTCCAAATTAGCCAAAGGTTGCTTTTGAAATTATCTGGTTAAACATAGAAATCCAAAAGGAAAGCTGAGTGTCAAAGAATTGAGGCCTTTGAACTATGGTGCTGGAGAAGACTCCTGTGAGTCCCTTGGATTTCAAGACGATCAAACCAGTCAGTTCTAGAGGAGATCAACCCTGACTGCTCTTTAGAAGACCAGGTCCTGAAGATGAAACTGAAATATTTTGGCCACTTAATGAGAAGGAAGGATTCACTGGAGAAGAGCCTAATACTGGGAACGATTGAGGGCAAAAGAAGAAAGGGACAGCAGAGAATGAGGTGGCTGGATGGAGTCACTGAAGCAGTAGGCGTGAATTTAAATGGTCTCCGGGGGATAGTAGAAGACAGGTCGTGATGGGTCGGACACGACTTTGCAACTAACAACAACAAACATTAAAAGCTGCCATGTATGTCCCTAAATTGGCAAATCTTAAGGGGATGAGTAACAGTTATTTTCGATATAGTCACGGAAATCTTATTAGCTATTCCTGTCTAGAAAGGTCTCCCAATGGCCTACTTGCTTTTGTCCTTACTGATTTCTTTGTTCCTGTTAATTCTACCGGCTCCTCAAGCATACTTTCTATACAATGGGTCTTGAGCTTCCCAAGGACCGTGTGTTACACCGTAATGATTTCTCTTTGACCCAACCCTTGCAAATGTCTTATGCAAACATCTAGTCCTTTACACACATACCCTGCTCTGTATTTTTTTAAAAAATTAAAAAATAACTGGCAAGGATTCTTTCATATTATTTGCATAATGTGTTGGCTATCTTTTGTCAAGCAATCCAACGTTGATATGAAAAGGATTAGCATGCATACAATGCAAAAGGGAGCTTGCAAAGTCCGGTTCTCAGGATAAAAAACCTTTCCATGCACTTTGCATGTTAAATGTGGCCTTGCACTTAACGTAACCCCTCTCTATATTTGCAGTTAAGAGTTGAAATTTGCATAATATTTGCTTACTTGCTTAGAGGAAGATAATCTGGGCGAACCTAAAAAAAGAGAGCTGTTTGTATATAGACTTGTGGATTTGCCAGTGCTTACAAAACAAAAGATGAAAATTACCCCAGTTTTCTCTTTTTTTCTTTTATGCTATAATAATGTTTTTAAGATTCAGAAAGCATAAAAGTCTTCAGTTTTTCCAAGTGTTTGACCTTGGATTATGAAACTATGGGTGGATGGCAACTTTCCAAAAGTAACATCTGTATCCTCTGGAGGACATGATCTTTGAAGTTCACGTTTGATGGTACGGGTAGAGAAAAGGCATAGGGAATGTACTATTTTCCTTGTATGTTCCTTCCCCACCTTCCTTCTCACCCTCTTGTTTACTTCATTGCTACTTACTATTAATCATTCCCAGTGTTGTCATCCATCATTTTAAGCTTATAGTGACACATTTTGTCAGGCTGGGCTTGCTTGTTAGTCAGTACAGGCAACTTAGTAACCATAATTGACACTGACAACTCTGTCACTAAGTGCTGCAGTCGTTGAGTGAAACATCACGTTATTTGACAGGCTTGTGACCTCACTTCCCCTACCGTTGTAAAGTGAATCACCACAGTCTCTAACATCCTATGTCTGCAACTTAAGAGTTTACTTCCACCTCGTCTCTTCATTCTGCTTTTTGCAAGCCAGATGTGAAGCACAAAAATGGTGATCATGTGACTGTGGGGTGCTGCGATGGCCCTAAAAGGATGCTGGTTGAGAAGCACCCAAATGGCAATCACATGACCAGGGGATACTGCGATGGTCACAAGGCTAATTTTTAACACTGTGGTAACTTTGAAGGGTTGTTAAACGAGGTTGGTAAGCAAGGACTATGTGTAGTGTTGTGATGCAAACGAGGGTGATGATACTAATCCTCTTCTGCATTTGGAAAAATTAACTCTACTTTAATGGAAGAGGTATATTCACCTAAGGGTCATTTAGGTGAGATGGGCAGTGTAGAAATGTGACAAATAAAAGACTATCTGTGTGTGTACACACACACACACATATACATATATGTATATATGTAATATAACTCAGGGTCACTAATAATCCTAGTTCCAGGAATAATATCCCGAATTAGACTGTTTTTTCCTCTGCTTTCCATGCATGTGTATCTACTCACAAACATAAACATATGCTTAACTAAAATATTTTTTCTATGAGCTGTTCAAAGATCTAGGCCTAAATAAGATATGGGTTTCTTGAGCCTAAATCTGTGAAGACAAAGAAATTCAGGTCTGGACCTTTTGCATTCCTAGCAGTCTGTATTCCTTAACATGACTGTATCTATTTCCCTTCCTCGTATGCTAGCTGTGTTATTCTTGAAAAAACAACTTAAAGGGAAGAAGCAGGAAAACATACTAATGGAAAGGAAAGAAAGAACTTGGTGTTGGCTTTTGAGCTTGTGGAATTTTATGGCACAAAAGAATAATTACGAGAAGTGGAATTACATTCCTCGGAAACAACTTGTAGGTCTTTTTGAAAATCATATTAATATCTATTTGGTAAACAGAAATAAACCTAGCAAATGGTTAAAATCTACAGAAAATAAAATCTGGCTCACAGTTCTTGGTAGGTATTTTGCTTTTCAGAAGTCTAGTAAGCAAACCATTAGCCTTTAAATAAATAAGCAAGAATCACGTTGTTGTGATTTGTTACTGCTTTTGAGATGATAAATCAAACACATTGTTTTTAATGTACTTATGATCTTTCCTAACTGCTTAGCTGCTGTGCTACCCATCCATTCTTGACTCAGCAAAAAATTATAGTGGCATGAAATTTGATGCTTCCATAGCATTTGTCCTGTGTCCCCACCCAAAACTGTGTTGTCCAGTTTACTGACCAGAGCATCGTGATTTTTCAAAATACTGATGTCCTCCTTGAGCACTGAAATACTAGTAAATACAATTTTAACTTGACTCAGTGCTAGTTACTTGACTCTGCCTCCATTGTATGGGTGGTGAATTGTAACAGATTTTATACACCTTACAGCTTCATGGATAATAAGCTGGCTCAAAGGGGGAACTGTATTCTAATAGCAGTACATCTAAGGACAATTGGTAATGGTCTCACTCAGGAATTGGAGATGAGATGCAGGCAAAGTCATAGGGACTTGGCAAGAAAAGGAGATTGCCAGGGTACGTTTGTACCATGGCTAGGTGACAACTGTACAGAGGCCCCTAACGTAATATGTGGCTTAAACAATAGGAGGAGCCTTCAACAATAGCCCAGAATATGCTATTTTTTGCTGTCAGTCCAGGCATTTTTTCCACCCGAGTTTTGTTAGTCATTATTTGGGTTCTGTGGAAGATGTATCTGATGGCAGCTTCAGTGACTAAAGATGTCTGCCCTTTTTAATTGTTTCTTTCGTGAGTAGAACAGATTTTTAAAATGTTAAATAGGTTGGTCAAACCTTCCAGAGACCTAACTGAGCCAAGTAACCTCTTTTTGGGTGTGGGAGGGTGGAGAGAGGTGGGGTGAGTTCAAAAGATACAGTGCCAAAATTGGAGGGGGAAAGGCATCGGCAAATTTCAGTGGTATAATCTTAGTGGTTGAAAAATTGCAATTGTGAGTCTGTTGCTTCTTTCTTAAACCAAATAAGGTAACTTCAGATAGAAAAAAGGCACTGTTTACCAGAGTAAGCATGTGTAAAATCAATACCAATTTGCCCTTGAATAGTAGTCTTTGAAACATGTCTTTGCTTTTTTTAAAAAAAATATGTTGCTCCAGTTGTAACTTCTGTTATATTTGCATAAATAATTTGTTCTGTTTTGTAAGGTATTACATGCAGAAACGTTCCAAAGAATAGACATCTTGTACTTATGTCTGTTTGAGTCAGTCCAAAGCCATTTTTTCCAAATTAAAGAATTCCAAATCAATATAATTATGAACCACTACTAATTTTCTCACCCAAGTATCATTTTCTTTTCTGTTTGGATCAGTTTCCTCAATGTCAGAGGATAATTCTAGGTCTAAGGTGAATTAAAGATGGACTTCCACATCAGTATAACACCTAATTCAACAGTATGCCAAGGTAAAAGATGTTAGGAAGTGGTTGTCATAAGGGCTTTTCACAGTCCTGTTTTCAGTCTGAACATATTTGACTTTTCAGAGAACTTCCTGTCCAGGCTTTGCATTGCCTTGATCGCTCCGTTAGTTAAATCAGGGGATCTCAAACACCAACTGTCTTGGATATCATACAACGCCTAGTAGTTATTTGAGAGTTGCAACAGAAAAGCCTTTTCATTCCATGATACATAAGAATATAATGAGTCCAAATTAAAAGCTAGTAAATCACAAAATACTAGTCTTTACAAAATACTATTGTGAAATAGAACTAATTGTACAACAGAGCTACAGAACAAAGCTAATTCACTTTGGCTATTTAACTAGATATATTTTTTGCTTCAGCAAAATACTATTTGGTCTTAATACTTTGTTGATACTTTTTTTTTCAAGATCCTATCTAACTCCCATCCCAGAGCTGCCCAAATCTTGCCTTTCTTCTTCCTACTTGCAGAGTAGCAAGATCTTCTTCCCTTCGTCTTTTTCTCATTCCTTTTCCTTTTTTACTCTTTGCCTGGCCCAAAAGTCTTACTTCTTTGCCATTTTTTGAATTCCTTGCCCAGCCCCTCAAGATAAATTGACCAGTTTCAGCCTCCTTACTGGGCTACTTCTAGCACTCTCCATTGGACAGGCCAAGTCTTCTGGCCTTTCCTCTCAGCTATTCCAGGCTGAAGAGTCTCGCACCAATTCAGGAGCAATGTCCACCACACATCATGGAAGCATGTCAACTCTGTGTGGCTCAACTGATCCATTCCTACAGTTTCTGAGGGACCTGATAGACTGGATCAAAATGAGCTGCCAGGCCACCACTAGCCACTTCCTGGAGCATTACCTATGACCTCGGGCTTTGTGGACAGTCTTCTCAAAGTATTGTTGCAAACTATAGAAAATTATATGGAGGTTTAGTTGATATTATAATTGTTTTTTTGGGATGCGGTGGCTCAGTGACTAAGACCCTGAGCTTGTCGATCGAAAGGTCGGCAATTCAGCAATTTGAATCCCTAGTGCCGCGTAATGGGGTAAGCTCCCATTACTTGTCCCAGCTTCTGCCAACCTAGCAGTTCGAAAGCATGTAAAAAATACAAGTAGAAAAATAGGGGCCACCTTTGGTGGGAAGGTAACAGTGATCCGTGCACCTTTGGTGTTTAGTCATGCTGGCCACATGGCCACGGACAGCGCTAGCTCTTCGGCTTTGAAACAGAGATGAGCACCGCCCCCTAGAGTCGGGAATGACTAGCACATATGTGCGAAGGGAACCTTTACCTTTACCTATAATTGTTTAATCTCAGATGAGTTGATGCTGAGTCAGAGTGAAACCAGAGCCCACTACAGATCAGTTTGGGATCTTGTTCTCAGTTTAACATTCATCAAGAACCAGCACACTGCAGTGACATCATTCTGTAGCCATGGCCAACTTTATTGCTTGCTTGGGTAAAATGCCTTAATGTGAAGGAGGAGGAAGCTAGAGAAAACTCACTGGCCTGGCCCTGACCAATTTCTCACCAGCCTGACCCTGACTAATTTCTTCAAGAAATTTTATACCCAAAATATAAGTTGCAGTTTACTCTCAGCTAAGTGTGTCGGATTAAAACCCCTGATGCATACCAAGTACATGAGTCACCTACTTCTTCTGTGAACCTTTTAGGCAATGGAAGGATAAGTGAGACAGCTGAAGCAAATCTCTCAGCAAGGTCACCTTTGTCTTACGCTCCAAGGAAAGGTTATTGGAGCAGGGGCTTTCTTCGAGTTACCTACTTACATGGCAGAAAATACAGCACAATAGGCAATAGTTGATATTTCCTGTGCCTGTCCGGGCACGAAAGCAGAGACATAAGTAGCACTCAAATGATATCTACAATATTATCTACCCATATGTGCACACCTGGTGATTTTTTAAAAATTATCCTCTCTTAAAGCAGATTTTCAGTTTGGTTCTTCAGATATTGGCTCCCCTATAAAAAAGCATCACATTTTTATCAATGGTGCCCCTTTGCTTGAAGACCAATGTCTGCCGGGCCAATCTCATGATAAATGTGCTTTTCATTCATATGAAAGAAGGTATAGATGGGGAGGAAGGCAAATACCAAGTTCATAGATGGATGGGACAATAGGGTATAAAAAGTACTCTGAATCAGGCAGTGGTCCTTTGAAAATCCAAGAACAAAATTATAGTTGCTTTTTCTTTTGATTAATAGTTGTATTAACAATTTTACTTGAATTATCAGTTAGACTCAAACCTATTGCTAATAATTCAGCTGCAATGGCTTGCATATGGATTAAAATCTGCCTTGAGAAGTATACGTTACAAGTGCTGAGTTATCTTATTCATAAAAATATTGCCTTTTGCAGCTGGGGAAAGAACCTTTTTTGAATTTTCTGTCTTCCTTGTGTAATCAGAAAGTAACCACATTGTGCAGGTAATGGCAATCTAACTCTGAAGTTTAAACGTATTTAAAAAACAGAATCCTAGAATTACTAATAGTTATCAGCTTACAGGGGTAGCCACTTTTTAAAAAGTTAACCTGGTTTTGTACTGCTATAATTAATGCTGTGATTGTTGGTTTTAAAAAAAAAACACTGCTTCTTAGAAATCCAGTTTATCACTGGAAAAAGCTAGATTCTGTTAGTGCAAGTTGAGCAGTAACTTAATATATTTTGCATACCTTTTTATGATTGTACTTTATTTTTTAGTATTTTGCTTAAGTTTTTCTTTGCTGGCCATAAGGAATGACAATACAGATCATGTACATGCAGTTCCAGGCATTGAAAAACAGATTTTATAGCGTCGGTCTTCATTGCCCTATGTTCTTTGAGAAAAAAAAGTTGAATTCATATCTGAGGCCTTGATGCCTTTTCTATTTTGCTGCCTTAAAAAAAAAAGATTCATAACTTTCCAGTGGCACAGTTTTTAAAGTGCAGTATTGCTGGCAAACTCTGCCCACAGCCTGGAGTTCGATCCTTATGGGGCTCAAAATGGACTCAGCCTTCCATCCTTCCGAAGTCAATAAAATGAGGACCCAGATTGTTGGGGGCAATATGCAAATAATGCTTCTATATTGTAAATGTCTCAGAAAATGCTGTAAAGTGCTATGGGGTGCCATATAAGCCAAAATGCTATTGCTAATGCTATTCTTCCAGGACCATTGGCAATGCATACAAAATTCAGTTTTCCTCCACAACGACAGCCCTGTGAGGTGTGCTAAACTTTAAGGGAATGGTTGCCCCAGAGTGCTCCAACGAGCTTCCACAGCTGAAATTGGAGCTTGATGTTAGATCAGGGGTGAGTTCTACTTACCTTTACTACCGGTTTGCAACGGAATTGCGCACGCTCGCTTTGCTCGATCGCACGCGCACTTGATTTGCACAGATCTCTTCTGATGACGACAGGGTCAGTGGGCGGAGCCTCCCGCTGGTTTTACTACTGGTTCTATAGAACTGGTCCGAACCGGGGCAACCCACCACTGTGTTAGATGGATACCTTAACAGCTACACCACTTATATAGCCAGGGTGGATAAAAATTGATGATTATTTTTAAAAAATATTTTAAAAATGGGTTTTTTAAAATTTAAATTGGATTTTTTTATTTTTATCAAATTTATTTTAATAAAATGTTTTTGGAGTAAAAATCTATCTAAAGATAGTTTTCTATTTAAGATACATTAATAATTTAGTTTAGTACTAATGATTTAAATCATGATTTAAATCGTGATTTAAATCGACTTTATTTAAATCAAATCCACCCTGTCTATAGCTTTTTGCTCTTTGCTAATTCAATGTAGTAGGATTCTGTATATGTAGATTAGGTAATTACTGGTATTAACTACATATATTTGTTTGTTGCTGCCTTACAATTAACAGAGAGTATTATCTGGAAGAGTAAAACTGCAGCTACAAGACAAACAAGCCTACAATATACTATGCAAGAAGTACAAGTGTATATAGCTTTTTATTTTAAAACCTAATTATTGTTGAAAAGCAACAGTTTATCTTGGACAGTTCTCTTTTTTTCTAATACTGTAATTAGAAATCCGCTCTGTAGCTTGACAAATCTGTCCTTGAATATATTCAATTTAATCAAGTGAATGTAGCAACTGAGTGTATTTTTAAAACTTTGGGGCTGCCGTTGCATGACTGGATATCGGGTTCTGTTTCTACTTATGTGTCAACAGAATTTAATAAGACTTAGAATATTAAATCACCCTTAGTATGTAGCTAAGAGATAAGAGCATTTGGTAATTAGGGATACTGATGAAACTTAGCAGCCAGAATTTATGGCATGGCGTTTGAAACCATTGAGTTGAGCTCTGCAGCAGCCTCAAAGGATTCGTATTGTTCCTAACCATTGGCCTTACTGGCTGATAGGTGGAATCTTCCAGAATATCTGTGTTGAAAGACATTGCATTCTACAGATAGACAAATCAAAACAATGCTCTAGTTCAGCAGTGTCCAACCTTGTCATTGTTAAGACCTGAAGACTTCAACTCCCAGAATTCCCCAGCCAGCATTGCTGGCTGGGAAATTCTGGGAGTTGAAATCCACAAGTCTTAAAGTTGCCAAAGTTGGACACACCTATTCTAGAGGTTAAAAGCAGGATCCTAGCCTTTTTACAGTCCGAGACTATAAATTCACTCTAATTCTAAAAGAGTAAATTCTTCTAACCATGTAGACCAGGAGTGTCAAACTCACGATGACACGTTGTCATCATGTGATGTATCGCAACTTTTCCCCCTTCACTAAACTGGGGGTGGGCGTAGCCAGCACATGACATAGCCAGCCTGTGGGCTGCAAGTTTGACATCTCTAATGCAGTCAAAGAGACGCTTCCTTAAAATGCTATCTTTCTTCAAAAAAGAAAGGTTTTGCTTTCTGCCATATGAGCACATCTAAGTTTGTTTAATTAAGTCTGGCAAAAACCAGGCCAAATTATAAAGCAGGAAGAAAATTTACTGTATGTGCCAAACTCACATGTGCTTTCTTTTATTTGCCTCTGTTCGCATCATTTAGCTTTAATAGTACCATCCAAATCTATAAAGTCAACGTCCTTTTAAATTAATTGTACATCAGTTGACAAATGCTCTGCTCTTTCCTAGCCTTAACAGTCATAATCTAGGTTTGTATCAAGGTTATTCACTTCACTTTGGAGTGTTTAGTTTAGGCGATTCCTTTAAGGATTTAGGATGTACTCTATTTAAATAAGGAAAAGAAAATTTCAGTTGATGTGGTCTCGAAGATAAAGATAATCCAGTATCTTGTGTTAGAAAGGATCGTAAGTCTAGAGTTAAGAGTTTATTGTATTATTAGATACTGATTTATGCTGCGCCATGTAGCTAATAGGGTGGTAAGATGTCATGTTGCTGTTTTCAAATGAGAATTACAGCATAGTTCTTGACTACTGGAAGTAGCTGAGGATTCTCTGTCTTTTTTTCAGTGTAAAAGTTTCCTTGCTTACGCTGAGTACATTTTCGCTTAAGACAAGAAGGTTTAACACTAAACCCCACCCCACCCCCCATTTTTTGGTTGACAATACAGGTTGTCCTTGACTTACGACCAAAATTGAGCGCAACATTTATGTTGCTAAGTGAGACATCTGTTAAGTGAGTTTTGCCCCATTTTACGACCTGTCTTGCCACAGTTGTTCAGTGAATCACTGTAATTGTTAAGTTAGTTGCAGGGTTGATAAGTGAATCTGTCTTTCCCATTGACTTTGCTTGTGAGAAGATCGCAAAAGGGGATCTCATGACCCCGGGGCATTGCAACCTTCATAAATGTAAGTCAGTTGCCAGTTTGGATTACGTGACTTTAGGGATGCTGCAATGGTCGTAAGTGCGAAAAACGGTCATAAGTCACTTTTCTCAGTACTGTTGTAACTTTCAACGGTCACTAAACGGTCTGTTGTAAGTTGAGGATTACCTGTACATGGAATAAAAGTTCTTATAGTTCTGTTTTCTATAACAGTTCAATGAGCGTGTGACTGGGTAATTAAGCTGCGTTTTGTCCGCTGTCTGCAAAAAAAATAATAATAATTAAAGAGGCTGTTTATGTGTTGCCCCATCTAAGTTTTAAACAGTTTTATCTTTATAACTAGAAAAAAAAAGTACAAGCATTGATAAGGAAAATTTGAGACGCAGAAGATGCTTTCTTGTTCCTAATGTGATACCGACTGACAATGTGTATAAAGAGATTAGCCTTAGGCAGAAACACAGAACACACAAGAGTTTTTCAGTGAAAGTTGACAGTTAGACTCTGTTTCAGGAACCATCTTGAAATTACCATAGCCTCTCTCTCATTAATTCATTGCTCCAGCTAAAGACTGACGCAGATGCTAACCGATGGAGCATTATCAGGAGCATAGAATCCTGACCATTGAAAGTAATGATTCCAAATTAATCTGCCCTTGAAACTAATCAAGGAGAGAAGCAACCTAGAACTAAGGAGAATTTTCCTGACAGTTAGAACAATTAATCAGTGGAACCAATTTGCCTCCAGAAGTTGTAAAAGCTCCAACACTGGAAATTGTTAAGAAGAGATTGGACAACTATTTGTCTGAAATGGTATAGGGCAGTGATGGCTAACCTTTTTGCCATCACATGCCAGGAGCAGGGGGGGGGGTCATGCGCGTGCATGCCCACATCCATAATTCTATGTACCCACCCCTGCGCATACGCATATGCCCCCCCCTCTCCTGGCACGTGATGGCCTGGTAGGCCCGTTTTTCTCTCTCACCAGGCTCCAGAGGCTTTCTAGGAGTTTGGGGAGGGCGAAAACGGCCTTCCCCACCACCCCCGGAGGCCCTCAGGAGGCCGGAAACAGCCCATTTACCAACTTCTGGTGTGACCAGAAGGCCCATTTTTTGCTGTCCTCAGGCTCCAGGGCCTTTCTAGGAGTCTGGGGAGGGCGAAAACGGCCTTCCCCATCCCCCACCCCCAGAGGTCCTCCGGAGGGCAGAAACAGCCTGTTTCCCTATTTCTGGTGGGCCCAGAAGGCCCAAAAATCAGCTGGCGCGCGCCGGAGCTAAGCTCACATGCCCACCAATATGCCATAGGTTCGCCATCATGGGTATAGGGTTTCCTGCCTAAGCAGGGGGATGGACTAGAAGACCTCCAAGGTCCCTTTCAACTCGGTTATTCTATTCTATTCTATTCTATTCTATTCTATTCTATTCTATTCTATTCTATTCTATTCTATTCTATTCTATTCTATTTTTTACTCTACTCTACTGTACTCTACTATACTCTACTCTACTCTACCTTCACTGATTGTACTTGTCCAGTTTTGTACACCATAAAAGATTAATAACAAATTGGAGTGAATTCAGGACAGGCCTACCAAAATGCAAACCTTATGAGAACAGAGGTGATTGAAGGGAAATATGATATTTTTCAAATATTTGAAGGTTTGCCATATATATAAAAGATAAAATCCCCCAGAATGAGTTCATGGAAGTAGGCTTTTGGCTAAATATCAATAGAAACTTTGGACTACATTATGTAAATTTCTAATCAATGGAAAAGGTTGCTCAATAAAATGGCAAGTTCTCTTTTGTTGGAGGTTTAAACAGAATGTGGAAGGCATATGTGGGGTATGTCTAGTGCAGGCTTGTCAAACTGGCGGTTCTTAGATCGAATGTGTCACGCACAGCCACACCCACCCTGATTCCCTAAAGGCAAAAACCGTTATAATACATCACGATACACCATGTGACGTGATCGAGTTTGACACCCATGGTCTAGTGCAGTGATAGCTAACCTTTTTGCCATCGCGTGCCAGGAGAGGGGGCGGGGGAGGGTCGCACGCGCACGTGCCCACGCGCATGTGTGCGCAACCCCCTCCCGCTCCCCCCCGCTCCTGGCACATGATGGCCTGGTAGGCCCGTTTTTCTTTCTTACCTGGTTCCAGATCCTCTCTGTGTATCTGGGAACGGCGAAAACAGCCTTTCCCACTCCCTTGGAGGCCCTACGGAGGCTGAAAAAGCCCATTTCCCAACTCCCAGTGGGACAGGAAGTGACATTTTTTGCTGTCCCCAGCCTCCAGAACCTCTCTAGGAGTCTCTAGGAGCCTCTCTAGGAGTCTCTAGGAGCCTCTCTAGGAGTCTCTGGAGGCTGGGGACAGGAAAAAACGTCACTTCCTGTCCCACCGGGAGTGGGGAAATGGGCCCTTTGAGCCTCCATAGGGCCTCCAAGGAAGTGGGAAAGGCTGTTTTCGCCGTTCCCAGATACACAGAGAGGATCTGGAGCCAGGTAAGAAAAAAAAACGGGCCTTCCCCACCCCCCCAGGGCCTCCAGAGGCAGGAAACAGCCTGTTTCCCTACTTCTGGTGGGCCCAGAAGGCCCGAAAATCAGCTGGCTGGCGCGCGCATACACCCCAGAGCTGAGCTGGCGTGCCCACTAATATGGCTCCACGTGCCACCTGTGGCACGCATGCCATAGGTTCGCCATCACGGGTCTAGTGGATCCTGCATCGAATAGGTGAATTCTATGGTTATTTCTAACTATGAGTCTGTGAATCCTTGGGCATATTTTTGTAAATTTGCATATGCTCAGGGATTTCTACTCACATAAAATGTGAGTAGAAGTAGTTTCCTTAGTTGTGCTGATCCTCTAATAAGGAAGCTGTATCATCATATTTCCTTGTCCATGTGTGGGAATGTTCAGAAAGTTGTTAGATTAGGTTTGTTAGGTTAGGTTAGGTTAAGTTAGGTTAAGTTATATTATCTTATCTGTCTGTCTGTCCATCTACATATCTGTCTGTCTGTCTGTCTGTCTATCTTTCTATTTGGGCAAAAAAATGATCCAACTAATCCAACAGCTGAGACTATAATGTCATATCTGAGGAGATTTTGTTGAAAAAATGTAGCTGAAGTGGAATCAGAGAATGAGAAATCTGCATGAGCAAGACAGAGTTGAGAAGGTTTCAACTATGGTCTCTTGTTTCAAACTATTCCAACAAGTAGATTAACTTCCCATGTGTTCTACTTTATTTTTGCCAATCTAAGCTCCTGCTGGACCTGGCTGGCTCTTAGCAATAACCTGAATAAGGCTGTTTGGTCCAATAACTTTGGACTCCTGCTGCATTTTTCAATTTGTTGCTTTATTCTTGGTGACACTGCAATTCCATAGGAGTCAGACCCAGGGTCATGAGCAACAGAATCCATAGAGGTGAAAGGAGCAGGGTCCCAGTTAAAGGGAGACTTGTGTGCTGTCCATCACCATTTTTCCACCACCCTCCTTGAAGTCTCTGCTGGACACAACAGGAAAGTTCTACTTCCAATATGAAATGCTTACAGTAGCTTGTCTCAGCTATATCTAGTTTGTTGATAATATCCTCATAATTTTGTTGCTGCTCTATTTTCAGATGAAACAACAAAAAATATTTAATATTGCTTCTTTGGTGATAAAATCTTTCTGAACAGATTTCTGAGATGCGTTTATATTGGTGGTTAACTGGCCCTCTTGCACCAAACTAATACATTTCAGTATTTCTGAGAGTCGTTCTTTCATAGAATATTCCTGAAATATTCCCATATAAATACAGTAGTTCTCCAGTTGTTTTTTCTTTGCCCAATGCAGCTCCATCAAGTTAAATACTAGCTTTCTCTGACATAGAAGAAGCTTTCAATTCACCTGGAAGTATCTTTAATCTAACTCAGTGTTTTGGATATGCTGCCCATGACTGCAAAATTAGCATTACAAAGCAATTAAATAATTGCATGAGGTAACTGCTTATTTTTTCTGTTTTAGAATGGATTCATGGAGCTTAAAAAAAACTGAATTGTAAAAAAAAAAAAAATGTGTTTGATAAGACAGCTTCCTATGCAGTTGGAAGAAGAATTTAACCAGGATTTGCTTTTGTTCTTCAAGGGCTTGTCCAATCTGTTGGGATCAGTCTAATGTACAAGGCTGTGCTTCTTAATTATGTAGGTCAGGGATCATTACTTAAAACAAACTATGGTTTGATAAACAATCCAGCAAAGAAGCCATGTTTTTTTTTATTTATTTAGTTAACAACAGTCTAGACTGTGGAGTTTGTAAACAAGATTTTTGAGTGAAAAAGTGAGCTGCCAGAAAACAAAAACAAAGCCTTAATAGGGTTTGCTGGAAGGAAAAAAAATGCTGATATATGTGAGTTCAAGCCTTGATTTTGGTTTATACAACTTGGTTCACATAGTCAGGGGTTTGTATTATATTGGAATGAGATCAAAAGCTTATCATAGATGGCTTTGAATTAACTCAGGGCTTAATCTGTACTTGTGCAGTATTTTTTTTTTTATTTCTTCGTGGAAAACACTCATTAAAAATATCAGTTCTTAACATATGAATATGACATGTTCTTTTTTGTTTATGCCCTGGAGTAACAATATTTAAAAATATCCCAAAAGAACTTTTGTTCTCACTTTTTCCAATTATTTGCTTGCCTCACATTCTTCTCTGATAAATACAAATACTTTAAAGCTGTCTGAGGAACTCTGGAAGTTGAAGTCGACAATTCTTAAAGTTGCCAAAGTTGGAGACTCCTGCTTTAAAAGACTGCTTCCTTTTACAATATAGAAACATTCTAGAACAGGGGCGGGCAACTATGCCAATGTTATGACCTGACTGACTCAGGAATTCTGGGGGTTGAAGTCCACAGGTGGTAAAATTGCCATGGTTGCCCACCCCCGTTCTAGAATATTGGAACATATGAACCACTTCCGGTGCATTTTTTCTCCTCTCTGTTTAGTGTTGAGAACTGCATTTTATAGTTGCATTGATACCAGCAAGTATATATTGTCGTGTATATGCAGCAGTGGAAAACTTTGATAGTAAAGTTAGAAGACCTCTGACATTGAAACACACATCTTCAAATCCAGCCTACCCTTCTCCATAAAATAGATAAAGTAGTGCATCATTTCATCTTGGAGGACAAATCAGATGTCCTATGGAGAAATCTGAAATGAGAAATGCCTGCTCAGCATGAAAAATGGAGTGTTTATGCAATTGTATGACCATGAAGAACAAATCAGAGGATAAGTTTGACAATCTGCTTGACATTTGTTTTGCTTTGTACTGTTAGAGCTTATTAATTCCTACTCAGAAGTCTTACATCTTGCAGTGGGATGCCTCCACTGTGTATGAGATCAGCCTTTTTCTTACTCTGTACCTGATAGATGGAAATACAGGGTTATCACTGCCAACAACATTAAGGTCATTTTCTGTAGAGATGAAAGGAGAAATGCCACACTGTTGACAGAATCTGGATGTTAATAAGGGTAGCATTCTGTGAAACCCAAATTACAGCTGTGATCTCAGACCAATTCTTGTAAAAGGCACATCAGTTTCTACTTGTGTTGCTTCTGAGAATCTAGAATACTGTTGTCTAGTTTTGTTTATATAAATGACCTCTTTCTTCATCAATGTTTCAAAAAAGAGACAAGTAAAAACAAAGATAAAGATCTGTTTTCTAAGAGGTAGTTCTATCTAGAAGCTTACAATGCTTATTACAGAGCTCAAATAATGTTAGAGACTTGCTGGGCAATTTATTAAAGCATATTAAATCAAATATCTTGAAGAAGAGATGAAGATCCATAAATTCACAGAGAGCAAATGTTACAAAAAGGGACAAGAGAAGAGGATCCAGCCAATCCTAACATCCAGTCAAGCTGGATCCATTTAGGAACATTCAGTTAAGCTGCCCATTTTGTAGATTAAAAAAAAAATGATTAAAAAAACATACTAAAGCATAGGTGTCTAACTGGATTTCTTCAAGGGCCTGATCAGCATTGTATTTCTCTGCTGGTGGGGGTGGGAGACGGGACGGACGCCTCCTGCAGCACCCTCCCGGCAAAAATGGGGTGCGGGGCAGGAGTGAAATGCTACTGGTTCGGACCGGTTCTCCTGAACCGGTAGTAAAAAATGCTACCAGTCGGGCGAACTGGTATTTTTGATGATCAGCTGGGCAACGATCAGATGTGATGCACGATTTATATTAGCTAGAATTGTCGGATTTCCTGCTTTCTAGCTAATCTAAATCGTGTGGCACAGCGGATTCCCCCCTCCCTGTTCTACTTCAAAATGTTCCTTTTTTAGCGCTGCGCAGGCACGCGTCAGGCACACTCGGTAGCAGACTCACAGAAACAGTAGCAGGCTTCAGAGGATTTCACTGCTGGTACCCCATGCTTGCACACGGCCCCATCTGCCCCATTTTCAGCCTGAACGGCTTCCAGCAGCACTTTACCAGCCAAAACAGGGCACTGGGGCCACGCACAGCGTTTCATCCTCCATAGGCTCCTGGAGCACTCTGCTGACTGAAAACGGGGCGTGCAGGATTCGTGTGTGGCCCATTTTCAGTTGGCAGAGGCACCCTGGGCAGGCCTTGAGTTTGACATCCCTGCACTAAAGCAAAATGTCTTGAAGAAGAGATGAAGGTCCATAGGTACACAAGACAGCAAATGATCCTGTCTTTAAAAAATGGGGGGGAGGCGGGCAGGCGGAGGAGGAAAATCCAGTCAGCTTGACATCTGGGCCTGGGAATTTGCTGAACCAGATCATAAATAAATTGCTTCAAGGTAGAACAAATTGGAAAATACGCTGTAAGAACTTTTTTGTAGTAAAAGAATCTTGAAAGTCTCCCAGAGATTCCCTTTGCCCTCTTTATACCATGCAAAATCAAGGCAGAGTTATTTTGAGTCTCTTTCTCACTCTCCTTCCTTTCTCTGGGCTGAGATGTTATTTACTGTCTCTTTTTATCTGATAATGGTTGCTACATTTGTCAGTGTTGTCGGTGTTTTCCTTTACAATAAATACTTTGAAAACAATGCTATATTTATCAAAAGACAGTAAAAAAAAAGTCTTGAAAAACTAATGCGATCTGGGTTTTTTTCTTCAAGTAATTTCTTTGTTAAATTGCAGGGCTATTGTTAGCATAACTTAAATCATTATGGCAAAATGTTTAACGAAAATAGGATCTGATCAGCAAGATTGTTAGATGGCATGACAAATTAATTAGAGTAATTCATATCCAGATCACAAAAAGGGAAAGAGTGCATGGTCAAGGATTCCTGATTATTCTGAAGGGTAACTGAGTGGGTGCCTTGATTGGAGACAGATTCAGTCATAGATTTTGTACTCCTTAATATTATTTATTAATAATTTTAATGAAAAAGTGAAGAAAAATGCTTGTCAGATTTGTTGACACTAAATTAGCTGTGATAGGTAATCACTTACAGTTGGAAAAGATCTTAATATGCCAGAGATAGGACAAAACTAACACTGAAATTTACAAGAAGTTGTTGCAAATATTTTTAGTCAGGAAACAGACATTCAACACATATAATAAAGCTTATTTAGTAAAAGTCCTTTGGATAAAATTCAGACCCTGTCTTGAGTACTAGGTCCAGTTCTTGGCATCATGCTGTAAGAAAGATTCAAGTCAAGAGAAGGGCAATATGGGAGACCTCTTCTGAGAAACGATTGAATGACCTGGATATATTAGCTAGCAAAGAAAGACTGAGAGGTCTTCCCGAAGCAGGTGATGGGATCCCATGTGGAAGATGGTCATGATATGTTCTCTTTAGCCATAGAATAATGGCTTTAAGTTAGAGGAAGGAAGATTTTGATTGACTGCTCAAAAAATAATAACAGTTTTTTTCAATGGGAATCAGGTTCTTCAGGGTAGTGATGAGTTTCTCTTCAAGGGAGGCAAGGCTACTCTTATACACTGCTTAGATTTGGTTGTTTAAAACAATCTATATACATTCATTTTTTTAAAAAATCTCTCAAGTGTGCTTCAATTTTGGTAACTGCACTGATCAGATAAATGGAATTGATAATGTGATCAACTTTTCCCATTTTTACTTTTTTCTGGAAAAAATAAGAACTTGTTTCATTTATGCTAGGGTTTGTTGTTGTTGTTAGTTGCAAAGTCGTGTCTGATCTATCGCGACCCCATGGACAACATTCCTCCAGGCCTTCCCGTCCTCTACTATTTCCCAGAGTCCATTTAAGCTCACAGCGACTGCTTCAGTGACTCCATCCAGCCACCTCATTCTCTGCCGTCCCCTTCTTCTTTTGCCCTCAATTATTCCCAACATTAGGCTCTTCTCCAGTGAGTCCTACCTTCTCATTAAGTGGCCAAAGTATTTGAGTTTCATCTTCAGGATCTGGCCTTCTAATGAGCAGTCTCCTCTAGGACTGACCGGTTTGATTGCCTTGCAACTTTTGGGACTCACAGGAGTCTTCTCTAGCACCATAGTTCAAAGGCCTCAATTCTTTGGAGTTCAGCCTTCCTTATGGTCCAACTTTCACAGCCATACATTGCAACTGGGAATGCTGGGGTTATAGTTCCCCAAAACTTTGCATAAGAGAATTTGCATAATTGAGACACTGAACCAGAATAAAGAGGGGTGTGAGGTATGGTGTCAATGTTTTTAGCCCAAAGGCATTGACAAATGGGCTCATAATTTTTTACAGCCTTATTCTTAAGCAATCAAATGAGTAAGTTACTCAAACATGTTTTCTTCCTGTATGCACATAGAAAGCAATTTGCAAAGCTGGATTTTATACAGTAATATCCATTTACAACATCATGTCTTCACTACACTAAGAGTGCTATATATCAAGAAAGTTTGAGACTGTTTGTGTAAAGTAAATTCTTGGGTGAAAATGATCTGTCACATAATGGTATATTTTCATAAAAAGAGGGAAACTTTTACATTAAGTAAATGCATGATACCCATATAAGGAAACATGCAGGTGGGTAAGTCAAAATATAAGAAGAGGGCATTTGAGGAAAGTAGCTTATTTTTATATACATCATGGGAACCTATATGAAAAACCCCAAAATTACAGAAGTTGATGTATTCTGGATATATTTACTTGTTCACAAAGACCAATAAATGTACTCAGGAAAATCATTCGATTCTAAACAGAAATAAAGTATTGTAGACACCTTGAAACAACATTACATATACTGGTAAAATATTAATGAGAAAATAATTAGCTATGTAGTGCTCTTTAAAAGTTTTAATTTTGTCTGTCTTATAACTCAGATATAAGTCTGTTTATCTTACACCTCTACTTCTCATACTATGAGAGAAAAATGTTTTTAAAAAATTTCAGAAAAGGAATCCATTTAATTACTTGCTCAATAAGAAAATAAATTAGGGTGCAAAAAAAAAGAGTCACAGACTTATTTTCTGAACAGATAGCAAAAGGCATATAGGAAATGTTTATGCTTGGTGTTTCTGAAAATGACTTCTATTTTAATGAGGACTCATTTTTATGATATTGTCTTAAATCTATTTTCATAAAATATGGATTAGAATTTGGTAAAACACAGGGATTAAAGCTTTGCAAATTCCAGGGTCTTCATGTTGGTAGAAACATAAAAGTCTGTGGTGATCTAGTGGTGAACTAGATTCTAAAAAGATGCTCATTTTATTAAGTTCTTCATAACAGTTACCCTTTTATCCAAAAGTTTGAATATTCACTACTGTGGCTTTACTCCAAGCTTTCAAAAGTCTTGTCATAAAACAATTAAATGGATTTTTCCAGGTGCAGGCTTTGTTCTAAACTTGAAGGACCTGATACTCCGTTTTGATATAGCATATCTGGGAGCATAGAAAAATATAAGTGATCCAATAATACAATATGGCAGAACAGTTTCAAATACAATGGAAGTGAAACAAGAGCAAAGCAGTACTGCATTGTTTCTTCTCTCCTCAACACAATCCCTCTATGTCAGGGGTGTCAAACTCAAGGCCCGGGGGCTGGATTTGGCCCAGGGGTGCTTAGATCCAGCCTGCGGGGCGACCCTGGAAATAGCAAAGGATCAGCCCGCGGTGCCTCTGCCAGTGAAAACAGAGCTTGCGAGGGCTGTGCGTGACCCTCCCAAGTTCCGTTTTCACTGGCAGAGGGTTGTAGGAGGCCGTCCTAGCTGAAAACGGAGCTCATGAGAGCCGTGCGTGGCCACCCCAAGCTATGTTTTCACTGGCAGAGGGTTGCAGGAGGCTGTCACAGCTGAAAATGCAGCTCAGGAACCCGTTTTCGCTGGCAGAGTGTTCAGGCCACCACAGGTGCCCCCACAAGTGATGTCATGCTGGTCACGCCCACCCTGGTCACGCCCACCTTACTCTCCTGAGGTCAAACACAACCCTGATGTGGCCCTCAATGAAATGGAGTTTGACACCCCTGCTCTATGTCACCCCAACCCCTTCGTTGCAGTTTTGGTAGCTGATCTTGGAGTCTTCCTATTTAATGGATGTTGTAGAAAAAGAGATTAATCACAGGTATTAAAGAAACAAGCTTTTGTGCCTCTTATTAGAAACCTTTGTCCATTAAGAGTTAACTTAATTTCTGACATGGTCATTTTGAAACTGCATTAACACAGCAATTTTGCTCACTTAATACAGTATCGTAGTCTAAAATATAACTACGCCTTGTAAGGTTTTAACGTGGCTCCTGGGTATGAAGCCTTCTGTGCTGCATCTCTTGAATTTTCAGAAGCATGACACAGTAACAAATGGATAAAGTATGAAGATAATTCTATGAAAGTCAGTAACTAGCTCGAAGCTACAATTTAATAAGTGTTTGGGCATATCTGGCTCAGATAGGCTCCCTACATTTCCCTATTTTTCTCTATGTTAAAAGTGATAGATGTAGTTTAAATCCAGGCTCCGTATGGGATTAGATGTCAGGGGAAATAAGTGGAAGCAAGGCATTTGAAATCAATATATTGCCTCTGGGTGCAACATGATACAGCCAGAATTTAAAGAAATATAAGCTGGGAAAGAAATATTGGAACAGAATATGTTTTAGTTTATAAGCTGACCTTGGCTCTTATGAAAACATGTATGAAAAGCAGTAAGAGGTTTTAAAAACTGCAAGTCAGCGTCACAGCACAAAGTAGCTGCAACAAAAATCTAAATTTTAAGAACCAAAACAGGAGTTCTGTTTGAAACACAACCTAAAACACTTCACATGTTATTTACGTTGGAAGGGAAAAAGCATCTGAAATAGTTATTACTTTTTTTTTTCCAAATCCAGTTTCCATTTGAGGATGTCTCTTTTGATTAATCTGCCCTTTGCTTTACAGAAAACTTGTGAGGCAGAGTTTTTGGTGCAAAGTTTTTCCAGAACGTTTTATGCAATGAAATTGTTTTTTAAAGTAGTGATGTGGTCTCTGGCATTCTGTCTTTGTTTTCTTTTGGGCCAGCAAAAGGGCAAAAACCATCCATCAAAGACCCACTAGGGCTGACACCCTCTGGAACCTTTGGCTCCTGGAGAAGCATGGGAAAAAAAATATTATTTTTTTTACCATGAATCTTTCCTAACTTTCTGCTTTTTAGTTATCTGGACATGCTCCTTCCAGATTTCCCAGCAAGCACGGTGATCTGGAAGCCAGCAGCAACCAGGCTGAATAAAATTACTGATAGAAAAGGGAGTCTGTATGTTGCATGCCTATCTGGTAATGTTATTTCTACTTTGTCATTAATCCACTTGGTGAAAAGCTTGTCCTGATCATTGATTGTTCATAACAGCACATATATGAGAAACCATAATGTCCTGGGTCGTAAAGAGTTTCATCTTACATAGCTTCTTGATTTTCTGCTCAGGGTTGCTTCTCAATCTGGCACTGATTTTTAAGCGTGGAAGAGTCTGACGTAGTCTTTGGAATGATACCAGCCATATGGATGATATGGAGAATGTTTTTTCCTTAATGTTCAATTTGTGAAATGACTATCTTGTTTGTTTCATAAATTAACAGAGCAGCATGTTGACATAGCCAATAGAAGAGATGGGATTTCAGGTTTGTTCACAGGAGAGCTGTGCAGGTATCATAGCTCATTTGATTGTGTATCTTCTAGAACAGCAGTCCCAGGTTCAGACAGATAGTACGTATAGGATTTTACCTGAGTCCGTTTTTAAGAAGAGATTGGATAGCCGTTTTTAAGAAGAGATTGGACAGATTGGACAGCTTTGCTGGCTGAGGAACTCTGGGAGTTGAAGTCCACATGTCTTAAAGTTGCCATGGTTGGAGACCCCCGGACTAGACGACCTCCAAGGTCCCTTCCAACTCTGTTTTTCTGTTACTCTGTTACGTTTTTGTTAGCTGTTTTAGACTAGCTTCCTATATTTTACGTCTGGGTCAATCTAACACAACTTAGCCTTTTCAGACAAGCAGCAAATATCAAACGCTACAAATAAATGTCTTTTTGGCCTTGCTGCCTGGAATGTATGAGATCCAGAGGGACTGTGTACCGTATTATCCCTGTTACAGCACAAACATCTCTGAAGAGAACTAGCTTTGTGTGATAAAATGCATATTATTTCTTTTTTGCATGTATGTGTGTTATGGCCCGCCAGCAGCCTGCACGGATCGTGGCTGATCCCGATGAGGCTGGTGTGGGGTCACGCCAGCAGCCTGCGCAGCCGGCGCTCGCATCAGACAGTGAGGAGGCTGAAGAGGTTGTGGTGCCAGAGGCAGAGACTCAGCCAGGGCCTTCAGAACCTCCAGAGGCTCCTTCAAGTGGAGAGAGCAAACTGGAGGAGCCTCTCCTCAATGCTCGAGCATGCAGGGCTGCCAAAAGGCAGGAGTGGCTACTCAGGAGGAAGAGGTCTCCTCGAGAGTAAGGATTGAGGATAATTGGCCACTCCCTATTTAAGTCGCACACAGTTAGTAATTTCTTGCTGGAAACAACTTGTAATTATCATCAGAGCATTTTTGGAAAAGTCTTATCGTATCTTGTTTTCTGGGCTGGTTGCCAACCTTTACCAGACTTTGGTTTATTCTTGCTACTTAATAAATTTGATAAAGACCGTTGGTGTGTCTCAATATCCTCGGGAATTCGGAGCTGGGGCAGAACAATGTGTCAGCTTTTGTCTGAGAGGGAGGGCCTATTTCTTGGGGAGAGGATCTTTCTTCATTTTACTACCATAACAACCTCCGTTTGAATAGCTTGAGCAAGTGATAGCCTAAATTATGCAGTGCTTGAGCAGGGATTTGAATGTGGATTACTTTGAACCACATCCTTTGTTTGGAAAATCTACCTTTGAGAACATGGAAGTTAACCATTCCTGATCTAGTAATGTTCAAGAAAATGAACGAATCAAGAAAAGCCAGTATTATCATCCAAATCAACATAGCCACCTAGACTTAGAGTTAATCAATCAACCTGTTAAAAAAAGTCTGCTTGAAAACTAAACCTTTCTTTCCATAATACAGTTATGAAAAGATACCGTATTTTTTGGACTATAAGACGCACCGGAATATAAGATGCACCAAGATTTTGAAGAAGAAAACAAGAAAAAAAAATTTTTTGCCTCCGCGCATCTGGTTTTTGCCCTCCCTGGCCCCTAGGAGCACTCTGCAGGCCTCCCATACCCTCTGGGCATTCCATTTTTGCAAAAAATGGGGCCTGTTTTTGGCCTCCCCAAACCCCCACATGTCGCATTTTTGCTCTCTCTAGCCCCCAGAAACACTCTGCAGGCCTCCCAAACCCTCTGCGCATCCCGTTTTTGCGAAAAACTGGCCTGTTTTTGGCAAAAATAGGACATGCAGGGCGGGGTCTTGGGAGGCCAAAAATGGCAGTATCCGGTGTAGAAGACGCACCAACATTTCCACCCTCTTTTAGGGGAGGGAAAATGTGCGTCTTATACTCCGAAAAGAATTGTATATTGAAAAATGTTGGTTAGATTCAACTATTGACTCTGAAATGATTTCCCAGTTTCTGGGACGGAGTCCAGTAAGTGGAGCTCTTTTGGGATAAACAACCTGATATCCTATAGATGTTGTGAACTCCATTTTTTACAGTTCTGTGCTCCTGGTCAAAATGGCTGGAGCTGATAGGTGTTATTTTTGGAGCAAAGAGCTGAAATGAAGGAAAACTGGGCAGAAATTGGTGGAGCTGAGATAAATGGGTCCAAAGCCAAAACACAAAGGAGAATGCCCCTTCAAAGGGAGACATTATAGTTTTCAAGAACAGAATTATAAGTTCCATAGTAAGGCTCCATCCAGTTCATACTGGAATGATACGATGAAGTTGGTAGCAATGAAGAAAAAAAAATGATGCTACACATGTTTTAACTCACTGAAACAAAACAAATAATTTCTATTTTGTGTTTCTGCATATTAAATGTCACACTATGATAGTTTCAATATCTTTCAGATATTGTCAATTTTGTCTTCATCAGCTCAAGTACATCTAGCTTTTTACTTGCTTCTTGCTCTTTCCCAAGTGATGTTAAGATTGCTATTTATGGGCATTCAGAGTGACATGTAAAACTTTTAAGGAGCAATGATATAAACAGAAACACCAGCAAGAAAACCAAAGTGTAAATATTTTGGTCTTTACTGTGGCTATCTGTACTGCTTACTCAGAGTTTTACCAAGTTTTCCTGTTTTTTATTGCATAATTCTGACAATTAGTGCCGTCCAGAACCTCATGTTATGTTTAGATTGTTCAGAAGTTTCCATGACCTTTGAATTTCTTTGGTGTTGCTAGTGTCTTAAAAAACCTCATGGAACTTGTGGTTTGTGCAGTATTTGTGTTTTGGAGAGGGGAGCCTAAAGATAAAAGTCACTGCTTTGCGTTGTCTAAACAGTGTTGATTTAGTAATGTTGTTCAGTTGCTTGTAATCCAGTATACCTTGCATAAATGCTGTTATTTGTGGTGGCCAATATATTGAGGGCTGAAGCATTTCTCAGGCATATTTATGAGCAACTAAACTTTCCCATTCTAATCTTTAAAATGCAAGACATGTGCATTCCACACTGACCAGGGCTTCGCAACAGAGGGTGCAACACCCAGCCTTCTTTTTGTGGCTTCTGGAGTGGTTCCAGATTGCTGCTGGTTTTTATTTTCTAATAAAATAAAGAGCACTTAAAAGTGTTAAAGTTAATGCATGGTTAACGTTAAAAATTACAGTTAAAATACAGCGAAAGCAACCTCTAAAACAAGAAGTCTGACCCTACTTTCTTCAAGACCCTGAACAGGTTACATTCCCTCTCGGGCTGTGGATTATAAATAAATAAATAAATAAATATTTCCCAAGTTGAAAAAGTTGGCTGCTCCCAAGGTAAAAACATTGTTCTTTATAAAGTATTTCTTCTGTATAACCACTGTTTTGAAAGCATCTGATTCCTACAAATACATTCTCCACGTGTCACTAAACATTGTTAGCTCTGTTTTGTGCGAATTTCTAACTGCTTTTGAATTCTGGAAATATTACAGCTTTGGATTTAAATTTTTATGTTTGGTTTTACACAGTGCCACAAACAATTCTAATTTTATTTGATCTGTTGGATGAGCTGCTTAGGAGTTTAGGATTTGCATTCCTCAAACATATTGAAAGGCCAGATTGTAGAAGGTTGTAAAAGATACTGATCTGAATATATCTTGAACAGGCAGCTTTTTTTCACATTCATGTGATGGCTTGATGCTAATATGTATTTGCTGTGCTTCATTTCAGTTGGAACAAATCAAGTGTTAAAAATTCTTCTGAAAAATTTAAAGGATTGTGCATGTGACTGTTTTTCAACATTTGCATTTGTTTATGTGCCATTACACCAACGCCCACAATTGTTGTTTGTAGATAATGCTTTAAAAACTGTTGTCAACAATGTATTTTATACATGGTTTTTCCCCTGCTTTGATTGACAGCTAAGGACACGGTGCATCTTTGTTTTAAAAACAACTGCCAAAAATGAGCTAAACGTTTTAAATACCTGGTGAATTATAAAGCTGAAACTTGATGTGTCTGGAGCCTCCCTAACTGGTATATGGCTTCTCCTTGATTTTTCCCAGGTAGCCTCATAAAAATGCTTTCATTAGGTGAGAATGAGAAGTGCATGTAATTTTGGTCCCCATTCATGTTGGCATGCATCTTTGGACAGATAATCCCAAGGGGATGCATCCTTACTACCCACACTTTTGGTATATCTCCTGCTGGGAGAGCAAAAACGGTTATGGAAGCTTGTGAACAGTCTAACCATGAGAGCAAGTTACTGAGCAGTGTTGTCATATACTCTTCGCTGGTGCTATATGTAAGTAAATTACTTATGTAGGAAAGCCTCAGCAGATCACAGCACCTGGCTGCTCTTCATGAATCTTGGAAACTAAGCAGAATTGGGCCTAGTTAACACTTGCGCCTTCTGGGAATTCCAGACTTGGCTAGACTGGGATGTCAAAAATATATCCTGGAAGATGATAAGGGCAAACCACTTGTGTACTCTGTCAAGGAACCTGCATGAGTGCTGCAGTTACCAGGAACTAAGCTAAACTCAGGTTATCTGAATGCACAAAACAGGACAACCCTACGTTACCTCTTAGCTCTCAATAGAAAAGATCAATCTATGTTGCCTGCACATCAATGGTAGACAAAGGGCCGCAGCTTGGTGAAAAAACCCCAGTAATCTTTATATGATCCAATCTATGTAAGTGAAGATTTATTTCCAGAAGCATTGTTGCTGATTCAGATCAATGTTCAAATTATCATTTTAAGTAGTTTATATAATTTTTCCCATAATATTTATACCTATTTTTTGTTCATTTTTAACCATATTTTTTAATACTTCAGTGTTGCCACATAATCATATTGTGTTTTCCCGAAAATAAGACCTCCCTCGAAAATAAATCCTCCCGCGAAAATAAGACCTCCACCCAAAATAAGCCTTCCCCGAAAATATTTAAAGGCATGCACAGCCAGTCCCCGCCATTTCCTCTGGTTAGGGTTAGGGAGACAGAGTTGGAAATCAGGTAAGACGGCAAGAGGATCCCTATCTTGCTCCACACACCCCAAAATAATAAGACCTCCCCGAAAATAAGGCCAAGCGCTTATTTCGGGGTTCAAAAAAATATAAGACAGGGTCTTATTTTCAGGGAAACATGGTATATTCTTATGCAAACTTCATTCCTTTGATAAAGTGTTGAACCATAATCTCTTCAGTGTGATGTCATACAAAATAAAGTTTGAATACATAACGTGTATGTATTTATATTTCAGAAAATGCAGCAGAAGCAGACCTCTGGCTATTGAACAGTTGTACAGTAAAAAGCCCTGCTGAAGACCACTTTCGGAACTCAATTAAGTAAGTTGTTATCCTTTGATAAGCACTCTTGAATTAGTAAAGATGATTGAAAACTCTTTCCTTGCATAATGTCTACTCTTGTTCAAAGCAGAAATGGAAAATACAGAAGACCAGGTATAAATTGATGGCAATTGTACCAAAGTGTGGAAGTTATTCAGTACTCAGTTCATTAAGTTGTTTTCTTTAATAAAAGCCTTAAACCCCCAGGATGACACTAAAAAGTATTGGATATGACCCCAGAAATTCCAAAAATGTTACCGGCTTGTAATTTTAATGTAACAGTATAGGAACATTATTAAATACATTACTGAAGAATAATTATATTGACTGTAATTGATTACAGTTATTTGTATGCTGTCTATTGAAACTACTCTAGGCAACTTAACAACAGTTACAGAGAATCTGTAAATATTATAATAATTCCAATATTAAAAAATCTACTGCTGTCCTCCATTAAATGACACTCTCTAAAAGCCTTGTGGAAGATAATGTTTTACATTTGTTTCCTGAAATATAAAGTGCTGGAGACTAATATGACCTCAGGGGACAAACTACTCTAAAATGAGAGGGCTGTTATTGCAAATGCCATTTTCTAGGTCCCTAACCCCTAATCACTCCAAGGATGGATACTTGCAGCATTCTGTGCCGGCCAGATTGTGGCCTTGTTACCTGAGGATGATAGTGAAGGACGGCCCAAGCCATAAAGAGCCTTATTAGTTTACATCCAGCAACTTGGATGGAAACCTACAGCAATCAATAAAAGTAAAGGTTTCCCCTGTCCAGTCGTGTCTGACTCTAGGGAGCAATGCTCATCTCTGTTTCTTACCCAAGGGAGCCAGCTTTCTCTGAAGATACTTCCATGGTCATGTGGCCAGCATGACTATATGCTGAGGCGCACGGAACATTTATTATCTCCCCATAGAAGTGGTGCCTATTTATCTACCTGCATTTGCATGCTTTCAAACTGCTAGGTTGGCACCAATCAGTCAGTCAATCAATCAAGTAGGTCTCAACTAAGAAGTATTATTCTGCTGAACCAGTTTGAGCTGGTCAGTAGGCAAGCAACTCTACTCTGTGCCAGATACAGCTTCTGTGTTTTCTTGAATGACATTGCCATTTATAGCAAATTGCACTAATCCAATTTAGAAATGGCAAAAGCAAAAGTTACCATCTTCAATACCTTTGATCTAGGTGCAACTAGTAAATCCACCCAAACTCACTAAAGGATCTCCTGCCGTTGCTTCCATGTGCTGCTTCAGCAGGAGCTGACAATTCCAGACAATTCTCAGTTATACCTCTCAACACCAAGACAACCAAATGATGTCACAGAGATCTTGTCATAATACCCAGAGGTGGTTTGGTTCTGGATTGGGAGGACCAAGTTTAAACTCAACCTTGCCTCCAGATTGAGTGGCTGTCAGTTCCTGGTTCTTCTGATATCGTAACCTTTCCACTTTTAATTCTGAATGGGGTTATATTTCACCAGACAGAACTAGTGTGTAAGTTGGAAGTTCTCTTTGATTCATAAAGTAGGTAGCAATTCTGGCCAGGAAGATCTATAGTTAGAGTGCTGGATGTGTCAATTAAGACCTTTTCTGGACTGGGAGGTCCTTCTCACAATTACTCACGCCATAAAAGATAGTGGATTCTATAAAGGACTATCTTTGAAGATCCCTCAGAAACTGTAGTTGGCCCAGAATGTGGTGGCATGAAAAGTTTGAGGCTCAGTTATGATTATAATCAAACTATGTGAACTGCTATGGTTGCCAGCAAGCTTCTGTGTATAATCAAGGTTGTTGCTGGTTGTTACTTTTAGAGCCCTTCCATGGGTTACCTGAGGGACCGACCATCTTCCAGTTTTTACCATCCAATCTGGTATGGCAAGATAGGCATGTTCTAGGCCCTGTCAGCAAATGAATGTCAGCTGATGAAGACTTGGAGGCATGCTTTTTCTGCCATAGCACCTGCCCTCTGGAACATTTTAACTCCTGAGATTAGGATTGCCCCGATCCCACTGTTTCTTTGGAAGGCCTTGAAGACTTGGTTATGTGGCCGGGCTTGGGGTCTTGAATGTATGGAGAGCCCTTTTTCCTGGTTATGCTGACTTCAATGGGTTATAATATCTCTTAGCTGCAGTTTATATTTAATTTCTTTTTGTATCATGTTTTGATTAGTTTGATGATTGCTTGTTGCCCAGAGTGGCCACTGGTTTGAGATGGGTAGCTACACAAATTGAATGAATGAGTGAACATGCTCCAGATCTCGTCTTTAAAGCACTATTATCTGTTCCTAGGAAATTGCCTTGTCTCTCATGGTGCCCATCCTCTGGAATAATTATGAGATTTACATAGCCCCAACCCTTCTATTCTTTACACAAGCCTTGAAGAACTGACCTGCTTTGATTGTGTATTAATGTCTTCATGTTTATTTTGCTTACATTTTAAGAAAATTAATTGTAGGCATCAGCCTTTTTGTATTTAGTCACTCCAATTTCATTTCAATATTTAAAGGTCATATAGTATCATAAGTTTATCTTTCTCTCTTTTCCTGAACACAAGCTCAGCTCATAATCTATATTTATTTCTTAACAGTAACAGGATGAGTTAAATTTGGCTAAGTGCTAGCATCTACTGTAAATAAAATATACAGAGAATGGGACAAAGTTAGGTACAAATAAGTTTAATAAAACACTTCATCGTAAGTCACTGCACTACGCACCAGAGATCCAAGAGGTAAAATGTACTTGTTTCTATGTGGCAGAGTGTCTGTCTGTACATGGTCACTGTGAAAGGCTCCTGAAACCAAGAACAGTTTTTATTGATATGACCAATAAGGTGATTTTAAACCCAGAAGTTGAATTCCTGGTGGGGCAGAGAACTAGCAACTTGAAATTCTTTATTTCCATAATCTGTGGCTTTTTAGGAATAGAAAGTCTTTTAGTTCTCTAACTTGACATCCTGATAACTTTTATTTTCATCACTTTTGGGATGGGTTTGTGACGTCAGCTGTAGTAATAAAAGCCATATCTAGTGAAGTAGACACCTAATAAACCTTGCGTGGTGTTGAAAAATTAATACAAGTAGGACCTGGTTAGGCTGACTGGGAGATAACTGGCAATTTCCAAGACTCTAGGCCAGTGATGGCGAACCTTTTAGACACCGAGTGCCCAAACTGTATGTGCATGCCCAAATTGAAAGGTACGCACATGCGTGCAAATGAGTGAACGTGTGTGTGCGGTCATGCATGCACGCATGCGTGGACATGCACGCATGCTCAGCAGAGATCCGAAGACCAGTTGGCCGGCAGGAGGTGGGGCATCCCAACACCAGCAGTATGGCAAGAGATAAGATTTTTTTCTTTCATGATTTGCAGGGAAACAGAAGCTCACGAAAGAAACGCCACGGAGATCTGACCTGGGGTGACGGTGCGCGTGCCAGCAGAGAAGGCTCTGCATGCCACCTCTGGCATGCGTGCCATAGGTTCGCCATCACGGCTCTAGGCTAAATTAGAAAATCGGGGAGGAAATCACTAAAGAAAGTGGCAAATAATACTTCTCTACTGTTGTGTAAAAAAATTACAGGGATTCATCCAGAAAGTCCCCAGGAGTCATCTTTACTTGAAGATTTTATCTTTTCTTTTAAGAAAGCCCCAACAATAGTTTCCAGGTGAACTAATATAATGATCTGTAACTACCTAAATTTTATTTAATAGTGAATTTAGTGCTATCCTTTCCTCGTAATTGTTATAGTACTATTTTTTTTTTAGTGCAGCTTCCTGTTGCCCTGTGCCCAATATTATGATTCTAGTAAAAAGCTGGTTGTTTTGATTATCCACAGTTAGTAATAAGAATAGATGGAAATCTCATTTCAGTAGCGTGTCTCATATAAACTTAAAATCTTGCTTGTTAAGTAAACAGTCAAATGGACTTTATGGAATCAGATGATTAGTGCAGTGTGCAGATGGGCTTCTATTGAGAGCGAACATGAGCTGTATTTTAATTCTAGTTAAGCAGCTGGTGTACTCTAAAGAATAAAGCAGAGGGTGGGGCTAAAAGATGAACAGCCTGTGATTCCGTCTTTCCTTTACGTTGGGTGCCTACTTTAAATTGAAGCACTGGCAGCTTGGCAGAAAGTTAGTGCTTTTCTGGCCAAGAAAAACCGAGTTTCCTAAACACCCACCGTTAATATGTTGTTAGGCAACAATAATGGATTGGGGCTAGCCAATTATCTTGGTAACAGAGTTACTTACTTGATTCCAACTGTTACAAGTGGTAATTTTGGACAATAGTAGGCACATGCATTGAGGCAGAACGGTGGAAATAACATGTTCTCAGTTATTGGAGCACCTCTTTGTGTCCAAAATATAACCGAATCTTATTTTAATTAAAACTGAAATATTGTTCACCACAGAATTATCTTAAGGCTTTTTTGTTGTGGTTATAGAGGACATATTTTGTCTGTGCTGAAACATTTGTAGGGGTTTCCAGTATATTGCAAAACACAACACAGAGTGTTGCTTTTGTCCTATAAAGCTTCCAGTGACCTGAGTATGCTTTGTCTCTCTTCACCAAACTGATTATTCAGTCAGATCAAGTCACGATTGAGCTCCTTCTTTCAAACCTCTAATGTTGAAGATTAATTCAGTGATGAATAACACGTTGCATTTTCTCTATAATGTCTTTGTAAAATAGATCCATTTCATATTCTACTTCTGTTGTTTATGCCAAACCATAGTTATTCTTTTTTTTTTCAGAATGTAGGTAGTCCTGAACCTACAACATTTAGTGACTGTTCAAAGTTACAACAGCACTGAAAAAATTGACTTATAAACACTTTTCACACAACCATTGTAGCATCTCAATGGTCATGTGATAAAAATTCAGACACTTAGCAACTGAGTCACTTTTATAACCATTGTAATGTCCTGGGGTCATGTGATCACCTTTTGCGACCTTCTGACAAGCAAAGTCAATGGGGAAACCAGATTCTCTTAAGAACCATGTTACTAACTTCACAACTGCAGTGATTCATTTAACAACTATGGCAAGAAAGGTTGTAAAATAGGGTAAAACTCACTTAACAAATGTCTCACTTAGCAACAAAAAATTTGGGCTTAATTGTGGTCATAAGTCGAGGACTAACTGTATAATCAACTATCAGTCAAAGTAATTTTGGTACCATTTTTTGATACTATTTATTGTTGTTGTTGTTATTTTCTATTTTAGTTTGCACTATTTACCTTAAGTTTGTATGGTAGAATGGTAGGATGATCATATTTTTAAAAAAACTTTAAAATCATGACAGGTGTTTTTTTTTTTTTTTTTTTTTGAAATTCAGTCAAAACATAAGCTTGATAATTATTATATAAAAATTTGAAGTACTAGTTAGTATTACCTTCTTGGTAATTTTGAGAGACATATTTTTTCTAATCACAGAGTTACCTTATGACTCTAAATGTTTAAAATCTTGAGGTCTTCATTGTCCATGATTGGGAAAAACACATATTTCTGGTCATGTGTGTTTATACCTGATTATCCCCGAGTCAGAGTTTTCTAGTGTCTGAGAGAACATAAATTCAATCTAAATTCTAAATATCTCAGAAGAACTGGCTTCTAGTTTGGGAATCAGTGTTGGCAGAGATTATTTGTCTTTCATATTCCAATGATGAAATAGTTGCTGGAAAAGGATATTTATCACCTTTTAAGCAATAGAGCTGTTTCCTTTTGACTTGTAGATTACTGGTGATATTTCACAATTTCCCACATTTCTACCATGAGCAAAAATCGTTTTCAACCACAAGCATTTAAACAAAAATGTACAAACTGACCTTTTTATATGAATATTTTGTCATCCATAACCATAGAGGGTAGTCTAAGCAATTATATAGCGTCATTAGAGCTAACAGAGACATAATTACATGTAATGATCTGGTCATCCCACAGAAAGCTTCTTCAGCTTTCTTTCAACACACACATTATCATCCCTTGTTTGATGGCTCCTTCCTCTCTCTTTGATGAACATTAGTCATTTCAGAGCAACTCTGGCAACAGAATATTCATGCCTACCTAGACAATTTTCCAACTGGAACTCTATCTCTAAAGGAGGTTCGATTGAATGTATAGATAACACTGAATATGCTCACAAATTGATCTACTCAATTTGAAAGAGTTAGATGACTCCAAATTATGTATATTCCACCACCTGGTACGTCTTGATACTGTTTTTTTCTTTTAACTGGAAGTTGTCCATCTGTAATTGAAAGGACGGTGCAGTCAGAGAAAAGAATATCCTGTGTTCTAGACGAATAGTCTTGTGGATTGGCATCCTAATTTGGATTCAATCCTCGTTTGTTTTATAAATATTTAGATTTTCTTTCTGCCGATGATTGCAAGAGGGTAAATCTTCCCACTTCAGTTACACAATCTAAACTGTCCAAGAAAGATGGATGGTCCAGTAGCTAATAGTTATGCAAATTGGTATGCAAAATATCATGCTTGCTGAACATGCTTCTGCTAATTTTTTTTTCTATGTCAAAAGCTATACTTTAAAGAGTGTGCTGATGACCAAAACCAAATTGCCTCAGAATGAAAACTAAATTGAACTGAATTTTATTCATATTTACCTTTAATTAAAGTTAAATATAAGTAATATTATTACTTTCACATCATATATTAATGTTTTTTTTTCTTCCATCACATTTAAATTAAAGTTTAATGACCAGTCAGGGAGTTCCTTGTGGGCTCTATCCAAGTCTTGAGAAGCCACATCCACCCCTTGGAATCTATATACTCTAAATATTTGGACTATATCTAACAGTACATCTTCCTTAGAAGTAGTGATAAAAAAGCACAACATCTCAAAGGAACATTTTAGAGTTTATCCTGGAAAGACCAATAAGATAGACTAAATGCCTGGAAGCGGTGCGGCTCTGGATGGGGAGGAACAGGCTTCAGCTCAACCCCGCCAAGACGGAGTGGCTGTGGGTACTGGCATCTCGGTTCCAAGGGAATATTCCATGTTGGTCATAGGGGGTGAGGTGTTGCCCCCTGTTGAAAGGGCGCACAATTTAGGCATCCTCCTGGATTCATGGTTGACTTTGGAAGATCATGTTGCAACCGTGACCAGAGGGGCATTTGTACAGATTTGTCTGGTGCACCAATTGCGCCCCTACCTGGACTGTGATGACCTCCGTACAGTCACTCATGCGTTCGTGACCTCCTGGATCGACTACTGCAATGCTCTCTACATGGGGCTGCCCGTGAAGACCACTCGGAGGCTTCAGCTGGTGCAGAATGCGGCCGCGCGGGTAGTGATGGGAGTGTCCCGACACTCCCATGATACACCCCTCCTGCGCGACCTGCATTGGCTACCGGTTGCCCTCTGGGTGATAATTAAGGTGCTGGTTATCTCCTATAAAGCCCTACATGGCCTAGGCCCGGGGTACCTGACGGACCATCTGCGGCCAGCAACAGCTCCCCATCGCCCGGTGCATTCCCACAGGGAGGGCCTCCTTGGAGTGCTGTCGGCCAGGCAGTGTTGTCTGGCGACTCCTAGGGAACGGGCTTTCTCTATGGGCACACCTACCTAATGGAATCAACTCCCCCTGGAGCTCTGGGTGGCCCCTGACCTGCGCTCTTTCCGCCGTGACCTTAAGACATGGTTATTTCGCCAGGCCAGATTGGACTGAAGGGGTTTTTAAGGGGAGTTTTAATGGTTTTTAACACTTAATATTGATTTTATCTGTTTTTATTGCTGTGAGCCGCCCTGAGTCCTTTCCGGAGAGAGGGCTGCATATAAGCTTAATTAATAAAATAAATAAATAAATAAATGCTTACTAATTGCATTTAAAGATACCTGGAGTTTTGTGATTTCCCATGTACAGTGAATTTGCAACTAAACCAGGTATAAGTTGTTTCCAAGTTCTAATATGTCTTATGAAATTGGAAAAAATAAGAACAGTTGGATAAACATTTAGAAATTAAAATAATAGCAAAAAGCGGCCAAAGGTGGTAGGTGATTAACCTTTTTTCTAAAATTGGCCAAGGTTGGCCAGGTGTTGCCACTAGTTCATAAAAACATTGTTAGCTAAAGTGTGAGTCATTTGTAAACATTTTTACAGAGATTTCTTACTCATGTGAGTAGCTTTTACAAGTCTGGTAAATTGTGATTTTGCTCAGCAAATTCTTACACTATGTATCTCTTCACGAGATGAATTTTATTCTTAAAATTAAAATCTTTATGGCCTTCTATGGATTTTTGAATTTCTATCATGAATGTGAAATCTATAAAATAATTAAAATAGTCTAATTTGTCCACTTCACTGCAGTGTACATGATCTGTATGCATTTCAACTTGTGTTGATATCATTAGAAATATTGATACTGATAATAATCAATAATTATCAATTATTGATAATTATACTGATATAATTAGATGGCTGATTATGTTTTTAAAACACCTATCTTTTTCTCCTTTCTTTTTCGTATGTAAGATATTTTATTATTAATTGAAACTCATCAAACAAGAGTCACTGGGAGTTGGGAAGCACATACATTTTAATAATAATCTATGTATATACATTACTACTAAAACTTTTACTTTCATGACCTTGAACTGGGTGAAATGGTGTATCAAAGAGCACCCATTTTTGAACTAAGCTATCTCAAATGGGCTAACTTATGGAAAGCTTTCAAAATCCAGGACCTATGGCTCCCATGGAAATTTGGCAAATTTGTGGTCGCTTCAGTGCTGCTGTGCTATCACCCAGAGGCTTAGTACACCAGTCCTGCCCTAGCCCTTCAGAGACTGGGTAGACTGGTCTCGCCATTGGCTCCTAAAGAGTAGTTGGCTGCAGTCAAGGGCGTTAGAAGGTGCTCCTGCTCCCACTTTTGACACCATCTCAGCCTAAATGTCAGGTTACATTCTGATTAGTTATGATTAAATTTGTCACCAATGTGTTAAATTTAATTTGGTTGACTTTGGAAATCTCTGCCAAATTTTTCTCTTAATAATCAGGAAAGTAAACTCTTTAATTCCAAAATAAGCTTTTCAGAATTCTGACTACTAATATTCTTTAGAAGGAAGGTTAAGTTTTCAACCTAAGAATGCCAGCAGTTACTTTCAGGTGAGGTACCAAGGTATAGACAATTTATGTTAGCAAAACTCTTAACATTACTTCATGGCCTTACAGTGGATAGAAGCCTGCCACTCTTGTGGAGGCTGAGTTGCCTGCATCTCCTTATAGTTTTGGTAGCAGTTGCTGGCTTCTTATCAATGTGAGAACCAATTTTCACAAGGACCAGCTATGTTATCTTTAGGTTTGCCCATGATAAGAGTTGTGAGTTTTTATTATAGTAGTAACATTATTCTTAGAAAATATAGTCCAGGTACTTGGCCTTTCTTTTCTTTTTGGTTTAATAATGTCCCTTATGTTTTCGGTGCATGTCCTCTCTTACATTCTGTACAGTTTTGACTTATGCTGAAGTACTTCTTCTGAATTCAGTGCATTCAGGGGTGTCAAATCAATGGCCTGCGGGCCGGATGCGTCACATGTAGGCCACACCTACCCCAGCTCTGCAAAGGGGGAAAAATGTCACGATACGTCATGTGATGCAATCGAGTTTGACTCCCGTGTAATACATAATGAGAGACTCATGAAATTATTGACAGCAAGACTGGAGAATTCTCACTCAGTTTTTAAATGAGCCCTGGTAGCGCAGCAGACTAAAGCACTGTTATTAACATCAGCTGCCTGCAATTACTGCAAGTTCAAATCTCACCAGGCTCAAGGTTGACTCAGCCTTACATCCTTTCTAAGGTAGGTAAAATGAGGACCCAGATTGTGGGGGCAATAAGCTGACTTTGTATAAAATATACAAAAGTATGAAGGCTATTGCTTAACGCATTGTAAGCCGCCCTGTGTCTCCGGAGAAGGGCGGCATATAAATAAATAAATAAAAAAAAAAGACGATGGACCGTTTACAGAGACTACTACATAGAGTATTTCTCGTTCTTTTCTTAAATGGTATAGATATCCAGTATTGCTTTTCTTTGAACAGTACTGTATCACTAATGTGAAAAAAAAATTTTTTCTTTAAAAATGTAACTTATTTGGCAGAAAGTCTTATCAAGAGGGTTTTTTCTCCACCTTGATTGCAGACACAAAAATAAAACACTAATGACATAAAACCTAATCCATTATTTCATATTTGGAGGGGCTGGTTTCTTGATATACTGTGGAAACATTACCCACTGCCTCTTAAAATGTAATTTCATAAAAGAAATCCGTTTTCCAAACTTCATAAAGCATACAGAGACTGGTCTGTTTGAACTGATGTCACCCTAGCTCCCAGGCAGAACATCTGCTGATGGATATGACTGCATAAAGTGAAACTGGTTAGCTTTTTTTTTTATTAGTTCATACGGTAAATCTAGCTGATGGATCCCTGCTTTGTTTTCCAATTAGATATTAGACTGAATTACTTGTCCAAATCCCGGACTGCTTTTCCAAGCATCAATTCTGTTCCAGGCCAGATTAAAAATGTGAGCTTTTCTTTCACAACATAGCTGATACATCCCTGCTTCATACTGTATTGTGCTGAAGCAAGCCTGCCATTTCTGTTTACAACTAAGTTTCTTCATCACTTAGTTCTTTGACAGCCCCTCTGGCCCCCAACGTTTTAAATATTTTCAGAACAAATCATTTTCAAACTAGAAAGTGGCTCCCCCCCCCCAAGCAAAACAAGGTGGGGCATTTCTCCCTAATTTAAAGAAAGAGCCGGCAAAGCAAGCCTGAGATCACTCATCCTGACCTCAACAAGAGACATGTGAATTCCTGAGAACCCGAGAACCGATTTGTATTCAGTTGGCTCTATAGGAAAATAGCAGAGATGCAATTCTGTTTTCCTGGCTTAAACTCCACCTGTATTTTCCACAGAACTGGAGAATAAAGCATCTTTCTGCTTTAGGTTCTGAACACATAGATATGTGTAATTCTACAGATGTTATAAATAGCCTGCTTTTAAATTTGTCTTATGAAGTTGGAATGTTATATATAACAATAGTTAAAATTGGAGAGCCAGTTTTGTGTAGTGGTTAAGATTAGAACTCATGGGAGACCATGAGTTATAGTTTTGTTTGGCCCAAGGTCATCCAAAACCAGTTGGGTGACCTTGAGCCAGTCAATCCTCCCAGCCTTAGAAAGCAGGCAGTGCTAAACACTTCTGAAAAATCTTGCCAAGAAAACTGCATGGATTTGTTCAGGCACTATTCAAGAATCGAACATGATTGAATGGAAGAAAAATCAAGTTGAATGTTAAAATTAACAATAATTAAAATCACAAATTTTAAAGTTTGGAAGACATGCTAAGCCAAAATTCATCAGTGTTAGGCTGAGCTTCAGGCATAAAAGCAATCAAGTCAGTGGTGGGTTTCAAATTTTTTTTACTACTGGTTCTGTGGGTGTGGCTTGGTGCGCGTGGCATGGCTTGGTAGGCGTGGCAGGGGAAGGTTACTATAAAATCTCCATTCCCACCCTACTCCAGGGGAAGAATACTGTAAAATCCTCATTTCCTCCCGATCAGCTGGGACTCAGGAGGCGGAGAATAGATGGGGGAGGGGCCAGTCAGAATTTTTACTACTGATTCTCCAAACTACTCAAAATTTCCGCTACCGATTCTCCAGAACTGGTCAGAACCTGCTGAAACCCACCTCTGAATCAAGTACTTCTAGGGCTGTAGAAGGAGTCTGTAATTCCTCAAAGCAACACCTTTTAGTTGTGACTCTAAAGCATTGTGTAGCCCTAAAACTGAGTCTCTGTGCTTTGGCCAGGGGAGGGCTCTCATTGGAAGATTGCTGTTCTAACTTGAAAGCCATGGTTTAGCTTTATGTCTAGGACTAGCCATAAATCCTAGTAGGTGTGGTTTTCGTAATTTTGTAGACCCCCATTGTGTACCTGCTATGTGGAAAAAGGATAAAAACTATTACAAATCTTAATGATTTACAGACAACCACATTCACACATTTTTAAAGCTTCACTGGGAGATGGAAGAGTTTACTATAACCTCTGGTCAAAGATACTTAAAAGTTTCATTGGTGAACAGACCAGTGGTGGGTTGCTACAGATTTGCCCCAAATTGAGTGAACTGGTAGCAGTGGCGGCGGGAGGCTCCGCCCACCCACCCAGACGCTTCTGTGCATGCACAGAAGCATCGCATGCATGAGCAAACCGGTAGCAAACTAAATTGAAACCCACTACTGGAACAGACGTTAATTATTTTTTATTGATTTGAGAGACAGTAGCAAATGACTGTATTAAAATGTTCTGAACAATATTGTGGGAGTGAAACAAAAAGAAAATTGAAATGAATACTGAAGTCTACATTCACAGATCTTTAGAAAGTAATTAATACAAGAAATCTCCTTGAGAAGATTCTTACTATGATTGTATTTCTCTTTGATATCTGCATATATTTTTTAAAACACTCTTTACTTTGGGTTAGTATTTAAAAATAGGAAATAAATTGAACAATAACCACTAAGTAGACAATTTTCATTTTCCCTTAGACAGAAACTGTGAAATGTGTTTATAAATTTGTATCATGAGCAGATTCACACATAATATCATGAACTTTTTTTTTTAATGTGGTATTCAACAATGTATGCTTTCTGTTCTGGATTTTTTTGTGTGTGTGCTAAAATTATTAAGTATTTCTCCTTCTGCTGAAACCAAAAATAGACTTCTTAGCTTAACTGGATGACTTGAACAGAATATTTTCTTCAGAATATGTGTGTGTGTGTGTGTGTGTGTGTGTGTGTGTGTGTACACACACACACACACACACATATATATATATATATATTTCTGCATTTCCAACTGAAATAATTACTTAGTTGCTTTAATGTCAGTTGTTATATGCAAAGAGATGACTAACTGGTTAATCTTTACCTCTTTACTTCTTGTTCATGTATCAGTGCGAAAGGTTTATTCATTAAAATTTTAAAAACGGCAGATTTATTGGATAGGAAGTCACGTGACAAACATGAGCACTGTCTAACCAACTCTGCTTTGGGTAGATGAACTTTTTAAAATCACTTTTATATAACAATTTTCTTTAAAATTAACCATTTAAAACCTAGACTACCTCCAAATAGCATTGCATCTAAACCTCCTGGAATGTTTCCCCCCTCCCCAATTGTTAATCTTTTGCAGCCTTGACAGATAAACCTTTAACATCACATATTAGTTTGGTCTGTCAGTTTCACAATATATTTCTGACTTGTGACCCACATCATTGAAAAATTTCCCTCCCTCTCCCTCCCTCCCTCTCTCTTTTTAAGAAAAGCAATGCATTCCATTTCATATATAAGCATTGTGAAATCTGTATCTTGAAGAGCAGCAAGTAGAAAATGTTCTTAGGAACAAGGAACTCTGATGTCTTTCATCCCGATGTTGTATGTTTCAGAGTATCTCTGTTGCAGGCCGGTGCCTGGAATCAAATGTTACCTTGAGGGCCTGTCTTTCAGCTATCCTCCTCCCCTACCTAATCTTATGAATGAAACCTGAACCATCTGCTTGACAGATGGTGCAGGCAGGTAGGTAACCAAAGGAATTGTGTGTGTGTGTTTTATTTGCAGACAAAGTTGTGCTTACCATATGTACTTGGTTTACCAAGAGTTACTAGACTCTTTAAAGAAAAAGACTCTCAGGCCATCTGGATTAGAAAGTCATAACTGGAAGCAAGGCAGTTGAACTTGTACAAAGTGCCTTTCCTCAAACTGCTGTTTACTAGATCATTTATGACTAATTAATGGGGCTGACTAATTTGGATTGCTGAATAATGGGTGGGACTTTTCAGTTTTCACAAAGGACAATGGAAACATTTACCTTTACCCTGTTTTCTTTCCACCTTGTTTAAGTTTCAAAACTATGAAGTGGCTTTTTAAAACTGACGGTGCAGTTACTGGATGTGTGGGACAGTATGGTTTGGGGGCTATTATATTACAGATTTTAAATCTGATTTAGGGTTTTTCTCTGTGTTACAGAAGACAGTAAGGATTAGTTTCATATGCCCAGTGTCCCCTTCTTCTCCTTGCTTTTACCTTTGCTTGGGTAAGCTGTATATTTGTAGAGGCCTGACAGATGTTAAAGTAAAAGAAGAGGGAAACCCTAACAACAACAATTTAAATAAACCTTTAAGTATAAGCCTTAAGCACTAACTTGAGTAAAAGGGGGGGAAAAAAAACAAAGAATAAAAGAGGTGTGAAAAAGCAAATAATGATAGCCCAAAACACAACAGTTGTTAAGCAGCTGACAGATTTACCTGTGACAGGCATCTTTAGCTGGGTGATGATGTTTGAGATATTGTGGGATATTGTGTGTGAAGGCTTGTTCTGTTTTAAAAACCATCTGCAGGAAAAGCTGATAGATTTTATTTATTTATTAATAAAATATATATAGCCACCCATCCCACCAAAGGTGACTCTGAGCAGCCATGATGTTATTGTCATGGCTGCTCAAACAGAGTAAAATATATGTATTAAAAACACTGCATGCAAATATAAAAAGCAGTAGCAATAAATATCTTAAAAACTCAAAATATAATTAAAATGAGGGGAGAATAAAAAATGGCCCTTCAACAATGGATCCATCTATCCAAGTCTCTGGTTCCAGGGGAGCCCAGCCTGGACACATAGCCAGGTATGGTGGCCTTCTGGAATATCAAACTCATGTTTTAAGGTGAATGTTGGAGCATAAAGAATATGTAACAGTGGTTGGCTTTTCAAGAAGTATAGAGCTAGTGGAATGCTTTATGCTGTAATAATGTCCAACAGATTCTAGAGATTTGGGATCCAAAAATTTTAAATCCAATTAAAATCCAGGAATATTTGCCACTGCTGAAAGACCATGACTCCTGTCCATACTATATGTCATGGCCCTATCAGATCCAGTTCGGAGGAGGAAGAGTTGGAACTGGGACCATCCAATGGGGATGGCCCGTCTCCCCCTGGAATGTCTGGAAAGGCCAGGGCCTGAGGATGATGCTGTCCCAGACCCCTCTGGCACTGGGGAGTTGGTCAACCAGACAAGGAAGTGGCCTGCCCTCACAAACGCAGGAGAGGATTGGCTGCAGACAGGCAGTGGTGATGAGAGGCAATAGATCCCCTCTGATGAAGAGCTGCCTCCCCCACCGATCTAAGGGCATGGAGAATGGAGCGGAGGGAAGCTCAAAAGGAGGTCCACAAGGCTGCTAGTGAGGAGGCTGCCCCACCCTGCCCCGCCTCATAAGAAACATCTGGCTTGAGTTAATTTAGGCTGGGGGAGGGTGTCTTTGTCAGGAACAATTGTTTGCACTTTCCTGGCCTTTGTAAACTCTGGATGACTTTGGATCATGTTTCTACCCTGTGGACCTTGATTCTTGTTTGTGGACTTTGCCTCGTCGACTTGGAACCTTGTTTATGAATTATGGACCTGCCTTGTGGACTTAGAACCTTATTTATGGACTACGGACTTCCTCCTTGCCTTATGAACTGGGTCTGGTGAATGTTGGATTTAGTTTATGGGCCTGTATGGCACTCATTGTCGATGTCTGCCTTCAGGAAAGTTTGGGGTGGAGCTTCACCAGCCATTGTAGGGCCACTTGTCATGGGATAGCAGAACAATAAAGGACTTTATTAGAGCCTACCACTGCCTAGGCAACCTGGGTCATAACACTATACCACATTTTCTCCTCAACATAGGGGCAGGGGAGGAATTCTAGAGGAGAAATTTTGTGTTTGTCTGCTTAGCTCACAAAACAGGGCTCTGGCCCAGGGGTGAAATTTACTTACCTTCGCTACCGGTTCGCAAATGTGAGTGTGCGCGCCTCCTCCACACATGCGCAGAGGGTCAAAAGCAGGACATGATGACGTCTGGGCGGGTGGGCGGAGTCTCCCGCCAATGGCACTACTGGTTCGCCCGAGCCAGATAGAACCGGCTGGATTTCACCACTGCTCTGGCCCAACATACCTTAAAACCACAAATAGCAAACTTAAAGCACAGCACTATTAAAAATATTGATGTTATTATTTTAAAAAAGGTAGGCTAAAACATTGGATATTAACAGTGAGTGACCTCGGCAGATCACCATTGTGTTGAGACCCCCGGGGCTCTTGACATAGCCAAGTTTTGAGAAGGATGGCAGGGAAGGGACCAATCTCACCTAGTAAAGGATGATGTTCCATAAGGTGATGCTACAGCAGAAAAGGGCCATCTCCTGGTTCCCACTTGTAACACTTCAGTAGACAGGACCTGCAACATACCTCTTCTGCCAGATCTGATGGGATGGGCAGATATTATCAGGAAGAGGCAGCTCACAATAATCCGTCCCCGTCCCATGAAGGGTGTTACAGGTCAAAACCAGCACCTTGATTTGAACCCAGAAGCAAACTGGCAACTAACGCAGCTGTTATAATACATGTCATTTTACGGTCACGCATAACTGCCCATGCTGCCTCATTCTGCACTAAATGAAGTTTTGGAATACTCTTCAAAGTAGCCCCATGTAAAGTATATTAGCATAACCCACCTGGGAGGTGACCAGGCATGAGTGATTGTGAACAGAGCTACTAATTTTGGCTACACAGCCTATGTCTAAAATTCTTTTTTAACCCCTTGAATTACATCTTTCAGTATATGAAGGCCCTACCAAGCTTACAATTGGACTTAACATTTCCAGAATAACAAGTTGAAAAGGACCTTGGAGGTCTTCTAGTCCAAACCCCTGCTCAAGCATTCTTGATAGCTGTTTATTGACTACACAATGTTTTTTAGTCCGTGCATTATTCACAGAAAGGTAAAATATCAATATTTTAAATGATTAAAAATAGCAGCTACCTCATTCAGAAGTTTACAATAGCTAAATTATAGTAAACTATTTGCTTACTAACATCCTTCCCACTCCACTATTAATTGTCAGGGTAGGAAATAACAGTGCAGTTATTTTTTTTTTCTTCATTAGCCTAAATCTATACGTTCTATAGTAGTATATGAACTTCCATGCAAAGGAAGTAAATTTGAGTATTTGTTTTAAATTAGGGAATTAAAATTGTGAAGATGATAGTACTTCAGCATCATATGTGACTCAGGGAGGAAATTGGGGTGTCTTTGACACGTTAATGTATAAATCATCATGTTTTAACATTTAAAAAAATGTTTTGGGAGAAGAAAGACGTAGATCCACTCAGTTAGTTTGCCCCAATCCACAGTATAAATCCTTAATCTATCTAAACATATAATGCCAAAGGGAAGTGCAAAATAATTGCTAGAACCTAGTGATTTACTTTGTATTCTATTAGTTTATGTTGGGTGCAATAGACACCATTGTAAATCCCACTTTCAGAATGCCAGTTAATTTATTATTGCAAGTAGTTCTTGCTTAACAATGGCAATTGGGACTGGAATTTCCTTTCCTAAGTGATGCGGTTGTAAAGCACAATGTCACATGACCGCACAAACTTAGCGATGGCAGTTCCTGCAATCCCTCGTTTAAATGAGGACTGCACGGGTTGTTAAATGAAAACATCACGCAATTGCAACTTCCATCTTCCTGCTGATTTCCCCATTGAGTATGCTTACTGGGAAGTGAAGGTCACAAATCATGCCACATGATGCTGTGATGGTCAGAAATTATTTCCAGTTGCCAGGTGTCCCAGATCACAATCCTGCAATGGCCAGAGCTTTGAGGACTGGTCCAGTGGTGGGTTGCTACCGGTTTGCCCCAGATTGGGCAAACCGGTAGCGGTGGCAGGAGGCTCTGCCCACCTGCCCGGACGTCTGTGCACATGTGCAGAAGTGGCATGCGGGCATGTGATTGCCCATGTGCCTGCGAGCAAACCAGTAGCGACCGAAATTGAAACCCACTACTGGACTGGTCTTAACTGCTGCTCATTCAGCAAGATTGCACCATCGTTAGAATGGTCATTGAATAAGTGGTAGTTAAATGAGGGCCATCTGTAGTCATGAAATCTGACATCCAGACATTTAGGCAGCACATTTTCTCTCCCATCGCATATGTGTATATTTTAAAACTGGACTGAAACCGTGGTTCTGTAATTTACTTGGTTGCCCCCTTCTGCCTCTGTTGATTGGCTGTGGTCATGATTTAGTTTAGGAGTGAAACACGGGGTCACATAGTGACGTCTGCACGAAAGGTGTATTTAATAAAGAACTTCTGGCCATCTGTTGCGAGAAGAATGTTTTCAACGAGCCACCTGGTGTTTCAGAATGGATTTCTTCCAGATAAGCCCGAGTTTACTTAACAAACAATAATATTAATGGAGTAAAAGGTAGAAAACGGAGGTCAAAGCTTTCCTTCCTGTTGCAAAAAAAAAAAAAAAAAAAAAGTTTGGATCCTAACATTCAGACTATCCCTGCTCTCCTTTTGTGGTTCATCCGTCATTAAAGCAATTTTTTTCTTGCTTCCCAAATGGAAGATGGTGAGTAATCTTGAACAAAAAGAAACTCACAATGATTAGTATAATGTTCGGTGCAGTATATGATTTAATTTGGAGCAGTAGATAGCCACCTGCCGTACTTTTTGTCTGAAGGGTAATCTGGCAAGAAAGGCAATGCTGGTTTGGTTCCTTTTTTTTATTTCTCATATCTTTGGAACCATCTGACCCAGCTGTGAACTGAGTGATCAAGTGCTTAGCTACTGGGTGTTTATACAAATCAAACCAAGGTGTTCCTTTTTGTTTTGCACTACCGTAAAATGCTTTTAAGCATATTGCTACAACACTATAACTTTTTTTTTTATCAAAAACCAGCTTGCGTTGTTACCCAAATCTCTGAAATAAAAAGAGAGGAGAGGATTCTGTTACAGTTGCAGATTGTGAGTACAGATATGGCTTTAGAAGCTCCTTGTTCCATTTTAAATAAATGTGTGGTCTATCACTCAGCTAAAATTTTAAGGGGTAGAGTTTCCAAAAAAATATTTGGTTCCATAACAATTTATGCCAATAGCAAGATACCTTAAATTATCAGAATTGAGAATGTGTTAGTGGTAAACACATTAAAGTCCAAATGTAGCAAAATAATCACAGTTTCAACATAAAGGCAATTGCAAAGAGATGCTAAAGAAAGAAAAATACTGATATTAAACCGGATTTCATAAGTGTGACCAAATGAGCAATCTGGGCCATTACATGCAATGCATGTATTCTGTCACTAAGGGACGTTGCCTCAGTAAGTATAATAATAATAATAACAACAATAACACTTAGACTTATATACTACTTCACAATACCTTGAGCCAGTCAGGATCAAACTGCTGGCAGTGGGCAGAGTTAGCCTGCAATAACTGCATTCTAACCACTGCGCCATCACGGCTCTTGCAAATCTCTGTAAAGAATAGAGATACCTCAGAGCCAGCCTGCTGATTTTGAGAAAACTAAATGAAGTTGCAGCTAATTAGTACTTAAATAAGAGACCTTCAGGCTATCCAAAGTGTTGTCATGAAAGCAATATGGATGTGCCCATGTAATCACCAGGAGTCAAACTCAATTCAGACGAGACTTTTTCATGCATAAACTCAGCCAGACATTTTCAATCTGGATTTGTTGAACCAGCCTTGAGTTAGTTAGTATAATTCACTAAGCCTTAAGGTCCAATTAGCACAAACATACTTTTTTTTTTACAATAGCTAGCTTTCCTTCTAAGGTAGGTTGTGAAGAAGCCAACTGTCCATGGTTTGTTTTCTTCAAGATGATCAAGATGCAAGCCTGATTTACACATAGTGCTAACCCATAAAGTGGCTTATTTGCATGTGAATCAGGCCATTATGGTTTGTAAACCTTTATTTGTACACCACGCTCACAGTTTAGCATATGGTATATTTCTGGCCTAATGTGATTAAGCAAACCATGGCTTGATACGATGTACGATCAGAGTCAGAATCTCCGTTCAGCCAAAACAAGCCAGTGATCATAAGGATTTGTCAGGCATTGCTACATTTTCAAGGCAATTTGGAACATGTTTAAGTCTGTGTCATGCATTAACTGGGGGGGGGGGGATCCCAAAGTTTATCTGGGGTATGGTAGAGGAAAGACTTCATGTGTTAATTGAGCCTTACAGTTTAGATGTCAAGTAGGTCATAATGCTTTGCTTTGGACAGAACACTACATGGGCAAGCGGGAAACAGATGGGCCAAAGGCTAGCCAATCAGCAGTGCTGGTTGAAGGCAGGGAAGGCAAAATCGGACAGTCTGAATTCATAATTGGTTTACAGTGGGCGCAAAGAAGAAGGTAGGACAGAATCAGGTGGCTCAAGGTTAAATTACCAATAAACCATAAAAATGGAAGATGAGAATGGACTGAATATTGATTGGCAGGGAGGCAGGATATAAATTGAAGAAATGAACATCATTATCATCCTGCCAATGTAAAAGTAGCTGACTGGGAAGAACAACCAAAAAGTGTCGGTAGTCTCAGAATTAACAACCATTCATTCAGAATTATGAATTTTGGGGGAAGCCAAAACGGCATAAATGGGGAGATAAGCAAATGGTGGGAATACCTTACTGAGGCTCCAGGCTGGGAGTGACGAAGTCCAGAATGGCTTGGGTTGAAGTGAATATTCACTTAACTACCCATGATTAACAACCACAATGGGGAGTGCTGGGATTGCCAGTTGTTGTTATGGTCATATTTTAACTTGCTTAACCATGCACCATTTATGATGATAATCCTAGTCCCAATTGTGGTCCTAAGTCAAGGACTACCTATAGCTCAAAATGAGATATTGCTCCAGTGCAAACTTCAGATGCTGTGTGTTCTGTCACTGCTGTATCTGGCACTAGCAAACTGATGATTTTTCTGCTTTTCTTATTCTCTATTAAATTTTTAAAAAAGCAATAGTTACAACAGTTTGTTTAGTGACTGTTCAAAGTTACAATGGCACTGAGAAAGTGACTTATGACCATTTTCCACATTTAGGACTGTTGCAGCATCCCCATGGGCACGTGATCAAAATTCAGGCATTTGGCAACTGGCATGTATTTATGATGGTTGCAGTATCCTGAGGTCATGTGATCACCTTTTGCGACCTTCTGACAAGCAAAGTCAATGGGGAAGGCAGATTCATTAAACAACCGTGTTACTAACTTAACAACTTCAGTGATTCACCTAACAACTATGGTAAGAAAGATCGTAAAACTGGGGCAAAACTCACTTAACAAATGTCTCACTTAGCAACAGTGATTTTGGCTCAATTGTGGTTGTAAATTGAAGATTACTGGTATTCATCTGCAGTATCAAACCTTTATGATATGCAATAAAGAAACAAACAGTTCTAAAAGCAAGATAATTTAGATAAACTGCATTTGTCATTGCAGTGGCTAGAATGCAGTACTGCGGGCTATTTCTGCTGGCTGCTGGCTGCCAGCAGTTAGATTCTCACTGGCTCACGGTTGACTCAGCCTTCCATCCTTCCGAGGTCAGTAAAATGAGGACCCAGATTGTTGGGAACAATATGCTGATGCTTAAAGAGGGCAGTAAAGCTCTGTGAAGTGGTATATAAGGCTAAGTGCTATTGCTATTGGTATTTCTGCTGTAATTTTATGCCCCTGATTGTACAACGTTAGTTTAATGCCGAAGGGATCGTCTCTGGCATCCAGAGTATCAATTTCACATAATTTAAGAAAAGCTATGATTGGAAATGATCCCATATGGTTTTTGTGTATGTGTGTGCATTTAAGATCTGGAATATGGGTAGTTTTGTGGCTAAGTGCAGGCCTGGAAGTATCTATGGAGCTTCTCAGTCATCCAGGTCATGGTTGTCCCAAAGGTGCTTCTCCAAGAGGCCACTGGACTTTCTTGTTTTTCTTTGAAGATGTTTTACTTCGCATCTTCAGCTCTGACTGGAGCTGAAGAAGCTTTTTGGATGAGAAGCTAAACGTCTGTAACGAAAAATAAGGAAGTCCAGTTTCCTCTTGAAAAAGCACCTTTGGGACATGCAGGGCTGGAAATGGTCATAATTGCCTTTTTACTCCAGGCTATCTACCAAGCTTCCTGGAAACATAGAGTAGAGTAGAGTAGAGTAGAGTAGAGCAGAGCAGAGCAGAGCAGAGCAGAGCAGAGCAGAGCAGAGCAGAGCAGAGCAGAGCAGAGCAGAGCAGAGCAGAAAACAAATCAAATCAAATCAAATCAAAACAAAACAAAACAAACAAATCACTGGTAAAATATATCAGTACTATCCATTGAGCATAATGTGATCTATAATGAGTTCTTTGGAACATGACTTGCATTCAGATACACGATCCTCCATTAGAAATGGAAGTATTGTGAGCTAATATTCAAGCATGACTTTAGGTGAAGACAGTTGTGGTGATTATTTTTTTTGCTTTGCAATTACTGGAGGGGGAAGTGCAGACATCTGAATGAAGAATGTGGCTTTTTAAATTATTGTCAGAATAACAATTTCAGAAATAAGTATTTGGTTGAGCATATTTCAGTTATGGTATACTTAATTATAAAATGCTTCAGATTATTTTCCATTATTCTTTTACTTACATGCTCAAAAATGCAAATCTGTTTCTTCTGAACGGCATTTCTGTCTTATAAAACAAAGCTCTTTAGGGTTTTCTCCCCCAAATAATAAGAGAATAGTAAAATGAACAATAAAATTTGACTAATTAAACCTACATTTATTTTCTGTGCCAGGCACGCTTGAAACATTTTGGGGAGGCCTGGGCTATGACTGGTTCTCCAGCAAACATGGTGTAAATTTGTCTTTTTGATCAATATTAATGTTATCTCAAAGAGTTTGGGAAGACTTAGGAATTGTAGAAAGAACCAGGAACACAAATATTAATTCTTCTTCTTGTGCCATATCCGTCATTGGATGTCGGCAAACATGTTGGCAATTCTATTTTTATCAGCAGCCGCATGAAAAAGTGATGCTGAGTTTTGTCCAAATAAATATTCATTAAGTATAACAAATAAAGTTCAAGTTTTCTTTTTAAATTATACTAAGAAAGTTTTGCAACATAAGTAGTAAATCTGAAGAGAACACAAAATGCCAAAGTCTTATCTTATTGGACACCCTTTACACAGTTTTTAGTTTTACATATAGTAACAGAGGTTAATTACACATTTTTCTTCAATTGGCTAATGTACATAGGATAATTGAGAAACATAATTTGGAAAGCAACTCAAGAAAGCATTCATAAACACCATTTAGACATATTTTTATGCCTGTATGAGAGAGTTTTCCCCCCTTCTAATTAGCTTTAAATCAGAATGAATGAACTGGATGAATGTTTTAAAAATAAAATCAATTTTCTGCAAAGTAATGTAAATGCCGTTTCATTTTAAATAAATGGGCACTATATGTGTATATGTGTGTAAATGATACATTTAATCACTGTTTGTATGTTTAAAACGGCTTGAACTCTCTATATCCTATAAGAACAGCAGGAAGAAAAGTGTCTTCTTGTGATTTTAAAGATTTCACATAAAGTTAAGATAGCAAGAATGGAATATGACAACCTGGAATGCTTTTCATGGAAAAAAACAAAAAAGCACTCAGCAGTATGATGTTAGTAATATAATGTTCATCGTATATTAGAATGATATACAGGTAGACCTCAATTTACAATCACAACTGAGGCCAACATTTCTGTTGCTAAGTGAAACATTTGTTAAGTGTGTTTTGCCCTATTTTATGACCTTTCTTGCCAGAGTTGTTAAGTGAATCACTGCAGTTATTAAGTTAGTAATACAGTTGTTTAATGAATCTGGCTTCCCCATTGACTTTTCTTGTCAAAAGGTCGCAAAAAGTGATCACATGACCCCAGGACACTGCCACCATCATAAATATGAGTCACTTGCCAAGCATTTGAATTTTGATCATGTGACTGTGAGATGCTACAATGGTCATAAGGGTAAAAAACAGTCATAAGTCAGTTTTTTCATTGCCTTTGTAATTTTGAATGGTTAATAAATGAACTGTTGTAAGTCGAGGACTATCTGTACATTTTCTGCCCTATCTTGCCTCTTTTCCACTGAATTTCTAGTGCAATTTTGAGAACTTGTGTGGCTCAATCCTTACTTTGCCAGAAGTACTTCCTTCCCAGTTTTGTAAACTAAAATAAAAAACAGTGCACTCAAAATCCTGAATTCAGTACGCTTCTGTTTTGGAGAGTTTAATTATCATTTAGGTCAGTACTGCATGTCTCATGATTAATGTTACTGATTATGCTTACGTGAAATGCCCTTGGAATATTTTTTATTGAAGAATGATATAAAAACACCAGGACCATGTACAAATAGTTCTGATTTCCAGTGAAGATTTCATTTTAATTTTATCAGTCCTTGGCTGTTTGCAATGAGGCAATGTTTTCCTTCCCATCTTCCCTTTGCAAGCATTACGATATTCAATGACACCTTTGCAATTACAGATTCCATGTTGATTGCAGTATAAATGCTTTCATTCCTTACAAAAGAGTTATGTTTTTCCAGATGCAGAATATCTTAGTACATCTAGTGCTTGACTGCAGCATAACCTATTGAAAACAATTTTGGATTTAGTAATGGACAGTCTCGTTCAGCTCTGCCAAAAGGACATGACTGAGCTAAAACATTAAAAGATATTCAAAGAGGATTAAGATTTTGGATGTTATTATAACAGAGTTCCTTCTGAAACAAAAATCACTATACAAGGTAAAGGATCTCCATGTTCAAGAGATTCTCTAATTAAAGGACTTTAGTGATGGTTGAGAGTTACTGCTTTCTTGAAAGCCTGGAATATTGAGGGTCGTTTAAGAGTATACTGGGAATTACAGGCAGTCCTTGACTTACAACCATTTGTTTAGTGACCATCTGAAGTTACAATGGCACTGAAAACATGACTTATGACCATTTTTCACGCTTATGATTGTTGTGGCCTCTTCATGGTTATGTGTTCAAAATTCAGATGCTTGGCAACTGGTTCATATTTAATGACGGCTGCAGTGTCTCTCTGTGGTGTGATCACCTTTTGTGAACTTCTGAAAAGTAAAGTCAATGGAGAAGGCCGTTTCATTTAACAACCTTGTAACTAACTGAATAACTGAAGTGATTCACTTAACAGTTGAGCCAAGAAAGGTTATAAACTGGAGCAAAACCCACCTAACAAATATCTCTCTTGGCCATATAAATTCTGGACTCAAATGTGGCCGTAAATTGAGAACTACCTGGAATACAAAATGGAAAATGGGGGAAGTCACCTCAACTGCCACAGCTCTTTATGACCAAGCCCTGGATTGCTATCAGAAACATCTCATAATCTAAGTGATTGAGACCGAAGGCCATATAGGCCGTACACTTTAAGGGAAAACAATCTTTCAAAGTGACAGCCCTAGTTTTAAGTGATGATACATTGCTCCTCACTTTTCCAGATCTGATTTAAAAAGGAAGCGTAACTCTATGGGTCATTGCTTTATTAAACAATAGGGCCACGTGGAAGATCAGCTATAGGGATATATGGGAAATCAGAGCCCCAGAGAGATGCTGCTTCTTCAAAATGGCTTGTCCCTTACCCCGTCATTGCTCGCTGAAAATACTTTGAGACTCAAAAGTATTTCATTTTGAGGAAGGAGAAATTAAGGCCTTTAGGACAGGTAAGATGCCACAAACAGGCTACATGTTTGTACAGGTAGTCATCAACTTATAACCACGTATAGCTGTTCAAAGTTATGACACCAGTACAAAAAGTGACCCACAACCTGGTCCTTGTATCCATGACCATCACAGCCTCCCTGCAAATGATCAGAATCGATGCGCTTGGCAACCAGTGTGTATTTACAATGGTTGTAGCATCCTGGGATTTGTGTGATTGCCATTTGCAACCTTCCCAGGTGGCTTCTGGCAAGCCAAGTTAATGGAGGAAGTAGGATTTGCTTAACAATCACGGGATTTGCTTAATAGTCATAAAATCAGCTGCAACTCACTTAATGACTGCATTGCTTAGTGTTAGAAGTTCTGGTTCTAATATGATTTTAGGTTGAGGGCTACCTGTCCTGTCCTGGAATTGTTTCTCACTTTTAAGGGTTGTGATTCTTTTAAAACTAAGACTCTGGAAACAGTACTAAAAAGAGAGAGAGAGAAACTTCCTCTAAACTTTATTATTCTTCCACCAACTTTCTCTCAGTATAAAGAGTACAAATGTTTCTGACAGATTAGGCCCAAATTCCATATGGCAAAGGTAGAAGGATGTGAAAAACTCTGGCCTTGTCCAGTGCTGGCAGAGGAATTCTGGGAGTTAAAGTCCATCCATCTTAAATTTGGCAAGTTTGAAAAACATTTCTGTTTAAATAGTTTTTAGCTTTGCAGTCAGTACTATAGGATAGTTTGCCTGAAATGTCAGATTGTTAGAGTTTAGCGGGGTGGGTTCTACTTACCTTTACTACCGGTTCGCATCATGCATGCGCAGATCGCTTCTGATGACGTCCGGGTCAGTGGGCGGAGTCTCCCGTGGGTTTTACTACCGGTTCTATAGAACCGGTAGTACCGGGGGCAATCCCCACTGGAGTTTAGGTATTCTAGCAGAACTGGGAACTTTTCATTCTTAGAAATTTCATCCTGTTGTGCTGCAGTTTAATTTTTCCATTTTAATTTTCCCAGCATCACAACTCTCATAGCTTGAGTCATAAAAACTAAATCTATATTTTGATAGTTACTCATTCTTTTTATTTCTTCCTTGAATTACCTGGGAAATATATTCATGTCATTGGCTCTGGAATATTTGGGGCTTTTAAATTTCATTTTAAAGTGTGTGGTTTTTTAATGAGTTTACCTTGTGATTTGAGTTGTTAAAAATGATTGCAACATTTTATTTAACTCATTTTGATTAACTCATTTTGTTTGTAAGGTCTGACATGTATATAGTGTTAAACGACCTTGAAAATAATCTTACTACTTCCAGGAATGTGTTGCAGTATTTCAGGATTATTTTTTTAAAAAAAACTAATGCATACAAAATTTTATCAGTAGATTTGAATAATGAAAACCTCCATTGATTAAAGCCTGGCCACTCTCCAAAGGTATTAATCTATTTCCTCCTTCCTTTTTTCCACCTGCCCTCCAAATTCAAAATACTGACTTTGCATTACACGAACACCTTTTGTTATCCTGAACTTGGAACTGATCAGACATGGGTGTCACATACTGTAACAACCGGTTTGCCCAGCACCGGAAATGTGAAATCAAATTCAGAAGGTCTGATTTGACTGCTTTTATTGATCCCTCATTATCATCCAGTGGGCTAGGAATTTACTTGTAATTGGCACCATCAGTGGCTGTTTGCCCAACAACTGTTAATAGCTCATTAGTTTATTTGATTTCGAGCAAGCAAGGATTAGCATCCATTTTTAAGAAAACTGTGAACAGTTATTTGTATTTATAACACTATCGGCTGGAATAAATTCTGTGCAATATACCGCAATTTCTTACGTTAGGCTCATGATATAAAAGACTCTTTTTTTAAAAAAAAAAATGTAATTAATATGCTGGAGGTTTTTTTTTATTAAATTACATGTCTGCTTTATTGGTATCAGTAGGGGGCAGTGTTACTCTGCTGAAATGCACTGTTTAAGAATCACTTGATTTAAAGAAGAAAATTCTCAATTCCGTGTCCTAAGTGGCATTTTCTTTACCCAGATTGTACTACATTATAAAAACTGTTTAGCACATTCAGCATATTTGAATCTAACTTGCTATATAATGGGCAACTGCATTTGAAAAAATGTTTTAGCTCTTAAGTCATTCATACTAGAATAGTCTTAAATTGGATTGAATGAAGGGGGCCAATAAAATAGAGAGGGTTGAAATTACAGGTTGACACCCGAGGTGAGGAATCTCAGCATGAATTTTATGTAATCAAATCATATTAGACCGTAAGCAAATAAATTTTTTAAAAAAACGTTTAGCTGATGGAAATACATTTTAGCAGGAATGGTTGTGAAAGAAAATCCTGTTTAAGAGAGAAGATGGCTATTTTCTTTTTTTTTTGTAATAACCTATTTTAAGAATGTAATTGAACCATTACTGAATTGTCATTACCGAATTTTGTGTAATCAAATCATATTAGACTGTAAGCAAATAAAATCAGAAAAAAATACTTTATGTTTAGCTGATGGAAATACATTTTAGCAGGAATGGTTGTGAAAGAAAATCCTGTTTAAGAGACAAATTGCTTTTTTCTTTTTTTTTTTCTTTTCTTTTCTTTTTGGTAATAACCTATTTTAAGGATGTAATTAAACCGTCAGTTCAATCAGAGGTTTGTTTTTGGTCAGCAGTATTCGATCAATAAATAATCTGTTAATTAATGGATTAATTGACAGCAAGACAATAGATGTGAATTCTATAAAAATCAGAGCTTGGTAAAATCCCATCATTGGGTTGGGTTTATGTAGTTTTGCTATATTTGCCTGTGGCCTATCCAGCAATTGATAAGAAGGGCTACAAAGATGAAAAGGTTCCCCCACCTACCCACCTTTTCTTGCAACCACAATCTCTTTGCTCCAGCCTTTTTTCAGATAAGAAACCTTCCTTCCCAGAAAAACCTTCTTACTGGTGTCTCTTCTGAGGTCTGAATTAAAGAGGCCATTGGAGGATTTGCTACTGCTTTAGATTAGAAACATGCTTTCTTTTTAAAATACCTACTTCTGAATTAATTTCCACCTCTCTTATTAGGATTATTTTCAAAAAACATGGATGGGCCTTCTTTTTCCTTTAGGCTGCCTTTTTTTCAGGGTTATTTCAGTGGCCTCTCTTGTACCTCCTTTTCTTTCCTCTCTTTTCTATTATCTCTTTCTTTTCCTCGTGTGTGTGTGTGTGTGTGTGTGTGTGTGTGTGTGTGTGTGTGAACATGCACACGCGCTCACTGGGACTGGCAGCCAAGATTGTACTGTTACTAGATGGGGAAATACAATACTGTGGCAGCTGTGTGCCCTCTCTTCTTGCTTTTAAAGGACCGGAGGAGTGTGTGTGTGTGTGTGAGTGAGTGAGAGTGAGAGAGTAGATGAAAGAGAATACACATGCAGCTGCCATTGCTTTCCAGGGTGTTATTCAGGCTATAAAGAATAAAGTAGAATTCTCTCTCTTCTCCAGTTTTAGTTCTAAAGGATTGACGTTGCCTGCATCAGGCTGGTAGAAGCAGGAGAAAAGGCTTTGGGGGGCAGGGGGGAATCAATAGCAAATGGTAGATACGGGTGAGTAAATGAAATTAGGCAGATGTACCTATGGAAAATGCTTGATATAAACAAGAAAAGGGGGGAAAAATAAGCCAGCAATATAAGAAGATGGCAAACAGCCAGAACTGAATTCGTTAGTGAAAGAGGAAAAAAAACAGAGCTGTAATGAAAAAAAAGGTCTACAGAATGTAGAATTAATGAAGAAACAAGACGTAAGAAATAAACTTTTACAACATGGAATCACTTTCTCTCACCACCCAGAAATGTGGCCTAGAATTCAAGAACTCTGTTTCTGTCCGTCCTGCTTCACGCTCCATGTGCAAACAGTGTGATGAGATGTCGTAAGAATAGAAAAGCCTGTAAGCTATTCTCATTTTTATCCAGTTCTTCCACTTCAAGTGTTGCTTAACTTGCATTAAAAGGAGAATCTTACGTGAAATAAAAACCTGACTTGAGAATAGGTGAGGCGTGCTCAATATCCATTATCCACAGTATCTCATTACACGGTTTCACAGGCAAGCAAGAGTAAGAGGGGAGAAATGGAGCCATTATCATTATGAAACAGATTCTGCCCTCCTAGTCTACTTATATTCCATTTTTTACCTGGTTGACTAACACTTGCAGAGTAAGAACACAACATGGGTGATTTTAAGTTATCTTCAGGCCAGTCCTTGCTTATCTAAACTTTATTGTCAGAGTGCGCACAGTGTGACTATTTTGAGACAGCTCAGGAGCAAAATACAGTAAACAGAGGTTTATCTTTCAAATAGTGGTTTATCTACAAGGAATATATACATACACATACTAGGCAAAGTCAGGCAATCAATCATCAACTATAGCACGGAAGCACACACGGAGAGAGAGATGCCCTCACAGGGCCTCTCTTATATATACAGCCTCTTAAAGTGATAAGTTAAATAACCCTACTGACTCATTCTCATTGCATTATCATTTCAGTATTACAGCCTTACAGCAGCTGTTCAGCTATTAAATCATTACCTTAACATTTATGAACCTCACAGATGGCTCTAAGTTTGAGTACCTCAGGAATAGAATAGGATTGTACTCATGGATTAGATTAAATAGGATTACACTAGACTTGTTCCGTTTAGATGCTTTCTCTGGAACTTGGCTGCTATCCTGATTCATTTGTTCTCATTTCTGGTTCCTTAGAATTAGATACGCTTGCTTTCTGCCTCAGGTTTCCCTGTTTGGACCACAATCACTTTCAGTAGCAGATAATTTTGATAGGCAAAGGCTGATGAAATTGGAGAATTAAAATCTAATGAGATTTTTTTTGTGTGCAATTGTTCTGACTACATTATACATCAGGGGTATCAAACTCGATTTCATTGAGAACCACATCAGAGTTGTTTTTGACCTTGGAGGACTGGGGTAGGCATGGCCAGGGTGGGCATGGCCAGCTTGACGTCATTCGTGTCTGGGGCACCTGTGGTAGCCTGAGCTCCCTGCCAGCAAAAACGGGCTCCCAAGCTCCGTTTTCTCTGGCAAAGGGTTGCAGGAGGTCATCACAGCCAAAAACGGAGCTCGGGAGCCCATTTTTGTTAGCAGAGGCACCACGGGCCGATCCTTCGCTGTTTTCAGGGCGGCCATATATATACACAAACACACACACACACACTATAAATATGGAAGATTCCTGCTTCAAGTCGGCTTCCCCTGTGTTTTAAGTAATAATGCTTTTTAGCTTTTCTTCTGCAGAAATATGAATCAGCTAAAACAGATGTTTCTAGATCAATTATAAATTGAAAAGCGTCAATTTAGTCAGCATAAAAATAGAGCAAAATTCTACTATAAAGTCATGCTAGAAGTACAAGAAAGCAATTAAAGAAATGAAAAGAAATTTGAACACGTGGGAATATTATTATAGAGTTGAGGTTGTTAAGTATTAGAATTCATTTCTATTAGTGCTTCGTTTGGAAAAAAAATTCTGTTGGTTCTTTCCCTGCGCAGAAGGTAAAAAACACCCAGGTAGGTGGGCTTCGCTCCGCCATCGCTACCAGATCACCGGCCAAGATCGCTACCGGATCGGGCAATCTGGTCCGATCTGAGAGCATTTCACTCCTGGTTTGAAGGTGTTTTGAGTACTTAACCTCCTTTATTTTGAATTTGCAGTTTAAAAGCATGATCAGAAAAATTGTGTTCTTGGATGAAGTTGAGTTGTTTTTCATATTAAACCACATAATTCTTTTAAAAGGACACAGTAACCAGTCCTAAACTTAGTTGAAGTAACACTGAATGTTACAGTGAAAAAGAACTATATAGCTATCACCAAAAAAATATCCCATGCAATTAAATGAGTATATTATACTACAGCCTGGTGTTGATCTTCAATTCCCATTATTCTCAGACAGTATTATTCTAAGGAACTTGGAATTCTAGTAGTTGAAATCTAAAACAGCGTTTCTCCAACTTGCTTTTAAAATGCGTGGATTTCTCTTGCTGACTGGGGGATTCTGCGAGTTGAGGTCCACAGATCTTAAAAACATTGATCTAAAACTTGTAGAAGATACCAAATTGGGGATATTTGCTGTAGTGCTGTCAGATTGTCTTCTGCTGCGATCAGAGTTGCCATTCTTGAAAATAACATTATATTTATTAATCCTAAACTTGTACCAGTCAACACGTTTTTTATGATAGAAGGCTCCTGTCCTTTGTGAATCACAACCTACTGCTCCCTGTACGTATAATTTTCTGTTCATCAAGCTGGCTTTTCCTCTGCCTGAAGATTCCTTTGCTTGAGGCATTGTATTATACCGTGGATTTGCTGAACTACAGCTTCTTGAATAAACCACACTTGCTAGAGTTTATACAACACAAACCTCTGTGGTTAGGTTTGTGCAGTATACTACATCACAAACATAGAAATTACTTGATGTAAAAACCCAGCTGAAAGGAGCAGTCAATCAGCTCCATTATGCCTCTCTAGGCCTTTAAATGTGAAACTTGGAATATTTTTACTGTGTGCTGTTTTAAAGGAAACTTTAACTACCTAACTTTTTTAAAAAGTGACTGTGGTGTACACAGGTTTGATAAGAGGAACATCTGGCAAACCATGTTATTAGTCCCAATTTTATTCTTCGACATTCTTTTCTTGTGAAGTTACTGTCCAAATCTTTGGGGTTTTTTGCACAAAGCTTGTTATGGAATTGTCATTAAGGGTTGCTTCTTCCCTACCTCCCCCAAGGTAGGAAAAAGAAAATCTTAGAAGAAACAATGGCCCAGACTACTCCTCCATCTCTTCCCTTTAAGAAATGCAATCTGCAGTCTTGTCCTTAAATCTCTAGTAGTAAATATCTTACAGGTTCACAGAGATAATTCACGGCAAGCCCTATACCCATGATGGCAAACCTATGGCATGCGTGCCACAGGTAGCATGCAGAACCCTCTCGGCGGGCATGCTAGCCGTCGCCTCAGCCCAGCTGCATCATGCATGCACGCGCGCCTCCTGCCAACCAGCTGGTTTTCAGGTCTTTGCTGCACATGCATGGGGTGGGGCGCATGCGCAGGGGGTGCAGGTTGGTGCAGGAGGCTTTCCAGGCCCAAAATGGGGCACGGGGGGCCTCGCGGGGTGCCCCCGTGCCCTGTTTTGGCTTCCAGGTTGATGCAAGAGGCTTTCCAGGCCCAAAACGGAGCGTGGGGGCACCCGGGGTACATGCACACAGGGCGGAGCGCATACATGGGGGCACTCGCATTGCATTTGGGGGGTTTGGGCACTCGGCACCAAAAAGGTTAATCATCACTGTCCTATACTGTACTTCATGTAGCAGATTCCTAAAGGCTCAATTAAGCCTTATTTTCTGTTCCAGATGAATTAACAGGTAGCAATACGGAGTTGCTAGGCTCATGATGGCGAACCTATGGCACATGTGCCAGAGGTGGCATGCAGAGCTCTCTCTCTGGGCATGCACGCTGTCACCCCAGCTCAGCCAGCTGGTCGTCGGGTTTTTGATGCGCACATTCATGCCGGCCAGCTGGTTGTCGGATTTCTGGTGCTCTGGCACACACATTTGCACACACACGCACACACCTTCCGGTTTGGGCACTCTGTGCTTAAAAGGTTCACCATCACTGTGCTAGGCAGATTAGAAAATTGCACATTCCTCCTTTATCTTACTGGGCTTTGGGGGAAAATTTTCACCCACATTGGGTCAGATTGTTTATTCTATTATAGTGGCCTGACAAGGGAAGATTACAGCTAACCATTAATATATTGTAGAGGTTTCTTTTTTAAAATATCTATTATACAGATTACTTTTCCAAAAATGCCAGAAGATAGTTGTTCTAATTAAACTTCACTACAGGGAGATTGTGCAAATCAGATTTAAGTTGAAGTAGCAGTCAGAAGCATATAAATTATTGTATAAATTAAGAGCCAATTAGATTTAAAATCGAATGCTGAAATTTATTTAACTACAGTGTAGGAAGGTTCTGAAAATAGAAATGTATTCATTTATGCTACTGAAATTCTGTTAAGACTTCTCTACCCTAACCCCCCCACCTTTCCACCAGCATTAAAAGATTTTTAAGGTTAAAGGCATTTGTAACATTCTTATACAGAATAGTCTTTTTTATCATAAAATAAACAAATAAATAACATTAGGACTTTTATTAAACTGAACAGAACCATTAGATGGTATTAAAAAGAAATTAATCTTGAATGAGAATGAGAGAAAAAATATATATAATTAAATTTTGGTTCACAGAGGCCTATGTAGAGAATTTTTATTAGATTAATGTAGTTTATTCTAAATTCTATTATCTTCTGTCACATTTTATGGCAATTTAATTGAAAAGTTTGCATTTTTAATATGCATCCAACTGCCATATTTCCAGCTTTTTCAGGAGAAAGGGTTATATGTTTTCATGCAACATAGAGCTACCAATGAATGTTTGGTATATGATTTAAAAAGTCCTACAATCTTAAATCACCCAAGTAGCGATAAAATTAAAATCTGGTTGAATCCAACCTCTGATGATATTCTGAACATGTTTATATAGTTTTCTTGGCAATAAATGGAAGTGATTTGTCAGTGTCTTTATCTAAGACATCAGTCTGTCCTCTAACCCAGAGGCACACCAGAAATTGGGCCATCCAAATGAGTAAAACCTCATCAGGATACAGGCAGCTTGCAAAACTATGCTCCTTCCCTTGTCCACAGAAGAACCTTTCCAACTGCTCTAACCTGTTACTTCCTAGGAGTCTAATCAAGTCAATCCAGATTCAGTCTTGCTTAAGACTGAAGTCAAGGAATGCCACCCAGCCTCGGGACATTAATCCTTAACAGAAATCAAGAAAATAAAAGTTAGCTTTTTAAAATAATCAAGTGACATGATAACACTTTCTGTATTGAATTACTATTCTTTTCAGTAGGGAGACACGTCATCTGAGTGATGGGCAACCTTCTACAGCTTTCTTGTGCCTTTCAGAGCTCATTTTGATTGTTCCACTGAATTTCAATGATGCTGTTGCTGGAAATTGGGGGACTGGTTTCAAAGTTTGAGCTGAAATACCTTAAAAACAGCTTTTGAAAAATCAAAAGAAGATTTAACCTACTAAATACCTACAGGGAAAAGAACCCCAAATCCTGCAATCTTCTTCCCCATCTCTAACCCTCCAGTGTGACTGATCCCTATTTGTTTTGTTTGGTTTTTAATTAATTTATTTATTTGCCACTCATCTCATAACAAAATGACCCTATATGACTATCTATCTTTGAACTGAATTCATCCCATTCATTATGGCCTTGACTCTACTTCCGGATCCCAATACTCTAGGGCTGTGATGGCGAACCTATGGCACGCATGCCACAGGTGGCATGCGGAGCCATATTTGGGGGCACGCGAGCATTGCCCTAGCTCAAGTCCAGCACGCATGTGCGTGCTGGCCAGCTGATATTCGGGCCTTCTGGGCCTACCGGAAGTCGGGAAACGGGCTGTTTCTGGAGCCTGGGGAGGGTGAAAAACAGGCATACCGGGCCCACCTGCCATCGCATGCCAAAAGGGGGGGAGTGCGGAGAGGTCACACGTGCATGTGCAGGGGGCGGGATGCATTGAATTATGGGTTTGGCCACATGCGCGCACAACCCCCCCGCTCTTCCCCTGCTTTTTGCACGTGATGGCAAAAAGGTTAGCCATCACTGCTCTAAGGATTATGGAGCAATTCATGAAGAGATTAATGTGTTTTTTTCCTTTGTCTTCATGACAGCCAGAAAATAAAGCATTAAAAGGTTATTTTTTTCTCTTTGGGATGTATATGAATAATTTTATATGTGGAAATTCATATCACACCAGATGAAGTTTTGACTTGGATTTAATATTACGCAAATGACTTCTACAAGTGCAACAGTATGTACCGTTATTGTCGCTCTCCTCACCCCAATCCTTACCTGTATTCCAAATCAACTCTGGAGAATCCTCCAACCCTCCAGGGAAGATTTGAAGGATGTGTATGGGATAGAAGTGCAATTAAGAATCTGTTTGCTGGCAGAATGACACAACTGGGCAATGTTCTTGGTTTTTCCAATCTTTTCATACTGTGACAGAAGTGATGCAAAGTTAATGAATGTTGATTAAATGAATGTGTTCTGCCACTGAAGGAATATTTGTTCATTTTAGGAAAGCACAAGAAGGAAAAAAGAAAGTTGTTCTAGCTGGATGTGTTCCACAAGCCCAGCCACGACAAGACTATCTGCAAGGCCTAAGCATTATTGGGGTGAGAATATTATAGTTTCCGTTGAAATTCTCTCAGAACTTGATCCTGATGCGTTTTAAGAGCCAAAATGTTATCTTGGCTATAGATTTTGCTAGTCTAATCTTAAAACATTGTTTCTGAACATCTGTGTAAGATTTTACCATATCCTACATTATACCATAAACCTGGAAAATGATGAATTGTAGAGAACAGAATTATATACTCTTCACTGTAATATTTATTACTGATGAAACTGCCGAATGCTCTCGATTTGTTCCTCACCGGTCAAGAAACTGATCTCTCAGCATAAATTGACATCAGGAAGGTTTTCTAGAACAGCGACATCCTTTACCATTATTTGACAGTTTGGAAATTTGAACATTCCTTGAACACATCCCATATTAGGAGAAAGAAGAGATATTGCACTCGCAAAAAAGCTCTGGAGTTTTGTTTACTGTATTTATATACAGGCTGTCTCAAACCTGTATAATCTTTTCCAAAGTTTTTTATATCGGATTGATATGCCCTTTCTTTTAAAATGTTTGCACTGAAAAGGCAGTTCATCCAGACATTGAGATAAACAGGTAATCAATAAGATCCCACCTTAAGTAAAGGTTTTACACACTAGTTTGGAAGGTGTTCTGATACCAGTTTCCTGATCTGAATGTCATAGGAAAACCGTCTGACAGATTGAAGCACAACATGGAATGGGTGCATTGAAATCATTTAATATATGATTAAAATAGTGCGCTCATAAAGAGATATAGATAACAAGTGCAGGGAGAACAAGTATCACTGAAACTACAGTAAAGGTAAGCCTTAGGGCTTAGAATTACAGGCCATTACACAAAAAAGTAAATTATTATGTTTCATCTAATGCTATGTCATAATGCGCTTTTAAAAAATTTAGCGTAAAATGCAAGTACAGTATACTTACCCTGTTTCCCCCCCAAATAAGACATGCCCTGATAATAAGCCCAATTGGGCTTTTGAGCGCATGGCACTAAGGCCAAGCGCTTATTTCAGGGTTCAAAAAAATATAAGACAGGGTCTTATTTTTGGGGAAACACAGTATTCTGAGTTCATTTTATATGCAGACCAAGCCACTGTGGCTCTTTTAACAGAACATGGTTATATATTTTGGCTGTCTGAAACTGGAATTCTCAAATGCATTTGCTAATCTGATTAAACACAACACATGCTACTTCCAGCTATGACCAAGATTTCTGCTTCACATTAAACATTTTTTTTTAAAGTATTCACTGATAAAGATTGGATTCAACAACATGTGAATCCATACAACATGTTTATCTATCAGGCATGGTAGCCTCCTAGCGGTTAAAATGCTGAGCTTGTCGATTGGAAGTTTGGCAGTTTGAGACCCCATAGGTACCATGTGATGGCTTGAGTTCCCATTCTTACCCTAGATCGAAAGCATGCAAATGCAAGTAGATAAATAGATACCACTTTGATGGGAAGCTAACAGCATTCCGTGCACCTTGGTGTACAGTCATGCTGGCCACATGATCATGGAAATGTCTTTGGACAATGCTGGGTCCCTCAGCTAAGAAACAGATGAGCCCACCCACTAAAGTTGGAACACGACTGAACAGAGAAACTAACTCCCCGCCTCCTTTTTGTGTGTGTGTGTGTGGTTCAGTACAGGTCTTAGTAACGTTTTCAGGCAGTAAAAGGCATTTTGGCTATTTCACACAATGGAATAGTTGTACCCACAGCATTACATTTGTTTAAAAAAGCAATTTGAAGCTTTTTGACATTCCTAGATCTTTTTTTTTTTTAATTTCAGTTTATATTAACCAATCTCATACAAGAACACTGGTTGTATATATGTATAAGGATGTTCTCCACTGGATTATTTATGGTCAGGCATAGCATGTGAATAACATGCTACTTAATTCCATGACTTGAAGAGGAAATACTTTCATTGAGATTTTTAGTGAATGTTGCTGGTCCTTGTAAACTCTGAACTTATATATGCAGCTTTTTCTCCGTAGACATTTTAAGTGACAGCTGCAAAATTGCTTATCAGGCTTTGTAGAAAGAGACTGGAGTGCAGAATTTGAATGTTTTCCAGATTTTCTACCACTATTCTCATGTTCAGGGATGCAGTCAGTGCTTGCTAATAGTACAGTTTATTGGCCACCATTCATAATTATATAAAGTCTCTACTTTGTAGATTTATGTAAGCTGTCTTTCTTTAAAAAAAAAAAAAAGCCTGCAGTGATCTTTCCTTTATAATTGGTTCTTACTGCATTGAGTAATTCTTTTTGCTGGCATGAAATTGGTGCTAAACTTTGTTGTAAGATGGCTTTTATATTTTAAAAGCACAATATGAGTGCAGTAAAACATAGGCATTGACTTTTATTTGATTCCTTTTTCAATCTGTCTTGCAAGCAGAAACCTGTAAGTAGAAAGCATATTGCAAAAAGTGCAAGGGCTCCTTTTTATGTGGATTAAATACATTCAAGAATGTATTTGAAAAAGGGTCTTTCAAAGGTCATCTGAATATTCACAGCTTGATTTATTAATCTATTGCGTTTCAGGTTCAACAGATAGATCGTGTAGTGGAAGTTGTTGAGGAAACTATTAAGGGTAAGTTATTCAGCTGAAATAATGCATGCATTCAGTCTTCTCAGTGCTCATTCCTGATGTTGCTTTGATCACATACAGTATATCCCTAAGGAATCTCCTGTCGAAATATGCCCCATACACATTCCAAATATTGACTGAAATGTAAATATTTAGCAAGTGCCACATACATTGCAAAAAATATACAGAAAGCTGACCCAAATTAATATAGATCACCCTAGCTGGCTTGTTCAGTAATTGGTTTTTTAATATTTAATACTTTTTTAAAAAATTGAATTTTTTAACAAGTGTTCCTTGTTATATTATACAGATCACGATGTATTTCAGACAAATTAATGTTCATTTATGCAGTATTTAATCGTATCAGATGTCAAGTGTTGCATCAAAGGATACTGGGGTTTTAGAATACCGAAAAATGTGGTATGAATTTTATAAAACATAGATTGCCTTTATATTCTTATAAAGAATACAAATTCGTATAGCTTGTAGAGAAGACTCACAAGACATATCTTGAATAGAGAAAACATTAAAATGCTCCTATACTGAAAATAACCGGTTTGGCCAATTTAAACATCAAGTGATCTCTTTTATTAATACTCTCACTGAAACCAGCTTCTTAATGACCTCAGTTCTGGATATTGCATCCTCTTTGTCATTTGGATCCAATTGTTATAAAATCTTAACTTCCAATAAAACCTAAGCAAACTTTGCCAAGGTCATTAAACTGTGATGTAGCAATTTACCTTTGGGATGATGGTCAGAAGATGTTAGATAAAAATATTAAATTAGGGTTTTGGCAGTATACATATAGTCCATATAAGATAAACATACAGAAAGAGAGAAAAATGTGAAAGTAACTTATGAGAGGCTCTAAGTGACTTTGAGGTTTACCTTAAGGCTTTATGAAATAGGAGAGGGGTCTAGTGAAAATGACTTTGTGCAGAATGCACACAAAAAGGCTGTATATTTGGGAGAATATAGGTATTTGCAACATTTATACAGAGCCCTCTAAGCTTTCCTCCCAGGAAAGTATCTTCTATGGCCTTAAAAAAAAACAGAATGTAAATCAGAGATGTAGGATTTTAAATTCCTTAAGTGTAGCCAAGTTAGCAGAACATAATGTAATGAAAGGATGGCTTAAAAGCAGCGAAGTCAGTTCTATTGGATAACCATTTGTCTGAAATGGTACAAGAGTTTCCTGCTTGAGCAAGGGGTTGGACTAGAAAACTCCAAGGTGCCTTTCAACTCCGTTATTCTATTATTAAAAGATAACTTCGGATGCCCATCATTGCTCTGAAGCAGAACAAAGAGAAAAGAGAAGAGTGGGAAAAGAAAAAGATGAAAGATAGCAAATACAAAGGGAAAGAGGAATAGAGCAAATGAATTCTGAACGCCATAGTGGTAGCTTCATAACTGACCTTAAAGATACCTCCTTAAACCTAGCTCCACCTGCAAATTGGACATATGTATGTATCTGTGTGTGTGAGGTGAGTGTAAATCCACTCTTAAATAATTTTTGTGTGCATCTGTATAAACTGCTTTTATTATCTGAAGTCAAATTTCTGGATGTTCTGTGTTCCCCATGAAGGAACTACTTCTATGAGCTTATCTACCATGAAACACTGGTACAGAAAATGTTGCTTTTTTGGAGCGTACCAAAATGTACCTTTCAGTGTTTTTCACTATTAGCTATGCTGTGTGGACTGCTGGGATGGAGGGACGCACAGCAACAATGATTTTGGAACCCAGTGTGTTAGAACTACATAGTAGCAACTAAGTATTCTTGGCATTTTTCACTCTTCCCATTACTATTAGGCATATCACTAATTGGGTTTCCTGGTGGGTATGGCATAACTTGCAGCCTCTCCGTTTCCATGCACCTTTTTGAAATACGTAGATAATAATGGTAGACTCCATCTACAAAAAATAATATGGTTTTTTTAAAGTTACATATGTTAAGCTTTATCATTTAGAATTATGACTTGTGAGTGGATTGTAGACTTGCTTAACATCTGGCTGACCAATTATTGTAGCAGGCTGAATTGGGAGGAGGGAGGAAACGTGTAGAAATGCACCAGACATTTATTCCACAGGGCAACTGTTGCTTGTCTACAGAAACCCTTCTCTGTCCAATTCAAAATTTGCTTGATAGACGAAGGAGGAGTATAGCATTCTTGTTCTAATATTCATTCCTTCTCGTATGAAACAAAGTCAAGTTTTACAGCTTGCATTGCATGGAATTTAGAATGGCCCATCTCCTGGATTTATGAAACAGAGTGGACATTAGAAATATAATTCTACCTTAAACTGATTTTTACAGTATTCTTTAAAAAAATCGTGCCTATGCTCTTGCTATTTTAATGCTGTGAATATTAGCCACTTGAACACTTTTCTTGACATCATAAAGTTTCCTGCAAAACGTCAAAACAGCTGCATTTTGTCAAGTATATCCATATTGGATTAAGAGAAGACTAGACTTTCCGGTTGAATAAAACCTACACTGGTCCTGAGTTTCACAGAAGATTTTGTGAAATGGGTCACTGGACAGGATTACTGTAAACAAGTAAAAGGAAATTACTTCAGTTTTGAACTTTTTCAGACTTCGTCTCACCCCTCTAAATCTCAATCACATTAACCTGTCTGGTTAATATGGTCTATCTATTTCCTAGTTTAAATATTAACTAATGTTTGCCAACTGTTTAGCTACCATACCAATCAATCTGTTGTTATTGGTGGGCCACTAAAAGCTCACAAGATGATCTGTGTGTACATTGTGTAGGCTAAAGTAGAGAATGTTTATTGACAACATGTCTGTCGGTCTAGACACCAGCCTAAGCACAAAAGAGCTCTCCTGAATTCTCCTTGAACCGTATTAAATGTGACATTTTCCCTCCCCATAAGTTCACTGCCCTTTCAGGGTGGGAAAAAGTCATCAATTTGTGAGAAACATACAGATATTTTTTTGCATGCAGTGGAAACGATGGCTGACTGCAGTTTCCTAGTGCCATGTAACCAGAGCAGAAAACGTTTTACTATCGCTGTTGATATTTCTTCAGATATGATAATAAAATCTGCATAAATTAGAATTAGAATTCTTTATTGGCCAAGTGTGATTGGACACACAAGGAATTTGTCTTGGTGCATATACTCTCAGTGTACATAAAAAGAAAAGATACATTCATCAAGAATCATAAGGTACAACACTTAATGATAGTCATAGGGTACAAATAAGCAATCAAATCATACTAGGAAACAATATAAATCATAAGGATACAAGCAACAAAGTTACAGTCATAGAGTCATAAGTGAGAGGAGAGGGTGATAGGAACGATGAGAAGATTAATAGTAATGCAGACTTAGTGAATAGTTTGACAGTGTTGAGGGAATTATTTGTTTAGCAGGGTGATGGCATTCGGGGGGAAAAACTGTTCTTGTATCTAGTTGTTCTGGTGTGCAGTACTCTGTAGCATTGTTTTGAGGGTAGGAGTTGAAACAATTTATGTTCAGGATGCAAGGGGTCTGTAAATATTTTTACAGCTCTCTTTTTGACTCGTGCAATATACAGGTCCTCAATGGAAGGCAGGTTGGTAGTAATTGTTTTTTCTGCAGTTCTAATTATCCTCTGAAGTCTTGTTGGGTTGCAGAACCGAACCAGACAGTTATAGAGGTGCAGATGAATAAAAAAAATATTATAAATTCAACATCCTTACTTTTTGTGCTTCTTTGGTCATATAACTAAAGGATACTTTAATTCTGTGTGTGCTATTACTTTTTTGTAACAGCATGGATGTAGATTAGCACAGTGCTAATTAACAGTGCTAATTACTCATCAGTGTTGCAAGTCATTATAAGAAAGGAACGTGCAGCTATTCAGGAAAAGACACAGCTTGTTTGAGGAGTTGTTGACAGGTATACCAAATACCCATGCCGGATCTGAAGCACCTTTCCCATTTCCAACCTAAACAAAGGCACATGAATCACAGGAAATTAAGCTTCCTGATGAGAGTTAAACTAATAGAATAAACTCTAAAAAAGAAGTGTTAAAAGTCTTGAAAAGGTTTTATTAGAACTCACTACTAAACTGGAAATTTTAACTTGGAAAAGTAGAACAAATGTGTATTTGTAGGTAAGATTAAGCCAGAGTTGTTTAAAATGTAATTTGTTGAAAAACCCATATTGTTGTGGTTTACACAAAACTTGTGTAATCATGTGTGGGTTCATGTGTCATGCTAGGAAATATCAATACAAACTATATGGTTTGGGTAATTGGAGAACAGCTAATGAATAATTGAATTCTTAATCTGGTAATATCTTTCATCAATAGCATATTACTTTATGATGTCTGCTATCCATCATGATATTTCCACGACTTAATTTGTAAATATTCAGATACTGAAGTTACATACTTATCACGTGCATTTATCCACAGTATAAATATAATTTTTTAAAGAAAATTATATATCACCATAATAAACTGAGATATGACAATGTATTTCCCATGTAGTAAAGCTCTTAGTTCTCTGATGAATGAATTAAGAAACTATGGCTATTGACTTTTACTAAGCCATGGTATTAAACTGCAGTTTGAAATTAATTTTTCAGTTAAAGCAAATGAACTCAATTTCACTGAACTACTGCAGTGTTTGTTTAATAATAGCTACAAAAAATGTCAAAAACTTGGGTCCCGTCATGTGATGCCTTAACTTACAATTTTCAGGCTCAATTACAGTTCTAATTTAAGGACAATCTATATGTGCAGATTGACATTTTTCTTATACAGTAGTATAAATTGTAATACAATTTAATCATTTGAGTTTTCTACCATCCTTCATACTATTCATTGGTTCTATATTTATTTGCTTTGTCTGGCAAGACAGAAAAGTAATGTATCTATTAGCTTTTGGTTCCACATGAGCATATATTTGAGTAATCAAATTATACCTGTTTCCTATATTCTTCCTTCTTTCCTCTCTTTCAAAGCAAACTTTTTTTTTTACTTGTGTGATATGAGTATTTTTACTTTCATTCATAGCTCATAATATACAAATTGGTTTTATAAAACTATGTTGATTTGATATAGTTATTGACCGATTAGCAACTGAAAACCAGACCTTATCTTAATTTTTATTGACTCTTTTTTTAATGAAAGAGAATGTGAGACTCTTGATATTGGTGAAAATTATATTTTGGCTATATTGAAAATAGAATTCTTTTTCAAGTGAAGGTTGTAGAAAAGCTCTGCACTCTTAATCAGATATTAGTTAACATATGAAGCTAATTGTATCAGTTAGGTCTCAATTTTTCCTATTTAACTAAAAAATAAAAGGGTTAAATCCAAAAGAGTTTTAATTATATTTATATTTACTTTTTTATATTTGTAAGCTGCCCAGAGTCACCTTATTGGTGAGATAGGCAGCATATGAATTTAATATAAATAAGTAAGTAAGTAAGTAAATAAGTAAATAAATGACTTCCCTTTAGATCATTGCGCAACACAGAAACATTACAAAAGGAACCTTTTTCAAATATTAGCCTCAGTATTTGTAAAAAGAAAAATCAACTAATATTATAAAAAGCCTGTTAAACTCCATTTCATTGTTTTAATTATGTTAAAATGTGGAATGACTGCATTGGTTTAATGGATGTCATTGTAAACAAGCATGTAATATTTTGCCTATAGTGTGAAATCATATATTTATCATAAAACATTTTCTTTCTTCTAATTGTGCTTCATCAGAAAAGTAATAAAATGAAAATATACTTTACATATTTATGAATTTTAATGAATACTATTATTAATCCAGTTTTGTTGGATTAATTAATAGTTTCAAAGAGATTGCTTCAGTACTTTACCCATTCAGTAGTTAACATTTGCCAATTTCCAAAGTGATCTGGACACAATCCTTCGTGGTACTTGATGTATTTGAATTTATTTAAATGTATGGGTTTCTGATTGTTGATTTGTTTTCTTGTTTGTGATAAGAAACTTTTTTAAAAGGATGCTTTATTTCTTTAGTATTCTTTGAACATTAATTTTCATTATGTATTTTTAGCTTTGTGATGACTCAGATATTTCCAACAGTGCGAAGACTTTACATTTATTTTAATTAACAAGCATGGTGCATATTGTTAAATCCAAGAATCTTTTGTAAGTAATAGCAAAAGAAAATAGCTACTTATTCAATTAGCTAATGATAACACCATCATTAATGTGATATACAGTAGCAAGAAAGAATAATTAGTGAATACTACAGATGCAGTCTGTACATTCCAGTACTCTATATAATGGATTTCTTGGTGTACTGTATCGTGATATGAAAATAACAAACCTTTACAATACTGTTTTCATTTTTTTTCTAAATACAGTACTGTTTAATCTCTCTTACTGTACTGTTGTATTTTACAGTTCTTTATCTTTTTTAAATAAAGATGGGGTCTGAACTGTAAATTTTAGCTTTACTCTGAAAAGGCTAGTGTGCTAATTGTTCTACTTTGCTTGAGCAATATATCAGTGAAACATTCAGTAAATTCGTCTCATGGTAGTGTTAAATAGTAGATTCCTTGTGCTCAGTTCACAAATGTAAACTTGTTTAAGGAATTAAGAGAGGGAGACATCACTCTAAGCCAGTTGTTTCCCAATTTGGGGGGCATTTTATGGATTTCTGACAATATGGTATGAGTGTTGTTTTGATGGTGTGGCCAATTGTAAAAGAAAAGATCAGATGAGTTGAAAGCCTTGAGGGAAACAAGGGAATATCCATGGATATTGTATCTGAGCATACAGCCACAGAGTTGGATCATTAATTCGTTCAATTCAGCAGCGCTGACCAACATCAGATTTCTAGAACTTCAGAGAAGGGCTTTGCCGGTCCTACTTGAAGAATCTGAAAGGCACTGCTTCTACTACTGAGCTACAGTCATTCCAGTTTATTTGCCCTTATAAGGCAAATGAGATTATTTTGTAGACCAAGTTGTCTACAAATACCTTGAGAAAGCCTTCATGCACCTGTATTATAAGCAACACTACACAATGTCTTTGGATACTATAAGAACATGAAGTGCAATCCACACTTATTTGAGACTGGTGCTTCTAATACTGCTACGGTATTTTTTTATTGCCAAAAATGCATCATATATTTTAGTCTGAAATCTGGATTCTCTGTTACGCAATGGCTGGGTTTCTATGACCATGTCCACACGGGCAGGCTTTTCCCCTTCCTCTTTGTGATGCAAGCAAAGAGTGGAAGTCTTCCATTTGTTGTTTTCTCTCTCCATGAAGTTGGGTTCATCTATTGTGCTAAGCTATATTGTCTAAACCCAAATGGTTGGGTGATGTCATATACGAACCCAGCTATGAAGTAAGATTTTAGCTCATTCCAAAACTTATCCAAATGCTACTGGCATTAATACTTGCTGTATTTTTTTAAAGCTTTATTAACATAATTGTAGGTAAAAGAAAAACAAAATGTTTACATTTTTTTTCTTTGGTTACCATGTTTTAAACTGTTCCACAAAGGCTAATCAGGAAGCCTTTTGATTTTAATTACAGCCAGACTGTTACTTCTAATTCAAGATTTTAAACTTTAAAACAAGCACCCATGCATGGACGGCGTATTAGTCCATGTAACCAAAAACAGAGGGCTCAGCTTGAAAAACAATATTTGAGTTATTACTTAATTCAAATTACTATAGTCCTCAGTTATAATATCAACCATATTTTAGAACTTTACTGGATACATTACTTCATTCATGTGTTCACTGGGTGCCTTTGCCTTTGAAAATACTCTCGGTTTAACTAGAAGTTTTAAACTATTTCTAAAACCTTAGAAAAGTTGTTTGTTTTTAATAATGTTGAAATATGATCTTTATTCATATGTCTAACTTTATTCTGATTTCCAATAATGAACAGAAATAATCAAGTCAAAGTTAAAGATATTGTTAATTTAAACATTGTTAAGAAATCCCCTAATACAGTGGTGTCAAACTCAAGGCCTGGGGGCTGGATCTGGCTTGTGGGGTACTTAGATCTGGCCCATGGGACCACCCTGGAAATAGCAAAGGACCGGCCCGCAGTGCTTCTGCCCGTAAAAATGGGCCCCCAAGCTCCATTTTCGGCTGCCATGGCCTCTTGCAACTCTCTGCCAGTGAAAATAGAGCTTGCCCCAAGCTCTGTTTTCACTGGCAGAGGGTTGCAGGAGGCCGTGGCAGCCAAAAATGGAGCTCGGGAGCTCATTTTCGCTGGCAGAACACTCGGGCCATCACAGGCACCCCCAATACGAGTGACATGCCAGCCATGCCCACCCTGGCCACACCCACCCTGGCCCCCCAAGGTCAAACACAACCTTCATGCAGCCCTCAATGAAATTGAGTTTGACACCTGTACCCTAATATATTAAAAAAAAAGTACAGGTAATCGTCATTTATTGACTGTTTCATTTATCGACTTTTTATCTAGTAAGTATTCAGGTGTTGTAAGTTTTTTTTAAAATGTACTTTTATTAACAAATTCAGTAGGCTGAACTAGAATTTTCTAAAGCCAATGAATTGTTTGTATAATAATGGCATTTTCCTTTGTTTGAAGGTCATTCTGTGAGATTGCTGGGACAGAAAAAGGATAATGGGAAACGGCTGGGGGGAGCGCGACTGGATTTGCCAAAGATTAGAAAGAACCCCCTGATAGAAATCATTTCCATCAATACAGGGTAAGCATCATTCAAACTGACATAAAATATTCAATACTGCCTAGAAATTCAATTTGATTTTTGTTCGTTCTTAATGCAGTGCTGCCCAAATGATACCATCAGGCACAGTTTACAATAAAACGTTGAAAATGCCAGCGGCAACATTGTAATACTTTAAAGTGCTGATTACTTGCTTAGATTTTAGAGCCTTAAACATTGAAGATATTTGTGTATTTATTTATTTTTTGTTCTTTTGGGTTTGTTTCCTTGAAAATATTGTATGTGCAATGCTGCACTAAGTCTTTTTAGTATGCAAACAAATGTTTCTTTCCTAGCTTTTAAAATCCAGATCCCATTACCATTTTGAGATTAGAGGAATCATTCTGAGGTATGTTTTGGCTTCAGTAATCACAAGTAGTCTAGGAAAGGTGACCTACATAAGAGTAAAAATTTTACACCATGGGGAATGATCAGATCACCTTGGAAATGAAATACAGGGAGTCAAGGTATAGCAACTTTAGGAGAACACCAAATATTTTAAGCCATGTCTTGTTCTGCATATGCCTCAAACATTTACAGCAGATGGGCACATTAGAGAACAGAAACAAAATGTAATGTATTGGGATCTACGTAAGATGTTTTTGGAGCTTGGAACAAATAAGCTTCATTCATAATCTTCAGAGTTTGCCTGTATTCCAGTGGATTTGCGTCAGTTTTAAAGGCATGGTGAAACTCAACATCAGCAGATTTTATTGACAGCTTTGGAATTTACAATCTCCCAACCTCCAGAATAGGCAATAAGATAAATATTCACTAGTTTCAGCTGAAGCAATAATTTTGTAGTCAGTTGTAGATTTGATTCTCCTTTCTGCATCCTTCCTGCTGCTTTCCTCCAGCTCTCTACCCTCCCTGACAGCCCCATCCAACCTAAAACAGTGGCAACAGTATTATCATTATGAATTAAGGCAAATATACATGTCCCAGGTTAATGTTGCAGGATTCAATTTGGGTCAGTCATTGGGACCAGAAGTTTTGTCTTTCGAGCTTTCAGACTTCTACTGGAACCCATCTTCAGGGAACTTTTGGATGTTACAGTTGATCTGATTTCAGCCTTAGTTTAACAGATACTGAAGCAAGAAAATTATTCTCCCTTTGGATGCTGAAAAAAAGTACACAATATGTGAATTTAGAACAGCTATACAAGATTTCTTGGGCAACCTTGACTTGTAACTGAGTGGAATATTCTAGATTAATTCTTGCCAGCTGGATAACTCTGGGCCAGTCTCTCCCTCTCAGCCCAACCCACATCACAGGGTTGTTGTCAGGAAAATAGAAGGCATGAATATTATACTGTATATGTTTGTCACCTTGAGTTACTTAAAAAGTAATAAAGGTGGGATTAAAATCTAATAATTATCCCCATGCTCTGGTGATTCGATTTGTTCTTATTCTGCCAGAAGTGAAGAAGAATGTACAGATTGCCCCCTTGTTTTTTCCAAAGAGAATTCAGTGGGGTCCTAGTCTCATTTTCTAGAAAGAAAATTATGTGGTCTCACTGGATCTGCACTTACTCAATTACAACTGGTAACTGAAAAGAATTTACAGATAATGAAACAGGTGCTTTATTACAAGGATTAGAATTAAGTGTCTGTTAATTTCTCTTTTGCATTGGTGCTTTGCACGATTAAATGTCATCGTTCAGTTTCCTGATCTCCAGCAGCAGACCATGAATATTTCTGCTTGAGTTTACTCTTAATCTGTGGCATTGGGCTCATGTTACAAGTTCATATCCGTGCGAGTTCATTACTGCATTGCTTGTTGTCACAGAGTGTGAAGAGTCATGACAAGATGGTATTGATAATAACTTAAGGATATTTCAATTTTGATGGGCTGTCCTCTCTACCTAAGACTTCAAAGCATTCTTGTGTAATTGCCAAACGATCCAGCAGTGCTGTACAAGGAACTTGTCCAAAACATAGCTTAATTATTTGCTATTCTAAATACAGACATTTATGGGATCGTGGTAATTACATGATTAGACTTCTTTCTTAATCCTGTTCTTGCAAACCAGATTGCAACACAATAGTACAAAAATATACTGGGTGGTTGAGCTTATTAATAGCCACTCCTCAATGCATTCTTTTCTCTCTTCTCTCTTTACCTTGACCTGTTGAAGAACAAACTGAATGCTATACAATAGGCTACCTTGTGCTGCAAGCCATGTTAATTAGAACTTGCTCAAACAGAATGTTTCTTAAGAGTGTTTGTATTCTTAACATTTGCATATAAACATAAACTAATACTTTAATCCGTACCTAAGAAAAGTTGTTAATCATTTTACACACTGCTATATTGCAGATTTGCTTAGACATCATGCCTACTGTTTATGGTGGAACTCTCTCTTACATAAATAAGCGAAGGATTGCACCTACAGTAACATGGACTTCATTTTATACTCACTCATATTGAAAATGATTTTTTTGGGGGGGGTAATCTATGTTTTCTTAAATCTTGCTTGTATGACAAACGAATTTCATACTTGGAATGAAACTCGTGGATAAAATTTGTCTAGTGACGTAAAGTGCTGCACTAGAATTGACCTTTATTTTCCTAGTAGAAAACTCTCTTTGTTAGTATAAAACAGAACTTTCAAGGATTGAAGCAAATGCTGACTGTTTAGTTTAAACAAAAGCTGATTATTTCTGTGGTTTTCTCCCGCTCCCATCCAGTGTTCAAGATCTTTCCTTCTAAACTAGTCCCTCCCCAATGCATTCTGAGATTTGTAGATGAAGGCTTCTGGAGGGCACCAAGCTGGGAAAGACTGTTAAGAATAATTTTTAATAAAATACTTTTTTGGCTGTTGCCTTTTTATGTGCCAGAATTTCTTATGGATACTTTGGTAAAACGAATGTTAAACTGCATGGTTAGATTCACTCAATGTATTAAACTATAATGTGGTTTGTTGGGTTGCAGCTTAACAGGATTTGTGAGCCTTCCTGTATTGGTTGGTGAATCATAGTCAATTACGGAGAACTCAATAAAAGTAAATAAAAGAGTTAAATCAGTTGGAACTGTTGTCTAAATTAGGTAGCAACTGGTTCTGACAATACTTCTGAGCTGGGTAGACCTCAGGTGACTAGTCCATGAGATGCCGTGGAATTTACTCTCAGGAAAATAAAAATGGCTCTTTCATTATTAACAATAAATAATACCTTTGTCTTCTTTATTTTTTTGTATCACCTCAGCAGGCCTGAATTGCCCTTTTTTCCTTCTCCATAGTTATATCTACAAATTTCATTGCCTATTTGACAGAACACCAGTCATGTTCCATGGACTATAGGACACTTCCTAACCCTTTCAATGTGTGCCAAAGCCCCATCCCCAAATTAAAAATGAAGCCATTCTTGCATTGTATCTGGGGGGAGAAGGGGGTTTCAATGCTTACCAAATGAGTGTGGTTGACTGAGAGAAGGAAATTTTGCTCTTCGTTCTGGAATTGGTGCATTGCCAGGTTTAGGTTTTCCCTTAATTACTGTGTTTCCCTGAAAATAAGACCTAACCTGAAAATAAGACCTAGTATGATTTTTCAGGATAGCAAATAGCACTTAGACTTAAATACTGCTTCACAGTGCTTTACAACTCTCTCTAAGTGATTTACAAAGTCAGCATATTGCCCCCAACAATCTGGGTCCTCATTTTATGGATTGCAGAAGACTGAGGGCTTCTGAAGGCTGAGTCAACCTTGAGCCGGTGAAAATCGAACTGCTGAACTGCACCAGCAGTTAATAAAAGTAGCCTGCAGTACTGCATTCTAACCATTGCACCACCACGATTCATAATATAAGCCCTACTGCCAAAATAAGCCCCAGTTAAGATCATAGGATGCATTTAGTATCACATGTCCCCGAAAATAAGACCTAACCAGAAAATAATATCTAACACGTCTTTTGGAGCAAAAATTAATATAAAATGCAGCCTTATTTTGGGGGAAACATAGTATGATTAGACTAACTTTTTCAAACAACCAGTGCACATGAACTTGAGCAAACTGGCTAGATAATACAATATGACTTGACTTAAAAAGTATGAAATAAGTCAACATAAATTAGAAACCAACATCTTCATGAAAATAGAGCCATAACCAATAGTAGCTACTTTTTACTTGCTCCATCTCTTAATGTGTTTATTAACTCCTTTAAGTAGCTTTGGTGTACTTCTCTTAGTCTTGTGTGACTTAAAGAGTGTAAGGGAAATACTTTAAGAGCTGACCAGGTGCTATAAAGATATAAGGCAGGGAATGAGTTAGCAAGATTTTTGGGCTGATATGCTTTAAGAGGCTGTAATATAAGTGAGGCCCTGTGAGGGCGTCTCTCTCTCCGTGTGTGCTTCCATGCTATAGTTGATGATTGATTGCCTGACTTTGCCTAGTACGTGTATGTATATATTCCTTGTAGATAAACCACTATTTGAAAGACAAAACTCTGTTTACTGTATTTTGCTCCTGGGTTGTCTCAAAATAGTCATACTGTGCGCACTCTGACAGAGAGGAAGAGGGCAAGAGGGGAAAAATAAGTCTTCCTTGAGCCCCATAGAAAGCCAGCCCGTGCTGGCTCCTGTTGTGTCCTTCCTAATCGTCCTTCAGCTGGCCATTTGTCCTTCCTGCAGAGATCCTTCCTTCAGGCCCTGTGCCTGCTTTTCTCCATCAGCTTCTGTCCTTGTCCTTGATTTATATGCAACATTTCCAGTTTATGTAGCACAAACACAACCACCTCCATTGCCCAACACAACTTGGCAGCTTTAAGACTAGTGGATTTCAATTCCCAGAATTCCTCAGCCAGCACAGTTCGCTGAGGAATTCCGGGAGTTGAAGTCCAGAAGTCTTAAAGTTGCCAGGTTTGGAGACCCTTGGCTTTAGTTTTAGTTTAGTTTTAGTTTTATTTGATTTGTCTACCGCCCTACTCCCGAAGGATTCAGGGCGGTGAACAGCCACAGGATAAAAAACATAAATACAACGTTTAAAACTGAATAAAATCGAATTAAACGATTTGGCCGAAAACAGATTTAAAACACCCCAATAAATTAAAAACGAATTAAAATTTACGTTTTAAAAGGGGAAAAAAGGGAAACAGTTAGGCCAGGCCAGCCTGATGGAATAAAAAGGTCTTGAGAGCGCGGCGGAAGGTGCGTAGAGCCAGGATCCTCCGTATCTCCGGGGGGAGCTCCTTCCAGATAGTAGGTGCCCCCACAGAGAAGACTCTCCCCCTGGGGGCCGCCAGTCGACATTGTTTGGCTGCCGGCACCCGGAGGAGCCCCTCTCTATGAGAGCGTATTGGCCGGTGGGAGGCTACTGATAGTAGCAGGCGGTCCCGTAAGTAACCAGGTCCTAAGCCATGGAGCGCTCTAAAGGTGGTAACCAAGACCTTGAAGCGCACACGGAAGACGACCGGGAGCCAGTGCAGCTCGCGCAGGAGAGGTGTTACATGGGAACGCCATGTCGCTCCTATAACCACCCGTGCAGCCGCACTCTGCGCCAGTTGGAGCCTCCGGGTGCAGAGATCTTAACAGATCTGCCCTATATAAAATTTCACTAAAAAACAGACCTGCCTGTTCAGACGTCTGAAAACCTTCTCACTGCCTACATGACATGGAAAACAGCCCCCCCCCAAAAAAACACTACCCAAATTGAGAGCAAATTGCAATCCCATCTCCATCAGAGCAACACAGTCTGTCATAGGTCACAGGTTATCCAGTACGGCAGAAGTTGGACCTAAGATCAGCAAAATGGGTGCCTTTTTATCTCTCCATGAGAAAAATATAGCTCAACTTTGAGAACTTTTTTTTTTTCTCAAAAGCCTGGAATAGAGTCAACCTTGTTTTTCCTCCAGACACTAAAAATAATTTGACAGCTTCCATTGCAGTGCAGTTTTGGAGTTTGCAAAAAGCACCCCTGGGGCACCACTGTTTAAATTGCTGAAAGATTCTAAGTAAATAGCAGCACCAAAACCTAATCTGTATTTCGGATTGCTTGGAAAGAGCAGCCCACATTTTAGATGAAAGGATGCATGGCTGGGTAAGATTCTGACATTCCTAAGCAATCAATCAAGTATTCATCCTGATGATAAATATGTATTACAGTAGCATTTTAATAATTAACATACATTTATTTCACCCCGAACACACACTTTGAATGTAAGTTTTGATTAAAACATGCAAAACCTGAACTTCATAATATTTGATGAGAGTTAATCATGTTTAGAGTACGTCATTTAAATTTAAATCTTATAAATTAGGCTGGTTTAGTCACATTGGCCTTAAGGGCTCTACCCTAACTGTGACTCATCCATGCTATAAAATTATTTACCGCAATTCCCTTCTTTATTCATCCTTAAAAATCTCAAATAGAGAAGTGAGTGTTCCTAACTGTCTTTAACTCTTAGAAGTGTGATATTTTGAACCACGCAGTAGCATCAGTAACATGCATCAATATTCATGGTATCAAAGATAAATAGCCATTGCAAAGTGGAAAAACTCTTATATTTGTGTTCATTCATGCAAAAACTCTATTGACAACTCATGACCTGCCTTAAAATTATTCAAATCTAAATGGATGACACTGGCTATTTTAAGAAAATATCTCCATTTTTAACTAGAGAATACTTAAGGATGATTGTTTTTGTACATGGCAACTGCAGCAAGATTATTATATGCACAAAGAATTTGAAATACTCACAATGGAGGAATAGTTAGCAAAGATAACAGAGTTTATAGAGATAGCAAATAGCTGTATTTGTTAGTGATTGGAAACCCTTTGTGGACTTTTTGTTCACAATGGAAAAAAATAAATATCTGATTTATCGGTTTCATTATTTGAAATGGTAGAATAGAAAAAGATTGAAGGCTTGATGTAACCTCAGACAGAACAGAATATGAATGCATTTCTAATGGAAACTATTCTTTTATATCCCTTTTGCTCCTTCCTTCTTTTCTTTTCTTTTTCGTTCCCTATTATAACTTTTCTTTATACTCTTTTTTCTTTAAATTTGTACTGTTTTTACTTTGTAAATTTTTTTAAAATAAAAATAATTAATAAAAAAAGACCATATCTCAATTTTGGGTTGTAACTTTGCATTTGCCCAAAATTTGGTATAATTTGGTGTCAAACTTAGCTGACATCAATTCAAGCTGCATTTTAGTCAAGGCAAATAGATTTGTCAATATAGGTAAGACATAACAATAATAAATTTTAAAACAAAATGAGTTGCAGGCAGTTGTCCATGCCTCCTTTTTCTCATCTGTTTGACCCACTGAATTTCAGCAATCTGAGTTGACTTAAGAATTTCTTGGGCATAAAGCATATGCAGTTAAATACTCAGACACATGGGAGAGAGAGGAAACTTCCATTAAATATGTGGAGAAAGGAGGGAAGTTTGTGTGTGTGTGTGTTTGGAGACTACGCCCTACTCACTACTATTGTAGATCATATATCTACTCAGGAATCTAGATATATAATGACATTCCTTACTTGTATCTCCACAGCTCATGCTGTACAAATAATCAGACTTCAGAAAAACATGCATAGAACATAAGCAAGAGTTAGGTTAGTCACAAGGAAAGGCAATAACTTATTTTCAGGATTTCATTTCCTTTTACTCCAGCTGTTTATACACAGGTAACAGAGGATGCTGAACTCAGCCAAAGTTTGGAGGAGATGCCATTAGCGTAGTATGGCTCTCTCAAGAAAGTGCCTTGAAACCTTGCACGCCTGTGTGGTTATAATCATTCTCCTATGGTATTAGTCTTATTTCTTAATGATACTGCTCACATAGGAGCCTGAATTTGATGCCTAAGTTGTGAGTTTCTAAAAAGTGAAAAGAATAAATAATGTTCTGGAGTCCCTTCCCTTGCATTGAGTTGTTGAGCAAGACTACAAGATTCTATAACAGCTTTGTTCCCTATGCCATCTGTCTGGTAAACTCGCAAGATTCGTTTTTCTCGCCATGTACATGTATACATCCGAACTGTACTAAGTTGTTTCTCTGTGTCATATAATAAGTGGTATATGCGTATTTATTTAGTCTTGTTTGTGTACTGTATATTGGAGGTGGTGACCCTTTGAGAGCCGTATGCAACGTAATTTCATTTTAAAGTATGCCGATTAGTGTACATTCAAAGTGACAATAAAGATACTCTAAGTCTAAATCTAACCGTTCTTCTCTATTTTCCTCTGATGATGATTCATTTCAGCTTGCAGGCTGTTGTTTTCCTTTAAGGGTAAAAGTCATATATATAGAACTTATATATTGAAGTGATTTTACTCCTTTAAGGGTAAGCATGATTTATAGAGTTTTTATATGATGAGGCAGATGTACACATGCCCAGTGTACAGTTTCCCTAGAGTTAAGGAAATACTGACATATATTTATGTATAGGGGTGACCTGAAAAATTATTTTTAAAAGTCATTTTGAAGATACTGGGGGAGGTAGAACTGTTCCTGCAAAAGCCAAGCATGTAGCACTCATTACTTTTATCCACTTTTTTAACAAATTGCACATATTTGGCAGTCCCAGAAACTTTTTACACTGCAGACTGGAGCCAGACTTGATGTCTTTTCTGTGTCCCAGAATGTCTAATATTCTTATGCTTTGAGGTTAGTGTGTGAGTCATACGTGTTTATGTGCTATGTTTAAAGTGCTTAGTTATCTCGGAGCAAGGTAGCTTCTTGCTCAAGAACGAGAGTTCCTGGTAGACCGAGAGTACAGCTGGGAGTGTGTTTACAAAAAAACCCCAGCACATTTGCTTAGTCATCTCTTTTGGGCAGCCCTTGCCAGTCTGTTTTCCGTCTTCATTTGATAAACTGCCCTCATTTGCTGGCATATACTTAAATCTTCCGCAAATTGGATTGTGTTTGATTCATTGTGCTACTTTCCAGAGTTTGAGAATAAATGGACCCATCCCCTCTTGTCTGATATTTGTATCGATTTAACTTTATTCCTAAAACATGTCAAAAGGGAGAAGAGAACCAGTTTTAATAGAGAAAAGCAAGCCCTTGGCTTCTATAAATAGAAATAAATTAAGCCAGACCTTTTGAAACCCACGTTCACTCTGGGTTGAAGAGGCTTGAGGACACTGAGAAGATGATTCCTCTTTGCTTGTCTAATCCTTACATATTGGTTACGTTGAACTCTCTTTGTACCTCCAACCAGATATTCTGGCAACAAGACAGCACACATAAAGTTTTGATGATCCAGGATGGCGATAGGAATAACTGTTTACAAAACAGACTGTCAAAATAAAGTGGTAAAATATTGGGGTATGGATTAGGAGCTTTCTTAAGCAAAAGGAAGGTAATTAGATGTTGGCAGCGTAAATAATAATTATTATATAGTTTCTTGATGCCTTGGCTGAATGATAGTAAAACATTCAAGTAAAACATTCAAGAGAACTTGAGTTACAAAAATAAATACACCTAAAATTAAGTTAGTTGCTCCTGGCCTGAAGTCAAAGTGGACCTTTTGCATGTAAAATCCAAAGTATGTCAGTGGAATCATTTTACAGTATAAGAATAACTTGAATGGAAGCTGAAAGTATAAAACAGCTGTTGCAATTGGGACCATGTTTGGATCTCGCACACAGGAAGATAAGCCCCTACCAGCTGTTGTTGGGCTTACAAGGAACTGCTTGCTGGAAAAGCCACATTGTTCCGTAAAAGTTGTGTGGGGTCCGCTTACTTTTCAGAATGCAAAATTTTAAATGGCTTTGGTGGGGGGTTTTCTTTAATGTTTATAAGATTAGTTTATATTAAAAATGTGAAATTAACCATTTTCAAAACCACAACGGGAAATGGTGCTGGATACAACACATTGTGATTATTTTATCTCACATGTATAAATGATTAGTAAAATAATTTTTAAGTTAAGTAGTATTCAAATGTGAGAGTAATTTTTAACCAGGCACAAAGAAATGGGTTCACTGAAGATTCACAGATATTTTAAAGGTAAAGCAAGATTCTCTTTCCAGAGAAAGTCATTTTATAAATCAGGACAGATGGCAGAGAAAGTAGAACAGTAGAAAGGAATAGCCAAAATTGACTTAAAATGGCTTAAATAGGCGTAAAATGGCAAGAGAGGCCATGAATCTCAGGTAGATACCATAGATAAATAGCAAATTATCTAACTTTATTATACAGTATATGCTTCTAGGTTCCCTAATCTGTTAGTTTCAGGTTTAAATCTTCCCTTATTAACCTGCTGGTCACATTTGCCTAACACAGTATTTCATAAAAATTTTCCTCTTAGGACCCCTCCTATTTTCAAAAATTATGGAGGACTACAAAAGAGATTTTGTTATTCAGGTTGCATTGATTTTTAGCATATTAAAAATTAAAAGTGGCATATTTGTAAAACATTTATTGAATCATAAAAATAACAATTTAAAACCCACTGAATACTAACGTAAGTATTTTTCAGGAAAATGCCTATATTTTTAACAAATAAAAATAGTAATGAGAAGAGTAACATTTTAAAGTTTGTAAATAATTTCAATATTTGGCAAATAATATTGATTTTGTGAACCTCTGAGTGTCTTGGAAGATTCCCAGGAATCCTTAGACCATCTTTTAAGAATCACTTGTCTAATAGAACACAGATCTCTTCCTGACCTAGGAATAAGTTAAAATAGAAGGTAAACAAATTCTATCTTTTCACCCATCATTCTTCTCCTCCTCCTCCTCCTCCTCCTCCTCCTCCTCCTCCTCCTCCTCCTCCTCCTCCTCCTCCTTCTTCTTCTTCTTCTTCTTCCCTCTCCTCCTCCTCTTCTCCTTCTCATTCCTCCTCCTCCATTTAAATAAGCTCTCTTTCATGTATTCTCCCACCCAATTTCCACCATAACTTAATTCACCAAAATGACCAGTGTCATCTGTTTACATTAGTATCATGAGTCAGAATTGAGTGGATTCAAGCAGTAGTGGGTTTCAATTTAGTTTGCTACCGGTTTGCTCGTGCGTGTATGCACTTGTGTGCGCAACTCTTCTGCGCATGCGCAGAAGCGTCCAGGCGGGTGGGCGGAGCCTCCTGCTGCCGCCGCTACCAGTTCTCCCAAACCAGGGTGAACTGGTAGTAACCCACCACTGGATTCAAGTAATATGGTCTAATATACTGTAGTATATTAAAACACTGAAGCTGATTTTTTTTGTCCATTTTTATTCAAAACTTCATTGTAGTATTTTGCTATTTTTAGACTGTTGGCTGGAAAGTAACACCCTAAAGCATTTTCTGAAATATATTTTGTGATTTATCTTACTAGTTGGAAGCTTGATTTGGCCAATTATATGCGTGTAAGAATATTTCTTCTCCATGTCCCAGGAGTAAATGTGAACATGTGTAAGCAATTATTTCTGGCAATTTTATCAGTAGGTGACCTGGGATGTTTCCAGGCTTAAGTAACTTAATAGAGAAATTGAAAATAGGCCAAGGTGTTTGAAAGCAGTTGGACAGAGGGTTTAGCAACTCCATGAAAAGATATGGCAAGACAGGTGCAAACAAAAAAATATCATAGTTATTCGATGTCAGGATCAATGGAGTATCTTCGAAGTTAATTTAAAAAAATTATTTTTTAAAAAAAAAATATTTTACATGCCTCACATTTGTCCTCCCAAGGACTGAAGTTAGTTATATATTACTCCATACTGATCTGTTCTGTCAATATTTATGCCAGATTTTCTATTCCTTATTCCTAAAAAGGCAGTTCTAAATTCAGAGTGGGGATGGCATTAGAGGACTGAAAATACAGTAAGATTTTTTTTTTAAAGATTTGAAACTTAGATATTTGTTGTTCAAGGGAAAAAAAGGGTATCTCCCTGGATCTTTTCTGAGGCTGCTGACCAACTGTTTAATATGAGCAACTGGCTTGTTGGAACAGATTGCTAGTTTAGGATTGGCTGGCTGGGATTAGATTTCTGGCTTCCTGCTCCTAATGCCAATAATGCATTTAGGGGAATGGCCTCGTCTCCTGTGCAGTACTTCATTTAAGTCTCGCTTCCTCCCCACAGGGGTCTCCAAACTTAGTAACTTTAAGACTTGTGGATTTCAGCTCCCAGAATTCTCTAGTCAGCTGGCTGGAGAATTCTGGGAATTGAAGTCCACAAGTTTTAAAAGTTGCCAAGTTTAGAGACCCTTGTTTCTACAGGAACCAAGCAAAAATTGGAAAGCAGAGTACCACACAACATTGTAAGCTTTTTGGAATATTTCTCTAATTGACTCGTGTCATGCTTCTAGAAAGATGGATTATAATCATTGTGGTAAGGGCTGAAGTTGGTGAGTTAGGAACTGGTAGTTAAAGGTATTGAGGTTAGAGGATTATAATGTAAACATGAAAGATGCGCCCAAGGCCACCAAGTAAGTTGCCAGTCTTGAATCATGCCAAGTCTTTCTATATAGGCTCTGCTCATTGTGTTGTTGGGGATTCTCTACTTTGGTATTAAAGATATAATTAGCTTTTTATCAGATTGGTTTCCTTCACACAGCCATTTAAGAAGAAAGAATTACCCTATTCACTATTAATTGCACAGAAAGAAGTCCTGTGATCTTTTTACTTGTATCTTTAAACCACACTGACAGTACATTTATTTTTGTCCTTTTCTGGAATATTCCCCTAATGGACCTCTGTCCTGTCATCACATCTTGGGTAGAGGAAGAAATTGTGATATAGTCTATTGTGAACTCTCAATGAAGGCCAGGGAGATTGCAGTATTTGATTCCTTAGAAGAGTTACCTAGATATTAAATATTTTCAAGAGTAAAAAGAAATAGAAATTCACCCCTTTCAGGCAGGAGAGAGGAATGGAAAGTCTTGAAAGGGAGAAGGTATCATCAACTACAGCAAAAGAAAACAGGGAAATAGAATACAATACCTTTCATTTTCCCCTAATCAGAAGAAGGTAGGAGAAAAGCACCTCCTTCTGATACCTCAGAATCAGAGGGAGAAGGGAATAGGAAAGATGTACAGGCCAAAACTAGTAAGCTGGGAATCAGTTGTTCCTGATAATGTTAACATGTCTGAGCTGCCCAAGGCCACCATCTAAGTGATGGAGAGTACTCTAGACCCCAGATACCATAAGGCTCTCAATTCTTCTTACTATAGAAACCAGGCAAATTGCGGGTAAAGATTCATTCTCCGAGCTTGTGATTCGGTTTCTGAAAGTTTTGTTACCAGGCTAGGTAACATCTTCAGTGGAGTTTAGGGGATGTCAGTGTCGGTATCCTGTTTATAAGGGCTTCAGGTGTGGGTGTGTCAAGTGAGGGTCTTGTGATAGGTCTTGTGATGGCTCATCAGTGAGTCTTGTGATGGGTCTTGTGATAAGGAGAGTACCTCAGGTCAGGGTCATTGGGAGGTGAACTACTGGTGTGTGTGTGTGTGTGTGTGTGTGTGTGTGTTTGTGTGTGTGTGTGTGAGCTTGGCTGTCCACAAGCAATTCCATCAACAGCCACATTGACCTACAACCAGCCTACGAACCCCTCAGAATCCAAATCAACCGCACGGTCAACCAGAGACAGCACCAACCCTCAACCAACCCACACAATTCTCCCCCCCTCCCGGCACCAGCAGTTCACCTCCCAATGACCCTGACCTGAGGTAATCACCTTATCATAAGACCCATCACAAGACTCACTGATGAGCCATCACAAGACCTATCACAAGACCCTCACTTAACACACCCACACCTGAAGCCCTTATAAACAGGACACTGACATCCTCTAAACTCTGCTGAAGATGTTACCTAGCCTGGTAGCAAAACGTTCGGAAACCATCCAACAAGTTTGGAGAATGAACCTCTACCCTCATCCTACACCTGAGCAACAGATATTTGCCACTGTTGCAAAACCAGGCAAGTTGTTGCACCAAAGCACTGTTCTTGTTTGCAATAATGATTCTAGACTACCTAAGTCATATCTGGAAATCTTCCATCAAGTCTAGCCGTGAGCTGAATTCAGGATTAACTGTCTGGAGAGTGTGATTAAACCTTGATGTGGAGCCTAATAATTCAAGCTTGAAGCATGCTTTTTAAAGCACTACATGTTTTTCTGGAGTTATGCATGATTTCTCAAGAATATAATTGTTCAGCATACTTCTTCCCAGAAGAACTGTTTTTAGAATAGGCTTCAATATTTTTTTCCATATGAAACTGAATTGTAGATTTGCTAACCTCTTCTGGCTATTACTAATTTAGATTAAATCATAAAAACCAAGTTATCGGGAACACTTGTCTCGTTTTATTTTATAAAATATAACATTAGTAACTCACCTGTATTATTAGTGTGCTACAGCCTGGAACCATTTCACATTATCACTGCTGTAGGAGAGACTAGTGCAAATTCTAGACATTTTCTCATTGATTGATTGATTGATTGATTGATTGAGTGAGTGAGTGAGTGAGTGAGTGAGTGAGTGATTCGATTTATATGCCGTCCTTTTCCGGAGACTCAGGGTGGCTTACAATGCGTTAAGCAATAACCTTCATACTTTTGTATATACCTGCTTAGTAGGGCTTTCGGGCCCCCCCTAAGCGGTGTTCTTTTTTATACAAAGTCAGCTTATGGCCCCCACAAACCGGGTCCTCATTTTACCTACCTTGAAAGGATGGAAGGCTGAGTCAACCTTGAGCCTGGTAAGGTAGCTTACTTTAATCGTCTTAGTGCTGTGTTTTTGATTACTTAGTGCTATTTTTTTGCCATCGCTTCCCCCTCACAATTCAGAAGCTGTGTTCTCACAAAGGCCACTAACATAAACCTTTTATGCAATTATTTGTTTGTTTGTTTGTTTAAAGCAAGCCTGATAGCTATCTTTGATTGTCTAAATTAAGCTTGCCAAACTTCTGCCCACTCACACAAAACTCTTCACCTCTCCCCCCCTCCCCCCGGATGTTTTGACCAGTCTTAAAACAATACCTTTTATCCCAAGAACCTGTTATATGTTTCTGAAATCACTATAGCCTAATGTTTCCTGCGAGACTTCACCACTTTAACTGGCCCTTTTCCATAAGCCATTGAGGAAGTGAAAACAATGGGTCTTATCGCAGGCAAAAGTCTACCATTCAGCTGAGTTTTTTTGTAACACTGTTATAGTTGTCTCAGAGGCCTCCTTGTTTTACTAAGTGCGTTGCTCAACAACAAAAGTGTGGCTGATCATAGCTTTCTTTGTTTCATTATTAGCTTTCCAAATACGTTTAAAACCCTTCTTGTACAGAACAATACAGATTCATTGCTTTACTATAGATGTGACTTTTTGATGTGACTTTTTTTCTAACCAATAGCATATCAAAAATGTAGGATTTTCTTAATTCAGGGAGAAAAAAAGGAATGGAGAAGGCTGAGAAAGAAAATACAAATAGAAAAAAGCTGGGCTTGAATAATTGTTTCATTCCAGGTACAATTTATGAATGCCACATTTATTCTGTGCCATAAATGATGCACCCTGTTTGTTCTTCGTGTAGATTGATCATCCTGAAACTGTTTTTTTTTTTAAAAAAAAAATTACTATTCACCCCTCTCAGGTAACACCAATCATTAAAAGTTCTCATCCAAATAAATACAAGGTTGTTTGTTGAAAAAACAATTTGCTAAGGTGAGGAAATGGAGCGGTGTTTGACTAGGATTGTGAAGTTACAACATTTAGCTTCTACAAAGAAAGAAATCAATAAACAAAGCGGGGTGTTGATGGTGAAAGGAGACAGGTGAATTTTGAGAATGTCAGATAAAAGAGGAGAGGGGAGTATCAATAAAAGGAACAGGAAAAAAATGTATTCAAGAATGTCTTTTCAGCTTGTATATATGTGCAAAAAAATAAATAAAAATAAGACAACCCATGTCTTTACTTATGTTGCATTCATATATTGACAGTTTGATCGAATTGAAACAAAACTTGAAACACCCAGCTCTAATTTAGCAATCAGAAAAATGTGGTCTGCTTCTTCCCAGTTTCTGTTTTTCTTTTCCATTGAATCAACAGTATCTGAACTGGAACAACTGCATATACAGTATCTTAACAGCAAGATATGGCCATTTGATCTATGCTGGAGCATATCGCAGTGGCATGCTAATTGTGTTTATCATCTCATTGAAATCTCCTGTATAGATTGATTATTCATCTAGATGTCCAGTGGATTGCAGCTGGTAAATGTTCCATTCAGAGCTGGCCCCAACATGTTGTACTCTAGTTCTGCCAAGAAATGTATCCCTTAATTAGCATGCATGCATGTATATAATTAACTTATATAGCCTTCCAAGTGATATGTGACTCAGGGCAGCATGCATAATATTAACAGTATATAACAACCTGAAAAACGTTATAAAAAATAATATACCAATGCATCAAACGTAATGCACAGAACTTATCGGCCATTCAGAGGAGACCTGATTAGGAAGCCAATTTGGAAAAGACCAAAACCAATTTTTGATCTTCACAAACCAGTATAAATGGTTTATGGCAGGCAGGACATCTTTGGGGTCAACTTTGCTAAAAGAAGCAGCTAAATAGGTCATTCCTTGTGTCCACAACTTCAACTAACCTAGGATATAGTCAAGGTGAGCAAATGTAGCTTATGTATCACCATTGTAAATCTGTTCTGACATTCTGTTGTGGAGTAGCTGAATCAACTTCACAAATTTTCCTGAGCATCCATAATGTCTCAGGATGATCCAGAGAGCCTCCCTGTTTAAAGTGCAAACTGCTTTAGTCAAGACAGAGTAAAGAGGCTTATTCTGCTTGAAGCACTTCTCCTGGACTTGCCTCAAAGCAAATAACATGTCTCCTATACTTCTTTGTGGTCAAAAGCCACCCTCTGTCTCTGAGAGTTCCGTTCCAAGATAATGAGAAGTCTGTTCAGGAAAATCCGGACAAAGATTTTGCTTGCAATGGACAGCAGTGAGATATCTCTGTAATTTCTGAAGTCAGATTTGCTTCCCTTATTTTTATAGAAAGCAGCAATGAGAACATCATGGAAGTCATCAGACATCTGTGGACCAAATGTCTTCCAAGATATCTTGAAAGGTCTATAAAGTGTTTGAGTTCACATGCTTTGTAGATCTTAGCAGGAATGTTATCCTGTCCAGTTGCTTTCTATGAGGTCATCTGTGAGATCACTTTCCTGATCTCATCATTAGAGAGAGGCAAGTCTAGGACAGCCAAGACTGAGAGCTGAGGAATCTGCTGAAATACATCATGGTCAGTTGGATAACCCATGAAGCAGGGGTGAAATCCAGCAGGTTCTGACAGATTCTGGAGAACCAGCAGCGGAAATTTTGAGTAGTTCGGAGAACTGGCAAATCCCACCTCTGTCTGGCCCCACAGTGGGGTGGGAATGGAGATTTTGCAATATCCTTCTCCCAGGAGTGGGAAGGGAATGGGGATTTTGCAGTATCCTTCTGCTGTCCGCCCACCAAGCCCTGCCCACAGAACCAGTAGTAAAAAAAAAATTGAATTTCACCACTGCCATGAAGTAAATTGCGAAAATGTTCAGCACAATGGTTTTCAGTCCTTCGTGATCTTTGATTAGGCTTGACTCATCAATGATAGCAAAGGAGAGCACCTTGATTTAGAAGGACCATGAATTGACTTTGTGGTGCTGAAGAACTCTCTGGTGGCATGCATGACTCTGCACTGGTCGACCTTCCTCTGCCACTACTCATCCTGCATTTCTTGCAAGTCTGCCTGTGTTTTAGATTGCTGGTGCTTAAACCTGTCTTTCTTTGAGACAGATGATGGATCGATCTACCAGTCTGCATAGGCCTTGTTCTTGGCCTACAGGGCTGCTGAAATGATTTTGTGGTTTTTATCAAACCAGCCTTTTGCATCAAGCACAGTCTGTGTGGTGACACCTTTAAACTGCATCCACTTTCCAGAACAGGTTCCTGCAAGTGGTAAATTGCTGGTGAGTTTTTCATTAAGTATAACTTGGAAGTATTGTCCTTTGTCTAGGTCTTGTAATCTGCCAATGTTTCTGACTGTCCTTGGTTTCTTACAATGTAAAGGGGCTGTGTGTAGGTTGAGAACCAACTGGACTAGCTTAGGATCTGTCCAGCACTCAACATCTCACATGGCACGGTTGATGATATCTTTTAAGATGTCATCATTTAAATAAATAACTCTAAAATATTGTATGATGCAAATAATAACATAATATATAATGTTAATGTAAATAAATAATGCTGAAAAAAAGACAATGCCAATCAGTAATGCAGCGGACTGACTCCCAATTTGCTAACTAGCAGGCTGAAAGCCAAGTGAAATAGAGAGGTTTTCCCTCCCAATGGAATACCACAAAAGGGATGAGGCAACCCATACGTGAAAGTATATTCACTGGGTGGATTCAGCCAGGGCAGGCCCCCTCTCCTCTCCTCTCCTCTCCTCTCCTCTCCTCTCCTCTCCTCTCCTCTCCTCTCCTCTGTGCCCTTCATTTAAAGCATGTTGAGCTTCCTTTTCTGATCCACAGTGTTACAAATTCTTGTAAAAAGTCAATACCTCTGTTAATATAGTTTTATATATATAATAATTATATCTATATATAAAAGTATATAATAATATAATAATAATATATAATAATAATATAATTATTAAGTAATAAGCAATATATATTTTAAATATATATTGTTTATTACTTAAACTACAGTAGCAATAATATCAACAATTTTATTATTTTAAATTTAGGGTGGCCAGGTCTGCTTCCAAAAAATAGCGGACAAGGGGGGGGGGGTTAAGTAGTAAAAAAACAAAAAAAATTACAATTAAATTATATATTTTCTTACAAACATTTTAACACGCCATTTTAGGTCAATCGACACAAGCTACAATACATTTTTAAAATGTGAACTGTACATAATTTTATAATATATTTTTATTTTAATCTCATCATTAATTTTTTCGGAGAATCGAGTTCAATGGATATTCGAACTTTGTCTCATTCTAACTTATGAAAAAAAAGACAAAACGCGATTCTCCTATCCTTATTCTCTTAGACTGTACAGCTTTAGATTACGTACCATTTCATCATAAAGCTTTTGAATAAAAAAAAATGTCCACTATTTTGTGAAAAAAAATAGTGAACATAATGAGAAAAAAGCAGACTGTCTGCTCAAATAGTGGACACCTGGCAACCCTATAAAATTGTTTTTTAAACTTTTAATTCCAATGTATGTTCTGAATTGTAAGCCACTCAGAGTCATTTACTGAAACAGGTGGCTATAAAAAAAGTTGAACAACCAAATAAATAAATAAATGTTACATTTTCAAATGAATTTTTTTTTTAAAAAATGTGGAACAGTAAAGAGGCAGGGAAGTAGCTGTTACAGTACCATATGTGATCTAAGGCTACTTCAGGCAATTGGTCCCCTCAACAATAGAAATGAAAGGAGGACTTTGTAGAGCCTAAAATTATAAACACAAATGCCAAGGATAGATTTTTTTTTATCACTAGCAGAAATTGTTACTCCAGAAGAACCTCACTGTTTAATATGTTCTTGCTGTATCAGGCTGGAAAATGAAAACCTTTTGTAATTATTTTCAGTTCAGCATCCTTATAGGTTTTGTTGGAAGAAATGTCCATCTGGGTTCAGTTCCAAATGGGGAAAAAGACACTGGATTCATGGGAGTTGCTTGGAAAGAAGGTTTATTGGTGAACAGGATCACATGGCTTGAGATCCTGGGCAAAAAAAGGGCAGAGATGCTGAGAGTGCCTGGGTTTTTTATGCCCTCTGTTGGGCTTTGAATTTGAGCTTGTGTTCTGATTGGTTGTCAGACTCCCATGGGGCTATGCAGGGATAACTTTGTAGGTTGTCTTTTGAGTCCCAGGCTTAGTTGACTCTTGCTGGGTGATGATGTAATGAAAGGGCTTTGGGATTCCTATTATGGCTCTGCCTGAAAGAGGTAGGTCTTTGTTATGTAGAATAGACTGGCCCAAGCCTTAATGGCCCATTGGCAAAGGTGTGTGTGTGTGGGGGAGTTTCTGCCTCCCTTTTAGGGGAAATATTCTGCCCTTTTAATATTTCCTAAAATATCTCATTTTCCTAGGAGAGGGGTGGGTGCTAACTTCCTACAGTTTAATATGTGCATTTGGTTGATAAATGTTGCCAAGAAGGCCTACATTTTTTTCTGAAAGACACAAAAAGTAGAGATAGATAGAAGACATTATTGTTCTGCTTATTTCTGCAGATGTACATTATAATGGAACTCCCATTTTGGTATGAAATGGATGAATGGATGCAAATTATTTTATATAGGGATTATTAGGCTCCATTACCGATTTTCATGACAATGAAACAAAATGTTAAAAGTACTTTCTAATTGCAGCTGGATTTCTTCTCAATCCCTTTAAAGGTTTTTTGGCTGGTCTCTTAGAGTTTGCTCCATAAATCTTAGAAATTGGATTTGGGTATCAGATACTAATAATTCATTCATGCCAGTTTTAAATACATCTTATTCACATGACCTGATATCTTTTATAGCTTCAAGCTGCCAAATAACTATTTATGTCTCATCTTGAGCACTTGATGGCATTGTTATGTTAAAATGTTGAGAAAATTTCATAAGATTTAGACTTTACAATTGATTTGTGTTGCTATCAGAACGTCAATCATGAAAAGAATGCTAAATTTCTGAATATTATTCTGTTATGAACACTGAACCAAAAGTCTAATAATAAAATTGAGTGATCTTGTGGTATTTTTCCCGTCTTAGTAGTTTCCTGCAATCAGGATCCTTTTTTTTCCCCGGATCAACCAAGTGTTAATCAATTGATTGTGACAGGAATTGGCAGACTGGCTTGTCACCTAAGCCTGACATTGTGGGCTCAGCAAGGGTGATTGGCCTGAAGTCACCCAGCTGGCTTTGTACCTAAGGAGGGACTAGAATTCCCAATCCTCTGATCTCTAGTCTGGTACCTTAACCACTAGACCAAACTGGCTCTTTTATTACATTTAATATTGTAAACATTAATTTAATAATTAATTCAATTAATAATTAATGCAATCACTGAAGTACTAAATATTTAACAAACTGACTCTTTTTAATAGTTATTATATTTGTAGTAAATATAATAAGCATAACTAATTATTGGGAAATACATTTCTCAGTAATCATATTAAGAATTATATTAAGCCCTGGGCAGAATAGTCATTGTAAGATTTGTACATTAAAAATACATGGTTTTTATCCAGATCTCAAAAAACTTGGTGTTCATAGTATATTATCTGTTTTCAGGAGTTTTACATAATTTGCAATGAAACCAAAAAGTTACTTTGTGAACTCTTGTAAGAATATCATGGTTTGAACCAATCCAAGATTCTCTGTATAACATTCAGTGCTAAGGTTTACATTTTTCTAAATTTTTAACATTAATGAGTAAGTTGGCCTCAATGATGTAAGGGTTCCTTTTTCAACATCATGACATCTGTGAACTTTAGAAACTTAAAATAGTAACTGCAGCATTTATTTGTTTAGTCATTTAAAGTGAGTTATGGAATGGCATAATTAAGTAAATGATGTTACACATTTTTATGGTAATGAACAGGGATGACCAGATATCATCATTAAAAGAGGTAATCAAGACCTGGACAAAGCTACTGACAAGATTGTTGTGTCCACTTATCTTCCATAGTATGTAGGAGCTCTATCATAAACCCAGAATACTTGATCACGTAGCAGTATTAAATTTCTGGGCCTAGAGAATTTTTTTTGCTTGATCTAGAATCAGACCTACTGCTATAACAGTGTCATAACAGTGCATGGAGACTTCACCGGTTACACAATTTGTATTAGTATTTGCTGTTTCCAAACTGCATGTTAACTAGGTTCCCTGCATAAAATTAAAAGGCAGGAAACACAACAGAAGGCAGGAAGTCTTATGAGTTATAACGCAACATGAAATATGTAGGCCTTTGAGGTGGATATATCTTCCTAGAACAGAATAGTTTGTGGCTAAGAAAGTTGAAGAGTGAGCTTCTTACAGTTGCTACATTCCTTAGCTTAATGGCTGTGACTGACATGATCATCTTTTCGTTGTGGTCAGCTTCCTGCGACAGAGAGGGAACCCTCTTCTGAAGTTGGAATTTGGAATTAAGATTCTCATAACACCTTCGTTTTACAGTTTCATGCTTCTCTTCGTTCTTCTTATCCTTTTTGTACTCGTCCTGGCTTCCGCAACTGCCTTCCTAACAATAACGTTTGCATTTGAACAACATTGATGATTATTTGAATTACTATTATGCATTTGAATTACTATGATGATAATCTCCAAAGCACCTGAAGTCAGGAGAAGAAGCAGTGGATGGAAACTAGTCAAGGAGCAAATCAACTTAGAATTAAGGAGATATTTCCTGACAGAACAATTAATCAGTGGAACAATTTGCCTCCAGAAGTTGTGGGTGTTTGAACACTGAAGGTTTTTAAGAAGATACTGGACAACCATTTGTCTGAAATAGTATAGGGTGTCCTGCTTGAGCCAAGGGGTTGGACTAGAAGACCTCCAAGGTCCCTTCCAACTCTGTTTTTCTATTGTTCTGTTATTTCTTTTTAGAATAGGGTTGCTGAGTAATGGTTTGATGATGATTTGGAGGACAACTTCCAGCAGAAAAGCCCACTTGTGCCTTGGCTTCTGAAAGAAAGGAACCAGGAGGACTTTTCCCTACTTCTTTTAACATTACAAGTACAAGGAGGTAGAATTGAGAGCATTTAATTAACAATAGTCAATATTTCATTTGGCAATAATCAACTGCTATGTCAGCAGCTGATTGAGACAACAAAGCTGAGCCCAGCAATGGACAACTATGGCAATTTTACCACTGTGGACTTCAGCTCCCAGAATTCCTGAGCCAGCATGGTTGAAGTTGCTGTAGTAAAGTTGCTATAGTTGCCCACCCCTGGTTGAGCCAATCCTATATCCATAATGCTTTCAAGGTACGGAAGAAAGCAGACCAGGTAAAACATCAATCAGAACTGTGAAAATAAATGTTTCTGTTTTGCATGATCATATCCCCATTATGCCAGTCAACTATGATCATTAATAATGATAATGAAACTGGGCTGGAAACAAAATACTCCAAAACAATTCATCTTTAAGCAGCGAGGAATAATGTACCTCTTGCCGTTTCACTGCCTCTTATTTGCTCATTTCCTTCTTATAAGACCTATGCTCCTGTTAGACTTCAGTGATTCATCTTCACTATTTTCTAATTTTATTAAAGCACATAACACATAAACGTTTTGACACTTGAAATTTCTAAGCATATTTTTAAAGCTATAGGATTGGTGCTCGTTGGTAAGAATTAAGTGGGCATTGGAAGTTCATTTAAATTGAAGATACTTTATTTTTGTCTACACAGTATGTCAAAATTCTATTTTTAGCATCTACTACTTGTTCTGCCTCATACAGTACTTAAGATCCTTAGGCAGTTGACCATACATATTTAACATTGACTAATTATGAGTTAATATCCCATGTAATAAATTGTTTAAAGAAATTAAAAATATTTATCTTAGCTTTACTATTGTTATTATATTTTTACTCCAAGTCTGGGATCATCTGATCTGGGAGGCAAAAATCTAGATGGCCACTAGACCTACATAGACAAAAAAAATGTTAACTTTGGCTGCTATTCAGTGATTGATCTGATTTTTGCAGCTCTGGGCTAAATTTAAATTATCCACCATGCAAGCAAATGTTTGAATAGCACAAAGATGACAAAAGTTTACACAATTATTAAGAAAATGATTTTTGAGAGGCAATATAGGCCCTGATTTTGAAAGGATCAATTTGTCAGTAATGTGCTGTTGTGTATAACTACAATAGCTGTCTATAAATACATTTTGAAGAGCAAAGCAACAGGTCTCATAATCTGAATTTGTGTGGATGTATTCGTAAAATAATATACATGCTTTTTCTCCAGGTGTCTGAATGCATGTACTTATTGCAAAACTAAGCATGCCCGAGGGGAATTAGCAAGTTATTCTATTGAAGAACTGGTAAACAGAGGCAAACAGTCCTTTGAAGGTAGGTTTTATTTGTTTGTTTAATTTTGTATTCTAAGCATGCAAGTTGTTTTACTTTTCAAAACATCTACTAATGTGATATACTGTAACTTAATCTATCACAGAATATATAAATAGTGTATTAAATGCACCAGAATTTACTTTAAAAAGCCCAACTATATATAGGTTTAACTAATAAATTATCTTTTTTATCTGTGTATTTTTTTCAAACCTGGAAAATTATATGTATTCATATACTGTACTACAGAAACTCTCATGGTGTTTACCTGTTTCTCTGTTTGTACTCTCAAGTTAGGCCAAATCGTGCTTTATACTGCAATAGTATTTGAATCAAGGCATCTAAAATGTGCTAACTGAAGGATGCGTAAAAAATCTGGGACCCATTACTTTTGTGAAATTAAATTTCCAAAATGTTCAGACTACTTTTATTCACAAAGCTGCTTCAATGTTACTATGGTTGTATGATTGTAATTTCTAATGCTCCTTGCCAGCTTCCCACAAGCAAAGTCAATGGGGAAGCCAGCAGGAAGTCGGAAGTCACTCCCACTGCTTTTTTGTCCACCCATGATTTTTAGGTAACTATTAACTTATTATTGAAGTTCATTTGCCACGACAATTATTTTTCTATGTATAATGTATAATAAGATCATCTCTTCTCAGATGATCCTGGGTTCATCCACCATCGAGGTGAAAATTTAGCCTAAAATTCAGCCTAAAATGTAATGTTTATTCTGGTCATATTGGACTATGCTACTTTCTTCTCAGAGGATGATCTAACAGGTTACAGGGTTGTCTAGTGTTATTTATTTTCAACTACAGGTAGTCAGCAACTTACATCCAGGGGTGAAATTTACTTACCTTCCCTACTGGTTCAGAAGTGCGTGCTCTGCGCGCGCGCATATCACATGCAATTTTGGACCCTCTGCGTATGTGCAAAGCCTTCTGCGCATGTTGTGGCCCATCAGCGGCCTGTGCAGCTAGTAGCTGATTCCGACAGCAAGGAGGCAGGTGTGGTGCTGCTCCAGCAGCCTGTGCAGCTGGCACTCGAGTCAGACAATGAGGAGGCTGGAGAAGATGTGGTGCCAGAGGCGGGGATTCAGCCAGGGCCTTCAGAACCTCCAGAAGCTCCTATAAGTGAAGAGGAAGAAGAGAAGGAGCCTCTTCTCGATGCACGGGCGCGCAGAGCTGCCAAAAGGCAGGAGTGGCTCCTCAGGAGAAGGTCTCCTCGAGAGTAAGGCTTGGGGCTAATTGGCCACTCCCTTAGCTTATTTAAGGAAGGACGACGACTGAGGCAATTTGCAGGGAACAACTTCATTCACTCTCCTTCGCGTCTTGATTTTAGTTCTCTTATCAGTTTCCTGCAAATTGCTTCTGGGGTTTCTGCAAACCATAGTAAGATTACGATTATTTATTCTTTGGATTCTTGTAGGCTGTTAAGAAAGTTAATTCTTTCAAACAGCCTTTGTTTGAAAAAGACTGATTTAATTTAGTAAACTAAGGTTTGTACAGACTTCGTGTGTGCTGCGTTCTTTGGGGTCCGTAGCTGGGGCAGAACAGCGCATGCGTAGAGGGCCAGAAACAGATTACTTCCTGGTTAATACCAGGAAGTAAAGACGTCCGGGCAGGTGGGCGGAGCTTCACGTTGCTACCGCTACCGGTTTGCCAAACCATGCACGCCGCTGCTACCGGTTCTCCCGAACCGGTGCAAACTGGTGGTATTTCACTCCTGCTTACACCTATTTGTTTAACAATAGTTCAAAGTTACAACAGCCCTGAAAAAAGTGAGTTATGACCTGTTCTCAAAGCTTTGATTATTGCACCACCCCTATGGCCACATAATCGCAATTTGGGCATGAGAACTGGCTCCTATTTACAACTGATTATAGTGTCCTGTGGCCACGTGATTGCAATTCTCATCTTCCCAGCTAGTGTCTGATAAGGAATGTCAATTGAGGAAGTTGGATTAATTTAAATGACCACATGATGCCACTAAACGACTGTGGTGTTTACTTAATGACCATGGTAAAGTGGTTTGAATTCAAAACCAGTGGTGTGAACACATTACTTAGCAACTGAAATTCCAGCCCCGATTGTGGATGTAAGTCGAGGAGTACTTGTATTCCATGTATCAATGAATGGCTTTCAGTCCAAGAACTCTTTTTGACACAATCATGATAATCTCTATTGTCAGAAGTTGGAATGCTATGCTTTGGGTTACTGGATTGGGAGTTGTATAGGTATCTGTACTTTCATGGGTAAAAGAATGGATAAACTTGAGGCATAGAAGATTACTACTACTGGAGGGCCATGATCTTCAATTAGGGTGGCATGCCTTTCTATGGTATGGAAGGAGTGCAGTACACAGATATTTTCAAAGACACTATGTGAGGAATGCTTTACTTTTAGTATGGGAAAAAATTAAATCACAAAACTATAGGAAAATACCTATAGTCTGGCTTTCTACAATGGAAGCATTGATACATCCAAATGTTGTTAACTTGGAAAAAATTGTATCCTACAAAGACATTTTAAATGAGAAAGGGGAATTTAAAACCAGACAGGAATTACAAAACCAAGGGGTGGATTTAGCATGGTGGCCACACCTGCAAATACATTCGAGATATGAGAAAGATGCGAAAACATGGGGTTTCGATAAAGAACCATCAACACTTTATAAGATATTATTAGGGAGAGATGAAAAACTGATAAGAAAACTATATAATTACCAACTAAGCTTTAAAATGGAAGATGAACAAGTAAAAGAAACAATGATAGTAAGGACAAAAAACTTTGGCTATATTATAGAACTAGATAAATGGCAAAAACTCTGGGATAGAAATTACAAACTGACAATGGCTACTGCATATATGGAAAATCTTTATAAAATGTTTTATAGGTGGCGTTTGCCACCGACAAGATTAGCAAAAATGTTTAAAAATATGTCCGCCAAATGTTGGAAATGTAATCAGACCCCAGGTACTTATTATCATATGTGGTGGCCATGTATGAAAGCAAGAAAATGTTGGACAAAAATTCATACATGACTGGAAAAGATGATTAAACAGCACATAGATTTAAAGCCAGAAATATTTTTGTTAGGTGTAATACTAGATAATACTATCATAAGTATCATAATACTATTATAATACTATCATAAGTTATGATAAAGGGACTATATACTTAACGCTACATGTATTGACAGCAGCGAGAATTGTATTTGCACAATATTGGAAAAATGAGAACACTCCACCAGATGAAAACATAATTTGGAAAATATTGGACTGTGCAGAGATAGATAGATTGACATTGCAAATAAAAGATAAAGGAGATACAGAATACTATTCAATGTGAAATAGGTTTTATCAATGGTTAGAGATAAGAGATAGAAGTTAGATGAAGAAAGATAATTGTTATGTGTAAGTAAAATATGAATGTTGTTTATAATTATCAGCATGCTAGTACAATTTATGATCATAAATAAGATAATATAATTATAAATATTGCTATGTGTGTTATCATTATTACTATCGGTATATCTGGATTGTTTTTTCTTTTGTAAAACAAAGTGCCTGGACAATACACTGTCTCCAAAATATTTATATATAAATAAAAAACTTGACTAAAAAAAAAAAAGTTTAAATGCCAGTGCTAGTTATGTGTAGAGCACATATCCTTAAAGTACCAGCTGGAAGTAGATATCCTGAAACCTGCTTATGGAAAAGAAAACGTTTGGCGATTGGTTTCTGGTCTAGATGGGAACCATAAACAGGTAGGAAAATCTACCAATCAAGATCTGTTTTAATTGTGATCCAGACAGATCATATGCTCAAGGTTGAAACTCAGAAAGGGACTGCCTTCAGTTGGCTTCATTTCAAGTAGCTTATGCATGGCAGACAAGCAGAAGACTCCAGTGCTGGTAAAATTGTTGCAACAGGTGATAATCAAGGAATGTTTAATTTTAAGTAGGAATGTTTAATTTCAAGCTAGTTTGCATTCACAGAATATCAATAAGAAATCCGTTGGTGTCAGATTTTTGCTACTTCCTTCTGGAGAAATACAGACAAGATTTTGGCTTTAATTCCTATTGAAATGTTATATTAGGAATTTCCTGAAAACATTTGTTATATTTAATGCTTTATCCTCTTGCTTTGATATATTGCTTTTTCATTCTCAAGTATTGTTTAAAACTTGCTTGAGTTTTTGTTTTTATACATATAGCAATCCTTTTTGGCTTGGGCTCCTTTTTTAAACTGGCTCAACATTAAACAATTTTGTGTACCATGACATTGTTTCGCTGTCTTTTGTTGAAGTCCCCTAAGACTTTAAGTGACATGTTGGTAGGCATAATGGAAGGAAGGTCAACACAGAGAGATTGTTTGTTCTTTGCTGTGCAAGTATTTGCTTTTGATTAAATCCCCCCCCCAATCCATTTTTACTGTAGTGTTTGCTAAAACCCTTTTAGTGTCTTTGCTTAATAAATAAATATCATTCTCCATTTATTAAACACAGAAGATCTGATTGGCACATGCAGATGGATTTGTAGCAGTTGAATAAGAGGCTACTGTTGTTCCTAACAAATGATTTCTACTTAAAACATATCTAACATTTGTATTCTACATTTCAGTGCAAAATAAAAAAACAGAAACATTGAACAGAAACCTCAAGAGAAAAAAAAATCCTAATAGTAGAACTGAGCAGACATTATAAAGCAGCAAACCAATGAATTTTATGTCAGGACAAAAGAATATTTTATGTATAGTCTGTAAGAATGGTAGAATAAAACCTTGCATCAGTTTAGCCACTCCAAGCATTTGATTAAGTTAGCTATAGTTCATGAAAGTTTATCCGTTTAATAATATTTGTTTGTTGGAAAAGGTGTAATCAGACTCATTCTGATCTTGCAAATAGGTAGCTACAATTCAGATTTCATTCTCCTTGGAATTCCATCTTTTGAATTAAATTCTGGTCAATAGATTCTTCTCTGGTCATGGCAGACAAGTGGCTTATTTATCTTTCCTAAAGTCCTTTGCATCCTCCTGAAACTCTCTGTGGTCTGCCATAGAGAAAAAAAATATTGAAATTAGCCTTCTGTCCTAGGGATTCTTTGCAGGATCTATGGCCTACTAGGATGGGATTTTTGAGAGGCAGAGTTTGCAATTGGAATAGTGTTTGCAATGCCAATAGTTTGTAAAAATGTAACATAATATGTGACATAATATAAGACTAACAATAGTAGACATTACTTGCTTGTCAAAGCAATGTTTGTGCAGTAAATTATCCAGTATGTGTTCCTATCTTAAGGGTTTAGGTGTTTGTTTTTAAAGGTGCAAGTGTCAACCTGACAGGTGTTGTTGTTTTTTTCCAAGTCTGTAGCTCATATAGAATTTATGTTTCACTTTCTCCAGCATGGCTCAAAAGAAACCCATTCATCTATATATCCATAAGCAATTCTGGATTTTCAATAGAATGGGAGAAAAGGGTGTTGATGCAAAAAGGAATGAATTGTAAATAATAATACGAATCGACTCTCTTCATGCAAAGAGTTTTCCCAGTGTGCTTGTCTTCAGTTGTGTGTATGTGTATTTGTTTATTTATTTTATTTTTATTTATTTATTTGTCAAGCATATATAAGATAACAGGTAAAAGTATAAACATAAAGGAGCTTGAGTGGCGTAGGAGGCTAATGCCTCCTAAGGCAGCATTTAACATCCAGCTGCCTGCAATTACTGAGAGTTCAATTCTCCCCAGGCTCAAGGTCGACTCAGCCTTCCATCCTTTCTAAGGTGGGTAAAATGAGGACCCAGATTGTGGGGACAATAAGCTGACTTTGTATAAATATACAAAAGTATGAAGGCTATTGCTTAACACATTGTAAGCCGCCCTGAGTCTCCGGAGAAGGGCGGCATATAAATCAAATTTTAAAAAAAATTTAAATATGTTGTGACCCTGACTCCCGAGCCTGTCCTAACAGAGGAACAGGACTCAGAAGGTGATGGGGAGGAACTGACAAGGCCTCCCTCTCCAGGACCCTCTTTTCTGGCAATGCCTCAGGTTCCATCCGAAGGCCAGGAGGAACAGCCTGGGATGTGCTAGGAGGAAGGCATATCGGAGCACCAATTGATAGGGAGCAAGGATGATGAATCCTGGCTTGATCCCAGGCAGTGTCGGAGGGAGAAGCATGTGCAGCAACGGAAGAGGCGTGGGAGGGCCAGAGATTGAGCTGAGTCACGGAGCCATGCCCCACCAGGAATAAAAGTGGATGGGATTGCTCTTCAGGCTTTGTGATGGACAAAGTTAAACCCTGAAAGTCACATCGTTAATCTCTGAAATTCGGCTTGGATATATTTTGGACTGAATATTGACTAAACTCTTGTCTCATGGATAATTTGTTGCTCCTGGAATGGACTGAAGATAAGTCCTCTTCTGCTTTATGGGAGTGAAAACGGTCTTGGCAGGCATTCGGCAGTTTGCTGCCAAAACCTTGGTCTGCCAAGAATTCTAATCTGTTTACCTAATAAAATATTGGCAGGCATGCTTGGTATTATGTTTGACTCACGGGGGGGGGGACACACTCTAGACTTGATTTTTGTCTCTGGCCAGTGGTTGAGTGATCTTGTTATAGGGGATATAGACATGGAACCCTTGTCATGGTCAGATCACTCACTCCTTCGTCTGGACCTTCGTACCGCTACACCCCGCCGCAGGGAGGCGGTCCCAATTAGATGGGTCCGCCCCAGGCGCCTGATGGATCCTGATAGGTTCCAGACGGAGCTTGGGCCAATTCCTGATGATCTGGCACACAACTCGGCCGAGGACCTGGTAGCTGCCTGGGATCGGGCGGCTGGTGGGGCCTTGGATCGAGTCGTGCCTTTGCGGCCTCTGACCCGCTGTCGATCCCTCGCGGCTCCTTGGTTCACCGAGGAGCTGAGGGAGATGAAACGCCGGAAAAGACGCCTAGAGAGCGGTTGGAGGGCCAGTCGCGCTGAATCTGACCGAACACTGGTAAGGTCGCATATTAAGACCTACCTAGTGGCGATAAAGACGGCAAAGTGTAATTACTTTTCCGCCTCTATTGCGTCATCAGGGAATCGTCCGGCAGCCCTGTTCAGGGTAACCCGCTCCCTGCTCCATCTGGGAGCGCGGGAGGATCCCTTGGAAGGCAGGGCGGAGGATTTCGGACAATACCTGTATGACAAAATCGCTCAGATCCGGGGGGACTTGGACTCTGACTGGATAGATCAGGGCAGGGTGACGAGGAATAGTCTTGAGAATGTTATCTGGGAGGAGTTTGATGCTGTGACTCCCGATGATGTGGACAGGATTTTGGGGAGACTTAGTGCGGCCACATGTTTACTGGACCCGTGTCCCTCCTGGTTGGTACTGGCCTCCCGGGAGGTTACACGAGGCTGGCTCCAGGGTGTTATCAACGCTTCATTGAGTGAGGGTTACTTCCCCGCGGCCTTGAAAGAGGCGGTGGTGAGGCCTCTCCTCAAGAAGCCGTCCCTGGACCCGGCAATATTGGCCAACTATCGTCCTGTCTCCAACCTTCGCTTTCTGGCGAAGGTTGTTGAGAGTGTGGTCGCGCGACAGTTTCCGCAATTCCTGGAGGAAACATCCTATCTGGATCCGTTCCAGTCTGGTTTCAGGCCTGGGCACAGCACGGAAACGGCATTGGTCGCGTTGGTTGATGATCTCTGGAGGGCTCGGGACAGGGGTTGCTCCTCTGTTCTGGTCCTGTTAGACCTCTCAGCGGCTTTTGATACCATCGACCATGGTATCATGCTGCACCGGTTGGAAGAGTTGGGGATGGGGGGCACCGTGTTACGGTGGTTCTCCTCCTTTCTCTCCGACCGGTCGCAGTTCGTGTTGACAGGGGGGCAGAGGTCGACCTCGAGGCCTCTTATATGTGGAGTGCCTCAGGGGTCGGTCCTCTCGCCCCTCCTGTTCAACATTTATGTGAAGCCGCTGGGCGAGATCATCCGTGGCTTTGGGGTGAGATACCATCAGTACGCTGATGATACTCAGCTGTACATCTCCACCCCAGGCCACCCCAATGATGCCCTTGAAGTGATGTCCCAGTGCCTGGAGGCTGTACGGATCTGGATGGGGAGGAACAGGCTCAGGCTCAACCCTTCCAAGACTGAGTGGCTGTGGTTCCCGGCATCCCGATATAGTCAGTTGACTCCATCACTGACTATTGGGGGCGAGTCTTTGGCCCCCACAGAGAGGGCTCGCAATCTGGGAGTCCTCCTGGATACACAGCTGTCCTTGGAGGAACATCTGACGGCTGTAACCAGAGGGACCTTTTATCAGGTTCGCCTGATCCACCAGTTGCGGCCCTTTCTTGATCGGGATTCCCTGTGCACAGTCACTCATGCCCTCGTGACCTCTCGCCTTGATTACTGTAACGCTCTCTACATGGGGCTCCCCTTGAAGAGCACCCAGAGGCTCCAACTGGTCCAGAACGCAGCAGCGTGGGTAGTGACGGGAGCTGCATGGCGCTCCCATGTAACACCGCTCCTGCGCGAGCTGCACTGGCTCCCAGTGGTCTTCCGGGTGCGCTTCAAGGTGTTGGTTATCACCTTTAAAGCGCTCCATGGCATAGGGCCTAGCTATCTCCGAGACCGCCTGCTGCCACCGACGACCTCCCATCGACCCGTGCGCTCCCACAGAGAGGGCCTCCTCGGGGTGCCATCAGCCAAACAATGCAGGCTGGTGACCCCCAGGGGGAGGGCCTTCTCTGTGGGGGCTCCCACTGTCTGGAATCAGTTGCCCCCTGAGATAAGGAGAATCCATGACCTCAGTGCCTTCCGCCGTGCCCTTAAAACCTTCCTTTTCCAACAAGCCGGGCTGGCCTAATTCTTTTTAAATGTTTTTTAATTGTTTGGTTTATTGTTTTAATTAATGGGGCCAAATTTATATATATTTTTAACTGTATTTTAATATTTGTATTTGATGTTTTTATTTGGCTGTTCACCGCCCTGAGTCCTCAGGGAGAAGGGCGGTATACAAATTCAAAAATAATAAATAAATAAATAAAATATGTTTGCCTGTGTGAGGAAGGGGGACAGAACAAAATACATGAAAAGAGCAAGAGTAAAAAGGAATATTAGGAGAGGGACGGTAGGCACGAGGGCCCCTTACAGACCCCTTAGGAATGAGGTGAGGTCAACAGTGGATAGATTAAGGTTAAAGTTTTGGGGGTTTGGGGAAGAAACCACAGAGTCAGGTAGTGCATTCCAGGCATTGACCACTCTGCAATCGAGTTTGGAGTGGTTTACCTTGAGTTTGTATCTATTATTTGCTCATGTATTGTTGTGGTTGAAGATGAAGTAGTCAATGACAGGTAGGACATTGTGGCAAATAATTTTATGTACTATGCTTAGATCAGACCAAAGTCGGCATAGTTCTAAGTTGTCTAAGCCCAAAATTTGAAGTCTGGTGGCATAAGGTATTTTATGGCGGGTAGAGGAATGGAGGACTCTTCTTGTAAAATATCTCTGGACTCTCTCAATTGTATTTATGTCCTATATGCAGTGCAGGTTCCAGACAGATGAGCTGTATTTGAGAATTGGTCTAGCAAATGTTTTGTATGCTCTAGTTAGTAGTATATGGATATACCAATTCACACGTATCTGTACTTAAAGACTTCTGACTACGCCTGATTTTGACACATGGCTTCAGTTAGTTTGGCAACAAACAAGAGTTTCTTCCTGTCTCAACATTTTTTTCTTGTCATCGTTTTGAACCCCAAAGAAGAAATACCAACTAAAGGGGAAGTTCTTCTCTTGAGAAGTTTAGCCTTGTATTTGCTTTGTTTCTTCCCTTTTTATGTTAAGAGTGTTCCAATCTCAGTTGCTGACTCTGCTAATGTAGAAACACTATAATGCCAACATAAATATTTTGATACCAGTCTGTCATTTTAAAAGCTATTCAGGACAGCATGAATAATTAGGTGTTTTTTCATTATCCCATGTACTTCTTCCTAAAGGCTCTTCAAGAGAAGTAAACTTATTTATAATCTTTAAATTATTATTAGTTGAATAACTATAAAGGCTATTGTATGTAACAATACAAAAATGTAACATTCCATGCCTTATTTTTCTTTTGAAAAATGATGGGCTTTATGTTACATTAATTTTTTAAAAACAATAAGGTATGTGTGCATTTTGCTACTACGCAAGCTATTAATGCTAGAGGAAAATAACCTCTCAACATTCCCACATATTTAAACCATTGTTTCTATGTAAGGTCTCCCTTATATACCTCAGCCTCTGGTCCAGAAGGCCACTTCAAATGGATCCTAACCCTAATTTTAAAGGTATTTCCCTACAATATGAGGAGAAAAAAGAATAAAAAATCCAAAAGAAAGTGACTGAAAAGGAAAAATCGGGGAAGGGGAGGCTCTTTTTAATGCAAATTAACATAATTCAGGTATTGCCTTAATATGGATTTTGAATTATTAATATGATTCCAAATAATAATATTTTAAGATTTAATCTTTGTTCAACACTTTAAATAATCCTCTGGTTGAGAGGAAAGCTTACTAGATGTAAGCTCTTTCTTGTTTCGAATCCTCTTATCTTAGTTACCAAAAAATCTAGTTTCGCTGCAGTTTTTAAATATGTGCCTAATACTTTGATTCTGAAAGAATCCCACATATTTAGGATTGGTCATGTATTATGGAGGCTTGATATGTAAACACAAAGGAACGGGATGAGCTTTCCATGGTAACCATACCATGTGCAGTCCCTGTTCATTTGCAGATAAGCAAGAAGGATGTATGCTAATGTCTTACTCTAAGCCTATCTCCTTCTGCGCCCAGGCATTCCTGGGTACACACATGTATGAATTGAATCAGGCAGTTGGAGAGCTGAAGATTAAAGCGGCATTCATGGCAGAAAAACAAGCCTTCAGTTATTAGCACTCTTAAAGTTGAGGGAGTTCCATCCAAATGTTTTGTGCATACCAAATTCTCTGAAAAACCAGCTCCTTTGTTCAGTTTTTGCACATTGCATTTTACCCCCCCCTTTTTTTTATGTTATTGCCTCAAACATACAGTATTTCCCCAGAGAACCTAAGATTTTGGAGAGAATAGAGGCAGGGTTTTTTTTCTTCTTCTTTTCATCCTGGTACCTTTAAATAGGCTTGTTAACCTCTTCCTGTGAGTTTCCATTCCCCATATTAAAGTTTGCTGCTTTGGATTAGTCTAATTAGGAACTAATTATTTTCAATTATACTTCCCCAGTTTTTCTCACACCATGTCAAAGTTAAGTCATTTGTGGTGTTTCCCAGATCTGATTTGTCGTTTCCCCCCCCCCCTAAAGGATCCAGGAGGGGCAATGATCAAATGCACAGGTAGCCAGTGACAAACTTCATGGAAGTCCACAAGCGAAGAAGAATGTTAGATGACATGACAAGCAAGACCCAGTCACCCACAGTGGACTCTTTGACCAGGCTTTTTGTAATATGTGTCTTCCAGCTGACCCCAAAGAATTAACAGTATAACAGAGTTGGAAGGGACTTTGGAGGCCTTCTAGTCCAATCCCTTGCTCAAGCAGGAAACCCTATGCCATTTCAAACAAATGATTGTCCAGTCTCTAATTAAAAACCTCCATTCACAACTTCTGAAAGCAAGCTGTTCCACTGATTAATTGTTCTAACTGTCATGAAATTTCTCCTTAGTTCTAGGTTGGTTCTCTCCAGTTTCCATCCCATGCTTCTTGTCCTGCCCTCAGGTGCTTTGTAGAATAGCTTGACTCCCTCTTCTTTGTGGCAGCCCCTGAGATACTGGAACACTGCTATCATGTTAACCCCAGTCCTTTTCTTCATCAAACTAGACATATCCAGTTCCTGCAACCGTTTTTTGTATGTTTTAGCCTCCAATTCCCCTAATCAATTTTGTTGCACTCTGTACTCTTTCTAGAGTCTCAACATCTTTGTCTATGAAGATTCAAGATTTGGAGGATATGAATAACTTTATTAACGAAGGGCTGAAGAAGCCTGTCACAGTAGTCAGATGAAAAATCCCAAAGGAGATTGGAAATGATAGATTTACAGTAAGGGGAAACACAAGTCAAAGCTTAAGATAACAGGTTATTTCCATAGCACAATTTCCTGTTGTATTATGATTCTTAAGTGCAGTATCCGAAAAATACATACTGATCAAGTGTCCAGGTACTTTATAGATATGTGAATGTTTAATTATAGGCATTCTCAGCTAGATCAAGATGCTTGTGTACGATAAACTCCAGCTTGTAGGATAAACTAGCATTAAATGTTGAATTGACAAGATTGTTCAAAAACATTGGCAAGTAGTTCTTCTAAATACTATAAAAATCTCTATTTAGCTTCTGTTTGGTTTGGGATGACTTCTGATGAGTTAGATCAGAATCTTCATTGAAGAAGTTCCTTATTATGAGAGATTGGAGAAAAGATATACATTAATTGTGTTACTGAGGAAAGTGATTTTTCAAGACTGTGGTGATTCCTTTAGACGCCTTTATTTATATTACCTTGTGTCTCATACTGCGGGAACTTCACAATGCATTGCTGGCATAACTAGATTTAATGAGTAAAAGCAAGAGAAATTGATGCTGTGTGATGCTGAGTGCCCACAACAATCATAAAGATAAATATTTTTTAAAAAAGAATTGCTCATCAGTTAACCATAATAAATCCTTCCCAGAAACATAGATCAGAATCTGAGGCGTGCTTCTGGGTTTTATGCAATATTCCTGTTTATATTGTGGAAAATTACTGTATATGGGATAGTCACCATGGAGCTACATTGTGGCAAACAAAGGAGGAATATTGCTTGAGAATGCCTTTTTCTTTGTCAAATAGGTTTTTTCCCTGCCTAATTTATTGTCTGTCTATATCTAATGTAGAAAATGCTCTAGTTCGTGATTAAAAAAAAAAATCATCTCAGACATATTAATCTGGGTTGTTTTTAATATGTTGTTCTTAATAAAGAAATAAAGAATAGGAAAGAATGATTTTATAATAAGTTGCATTCTCAACTGCCTTTTTTTGTAGAGCGGGGGTCTCCAAACTTTTCAGTCTGAAGGCCACATTGGACATTATGCAAACATTCGAGAGTTGGGGGGGAAATCAGTTTAAAATATCAAAAAATAAGATTGGGCCTCCCCCCCTCACAGGCAAAAGATGTGGCCCTCCAGCCAGTTTCCTCTTCCTCGCCTGGCCCACCCTGAGACAGTTTGCACGAGGCGTTCTTTGTTTGGTGGGAGGCAGTTCAAGGGAGCCCAGCACATGGGAGGAGCTGACGGGCCAGAAGGAACCTTCTGGAGGGTCAGATGTAGCTCGCAGGCCATAGAGAAATGAAAAATAATTTTCTTTTTCCTTTGGAAACCAATTTTTAAAATATATTATAGCTTTAATTGCACATTACTAAAACTGGATTTGTACCATTTCTCTCATTCCATAATTCTTAGTCATTTTAGAGTCTAAAATACTGTGTTTCCCGAAAAATAAGACCGGGTCTTATTTTCTTTTGACCCCTGAAAAAATGGCTAGGGCTTCTTTTCGGAAGGCCTATGCGTCACTTGGCCCCTCGTTGCTTGCCATGCAAACAACATGAGATGAGGGGTGAGGCCGGAGGGGGGAAAGGGGGGAGGAACATGCCCCATGTGCCCCACACACCCTTACCTAACAATCACACCTGCCATCCACCCGAAACAGCCTCGAGGCAGCCCTCCAACAACCCCGGCCACCAGGTCGCTTCTTTTGCATCTGCAAAGAGTGGGAGGCCGAGTGACTCGTCCCACGCGCTTCGTGCTGCCTGAACTAAGGTTTGTACAAGCCATCCACAATTTTTTTAACAGTGTTTATTTTGTCTCAACCCACGTGGCCCAGCGCAGCAAAGAAGAGCTGCCTTTTTTTTTTTTTTTGCAAAAAAGGTCCCTCATTGCAGGAGATTCTGGATTCCGTGCTCTTGGCTGGGATATTTACAACCTCCTTTTTCCAAATATCCCACTGAAACAAAAGTGACGTATGCCCATTTTTCACCCAGATGCTCATCGCAACATTGCCAGGGTGTCACATGATCAACATTCAGTAGAGAGAGAGCACATTACCGCCAGCCCTCCTAGGTTGGATCGGATCTCTCTCTCTCTCTCTCTCTCTCTCTCTCTCTCTCTCTCTCTCTCTCTCTCTCTCTCCCTCCCTCCCTCCCTCCCTCCCTCCCTCTCTCTCTCTCTCTTCCCCCCTCTCTCTCACACATGGACAAACAGAGGTCCCTCACACAACCCCACTCCTTCCAAGGCAGCCACATCCCTTCACTAACCTGCTTTCCAGTTCCATTCTCCAGTGCACGTGCAGGGCAAGAAGCCTGTGGGACTACGGTAAAAAAATACCTTAGTTCAGACCTTCCAACTTCTCATGAAGGAAAAAAAAAATCTCGCAAAGTTGGAAGGTCTCAACTATTTATTTTTTTTTACTGTAGTCCCACAGACTTCTTGCCCTACATGTTCAGCGGAGAACGCAGTGGAAAGCAGGTTAGTGAAGGGTTGTGGCTACCTTGGGGTAGGGGTGGGGGTTTGAGGGACTTCTCTGTGTGTGTGTGTGTGAGAGAGAGAGAGAGAGGGAGGGTGAGGGTGAGAGAGGGAGACGGTGTCCTGCGATCCCAAATAAAGAATGATCAGTAAGAAAATGGGGGGGGGGGATTTTCTTGCACAGTGTTCTTTCTTTGGATTTGCAGCAAAGACGCACATCCCAGGATTGCAAGGCTGAAGCCTTCGGATGGAGCATTTTGGGGACGTGCATCTGTCTTGCAATCCCAAATAAAGAACCATCAGTAGGAAAATGGGGGGGGGAGGATTTTCCTGCACAATCCTGCACAGGGGTTTGCTCCTCAACTACGGCAGAGCATTGCACTGGGAAGCCTCCACAGGTAATACCGGTATTGAATTGCAAGTCTTGCTCCAGTGAGAGAGGTGCAGGCAGGGGACTCGGCAGCCATGGAAGATGGGGTTTTGGGGTGCAAAGGAGGAGGGGGTGATCTCCCACTCCCTCCTGCTCCTTCCTGCTGCCGCCATGGAGCTCATGCAAGGCAGTGTGACTACTGGTGAAGGGGCCCTGGCAGGCCAGCAGTTGGGGAAGTGCTCCGGAGATCTGGGCCAAGTTGCCTGGCCCTCACTGTCTCAACTGATCCATGGGTCGCAATTAAGGGGCTTAGCCTCCATGAGGTGACTGGAGAAGGGAAGGGCTGCCTCCTATGCTGGCCATGCCCACCCCTTCACTAGGCCTTATTTTTGGGATAGAGCTTATATTAGGCCCACCCCAAAAAAATCAGACTAGGGCTTATTTTCAGGTTAGGTGGTATTTTCGGGGAAACACGAAAACACAGGGAAAGCTGTCAGATCTTTGCTACCTATGATTGGCTTTTTTGTCAATAGCATTTAGTAGAAAACCATCCAAGCATATTGCCGAAACCTTCTCTGTCAATATCTATCTGTCAGTGAATAAGCAAGGCATACTAACTTATCAAAGCTTTAGTTTTTTCCAAAAGGTTTTAGGTTTATTTCTAAGGAGAACAGAAACCTAAAAGCACAGAAAATTACATCAAAAACATGAAACAAATCAAGAATGGATCCAGGGTCTTCCAAACGCTGTCTCTAGTATGTAGAAAGTTCCCAGTAAGAGGATAGTGAACGGAGATTAAACAGGTCAATTGAATATGTGTTTAGTGATTTTAAAAGCGTCTGGTTGGTGCTTTAGCTATCCTTCTCTTATCACAATTCTGCCCTCCTAGGGAGATTTTCCAATAAACCAGTTTCAAATCTTGCACTAGAGAACCATTGTTTTTGTCCCCTTTCAGTTCTAGCACTATTTTAAAAGGAAGAGAAATCGGCATGATGAAAATTAAAGTGTTTTCTCCATTGAATTACTCAGCTTACTTTTTTTTTTTTAGAAAATGATGAAATTTACTTTATGAAACTAAAGCAGACTTGTAAATTTAATTTGAGTATAATAAGACGTAATCTTTTGCTGTTTTCCCTGATCAATGCATATTTTAATAAGGTTCCTAAGGAAATCAACCCTGACTGTTCTTTGGAAGGACAGATCCTGAAGTTGAAGCTTAATTACTATGGCCACCAAATGAGAAAAGAGGACTCATTGGAAAAGACCATGATGTTGGGAAAGATTGAAGACAAAAGGAGAAGGGGACAGCAGAGGGTGAGATGGCTAGTGCCATTGACACAGTAGGCATGGGTTTGGGCAGACTCAGGAAGATACTGGAGGACAGGGAAGCCTGGCATGCTATGGTCCATGGGATTGCAGAGAGCCAGGCACAACTTAGAAACTGAACAACAACATAACTATCCTATTCATGTTGGCTGTTCCATAAATATGTTAATGTTGTATCAGCTGCATTTGAGCTTTGGTCTTTCCCAGATGAGGAATACAGTCATACAGTTGAGAATAAGTCTATGCCCTTGGTGTCATGTGCAAGAAATCCAGTCTAAATACAGAAAAAGAGGAGCAATTCTAGTACTGCTGCTCTGGACTACAACTTAGAACAGGGATTAAACCTACATTTGTTTATCTATCACATGCTGCCCAGGAAATTCTGAGAGTTGAAGTCCACACACCATCACATTGTCAAGGTTGAGAAACACTGATCTAATGTATGGCAAGCCATGAAGTGGAACAAAATCTTGCTAAGTCTTAGACTTAGTCTTAGACTTCTGGGAAGCCAATTTTCCCTTCTATCCCATTTGTGAGAGAAATGTTAAAAACTTTATTACAATATTAATGAAAGATATTGTAACATAGAACAGTGGTCCCTGGCCTGAGCTCTTTTTCTCAATACCCAGAATTGGTAGCCTTCAGAGGTATTGTTGGGAATTCTGGGAACTGGTCTCCACATCAGGAGGGTATCCAGATGGGTGAATTAATGTCAAAGATTACTCGTGCTGGATTGAACAAAGTTGGAATGTTAACTTTTAGCTGCCTGTTTCAATTGATACTTCCACATGGAGTGATTTTCCTTCCACAACTCTTCCAGGACTTTTTAAAGTTGGCCATGCAATGGTCTTTTCCCCTTTTTCAGTAACAATTTACTGATTTTCTACACATAAGACCAAGGAAAAGTGTACAATGCAACAACAGAAACAGATTCTGTGCATAAAAAATTTAAATAAGGAGATTAAATATGAAGAAGAATATGTGAGAATAAGAAAAGTCTTGACCACATGTTACTCATATTGTTTGATCTCTCCTTGTTTGATCTGTAAAAAGCAAATTCAAAGGTCAAAGTTAACACATTTCTTTAAGCCAACTATTAAGATTCGTAATGCCCATTCATTCTTCCAAAATAACAAGATCATCTTCTTTGCTACAGTTCAATCACCATACACTGTTGTTGTCTCCTTTAAGCCATCTTTTGTGCTTTGTTTTTATCATTGTATTATTTTTATCTGTGAATCATCTAGAAACTCTGGGAGTCAGTCAAAGTAAAAAAACAACTGATAAATATCCCAAATTCTTCATAAATTGTAAAATTCCAGATGTTTAAGGTATAATTTAATGGTATTTTAGTATCTTCAAATCTTAATTTACTCCTGGGAATATTGAGAACAGCAATACCAAACTGACCAGTAGGACAAAGCCAAAAATAAAGTAGCAATGTATTGATAATCCTACACTCACTCTCCATCCCCAAAGCTATCAGAGGGAGAATTAGGCCCAGCAATTCTCTAATAGGGATTTTGAAATTGAGTAGAAACTGATAAGAAGATGAAGATCAGACTCATTCATAAAACCACACATGAAGTCTCTTAAGCAGGGGTGAAATGCTCCCAGGTTGGACCGTTAGCGATGGAGGCAGGTGGTTCAGAGAACCGGTAGCAAAAATCCCTGCCCCCCCCTCCATGCCCAGCTGAGCCACGCAATCATCAGAGGCTTTTTGTTTTAATTTTTAAAAGCATTTTTTCTACAACCTCTTCCACCGAAAAAATGCTTTTAAAGTAAAAAAAAAAAAGCCTCTGATGATCGCGCGGCTCGCTGGGATCATCAAAGGCTTTTAAAAACATTTTTTCTACAACCTCTTCAGAGATTGTAGAAAAGAATGCTTTTAAAAGCCTCTGAGCTGAGGCTCCAAGCTGAGTTGTCTGATCGGCAGAGGCTTTTTTCCTTTTAAAAGCTTCTGACGATCCGAGCTGAGTTGCATGATCGGCAGAGGCTTTTAAAAGAAAAAAAGCCTCTGCCGATCAGGCAACTCAGCTGGGATCATCAGAGCCTTTTGAAAGCATTTTTTAACAACCTCTTCCCTGAAGAGGTTGTAGAAAAAATGGTTTTAAAAGTGTAAAAAAAAAATGGCCACGCCTACCCAGTCACATTACCCCCCCACCAAGCCACACCCACAAAACCGGTAGTAACAAATTTTAGATTTCACCACTGCTCTTAAGATCGTAATTTGGATTACAGAAAGCCAGGTAAACCTCAAGCAAAGGTTCCACCATGCCGGAACTCCAGCATTGCAAATCACAAAGCATATATTTAATTACTGAAAATATTTCAGGTCATCTTTTAAAAGTTATACAGCCCAAGTTAACTACTCAACAGCAGCCAATAGAATAAAATGACGATCATGCAAGAAAATGAAGTTAGTGGGAGGTATATTCATCCTGCAATTGGCTCTGGTTGCCACCTCTGCTTTAGCTGTCAAAGGGATACAAAGGTTTTGGCTTGCACCTTGCTAACCAGGCAAATTCATAGGACAGGATTTCTCCTGGTCCCAGGCCATCTATGAACACATGTTTTTTTAAAACGTTACTGCACAATACTTGAAAATGAACTAGATTTTATTTAGTGTATGGCACCTACCGGGGTCGTGCAGTGAGCTAAGTGACTGTGGCATACTATTTTCCATATAATCAGATCCAGTTAAAATGTGCGCTGATGTATTTTACATTTGCTGCAGTTTCTGAACTGCCTTCAAACTCTTACCCACGCGTAGTGAATTGCCATAGCCTAAACAAGACATTACCATGATATGGATAACTATGCAGACAGCATTACAAATAAAAGCTGTGTCTGAGAGCGTGCAGCATAGCTTCTGTGGCATCTGATTCACTAACATTTAAGCTGTCTCAACAGAAATTGGGATTCTAGTCAGGTCTAATTAGTTGCTGAAGAAGCTATTCTTTTTCATGGTACTTTTAACTGTCTTTGAACTATTTCCAAAGTTTGAAAAATGTGCTTTTGCGGTAAATGTGAACATATTCTTTGCTCTGTTTTGTCTCCACGTGGGCAGTCCTGAGTACTGGTATGACCACCAGAAACCAAGGCATTTTTATCTGATGACCAAATTAATTTGGTGGAGAACTGACATTTTCTCTTTAGCAATAGGGAAAGGCTACCTTTCTCAAATTCCTGGAATGGGTCGAAACCCAAAATACCAAGAAAAGAGCAATCTTACCTGCATTGATTCAAGCATTGTTTGGTTGCACACTGTTAATCAATTCTTACTTATCTCAACTAGCAGTAGTGTAATTTTAATCAAAAGATAATGTGTATCTATGTAAGGAATGGGACCAAATTCTTGATCCATTTATACAGCTATTTTCAGTGCTATGATTTTGGGGGGGGGGTATGTGTGTGTGATTAAGCGTTCCCTGAGCATTTATTTTCCACGCCAAAACTTCCCTCCATTTTATGATATCACCAAGCTACTGTCTCTATTCTAGATTGTTTCTAGCCACAAAATATCATGTATCCCTGTTCAGCAACTACCTATGATTTGGTTTAGTGAAGTGAGGTTCACTAAGGAAGAGTCTTATGTGCAATGTTTTTTTTTAACCCATTTTTATTTTCCTTTCCCCCCCCCTTCAGTTGTTTTTAATTCATTCATTAGATATTTTTTAATCCCACCATTATTACTTACGAATAACTCAAGGTGGCAAGCATACTCCTTCTTCCTATTCATCCCACTTCAACAATCCTTTGAGGTGGGTTGGTCTGAGCGGAATGACTGGCCCAAAATCACCAAGCCAGCTTTCATGCCTAAGGCAGGACTAGAATCACGGTCTTCTGGTTTCTAACCCGGGGTCTTAATTACTACACTAAACTGGTTATGTTTATGTTCATTTTATTTCTGATTTATTTTACTGTTCCTCAGTTTAATTAGCCTGCGGCCTTCAATTGTGCCATTTATAAACTTTTTTTTATAGTGCTTTTTGCCTGATCATGGAATTGTTCCTACTTGTATATTACCCTGTGAGGTACCTACCTATCTGCTTACAAGGTGCTGTCAGAGTCTGTTGCCTATTTCTAATTCATTGGTTTATTTTATTTTTTTCTAACAAAATCTGCACTTAGTGTTTCTATTTTTGAATTTCAAAGGAAAGTATTAAAAAGATATCTTAATCAGCTTTTCCTCCTCTCAGTAAAAAATAATCATCTTTGACATCCGGCTTGCATTTACGATGGTTACAGTGTCCTGTAGTCACATGATCACCACTTGCAATCTTTCCTGCCGGCTTCACACAAGCAAAGTCAGTGGGGAAACTGACAGGGAAGGTCAAAAGTCGCTCTAAAACTGAAGTCTCCAACTTTGGCAACTTTAAGACTCTCTGGGAATTGAAGTCCACAATTCTTAAAGTTGCCAAGGTTGGAGACCCCTGCTCTAGTAAGTCACTCCCGTTCCTGATTTTTTTTTTTTTTTTTCTATTGAGAAGTCCCCCGCAGCCACCTAAGTATGGGCCTGGAGCAAAGCAGGTGCTGTTTGCATAGCTGCACTCACACCATATTTCCTGCCTCTGCCCTTGCCACACTTGCACTGAACATCCCCAGCCTTGCTAGGTTTGCGCAAGGTCACAGATCCTCACTCCCCCACCTGACAAACTTTTTAGCAGTCACTTACTTGCTGGCCTGGTTGAGAGATGCCTAAGATAAAGCTTGTCATGACCAGGATTTACAACTTCTGCTGGCTTCCCCATTGACTTTGCTTGTGAGAAGCTGGCAGGAAGTTACAAGTTCCATCAAGTGGAGATCCTTGTTTAATGACTTGTGAGCCTTGCTTAACAATGGCTACAGGGACTGCCGGAATTGCTATCACTAAGAGATGCGGTCTTATGATGTGTGCTTTACAAGTGAATTATTTAACAGATTATTGACAGATTATTGACAGAAATTATGATTCCAATTATTGGGGTTAAGTGAGTACAACCGATATGTTCAGAGTCCATCAGAAGTGGGATTCATATCAGGGGTGGGTTCTACTTACCTTTACTACTGGTTTGCAACCGGGCCGCAAGTGCAGAATTTGATGACGTCGGGGTCAGTGGGCGGACCTCCCACCAGTTTTACTATCGGTTCTATAGAACCGGTGTGAACCAGGGGCAACCCACCACTGATTCATATACTGTAGCAACCGGTTTGCCCAGCACCGGAAATGTGATCGTCCGCGCATGTATGCAGCATCACAAGACACGGCAATTTGCTCGCGTGCGCCGTCCACACATGCGTACAATGTCAAATGACGTCAAACAACACGGCAATTCGCTCGCATGCACCATCTGCACATATGTGCAGTGTCAAAAACACAGCAATATAGGACAGGATTGTGGCCGGATGGGTGTGCGGGCCCACCCGCAAGTCGCCACTATTGGTTTGCCAGAACTGGCTGAATACCAACTCTAGAGTCCATCCACTGTAACAACCTGCAAAATAAAAATTGTTAGGTTTAGAAAATGCAATGCATTGCAATAGAGCTGAAAGCCACATGGGAGATAATAAAAATGAAAGGGAACTTATGATTAAATTCTATTCCATGTAGTGTTGGATGAGATTTTACAGTTAGTCCTTTATATGTAAAATACTATTATGCACATATCGTCTATGGCGAATATAGCTTGTGATTTGAGAGAAGTTCGATCGGCAGAATTGCTTTCACTCGCAGACCAAGTGCCTCAGAGGGAGGGGGAAAATCCACTCTTGTTCCTGGTTTATTTGCAAACCGGGTTGGATGCCTTTGATTAGGTCTCAGCTGGAGCATAATTTGAATCTTGACAGATTGAACCTAAGCAGGAGGCTTTCCCAGCTCAGCCAAAGAGGGGATGGAAGGGAGGAATGAGGCATAAAAGTTAATTCCAGTTCACAAGCTGAACAACGGTGCTGAATAAACGTGCAACTGTTAATGAATAGCTATTTCAAATATTTACAAAAGACTGGGGGGGAAAAGAAAAAATTGGCATCCCAGGCAGCTGCTCCAGGTGGAAATTATTAAAAATAAACATGAAAAATAGTATTTGTGACTGATATATCTGTCAAACATGCATGAACTCAGAAGAGAAAACGAGCTTGGAAAAGGCTGGATTCTCATATGGGCCATGTTATCAATAAGATTATTTCTGAATTTTGCTTTGCTGTTTCCCCAATTTAGGGTTTCCCACACTTGTGGGAATATGAGGAACTAGCTTCAACTGCAATTTACCAGTCTGCTTTCACTGAATGTATTACTAAAGGGAGGTAAAAGCAGGCACTTCAGAAAAATACTTGTCATAAGCTAGTAAAATGCTTTTCAAAATCCTGGAAATTCATATAGAATTATTAGTTCTCTTCAGTGCCAAAATGCTAAAATATTTCCATGGTAAATTTGTGAAGTTTTTCACAAATTATTATGAAATAATTGAGATTAATTAAATTATAGAAATATGGACCAAAGTGTATGCAGTGGAAAAATGGAGGTCTCCAAACCTAAAAACTTTAAGACTTGTGAACTTCAATTCCCAGAATTCCTCAGCCAGTCTTAAAGTTGCCAAGTTTGGAGACCCCTGGGCGCTATTTTCATGGAACTAAACTAATGTCTGTGATTTATCCATCTGCTTCACAGCAATAAAGGCTATTTATATTCTAGGATTGTAATCTGAACCGAGACTTTCTAAAACTGGATGTGCAGCACCCAATGAAGTAGGTAGTCCTTGATGTATGATCACAATTGGACCAGAATTTTGGTTGCTAAATGATGGGGTCATTAAGTCATTCTGTGACCAGACCCAACTGTAGTTAAACAGATTAACACAGTTGGAAGGGACCTTGCAGGTCATCTAGTCCAACCCCCTGCCCAAACAGGAGACCCTACATCTGTTTCTACCTAGGATTGAACTCACAACCTCCTGATTTGAGGCAAGAGCTCCACCTCTAGGCCACCGGGTCTTGACCATGGTTATTGTGGTTGTTAAGTAAGTCACCATGGTCATTACACAAATCACATGGTTATTAAGCAAATCCAGCTTCTGCAATTGACTTTGCTTGTTGGAAGCTGGATGGAAAAATTGCATATTGTAGTCACTTGACTACTAGATGCTATAGTTGCCATAAATGTGAGTCAGTTGCCAAGTGTCCAAATTGCAGCTCTGATTGTGAGGATGGTGTGATAGTCCTAACTTCAAGAATGGGTTGTAAGTCACTTTTTCCAAGGCTGTCATATCTTTGAAATGTCATTAAATGGTTGTAAGTCAAGAACTGTATGTAATGTATAACTGTCTTCATGAAGTTGAGAATCCCAACACTTCCTTTTTATAACCCTGTAATCCCTTAATTTGGGGTAGTCAGGAGACTGGGTGGAATTGAGCAGTTACTGGCCGGATGACCTTCCTGACATCATGCAGCTTGGCAGGAGATATTTTTTCTTTATCTCCCTAGGAGATAAACACCTGGTATTTAGGATTGAATTCTCAACCTTCCTAGTGGAAGGCAAGCATCTTCACCATTAGGCCACTACGCTGCTCTAAGGAGTCCTAACACTGAATAGTGTAATTTGTTGAATTGATCGAATCAACCTGCAAAATTTATTTTGTTTCTTAATGGATAATGCTCCAATTGCTTAATAGCCATTCTCAATTTAAGATTTGGGTATTTTTCCTCCCCCCCTTTCCCCCCCCTAAAATTGGCATATTAAGATGTAAAAAAATAACATGTAAAGGATATGTAATAAAGACTGTAGCTTTTTAAAAAGAAATTGTTATAATTCTTCCAATTACTCATGTAATCAAAATTAATATTATCCTCTAATAAGTTAAACTTCCTGCCAGGAACTCTCCCTACTATTGGCATGACTAGATGACAGATGCTAAGGTACCTGTAACTGATTTGTAGTAACAGCTCAATCTACCAATTTCATTCAATTTTCAACGTTCCCTGCTGGTTTCCCACAAAGTCAGTGGTGAAACTGCCAGGAAATCGTGGTCATGTGAGGTCCTTGTTTAATGACCTGCATGGTCCTCTCTTAAGAATGGCAACCAGGGCTACCAGAACGATCACCAATAAGCAACACAGATATATGACACTGTTCTTTATGACCCTTTCAAAACCTAGCAATTGCAACCGTGGCTTCTCTTGCTTTTATTAGACTTTGTATTTCAATTTTGTAAGGCCTTCCAGTTTTTTTTCCTTTCATTTCTTTTAATCTACATGTTGCACTTAGTTGCAGCGCCTTCCAAAGAGTTTGTTTTATGTCTCCAGCTGCTTCCAAGCAGCCATTGTGCTGAATAAGCACTTAGTTCAGTGTGTCCTTGATAAAATTAATGAAAGCATCTGCAGAAGTGGCAACAGCAGCTGCAGCGCCTTCTGGAAGCCAACTTCTGCTGAACATTGTAATGAAAGGAATAGTTTTGTGCTGGAAACGAATGTTGACTTACTTGTAGCAAAAAAAAAAAAAAAAAAGGGAGGGGGCATTGCACCTGCCCTTGCTAGTCTAACTGTGTGGTTTGTTGATTATACCCTCTTGTTAGTGCCATTGTCACTGGCAAAATGAGGGTGATGTCATTGTTCTGGAGCTCACTTGGCATCTGATAGGCTGACAAATCATTTGCCCACTAATGCCCCTCACTCCCTTCCCAATGGAGCATATGCCTTGTTTTAAAGGCAGAGAAAATACCCAGCTCCCAAAAGTGGTTGAATTGTGAAGATGCAGGAAACAGAAAGGGACTGATCATATGTGATCACAATGTACAGTCATGAAACCTGGTGCTTCACATATGTAGAACCCATCCAAGAGATCACATACGAAGGGAGAGCTATTTGCAATACCATCTGTTATTTTTCTCATTCAGTTCTCTTGTTAATCCAAATTGTTTCTGAATATCACATGTCGGCTCAGCCCTAACAGAAATCAGGAAGGCAGCAAGGCTGTTAGGTATTTTCTGAACTGCAAAGATGACTTTAATTATATGTAGCCTTGTCCATCATTGTACCACAGTGCTGCGTCTTGTGTTTTCCTTTGGTCAGAGATTTTTAGAAAGTCTGGATCTTGTAACTCTTCTTGTAAATGTGTTCAGGGATAAGTGTTCCTTAATTGGGTTGTCTTGAGGCACTACTTCATTAACATTTCTGTGGTTTCAGTGGTCACTTACACTTCCTCATCTAGTGGCGAATATTTACAAAAATCTCAGCACTGTGATCGGATCAATACTTTCAATATATTTCTTCACATTGTATTAATGGAAGAAGGAAATAGCAGAGGAAGAAATGATAGTTTAATACTCCTCAAAAGAGGTAGTCTCTTCATTTGTTACACACACACGCACAGAGAGACTTGTGGGGCCAAATAAAAAATTTAAGGGCATTGAAAGGAAGAAAACAGCTTCGTGGTAGGCTGCTTGTTTGACTTACCTGCAGATAAACATCAATCTTCATAAATGTGATATATTTAGAATTCACTGTAGAAATACCGACAGCATGAAAGAAAGGTTATGAGGATGTGGTTAAAATTTCTAACCTGTTGAATCTACTCACCACTTGCAAAAAGGTTTACAGAGATTAAGGAAGTAGCTGGGCCATTTATAATGTCATAAGCAGCAATCCCTAATTCAGAAAAAAATGAAACATCTTAAAAGTGTATTGTTCTTAGCCTCTAATCTTGTTTTTTCATCTGCCACATCTATTTAATCTTACTATATCACAAAAGCAAAACAAAATCGCAAAACCAGGCAATTGCAGATTGCAATTTTAAAATACTTTAAATATAAATTCTCCAAATAATTCAGGTATAAAACAGTTTCCAGTGCATCTCTGTAAGCAGCATAACACAGCAAAGGTAGGCTGGTAACTGTGGTTTATGTATTTTCACTCTGAATGACATAAACTGTGTAAGTTATGTATACTTCCTAAAAGTCTGTCCATGTCCCATTTCCAGGAAAAATCTTTAAATTGATTTCGGTGGTATGTTTTGCTTAACTCTTTAAGTTGCTAGCAGAAATCTGCAGAATCTACAGAAAATATCTTTCTTCAAGTGTAAATCATAGTTATCGAAAAATACAGTGGATCACCAGGCCATATTCATCATCTCAACATCAATCTTGCTGATCTTGCATGGGGTGGAAGTTAAGCAGGGTCAGGCCTGCTTAATACATGGATGAAAGAACTCCAGAAAATACCAGGTTATAGATTACACTGGGAAATAAAACAACAACAACATTCCCCCAAAGTTTGTGGCAAATTACTCCTGAAGTATTGCCAGGAAAACTGAAGGGATATGTCAGTGAAATTACCAGTTCAAAATACATTTCCTTTTAATGTAAATAGTATAATTTACCAATAACTAGGAAAACATTCTCTGATCCAAATTGAAAAATAGGTTTTTATTAAATAATTCTAAATAAACTATTTGCAAATCGAGAAGCAATGTAAAATGTAATAGTAGTAGTGCTAATAAAGGAGACACGTGGGACCTTGTTGATTCATAGCACCCTGAGATTTGCTCACAATACAATTTATAATTTTTAATAAGAATTTTTATTGTGATTCCTTATTTGAAGGAACATGGAAAATAATACCTGCCAAGATGTGTGATATCAGACTTACCCAATTATTTTGACATATGCCACTCAGTAACACAAGAATTTAATATTCATAATGCATCACTGTGAATTAATTAAGAGCCATCATAATGCTATGGTGTTTGACTAAGAACAAGAGACCGAGGTTCTAGTTCTTACTTAGACACAGAAGCTGGCTGGGTGGCCTTGTGCCAGTCACTCCCACTCAGCCCTCAATGGCATCTGGCTTGATAACAAGCTGGCTGAAGAACACACTCTTTGCTGCATTATTCATTGATAATGCTCAACAGGACAAATGATGTGAATGATTTAATTATTTATTTATATCCTGCTTTTATTATTTTTACAAACAACTCAATGCAGTGAGCATATCCAACACATCTTCCTCCTCCTATTTTCACAACAAGAAACTTGTGAGATGGATTGGACTGAGAGAGAGAGAGACTGGCCCAAGATCACCCATCTGGCTTTCATGGCTAAGGTGAGACTAGAACTTACATTCTCCCAGTTTCTAGCTTGGTGCTTAATCATTAGATCAAAGACCATTAATAACTGTTCCAATAGAAGAGAATATAATGTATCAACAATTGTACTGGCTTCCATCTTAAAAGCATGTAGCCCAGATACTGGGTATTGCAGGGGTGTCAAACTGTATTTCTTCGAGGGCCAAATCAGCATTGTAGTTCTCTGTGGGCCAACTGGGGGGACAGGGGGAGATGGGACTGATGCCTCCTGCACAAACTTTCAGGCCAAAACGGGGCACAGGGAGCCATGTGCGGCCCCTCCATGCCCCATTTTCAGCCTGGACGGCCTCCTGCAGCACTCTGCCAGTCAAAATGGGATGGGGGCACCCCCCACTCCCATTTTGGCTGCCAGAGGCGCCGCAGGCCACTGCTTTGCTATTTCCAGGCCAGCCTCCAGGCCAGTTTTAAGCACCCCACTGGCCGGATCTGGCCCACGGGCCTTGAGTTTCACACTTCTAGTGTATTGCATGAATGTATTGACATTAATTGAGAACCAACATACTGATTGCTGGATCAGCAATGCTGGAGCAGGAATAATTCTAATGCTACTTTAGGCATGGAAACCACTGGATAACATTCTGCCAGTCACTCCCTCTTTAATCGCTGTCATCCTCTGCAACAAACTGCTTGAAAAACAAAACCCTTCGTCACATTGTGCACTGAGAGTTGTGCTGTATGAAATAGCAAGCACGCTGCAAAAACAAGCGGGCTGTGCAACCGAGCGTGATATACACAAAGAACAATAAGCACAACATTAATTAGTGAACAAATATAGAATCATGCAGTTGGAAACAATTGTAGCAAACATGTTTTTGCAAGAACATACAAATATCTTAAACTATTCTCAGGAATGTTGTTAAAGGGGACACCTTGGTAGAAAACATCCTGTGTATTTTTTGCTTCATCACTACATTTGAGGACATCGTGCAGCATGGATCCATGCAGGATATGAAGTACAATTAAAATTAACATCTGGCCCTTTGACACAATTCAGACTGGATTCTTGAGCATAATCTCAGAAATCTTGTGGGAGGCTGGATGTGTTCTGGATTGAGGATGTGGAAGAAAACATCTATCACATTCTGCAGAAAGTGCAGAATGGGAAAGCAGAATTGAGATGAAGTGGATCATGGGTCTGTATTCGGAATGGGGAAAATGAAAACTCGGTAAATTAGATTATTGGGACTTGAAATGAATAAAGGAAGGGAAGTCTAGCTTTAAACAGGATATTTAACAGGAAATATACAGCCAGTCAAACACCAACTCTTTTCAATATATGACATTACTCACAACTTAGTTCTTTGTGCTTCTTGGTGAAGACTTTCTTAATCCTTCATGTTTGCCCCCTTGACAATCTTCAGCATCACTTTTATTTCCAAGAAATACAAGATTCTAAACAGGTCTCTGAAAGTATTCTTTGAAAATAAAAACTAAGAGCAAGTTTGGCTCGGTGCTTTTTTGGGGTCAAGTGTGACGACTTATCATGAGATAATCAAGAAAAGAAAACAGGAAAAGTATCCTGTGGAAGACAGTTACTAAATTTATAAATTGGTGCCTTGTAACCAACTATGCTCATGACAATTTTACAAACGGCCAAATCATGATGAATAAACTCCCGTTAGCTATGTTAAGAAACTACCTATAATAATTTCTCAGTGTTCTAAGTATGGTCAGTTCCAAATTGGAAATATATGAATCTGGGATAAATAAACAAGTGAACCCATGAATCAATTCTAGATATTAATTTTTTTATTTGATCTATTTTAGAAAGATTTATTTTGCCGGCATGGGCAGGCATGTTCTGTAAATAAGCTGGCTTTAGTCCTGGAGAGTAGTTTTCAGTGATAAAAGTAGATTGAATCAGCTACCCTAAGTTTATGCTTATTCTATTTACAGAACATACTTGCCCATGCCAGTAACTAAACTTGAAAAACTTGTTCAGTGAAAGTTTATCTAATCAACAGAGTTTTGAACAGACCTTAACTTTCATATTGAAGTTTCATGGACTTCGGGCAAAGAATGATTTGTATGAATTTCAGGGGGGGAAAAAAATCTCAGTACTTTCATATGCTAATTATGTTTCACAGTATGGGTCTGTGGGGAGGAGAAGTACTCAGATAATCAGTTGATTTCACTGGGCAAAGCAGCTGGGGTTGAAGGTGGGCTGTGCAAAAGGCTTCCCACTGTAATTGAAGTACATTTGACATCATTCTGAGATTACATTCCTCCATCAGAATACCAAAGATACTCAAATGCAACCTTTGAGAGTACTTTGGCAACTTCCAAGTCTTAGAAATGTAATTTATTTTGCAGCCGATACCCATTAAGTGCAGCGTGGTCATCTCTTGGACCTAGTTCATTTTTTAAAACACTGTTTTTAACAGTACATAACTATTTCCAAATTAAAGGAAGTTTGTAGACTGTCTCAGAAATTTCAGGTTTTCCTTGGGGATTTTTAAAGATTTTAGTTGGCCTTTTCCATTTCTATTTAAGACCAAAGTGCAAGTCCCAAGGACAAAAATGACCTTTATTCTGAAAAGGAACCCCCACCCTCCCTTTAAGTTGCATATCCATAAGAAGCTTGAGCAAATTCTGAATAAGCTTGCTGTTGGGAGCTTTACTTGTCATTGGGGAAAGGTGAAAGGTTAACATATGCATGCCAAATCAGTTGGAGGCAAGCTGTGTGTGGGAGAAGGAAGAGAATGATCCATGTATCATGAAAACAACATGTAGTGAATCGTTGGAGCTCTTGAACATTGCATGAACTTGCACTGGAAGTCTTATTTAAGGATTTACTGACAAGCTGTTGGTGGCTCCAAAAGAGGAGAAAGAAGAATTTATTTTGCGTTAATAGATTTTGATTTACATTTTCATGTGGCACAGCTTTCCTTTGCTTCTAAATGTCAGTTGGATGTGGAACTATGATCTCTTAGGATCACACCCAGACCTGAGAGATAGGGGTTTTTAAGTTCTTTTATGTCAAACTGTATGTTTGGGGGTGTGAATACATGTGTGGGGAGGGAAGAGTCACAGAAATGATTCCTTCAGAGATGTTTCCAATTTATTCCATATGTTTTTTTGCTGATTTCATTTGCATCAAACTTCCTTCAAGTCATATTTTTTAAGGTAAAGGAAAAGGTTCTCCTCGCACTTATGTGCTAGTCGTTCCCGACTCTAGGGGGCGGTGCTCATCTCCGTTTCAAAGCCAAAGAGCCAGCGCTGTCCGAAGACATCTCCATGGTCTTGTGGCTGGCATGACTAAACGCCAAAGGTGCACGGAATGCTGTTATCTTCCCACCAAAGGTGGTCCCTATTTTTCTACATGCATTTTTTTACATGCTTTCGAACTGCTAGGTTGGCAGAAGCTGAGACAAGTAACAGGAGCTTACCCCGTTACGCGGCACTAGGGATTCGAACCGCTGAATTGCCGACCTTTCGATCAACACGCTCAGCATCTTAGCTATTGAGCCACTGCATCCCTTTATATTTTGTTATATATTTTTATAGTTTTTAGTGTTTGGTAAAATCACAGTCATTCAGCAATGTATTTCGCTACTCATGAGTTATAGCTCCTAACACACTTTTTAACCCGCCCAGTACACACCGTTCCAGAAATTTTAGTTTTCATTCAGCAACTTTGAGCATGTGATGGTTTGTACTGGCCCTCCTGAGCTTAATATTAAAATGTTAGAAGTAGTTTGGTTGGGGAGATTTTCAGCCCAGAAGAGGGCAGCAGTGTTGTGTAGAAATTGTCCCAATGTACTGTATCTGATTGAATATTGTCAACATGTTTCAACATTTCCTAGATAAACAGCATGTATACAGAAAGCAATTTCTATTGAAAAGGGAAGTGTTTTCTTTGGAGTGAGCTATACTCTTTCTCTTGTAAATTTTAATTTGTAAAATTGATGTCCAGTTCTCTCGGTTGTGATTTCGGTTGGCAATCTTGTCACTCACTATTTGAAAGGGTGACCATAAGTATAAAATGAATAATGCACGAGGCTCCTTGATGTTTTATGGATCCAGAAATAATCAATCTAATAGCCATAAATGCATGTATTAACAATGTATTTATCAAACCCTGTCTTGTCATCCATTTTGCACTGAACCGTATTATTAGATTCACTCAATTTGGATTCACGCCACAATGTATGTAGTGTATTTTAGTAAGATAAATTAACTTAAAGTGAACTTCCATAAAGAATCACTGTGGACTAAGATTTTTGTTTGTTTGTTTGTTTGTTTGTTTGTCCATCCATCCATCCATCCATCTATCGATCGATATATCTCTACCATGTTTTCCCCAAAATAAGACCCTGTCTTTATTTTTTTTTCAACCCTGAAATAAGCGCTTGGCCTTATTTTCGGGGAGGTCTTATTATTTTGGAGCACATGGAGCAAGAGGGGGCTTCTCTTGCCATCTTACCTGATTTCCAGCTCTGTCTCCCTAACCCTAACCAGAGGAAATGGCGGGGACCGGCTGCGCATGCATCTAAATATTTTCGGGGAGGGTTTATTTTCGGGGGAGGGCTTATTTTGGGGGGAGGGCTTATTTTCGGGAAAACACGGTATCTATCTATCTCACCAAGGCATTTGCTACTTTTGCTTCTTGTATGAGTTTTTAAAAATATTCTGAAGCATTAGAATTTGTATCAGATATTTCCCTTCTGTTTGACCTATTTGGACAAGTAGATTTTAGTTAAATTTAGTTTTGTATTATAGGCTGTGTGTGGTATTTGTGTGAACATATTAAACAAATGAAATTGCCTTATATTTCATCAGACCCATGTAACTCAATATTGTCTAGTCTGGTTTATAAGAGCTAAATCCTGTTTAGTTCCATTAATTATAATTTGAAACAGTTATTGATATATATACCATCATGCTGTTCATTGGGAAGAAAATTCTGAGCCAAAGAAACCTATGGTTTTCTATCTCCCTCACTTGATACACAGGTATCTTTAAATTTCAACTCCCATTAGAGAGTCTTCTGAAGGGAAAGCTTATTGGACATTCCAGTAGCCTATGATAATTCTGCAATGAAGACAAATTAATCTGGTTACCCTTTTGTTTATCAGTAAAAAAAAAAAAAAGCCCCATAAAACTTCATAGTACTGAAATCAGGGACAGGCAAGTTTGTTTTTGTTTTAGTTTCCACAAGGCTTGTCACCTTTAGAGTGAAACTTGTGAAGTTATTAAAAATAATAGATTTGACCATTGGTGCTATTGGTAGAAAAAATACTAGGAATGTTTTTATGAGCTTGAGGTATTATACATTGAAAGTGGTGTGTATGTGTGTGTGAAAGGGCCATAGAAATTTCCTTTTTCAGATTTGTTCACCTTCTGAATGAACAGATTGGCTGTAATTAGACAAGCAACTTTTATTGTACTACTCAGTTACTCTAATCAGATTGGATAAACAAGGCAAAGATTAAGCCAAAGATATGTGGGTGTGGCTATCTTGGTGTCCTGGTGAACATCTGCTGTGGTGACAGGTATACAAAGATAATTTCTACTGGGTTACCATAATTTGATACAGCAGGTGATAGTTTGATTCCTTTGTCATGCACCTGCTGCACTTCAGGTAAGCAGAAGCAATTGCTGTGAACAGAACAACATTGCAAAGTTAAGTAAGAACTTAAATACAGAGCTCTTCATATATCTGCTCCTTCAGTTAGCCTTTTGGAACCAGAGATCCCAAACAACAGTTCTTTTAGAACTTTTGAAAATTAAGGAAAAAAATGAACCTTTCAGAACCTTGAGCAGAAGCAGAAAAATAATATAATACTGAAGTGCATCTGTTTTGCATGTTTTGTTTAATATTAAATCTGTCAAATATTGATGAGGTGAAGGAAATGTAAAGAAATCCACAGTATTTCTTGGCCCTCAGTCTAGGTCAGGGGTGTCAAACTCGATTTCATTGAGGGCTGCATCAGGGTTGTGTTCTACCTCGGGGGCCAGGGTGGGCATGGCCAGCTTGACGTCATTTGTGTCGGGCACCTGTGGAGGCCTGAGCGCTCTGCCAACCGAAAACGGGCTCCCGAGCTTCATTTTCACTGGAAGAGGCACTGCGGGCCAGCCCTTCACTGTTTCCAGGGCAGCCCCGTGGGCCAAGTCTAAGCACCCTGCTGGCCAAATTCGGCCCGTGGACCTTGAGTTTGACACTCCTGGTCACTAAGCTGATGGTAGCATGGATGTTTAGATGGAGTTCCTCCTATTATTCTTTTTTAAATACTTCATAGAGAAAATAAACTTTAGCCATCCATGATAGCCTGATGAGCCCTACTGTGCTCCTCCCTTTTCTTCTCATTTTTCACTTCCTCCTCTTTGTGGCCTTGGAAAGAGAAAGGTGGGGAAAAAAAGAGGGCGAGTTAGTTCCTAGCAAAGTCCTTCTTTTCCTGGAGCTACCCTAGAATTTTGTCTCTGGCAACTGTACGGGGGTATTAATCCTCCAACCCACTCATTCCTTTTCACACAGTGTGGTTTATTGCCACTTCCCTGACTGAGTCAATCAGAGTGCTTGCAAGATATACTAATACCACCTCTTGACTCATTTAGCCTACATACAAACAGGCCCTCTGGATATTGGGTTAGGAAAGAGGGAAAGAGTTAATTATTCCCAGGGAAGGCCATGGTATGTCTCTATAAAAATAGTGTTATGGCTAGAAAAATCCAACTGTTGTGCTTTGCTTGACTGGACTTTATAGGCAAACGACACTCTAGCTTCTTCCACTGAATGTTAAAATATATCTAGATTTGGAGAATGGGACTTTGAAAAATATAAAAAACTACGAATAAAGTGCAGACTATGGGGAAATATAGGTTCCATTTTGACTTACCGTATTTTCCGGCGTATAAGACGACTTTTTAACACATGAAAATCTTCTCAAAAGTCGGGGGTCGTCTTATACGCTGGGTATTGTTCTTCTGTAACCAGGCAGACCAGCCCGAAAGGCTCTGACGAGCCAAGCTCTGACCATCCCAGCTGAGTTGCCTGCTAATCAGGCAACTCAGCTTGGATCGCCAGAGCCATTTAAAAAAGTTTTTTCTTTTAAATGGCTCTGACTGACTGCTATCGGTAGCAAAAATCCCCCCACCTCCAGCTTGCTCACCTTAGCTGCTAGTCGCAACACTTGCCTTGCTTCGTTTGCCTGCAATCGATTGCATCAGCAAGCAACTGAATCTCCCTGCCTGCAATCAAGGAGGCAGGGAGTTGTGGACTTCAACTCCCAGAATTCCTCAGCCAGCAAAGCAAAGCTGGCTGAAGAATTCTGGGAGTTGAAGTCTACAAGTCTTAAAGTTGCCAAGGTTGGAGACCCCTGTTCTATTGGGTAAGTTTTTTTCCCCTTTGGGAGCTTTAAAAAAAATAGTTAATTGGATTTTTTTTTTTAGTTGTTCTTTTTTTAGACCTAGCCATTTAAAGTTTAGGAAGTTTTAAATTTAGCTGCTTTTATATAAAAATAAAAATAAAATAAAGTAAAATAATATTTGTACAGCTTTCTGAGATTTTGTATGTTTCTGTAGTGTTTCACTCTAACTACACAAACACTCAAAATCTCACAAAGCTGTATGTGGAATTTTGTGTGTATAAAGTGTGAAAGTTGGTTTTTGGGAATTTTGGTGGCTGTGTGAGGTTCCTGCTTGTTGTAGGGGCCATTTTGGATCTAGCACAGCTGCTTTTACATTGTGGGTGAGCCAGTTGTGTTGTGTTGTGTGTGTGTATTTTTATTAATTTAATTTTATTTATTTATTTTATTTTTATTTGGTGTGAGTTGGAAGAGGGGTAGTCTTATATGGCGAATATAGCCCAAACCCTATATTTTAACAGGAAAAGTCGGGGGTCGTCTTTACACCCAGTCGTCTTATACGCCGGAAAATACGGCATATAAGAAAATTTTTCTTTCCTTTCCAGTTTTACTAGTAAGCTTTACTGTGATCTGTGGTGGATGATCTCCTTATTCTTATAGCTGATTGTTTTGATGGATTTTTAGGTGTAGTGAGAAAGTAATTTTGTGAAGTTTAGTGGCATGGCTGAATATGAATCTGTGAGGAAAAAACTAAGCTTCTCCAGGGATCTTCTTTTAAGAAGGCTAAAAATCTATTTTGAGATTACTAGTAAAGCCACTTCCATCTACTTTCTCCAAGTAGAATTATATGTACAAATAATTTTATGTCTAAGAACCCTTAAAAGAGGATTCTTTTAAAAAAATCCTAATCGCTTGAACTATTATAAAGCAGTTAATATTATAAATATTGTTACTGCAGCATTTGAAGAAAGTATTTTAACTATTTTAAAGTGGGGGTGTTTGCTGTAGATTTCTACTTTAGGTTTAATTATTTAAAACAGAAATAAAGCAAATAACTGTATGGCCTCTCACTATAGATGTATGTATGTTGGCTTTACTTTCACTCAGTTTGCCATTCACATCACTGAACATCAAAGATGTCTAAATTAAAAAGCAAATAATAAATTATTCAAATAATCTATTTATTTATTTACTTGTTTAGATTTCTAGACCACCAAACCAATTTATTTGACTGACAAATCATTGTGTGCTTGAATGTATGTGTCTTTGTGAGGGTAAAATGAAACTGCAGCCTATGCCTTAAACAGATTTGTAGGGGTAAATGTTCTATTTTACTAAGTTCTAGTAAAAAAAGAAACAGTGCTGAAAGCTGCTATTGCCTAATACATGCCTAGACAAGTCACTTTATCATTATCAGAGCTTCATCTATATCTGTCTTTTAATGATAATAATGACCTCTTTTACAGGGCTGTTTTAGCAATTATCAAGATGGCTATGTAAAATATTTCACGTTTTTGGAAAAGTTCAGTCCAAATACTTAGTGTTACTATTGTTATAGAGCAGTGTTTCCCAAACTTGACCCTTTGAAGATGTATGGACTTCAACTCCCAGAATTCCTCAACCAGGCATACTATTCCTCAACCAGGCATACTGGCTGGGGAATTCTGGGAGTTGAAGTCCATGCATCTTAAAATAGCCAAGTTTGGGAAACACTGTTATAGAGGGGCAGTTTGGTATAGTGCTTTTGGAGGAATGGGAGAGAAGGATGCATGTAGTTGCAAACTGTTCTTTATTTATAGATTCTGTATGCCCCAAAAAACTTTGCAAAGGGATAAATGAGATCTGTGAAACATAATAGGTTGTGTCTTATGATTCTGGATTGAGAAAGAAGAGTGAAATTAGAGGGTACAATCCTGCATTACTAGTTTGATGTTTCCAATTTTGGCTGCTTTCCCCTCTTATTAAAGCCCTATAAGGCAATGTTATTGAGGATGCTGGCCAAAGTGAATGGATAGAAAAATCAGTATTTATTTGTACTAAGGATTGGGAACCCCTGTCCACAAATGAAAACATTGTCAGTTGGGCTTTATCAGCAAAAGGAGGATAAAACCTCCCCCGGCCGACGTTTTAATGAAACAAAGGAAATATGACAACTCCAACAGCAGCCTTCTCTTCCTGTCTGGCATTCACTGAAATTCAGCAAAAGCGAAAGAAAGGAGAAACAGGCCTTATCTTCTGGGTGATGAAGATTTTCTTGGACTGCAGTCCCAAGGCTGTTGGTATCGTGCTTGGATATGTATGCTGTTGGAGGTGTCTGGATTGGTGATCTTCTGGCTGAACTCAGCCATGATCAGGAATTCTAGGAATTGAAGTCCAAAGGTCATTTTATTTATTTATTTATTTATTTATTTATTTTATTAGATTTCTATACCGCCCTACTCCCGAAGGACTCAGGGCGGTGCACAGCCAAACAATAAAAAACACATACAATACAAAATTTAAAAAATAGAATAAAATCAAATTAAATAATTTTGGCCCCGACAAATTTAAAACCCCAAACTTTTAAGACCAATTTAAAATTGAATATATAAATACTAAAAAATATTTAAAATTTTAAAATTTTCATACATTTGCCATAGTTGCCCACTCCTGCCACACTCTTTCCTCAGGAGTTGAATGTGTTCGACGATGTGTTAAGTCCCAGACAAGCCATTGACTTTATTGTGAAATTGTTCTACACAGCATTACATTGTAAAAACGTATGGTTGTAATCGGTGGGATTCAAATAATTTAACAACCGGTTCTCTGCCCTAATGATTTCTTCCAACAACCAGTTCACCAAACTGCTCAGAAAGTTAACAATCTGTTCTCCCGAAGTGGTGCGAACTGGCTGAATCCCACCACTAGTTGTAATGCCAGGTATCATGGGTATGTATTCGGGCGGAGGGGATCCTTCATGGATGACAAAATGGAGATGGGTATCAATGGGAGTTACTATAAAAGAACACCCTGCCTAGCATAATGACAAGCATATAATAGACAGTGTTTTCCTTTCGATTGAAAAATAGGCCCATTTGGCTCATTTTAATTTTCAGCTGGGGATTACATGAATCTGGCCCATTCATCAAAGGATTTTTCTTTTGCTTTGAGGGGTGGAATAATCCCAACTCTCATTTAACCTCCATAGATAGTCAACTGACCTCCTCTAAAGTTATTTGGGGTGGGGTCAGGGTGGAGTTTGTAATAATGCCTGCATTCTGGAGACTAGTATTTACTGCTGTTCGATGCACAGAGTGTTTCAACTTTGATTGGAAATGACAATATCATCAGTATAAGCAGTCACATATGCCTAATGTGATACAAGCTTGCATGTGAGTTCCTGAAGATAGGAGCCCCTGCAAACCAAACAGCATTTGACAAAATTGGAATAATCCAGCGCAAAACCAGACCATTCTCATGAATCTCGAGTAAGGGCTGTTTGCAGTGGTCCTTGCTAAGGTCCAGCACAGATGGATACTGAACTCCAAAGAGTTCCAATAATTATGTTTTCCTGATAAGCATCACCTCTTGATGCTTCCTTTAACTGTAATTAACATTCATCATGCTTCTGTATTAGATCACTACTGTGGGTCTATACCACTCAGTCTGGGAAGGTTTAGTTTCTCCAACTTCTCTCGTTTTCTTTATTAACAGTTTCCCATATATTTTGTTCAATGCTTGTTGGTGGCACTATAAGTGATGTAGCACTGTTGTTTTATTTCCATGGTTTGACTGCTCCATAATGTACATTACTAGCCCCATTTATGTTAACACTGTGTAAAACCTTGGCAGTCTTTCTCAGTACTCTTTCACTTCATAGGAAGAAGTGCTGAAATTTTGGAGGAGTTTTTGTTCTTGCCAATTGTACATTCTAAATGTTGCCAAGCTCTACTTTCATAGAGAAGGACAGCAATGTCTGAATGTAAAAAAGGAGAGTTCTTACTTTCTTTTCAAAGTACTTTCCCTACTTAGTCCTGGTTTACAAAGGACTCTGGATGAGAAATTCTGGCAATTGAAGTCCATATACAGAATCTTAAAGTGGTCAATACTGCCGAGGGTTAATGCATCATTGCAATAAGCAAGATGATCAATGCATAATATCAATATATCTGATCTGAATGCATACTCAGATAAACTAGAATATCCCTTTTAAACATCTGAATCATGCTTTATGAACAGCTGTCTGCCTGTCAGTAGTCCAAGCTTGTCAGCTGAGGAGACAGCAGCAGTGTCCAGTACTTATGAGGTCAATTGGCAGCCAAGACTACTGTCTTTAATGTTGTTGGAATGGTTTGTATATCAGCTTTAGTTAGCAAGCCAGAAGGACACATCTGTTTTTGGGGACAACACTTCTCTCAGATACTATTGGCTTCAAAGCTTCGCGTACATGATCAAGTTTTGCAAAGTTGATTAATTAATATCAGGGTGGATAAAAATCAATGATTTTTTAAAAAAAACCAAAAAAATCAATTTTTTTTTTATTTAAATCAGATTTTTTTTTATTTAAATCGGATTTTTTTTTATTTTTATCGAATTTATTTTAATAAAAAATTTTGGGAGTAAAAATCTATCGTAAGATAGTTTTCTATTTAAGATACATAAATAATTTAGTTTATTCAGCATGAAATGGAGCTTAGTTATGTAGCATGAGGTTGTATATTCTGCAACTCTGGGACAATCGGTGAGTCAACAGTGGGTCAAAGGAGTAGCAGAGATGACAGTTGCTCTTTAAAAATTATGATTTAAATCGAGTTGATTTAAATCAAGCCTTTTTACTAGTGATTTAAATCATGATTTAAATTGTGATTTAAATCAACACAATTTAAATCAAATCCACCCTGATTAATATGATCCTAAATGTCCTTTTGCTGTCCTGATTATTCAGCCCATCTAAATCCATTATAAGTAACAGCTGATTTTCAGCTACTTCTGGTTTTCAGTATTATCATTACTGAGGATGCTGCACTTGCAACAACGCTCAAAGTTCATTATAGCAAATTTCATTTCATTTTATTTTTTCTGATTTACATTTTTTTTCCCCCAGTTGTACAGGGTTGCATACCACAGTCTCGTTCGTAATTCTCAACTTTGGTGTAAGGTGCATGGTTTCTACATAGCACTATGTGTATATGAATACAGTGGTTTTTCTCAGAATGAGGTACACCTCTGAAACATTTCTTCAAGATGATGTGTAAGGGTTGAGCATATACATTGAAACAAACTGCATCTTGCAACCTTAGTGCAACCAGCGTTATTTACCAAAGGATGTGACTGTAAAGTTTCAAAGTGAAAACCAATGCGAAGTTTTGAATTATATACAGGAATATTTCTTGCTTTGTTCTCAAACCTGTCAGCATTACCCTCTTCAGTGGTACAGCTTTAATCTTTGCCAGGTGTTTCTTCTTGAAAGCATTTCACAGAAAGGCCTGTTTGACATCTCAAACAAGACTGATGTTTGTGGATGACTGAGTTGGATATAGAGTTTAAATAATAAATGGCCCTCTCTCACTTTCAAATTTCATACATATACTGTTTGAAATAAATATGGGAATTTAATAATAATGCCATCAATCTTACTATGATGGTATTGAGAAGCATGGAAGGCAAGAAAGGCAATGATAATTGGAATTGTCACCAGGTCTTACTGATAATTAGTGTAGTGGGGGTGGGGTGGGGGGGGGCAAGGGAGACTGAACTTTTAAAAACTTCATATTGAATAAAATAAGAAAAAAAAGTAAATATAAAAGAAACAAAGGTATAGAAATGGCTCAGTGCATCCAGTTGCTGGCTTCCTTGAAAAAGTCTATAGAAGTAGCATTCAAGGTATTTTGCTTGCCAAGAAGCTAAATGGATTGCCCTAAATATTTCAGACAAGATAAATAAATGTTAATCGGTCTCTTCTATTCTTGGTTTTTCCTTGGTTGTTATAGTTAGTGGCATTGTGGGTAACCGAAATAACATGCTACAGTCAAAGAGCTAAATTATTGAGGGCCTGGCTCAGGATGACAAGGCTTAAGGGTGTAGAAGTCCAACCCCCAAAGGGGGGGGGCTTAAAGAAAGGGTGGGCTGCCTAACCTTAATTAAAACCCTTTGATTCTGAGATAGTAAAAAGAAGAGTATGTGACAAAAGGGAAAGTAGATTGAGTGAGTAACTTCAAATCAAGGAGTAGGAGTAAATGTTGTGGAGAAGGACCAGAAACAGACAAGAGGAGGAAAGATTACTGCAAGATGAACCACTGAACTGAATGTTTAGCATCTGCTGAAGCAGTTTATTATCCTTGGGTCTTGATCGACCTTGCTCTCTAGGGAAACAGGAGAGTTTTATTTTTAAGTTAAACTGACATGATCTACATCTCCAAAGCTAACGTGCAATTATCCTTCGGATGTCATACCTCCTTCAAATGTGGCAATGTAATTCTTGCAACAGTTGAAATGCATCCTTTGAGTGAACAACATTGAGATGTGACTGTTTTGTGAGGAAATCTCTTCATACCCGACACAGACAACGTTTGATTGATCTAATGGGTTTCTAGTCCTCCCCTCCCTGTAATGTTCCAATGTTATTAGCTGTTCTGCCCTCTTGACTGACAGGGAAAAGGGGCCTACGTTTCTTTGACCATGGCTCTAATATTTAATGACATATTGTACGTTGATGTTCCTCCTTGCACATTCCCAGATGACAAAGATACAATAAGTGTGATGGAGGAGTATTGTCTTTGTTCTTGTAGAATTATTAGATAATAAAGAGCCAATTTGGTCTAGTGGTTAAGGCACCAGGCTAGAGACCCAGAGACCACAAGGCCTAAAAGCGTGTCACTTTCTCAAAGACCAAGGCATCTCAAAGCGTTGTTATGGGGAAATTTAAAAGGAAGAAAGTAGTATTATGTACTTTTTATGTACTTTATGCTTTTATCAAATCAGAATGATGCGAAGACAGGATTCATTTTTTAATTTCTTTATTTACAGAATCAGAGATGATTCCACCTGGCTTATGCTCTTGACACAAAAATCAGGCTAAAACACTTAGAATCAAAAAATTTCAGTAAGCATAAAATGACCCAGTACTAGAAATTGTAATCAACAATCTAACTTCACCATCATTATGAACAATCACTTAATGCTGTTCCTTCAGGAGAAAATCAACTATTCAGACCATCTCAGGGCCCTCTGGAAGAGTCAATCTGTAATTGTCCTCCAGAATAGTAGGAGAGGCAAGATGGCCTAATCTCAGGGAGAGATGGAGAGTTATCAAAGAGAGCTTCAGTCTGGAGGTCCTGAATGGCAACATTCTATAGAAATCAGGACCCCCAGCCAGACTTCCTTCTGATTTCACCAGCTCAGAAGACGTTGTTTCAGAGAGATGTAGATCTTGAGCTATAATTGCATTCTAGCAATTTGTTGATAGTTGTAGATAACTTCCTGCTACCTGCCTATTCCTGTCATTATCCTGTCTTCCTAAAGAGAGGTCACATAAGAAGAAACCAGGCTTTTAGCCAGTTGACTTAGTACAGAATTCTCCATCTGCAGTCTTCACATTCATCACAATCTTGCTATGTTTAGGGTGTACCAATAGTCAAGTCCTATAGGCCAATCATAATATGTTCCCCTTCCTTCGAGAAAATTTCATTGTACTTAGATCATGCATCAAATAAGTAAAGAAGTGTTCAGAAGATCTAATTGAAACATTTATTGTAATTTATATAATAAACTGTCAATGGGACCTTATCTTTGGTATATCCTGTACCTCTTTGTTTTTATACACATATAACAGTGCTGTTTCTATTTCCAGCCAGAAGAATCCCCCCCGCCCCAGCTTCCTGGAAATTGTCATCATCAGATAAACAGAAGCAATAGCAAGGACACATTTTGACAGCTTAAACCAGTGTTGGCGAACCTTTTTGCCACCGAGTGCCAAAATGGGAGCGTGTGTGTGTGTGTGCCGGAAACCGGAAGAGCAGCTGCTTGGTGTGCATGCGCGCACCGGGAAGATGATCTTCCAGTTTCTGGTGTGTGCATGCGCACCGGCCAGCATGTGTGCCAGAAACCGGAAGACTAGGTGGCCAATGCGCATTTATGCGCTGAAAACCATAAGAGCAGCCACCCGGCGCACGCACATGAAGATCACCTGGCTGGCACGCCGAAACCCAGAAGAGCAATGGACAATAGCTTGCGTGCCCGGAGAGATAGCTCTGTGTGCCACTTCCGGCACGCGTGCCATAGGTTCGCTATCATGGGCTTAAACCCTCTGCTTAGATATCAAAGAGCCTAGTAGCAATCTAAAATCTCTTTAAGTCTTCTATTTTCATATCTTCTATTACATTTAAATCTACATTTTTGTGTTAGTCAAGAATTATAACTGTGACTTTTTTGTAGGAATAATATTTTTCATGGAGGGAGTTTCTTGGATTGTGTTAATATATGTGGGTTTTTAAAAAAAAAATTCACCCCACTGTAGTTTCAGTATTTAAGTTCTATTTTGTTGGGTTAATGTACTCACATTACCTACCGCCCATTGGTGCCGTCGCTGCCCATCGCCACTGCCATCTATTGCTGCCTCCGCTCACCCCATTTTTGGTCCCTGTGCATCCCATTTTTGGCCTGTTCCAGATGGTGGGGATAGGCGGTGGTGGTGATCCCCGCTGACTGGAACGGGCCGAAAATAGGACACACGGAGGCCAAAAATGGGGGCACGGAAGCTGAAAATGGGATGTATGGAGGCCAAAAACGGGCCACGCGGAGGTGGCAATAGGTGGCAGTGGTGATGGGTGGTACCAGTGCCAATGGGTGGCAGCGATCCCTGCAGCCTGGAACAGCTGATAGGAAGTATTCCAGGAGGCAGATCCAACCGCCAATCAGATGCTCATGCTAAATCAGGCTGCTAAAGTTGACCAGGGTGTTTGCTGTTTGCTGCAAGGAGGCAAATTGCTGGGAGGTAGAGGCAGATTTTTTTTCTTGTTTTCCTCCCCAAAAGCTAGGTGTGTCTTCGGAGTGTCTTATAGCCCGAAAAATGTGTGTGTGTGTGTATATATATATATACATACATTTTATATATATATGAAACTCAATTCTCACACAATTGGAGAAAATCAAGATGATAACAGATTTGCAGTCACCAAAACAGGGGCCAGAGAGAAATCAGATCTCCTACTAAAATAAGGGGGCGGGGGGAAGATCCAATATATAGATTAGGCAAGAGGAGACAGCACAAAAGTGATTGACCACTATTTATATATATATTTAAAAATCTTACTTTTGAAACACGACAATTCTTTTGGTATGGCTTCATATGTCTATGGAAATTCTCAATCATCTTGTATCAAAGATGCTTTTTCTCAAAAGCAACTTGACTTTTTGGGGGGGGTTTCTTTGGAAATGTTTTACTTCTCATTCAAGAAGTTTCTTCAGTTCTGAATTAAATGGTTCCAATCCTGCCTGCTGGTTCAAGCTTCATAGTATGTCTTTTTCCTCTATTACACGGGTTTTCTTGCATGAGAACAGATACAAGAATTGTGTTGAAATACAAAGAAAATGTCAAGAGGCATCTAAACTTCAAAGCAAAAGAAGGTGTAATTTTGGTTTACATGGCAATATTTGGTTTAATATAAGCAAATATTGAAACTTGCATTGTTATGCAGCATGGACATGCAAAATTAATGAGCCTCCTTAAGCTGTGAATTTTGCTCTGACGTTAAATTATGTAAATGGAGCCATTGGTAATATTTTAATTTCCCCTCTTCCAAAAGCAATAATTTGGGGAAGTATGACCTCTTGCATGTTATCTCTTTTCTGCAATTAAATATTATTGGGTTATGTAAACAGTGTACCCAAAGGTCTGTGGAATTCAGCAGCGTTCAGTGAATTAGGAACCAGCACTATTTACCAGTTCAGATATCAGCACTATTTGATTGTAGTTTAAATTCTTCATTATATCAAGACTTTGCTTGTGTTCATGTCGGTATCTCTGCTGTTCCCATCAGTTGTTCCTGTACTTTTTTACCCCACAGTTAGACTCTGTAACAAAGCTTATACATGACTCTCCCATATCAGTTTCAAACACAGTATCTGCTGGCTTTCATTAGTGCTGTGATTTTGGCCTTAGAAGTTGCAGTGAATCTCACACAATGCTAGGAGGAAAAACCTGTTTATTTATCCATCCATCCCAGACTGAACTTCATTTAGTCTTTCTATATCCTATAACAAGGATGTCAGACTCAAGGTCACGGGCCGCATCCGGCCTGCAGGGTGCTTAGATCTGGCCCACGGGCCGCTCTGGAAACAGTGAAGGACTGGCCGGTGGTGCCTCTGCCAGCAAAAATGGAGCTCTGTTTTCACTGGCAGAGGGTTGCAGGTCATAGCCTGAAACAGAGCTTGGGAGCCCGTTTTTGCTAGCAGAGCTCTCGGACCACCACAGGTGCCCCCGACACGAGTTATGTCAAACTGGCCACATATACCTCGCCCCCAAGGTCAAACACAACCCTGATGCAGCCTTCAGTGAAATCGAGTTTGACACTCCAGTCCTATAACAATTTCAGGACTGTTATTTTGAAAGGTTTGTCCATCAAATGAAGAATAATAGAATGTATCTCCCATTGTACATTGGGTCTTTCAGTAAGGTCTGATTAACATCTGAAAATTGTGTAGATATTTTTTAGACCATAAAAAATATAAGACATTTTCTGATGGCTGCACTTAAGGTTTCGTACATGGAGGAGGCCTTCTAACTGTTGTTTGGTCATTCAATACTGGCAATATCTCAATTGTGCCATAAAGTGCATCTGTAAAGCAGCTTTGAGTGCATATGTGGGATTTAGAAATGAGATGATTCAAAGCAGATGATTCCTTTTTGTTATGCCTTGCAAATACATACTTTCTCCCTCCACTTTTTGTATCTTAATATCCTCTTCTCTAGATGTTTTATTTCGATTGTATAACAAGAACCTCTAAATTTATCTGAGGTGTGAGAATGAGAAACATGGAGAAATGTTGATCAAGGTGTTGGTTATTACCTTTAAAGCCCTACATGGCTCAGGGCCAGGCTATCTTCGAGACCGCCTTCTACCGCATAGCTCCCAGGAACCGGTAAGATCCCACAGAGTTGGTCTCCTCCGGGTCCCGTCAGCTAAACAATGACGGCTGGCGGGCCCGCAGGGAAGGGCCTTCTCTGTGGCTGCCCCAGCTTTCTGCAACCAGTTATCTCCTGAGGTCCGGACTACCCCCACCCTATTGGCTTTCCGGAAAGCGGTGAAGACCTGGCTTTTCCGGCAGGCCTGGGGCCATTGATCTCGCTGTTCAGTCTTGCGAGATCCGGCCATGGATGGTGTGCATGTGTTTTAAATGTTTTTAAAATGATTTTATAATGTTTTTTTAAAAAATATATATTCATTGTTTGTATTATTGTTTGTATCTATGCCACCCAACTCCCAGAGTCCCTTGGGAGTTGGGCGGCATAGAAATATGATTAATTAAATTAAATTAATTAAATATTAAAGGAAACGAAGATCTCCAGATCTGTATGCTTACTTAAAATGTTGTCAGTAAACATATATAAAAGAGAATCATAATTGCCAATTACACCTAAAACATAATTTTATCTTTTGTAGAAAATAACTGAACTTAGACTACATTACATGTTAACATTGTGAATATTTTTTCTGGAATGCAGTTTGTGAGGTAAATATATATTTGTAGATATAAATATTGAGTAATTAAACATTGGAAATATTTCCAGGATTTTAGGAAAATTACATTTTTATACAACCTTAAAAATAGCATTGGGGAATGTCCCTCTTTTCTATACTAATGGCTCATTCCTTTGTGCCTCTTTGTTTCTCTAATATAAAACTAACATATGGATTTTTCTCTGTCATCTGGCAATGTATGTTGATTGCACTTTGTCCAAAAAATATTACTCATTTAACCGTAGTTAAAGATCACAATGGCATTTTGTTGATAAGATAGTAACATACTGGAAGGAGTTTTATCAACTTTTACCAATATATGCTTTGCATACAAAATGTGCATTAATCATGCACTCAAATATGAAGGAACAATAGACCCTCCTTCTCCAATTTGGGGAGGAAACTGCTAACACTCACTAGCTTGGATCCCAAGTAGCTCAAATTTTCTAACCACATATTTCTCCTGATGTTTGACAACCTCTCTGTTGTCCTTGGATAGCAGATCTCAGGCTGCAGCTGGTGGATAGCAGTGGTTGACACACACTGCTATGGGCATGAAGAAGTACCTTCAAGAGGGAGGTGAATTTGGATCCAAGCCATTACTTTGTAATATGAAAACATTAACCTCATGGTGGTTAAAGTACCTTTCAAGTCTGTCTGAACTGAAGAGAAGACAGGGTGCGTGTGTATGTCTTGTGCCTTTTCTGACACTGTTGACAATGTATTACTTGGTGTAATCCATCAGCCAACTTTAATTTCACAAGCAACTCATTGTGTTTAAATAGTCCCTTTCTTGCATTAAATATTTATGGAAGCCTTTGGGCAGAATACATTAAGGAGGCAGATGGGGGTCATTTTGAGCATTTTCTTGATTGAAGGCAAGGTACCCCTGTGAATTCGGACTCTGCTTTCAAGGAAAGTTCACAGCACCGAAGGAGGCAAGAACACTCCCAATTCCCCACCCTGTGATTTCAGAAAGCAACGACGGCCTGCAATCTTCATGCTTCAGCACCTTTCATTTCAGAATCACTTGGAAATGCAAGGGAGACAGGTGAACCTTTTTTCCCCCTAACTGCATTGCTTATTTTAATAATTTAGTTGACCCGAGACAAGTTTTTTTATATTAAAATTACTTTACTCATTGATTTTTAACTAGTGGCTAAATGGAAAATCATGGTTTTTATAGCTGCCTATTAAGGAGGGCATCTTTAAATAGATATAGTAGAGTAACTCCTCTGTTGAAGCAGGTACACTGTAAGATAGCCCAATACAAGGAAGCAACAGTTTCACAGCAAAGGGCAATTTTAATCCCAGTTTAGAAAATTCAATAGAAAGATATGACTTAAGTATCTTGATTTTTAAAAAAATCATTGTTATGTGCTGTAGTTTCAAACATGGGGCACACATCTGCCTCTTTTTCATTGTCTGTGCCTCCCCAACAATACTGGAATAAGTTAGACAAAGTAAAAGAGAAATCAAACTTAATATAATGTAATGTTCCTGCACAGTGTACCCTGAAGATTTAAAACATATACCAATACATAGATTCACTCTTTAATATGTAGGCTGCTTTACTGCCAAAGAACTATAGAAGGTTCTAGTTACTAAAGCACCTTCGTCAGCTGGTATCCTGCAGATGTATTTAAAGACCCACCACTCTTAACCAGCAGGACAGATAACTGCGTTGGGTTATGATTGATGGAAATAATGATATCTCTGGAAGCTGGTGCCTTTCGGTATTCCAGTTTCTTTTTATGTGTTTGATGAAAACAATGTTTAAAATAAATAGAAAAGAAGAAAAGAAAAACTACTTGGATATGTACCAAAGAAGTTGTTTACAAGCATATGCCCCCTCCATTACCCAAGGGATGAATGGTGTAATGGTAAGATGTTGTTGAGAACTTTACATACCGGTAAGTGTAAAGATGAAAAGAAGACACATATGCTCAATCCTGCATCTTCTGACATTGTTTGATTTACTGTGGTTGAGATATAAGTGAGGCATTTGTTTTAACAAAGGGTTACTCATCCTATCCATAGCACCCTGAAAGGTTACATTGCTCATACCATGTTTCCCCAAAAATAAGATCCAGTCTTATTTTCTTTTGGGCTCCAAAATAAGCACTAGGTTTTATTTTTGGGGAAACACAATTTCAGGATGATCAGCCCGGCTGAGCGCCCCACCCCCAGTGCACACACAAGAGCCGGTAAGCGCACAGGGACTGATTGTATTCAGCAGCGGCTGCAGCCTGCCAGTCCCTTAGTTGGCCCACTCTGGAGCTGCGCAAAACAGAAAGCACAGAGTAGAAGGCAGGTGGTCCTGGCCCACTGCTGCTCAGCTTTCCCACAGCCTACGCGTCCGGATCACCTGTCTCCCCCCGGCGCCTCTTCCTGCTGCTTGCACAGGTACTCAACTCACCTGTGTTGCACAGGCTGTGACTGCTGCCAGATACCGTCGGCCCACATACGCTCATCATCTATGCTGGCCATCCCCACCCCCCTTACTAGGGCTTACTTTGGGGGGGAGGGCTTATATTATTTTGGGGGAAGGGCTTATATTAGGTGCATGGATAAAAAAAACCCAGGCTGGGGCTTATTTTTGGGGTAGGTCGTATTTTCGGGGAAACAGCGAAGTAGCCAGCAAAGATTATGTCATTGACCTGAGGGAAATCTTATCAGGAGAAACAGCTTTTTTTAAAAAAAATTTAAATTTGATTTATATGCCGCCCTTCTCCGGAGACTCAGGGCGGCTTACAATGCATTAAGCAATAGCCTTCATACTTTTGTATATTTTTATACAAAGTCAGCTTGTTGCCCCCACAAACTGGGTCCTCAATTTACTTACCTTACAAAGGATGGAAGGCTGAATCAACCTTGAGCCTGGGGAGATTCGAACTTGCAGTAATTGCAGGCAGCTGAATGTTAATAACAGGCTATTAGTCTGCTGCGCCACCAGGCTCTTAAGATCTGGGTACCTAGCTGGATATGGGACCTCATCATGAAAAAGAGCAAGAATGATTTCTGTACTGGTACTGCTTCATTTTCTCCTGTCATGCAATTGATGAATGAAATGAAATGAATGGACTGGTATCAATAACTTCAGTGTGATGTTTTTCTCCTGTGGACCAACCATCATGCTTAACTAGGGAGTTGGAGCAAATGATTCAAAGGATTCAGCCATTCCCAAATAGCTTGGTTAGATTTAAAGTAGACTCTCATTCATCTTCCAGTAAAATCTTCATAGCTAGGCTCTGTGTAAAAAAAATAATCAACCAATTAATTATGGTGAGCTTGAGCTTGGTTTTTAAAAACCACATTAACCTCCAAACAAGTTCCAAATGGCAATTTCAAGTGAGCCTTTCTGGCATTTGGGGATCCCTGCGTCTGCTTAAATATTCATTATGACAACTACTTCCTATTCTCCTTTCCATTAGAGATAAGCCTTTGCCTTCAAAGTTGCGGTAATGTTTGTGTATGCCACAGGATTCTTTGAAAATGGCTATTCTACTAGCCTTCAGTGTTATTTATTTACACTGAACATATTTAGCATATTTATCTGCCCTCCCTCCCGAGTGCCCTTGGTAGATGGACAGCTATATAAATACATTAAAGGAAAATAAAATAATCCTGTTTTTTTTTTAAAAAAAAAAAAACCCAGATGTATGGATATTGCTGAGGATCAGAGTGAGAGTAGGCCAATAGAAAAAGCAGAATGAGAGCAGAGCTTTGGCTTGGCAGAGTCTTTATGAAAAGCATGAACTGGGACATGCTTTTTAAATAATGTAACCATAGCCCTCTTTATTGTTTTAGTGGCAAAGCAATGCCTTCGCTTTTAAAATCTCCAGGCTTTGTAAATAAATGGCTGCCTGCCTCAGGCAAAAAGTGTTACTGATGCAGTGAGACAGAAGTAATTAAGAAACTTGTAGACTGATGGGTAATTAAATCCATTGGAAGCATTTTGTACCTAATTGCTATGCTCTAATCACATACTGCTTTCTATTTGTCAAGGTAAATATATATAATTATACCGTTCTTATTTTCTTTCATCTAAAATTGTACGAGTCGGGTGAAGTTCATTTTACACTACAGCGAGAGCAGAGCCTCTCTTGCTTATGTTTCAAAATTCACATCAGGGCAGCAAGAAGACTGGGAATTCTCCAAGATGAGTTTGCAGTTTTGAGTTAGGTGGATCAGCTTCAGACCTTAAGCTGAAAAGCTATCCTACTGTCGTATTTATAATTGCATTCTAGCATTCTGTAAACAGTGAGATGTGCTTATTATGAATATATCATAACTTTTTACTCTCTGGGATGTTCACATTAAAGATTAACACTGAGAGGTTATTTAAATAACTTTCCTGAGGGCTATAACAGTAACAATAATCAGGCTGTCAAACTGCAGGAGATAGCCAGGAATGTTTTATGCAACAGGTACGCATACACATATACATACATAAGTGTATGTGGTTGTGTGTGTGTGTGTTTGTATATATAACATAACAATATTGGGAAAGGTTACTTTGTATATTTCCATATGATTTCGTTATAATTTAATTTTTAAAATGTTATTTTAATTTGAGAATCAGCACTATTGTGCTCTACACTTCTGACTCAGTATATTACACAGTTAGATAAAAAGCTACCCAATTCTGTCATAAAAACTAATCTTGTGAAAAACTGTTTCTAAATACCAGTTTAAGTAGGTTTCCCTAAAGCAGGGATGGGCAGCTATGGCAGCTTTATGACCTTATGAGTTTGCCTGCGATGCTGCATTTTAACCACTGCGTCGTCAGGGCTCCTTTTTTACTCATTATACTGAGTAATATGGGAATAAGAAAAGAAATACCGACAAAGTAGTTGGGCTACTCAGAGAGACGATAAAGAACAAGAACAAGCACTCTAAAATGTCTAACCCAAAATTATGAAATATGGATCGTGACAGCTCCACTGTTTTGTACCTGTGCGATGGCATCTTGTACAGATAAGCAAGGAGTAGATTTTGCAACTTGTGTTAATTTTATCATCTGCTCTTTGCAGATGCCAATATCATTAGTATTAGCTTAGAAAAAGGTCTGATTCAGAAAAATGGGTACATAAGTCTAGTGGTGCATATGCACCAGAGGTGGGTTTCAGCAGGTTCTGATCAATTCTGGAGAACCGATAGCGGAAATTTTGAGTAGTTCGGAGAACCGGTAAATACCACCTCTGACTAGCCCCGCCCCCATCTATTCTCTTCCTCCCGAGTCCCAGCTGATTGGGAGGAAATGGGGATTTTGCAGTATCCTTCCCCTGGAGTGGGGAGGGAATGGAGATTTTACAGTATCCTTCCCCTGCCATGCCCACTAAGCCATACCACGCCCACCAAGCCACACCCACAGAACCGGTAGTAAAAAAATTTGAATCCCACCACTGATATGCACAGAAAAAATTGTTTTCAAAAACACAATTGATTTGATTGTGTATAATGGAGTTTGAGGGAATTTAGACGAGCATACAAGATGGCGGAAGAGTCTGCTTGTGGAACAGACCAGTATTTGGTAGTCTCAAGACTGGTAGCAAAGTTCCCAGAATACTTTCTGCTGCTTCTAGTTTTCTCAGAAAAGAGTTGAACACAGTTGTTTTACTTCCAGAGGAGAAGTTGGTATGTCAGGGAGGTCTACGAGGTTTAGAGTAACAATGGTAAACCATGGTACTGGCTCGCGAGTTTTATATCTTACTTCCAGCTCTAGCTTTATACTAGCGGCTGTGACCATCCTGTTCACATTCAGCTGAAAGTTCAGTTACTGTCAAGTAAATCCTGTTTTTCAAGAATCACTTATGAGCAAATATGTTGATGCCTTTCGACCTCCTGATACACAAAATAAAGGGAATACCATTTAAAAAGCAGTAGGGGCGGGAGTGTGGTGAGTTGGGGTAGTGATGAGCCGTGGTCAAAGTACAGAGAGTTTTATGGGGGTCCTTGGTGCTCTCTGAGTTTGGTTGTTTTCTTGCAGAAGTTTTATTACCCAAACTAGGTAACAACATCAGTACTAGTGATGTTACTTAGCTTGTATAATGAAATGTCTGCAAGAAAACAACCAAGCTCGGAGAGCACCAAAGAGTCCTCATTTTAATTCTGAGCTACAAATATTCTCCTTTATTAGAAGTCTTATTCTAGAGCAGTGTTTCTCAACCTTGGAAGCTTGAAGATGGGTGGACTTCAACTCCCAGAATCCCCCAGGCAGCGGGGGATTTCTAGAGGAAGAGTCATCTGTTACAGTTGTCTAATTATTTTTCCTCAGGTGGGGCATGGTAACTTAGATTTATTATTTATATAAATGGATGAAATCAAATGCCCACTGTCTGATATTAAGCATACATGGTGCCTACTGTGTATGAATATATACTGATTTTAAGAAGACTGGTATTCCGACTAATATATTTTATGTGTGATTATGCTTTATGCCATATATTATTCACAAGGGTGAAATAGAGGATTTATGGGCTGTGAAATGCAGCCCTTTCCCCGAAATTCCTATCACAATGTATCTTTGTTTTCATTCTTTAACTGTCGACAACTCCAATGTTGTGTGTCTAAGCTCTTTTCCATGCCACTTTAACTCATGGTGGAGGAATTGTCATGTTGTGTTGTAAGGATATTCAGCAACAAAAACTAGACAAGCAGCCTTGCATTGCTATGGTATCTGCAAAACATTTCTCTTGAGCATTTTGTCTTCAGTATTCCAAGGAACAATAATAACTATTTTTATATGTTTATTTTTTTTAATTAATTATTGCACGCTGCCCAGAGTTACTTTTTGTCAGATGAGCGGCCATATAGATTTGACAAACAAACAAACAAACAAACAAACAAATAAATAGAGAAAGCACTGTTTATGCTTCCATTCTTCTTTTAAGAGTAAATTTCACTGGGGTTTTTTGTGTGTGTGCTTCAAGATAATCAATAAAACAGGGAGAATGTTTAGAACCTAATACCCACAGATGCAAAATTGAGATGGGTTATTGTATGTCAGGCTTAAAATTAATGCAATATGGAAATGCACCATGCACAGATGGTGCTAAACCAACTCCAATTTTTGCTGACCTGAGAACAGTGATATGAATAGGAGTCATGTGAGTTCAGTGAGACATAACTTCTGAGATATGTATGTATGTATGTATGTATGTATGTATGTATGTATGTATGTATAAGAAATTAAAATAATTTGCTTTTCCATTGTTTTTATGTACCCTGATATGGGAATTATAGTTTAACAAATTGTCATATTTGGTTAAATTTGTTAGGGTTAGTAACTGCTGCAGACGGAAGATCAGAGCTGTAAATCATCACCATGTCCAGTTTGATACTGAAAGACTTCAGTGCCATCTCTAGCCCAGGATTGTATTATATTATATATCAACTAGAACCTTCCAGGCATGTTAGGCCTAAAAGATGGGCCTCTTGTAATTGCAAGAGTTGTAGTCCCAACTCTGTTCCATTTCTAAGATTATGAAAGGCTCTCAGTTCATATCCCTGACATTAGGAAATATATAGCTGAAACTGAAAGAAACATTTTGGCAGTTATCGTACAGTTTGTTTTATATCAAGGAATAGTTGAATTATTTAATGTGTACATCAAACCTTCTAGAGCATGAAAATATTTATACCAAAACTTTTAACAGTCTTGAATATTTACTGTCTACTTTGTCTTTCACATTTTTGATGCCATTATAGTCCATTATGCAAATCTGCATCTAGTTGAAGTTACAGTGCTCTAAGACTTTCATTTTAAATCAATATTTCTAATAAAGTTATGTGGCAGCTCTTTTTTCCTCTGTGTAAAATAAACACATAGAAACAGCTCATTGTCACAGCTTTTAAGCCGCAGCTAAAAACACACCAGGGCTGTGTGCTCTCTCCATTACTCTTTTCTCTCTATACCAATGACTGCATCTCAAAGGATCCCTCAGTTAAAGTACTGAAGTTTGCAGGTGATACACCAGTCATTGGTCTCATTTGAGATGGTGATCAGTCTGCATACAGATGAGAAGTTAAACAGCTGGCCCTGTGGTGCAGCCGGAACAATCTGGAGCAGAACATGCTTAAAACTATAGCTTTTAAGAGGGGCCTTCCTATTCTACCACCTCTTACAATATTAGGCAACACAGTATCAACAGTAGAGACCTTCAAGTTTCTGGGTTCTATAATCTCCCAGGACTTGAAATGGACACCTAACATTAGAACCATCATTAAAAAGGCACAACAAAGAATGTTCTTCTTGTGTCAACTCAAAGATCAGATACCCAAGGAGCTGCTGATACAATCCTACAGAGCAATTATTGAGTCCATCATTTCCACTTCTATAACTCTGGTTTGGTAGGGCAACCAAACAGGACATGTACAGACTTCAACAGATATGTAGTACGGCTGTATTAGTATTATCCTTCTCATCTTCTTCTATTGGTATCTTATGATTACGTCATTTTGTTGTTTGTATATACACTGAGATACACTTATACACTGGAGACAAATTCCTTGTGTGCCCAATCACACTTGGCCAATAAAGAACTAAACCTATTCTATTCTATTCTATTCTATTCTATTCTATTCTATTCTATTCTATTCTATTCTATTCTATTCTATTCCATTCCATTCCATTCCATTCCATTCCATTCCATTCCATTCCATTCCATTCCATTCTCTATTCTATTCCTACTCTACTTCAGGCTTTCATTGTAAAGTTCCTTTTCTGCATACAGACGATCTACATATAGACTTTTGTTTCTTGACTTCAGCAACTCTAAAACCTATAGATTTTGGGGAATTCTGCAAGTGAAGTCCACATATCTTAAAGTTGTCCAGGTTAAGAAATGCTGATATATAAACACCTCCCTTCTCTCCCCGCCCCCTCCAAGAAAAAGTACAACAGCCACGCTATATTTACCCAGTGAAGCCAATGGTATTACACAGAATAATTTGGCTATTTTCTTTATTCACTCATCAAAGAAGTGCTACCTAGTTCTTGAATAGAGCCATAGCTGGAAATACTTCAACTCTCAATGAGAGTTTTCTATGTTATTAGGAAGTGGATCTAGGTTATTCAGATTGACTCACTCCAGTATTATTCACCAAAACATTACGAAAGGTTTTTAAAGGTCATATTCATAGAGATAATAGTCGACACCTCCTAAACTTGCAGTAGGCAAGAAAAGTGGACCCAACCACATTTCTCTCAACACTATACGTTCTCCATCCACTGGTCTAAGTACTATGGCCTAGTCCAGAGGGGAGGGGTAGAATTATGGGTCCTTTACAAATTTGGGCTTCAAATTTCAGAATTCCTAAGCCAGCATGGTTGGCTCAGGAATTATGGGAGTTGAAGTCCACAGATTGTAAAGCAGCCATAATTGCCCACCTCTGGAATAGTCCCTTCAAAACCCCTTGGGAATCTGTCCTGTCTCACAATGCTTACTTTATTCTTTCATAAGGGAGGGAAAGAAGAGTTTAAAATGCCCTTCCTTGTCAATCATTGTATAGTTCTGCAAGAAAAACCTGAGAGTGAGGTGAGGTTCATTACGGTTTAAAATTTTCCTCCTATATATGTTGAAGTCCTTTTTGAATAGTGTTCCCTAAAGCATGTTGGACTGCAGCTGAAAAGAAAAATGAAAAATATTCTTAACTGATGAGCTTTAGGAATCTGCTTCTTTCATGGTGAAGATACTTTTAGGAGATTGCCCATTTCTCTTCTTTTTCTATGTAAGTGACTTTGTTAATTAGTAAGATAATTGAGGATGCAGACCTAAATTCATATTCCCTTTAGCAATCCCAGTCTCTTGGATTATTTACCCTTGATCATGTTCAAAAGCAGGAAAAGGAAGAGGGAAATGCTATCTTAATAAGGAATGAAATAATTATTTTTTTAGTTGTCAATTTTTCTTACCTGCTTCATTTCTTCTTCTGTCTGTTTCTGTGGGCGAGAGGCCTGCCACCTCCCAGGAGCCAGTGTGATGATCAAAGCCAAGCACAGGATTTTTCCATTTTGCTATCATTTTCTTTCCCCTTTTGTGCTTTTTTAATTATGTCTTGTTTCAAACAGGATGGGGCTGGACTGCACACAATTCAAGACCTTTTATGCTATTTCTCTGATTCCCAAAGGAGTAATTAATACCTTCAGCAATTCTCAAGTAGAACCTTTCTTACCACAGAAGTTTCAAAAGATAAAGAATAAATGCAACATACCTCATTTTTTTTTCTCTCCCCTCCTTTTAATAAAAGGTTAGGAAAGAGTTGTATTGTTGGTGTTCCAGTGGAAGCTTGCCATGGTAACTAAATAAACTAAGGGGTCTGTCCTCTTGACTCTTCAACCTCATTTAACCATTTTGCAACTTAAATGCAAATGCCCTTTTCCTCTTACCTTTAAACCCACCAACTTTTTCACCACCATTCTCTCTACTCAAAATTTAACCCACACAGATTTAGAAATCCCATGATTTTTAGTGAGATTTACATTTAAATCAGTGTGTACAGAACTGAGGTGCAGGTAATTCATATTGTAATTTTTCTATGTAATTTTCTGCTAACCTTTTTCCGTGTCGCTCATCTAGGAAAAAAAAGTTCTTTAGAATATTGTAACCCTGATCCATACATTCTTACATACAGTGTGGAGGTAATTGAATGATGGTCTTTATTTTACTTTTTCTTTAGAATTCTATCTTCTTTTCTTTTTTTAATGAGACTGAGATCAACTGAGATCAAGTTTTCCTCCATTATCTTTCTATTTCTATTTAAGTACCTTTAAAACAAACTTGTACCAAAGATTAGGCTAAGAGAAGATTACTTTTCTACTGCCATTCTTTTTTGGAGTTTGATTCAAGAATATTTTCATTCTTCAAAATATTTAATTCACTCAAATGACTGTATTAACAGGTATTTCAAGTCAGGGGGTGCAGTACACAACTCAACAATGAATACATTCCTGCAGAATTGTTTTAACACCGTTAGCTCAGTTTATTCCCTGAAAAGAATATGTCAAGAAAATTATTCTGTTCTTAAAAGTTGAGTTTCTGTTTGCGTTTTAAGTGCTGTGCATGTGTTTTAAACATACTCATATAATGGGTATTCCTTGATTAAAATTTTTTGAACCGTCATTCCTGACTCTTCATCCTCTCTTCATCATCACTTTGAAATTTAAACATCTGCAAGTATAAAATACTTGGAAATGCCAACTGTGAATCGAATCCTGAACTTTCTATTCTGGAAGTAATATAGAAAATAGAAAATTTATGAGCAAGTACACATTAACTATAAATGTTTTATCTTGTCAAAGAAGATATATTAAATCATAGTTTTCTTTTTTTCCACATACAAAGTATTCTATATTCATATAGAATAAAATAAAAACAAATGGTTGTCCAATCTCTTCTTAAAAACTTTCAACAGTGGCAGTTTTTAAGAAGAGATTGGACAACCATTTGTTTGAAATGGTATACGGTTTCCTGCCTAAGTAGGGGGTTGGACTAAAAGACCTCCAAGGTCCCTTCCAACTCTTTTATTCTGTCCTGCTCTGTCCTGTTCTATATAATATGTGTGTCTATTGATGCTTTGGAATTACAAAAATGTGGGAAGACATCTGTTTTTATAGAAACAAGTAATGCAAAGTGCTTCCAACTCTTATTTAGTATAAATAGTTTAAAATCATCACCACATCCTGCCATGTGTGCAGGTCCCATTAACATTTCCTGTAATTCTTCAAAATAAGGTCCTTTGTGCCTTGTATTTTAGCTATAACTATCGTGTATATTTTAATAATAGCAGTCCATGACTGTGTTAATATTTCAACCATCAATAAATAGCCTGCTGTTCCTGTACTATTTATTTGTTTCATTTCCCATTCTTCAGACAAAAAAAGCTCCCCAAAGAGTTTACATATATGGCATAATGCATAAGGAAAGGGGTTGGCATGTTTGTGTGTGTGAGAGAGAAAAAGAGAAAGAGAAATAAGAGGCAAAAATCAGGTACTAGAATCAAGTTTCTTGGGACTGCTCTTTCTATCCAGAATCAGTGGATATAGAATGGTTTTATCTTTATCTTTATTTTCTCCCCGGAGGAAGGATTCTGGATTCCCTTGCATGAGATCAAAGAGTAGCATCCTTCAGCTGTGTTGAATGGAGTCAACCATCAGATCATGCAAGCGGTCCTCCTTAAGGATAATAATGGGACTGAGAACTCCGTTGCTAAGCAATGCAATCTGTGCATAATGCAGTGAGGGTTTATGCTTCAACCCCTTTGCACAGAGCCAAAGGCTTTTGGGGAGATGAGATAGAGTTGTTTGGCCAAGGCAGCCCAGGTGACTTCTATGCCTAAGGGAGTACTAGACTCTGGTTCCTCCACTCTTAGTCCAGCACTATAACCAGTACACCACACTGTCTCTCCATCAACTACTGAGCTGTGGTGGTGCAGTTGTTAGAATGCAGTACTGAAGGCTACTTCTGCTGAATCGAACTGCCAGAAGTTTGGCAGTTCAATTCTCACCGGCTCAAGGTTGACTCAGCCTTCCATCCTTCCAAGGTGGGTAAAATGAGGACCCAGATTGGTTGGGGGCAAGTGGCTGACTTAAACGGCTTAGAGAGGGCTATAAAATAATGCGAAGTGGTATATAAGTCTAAGTGGTATTGCTATTGCTGTATCCTTCTGTACCATATTTGTAAGTGAGGATTTATATTCTGCCGACTCATGGGCTAGGCATATTCTTCTACCAGTTTGGAAGACATATGGATGGATGTATATACAATATATGTAGAGAGAAAGGAAGCCAGTTTGATGTAGTGGTAAGGCATCAGACTAGAAACTGGAAGGCTGTGAATTTTAATTCTGCCTTAAGTACACAGCTGTCAGGGTGACCTTGGGCCAGTCGCCTCCTTTCAGTCCTAGGAAGGAGGCAATGGCAAATCACTTCCACAAAACCTTACCAAGAAAACTGCAAATATTTGTCCAGGCAGGCTCCTTCAAGAACTGAACATGCTTAAACAGAGGAAACACACACATATACAGAGAGAGAGAGAGAGAGAGAGAGAGAATGGATGTGTGTGTATATCAGGGGTGGTTTCACTTACCTTTGCTACCGGTTTGTGCACGCGCCACATCTGCGCATGCGCAGGCCTCCCACCGCCGCTGCTACCAGTTCGCCCAAACCGGGACGAACCGGTAGCAACCCACCACTGGTGTATATGTATGTGCTTGTATCTATATGTACAAACACACACACTTACACACATGTAATAATGCCCCTCATAAACAGGACACTAATGGGAAATGCTTAATTTTTGGCTCATTGGAAAGGCTGCATTTTCTCATCTGCCTTTCAATCTTCCCTATAGCTTTAGAGTGGCCAACTAATCCAAACTAAGATCATGACAAATGATATTACCAAACCCTCCCCTCCCCCTACTATACACATGATAATCTAGAAATACTGGTTAAAATAACAGTAGAGACTTTTCTGTCTGTCTTATTTCCTTTAAAGTCTGTTTTTGTTAATAGAGCGTAGCTATTGTACTGTTTGCACTGATCAAGTGAGCCATTATAGTTTTTTTTTTCCTCCCTTGCTACCTACTGTGAGAAAGGGCTCTTAGTTCAGACTCTGCCAGGCCACAAAAGCAAAAACTCCCTATAGGGGTAGAATGACCTCTTTTATAAGCAAATACAATGCTTTGCATTCGAATAGGAAAAATAGTTATGCTCCATTTAGCATTTAATGATTGTACAGACCTATTTACTGCTGAAGTGAAAAATGTATAGCACACCTCTTTTAAGGGAGAATCTGTCTTTAAAACCTCCTTTCCTTTACAGGTAGCCTCTTAATTCAGAAAACTTTTTTTTTTTACCTTAAGTACTTTTTAAAAATCAAACAAGCTAAGATGAAATGGAATTAGTTTGATTTTTCTGTCAAATATTTGTGTGGGGGTTTGTGACATGGCAACAATTGTTACAGAGGAATTCACGCTTGCAATGAAATCAGTTCGCCTGATTTTTTTTCCCATTGATTATAGCAAGATCCAGGTTCAATGACTTATTTATTTTATTAACTATTTATGAATTATTAATTAATTATTAATCAATGGATTATAGTAGAACTAAGTCAATTCTCATGTTCCATTAATTAAATATCAAGATGATAACTAATTAGTTTGTTTCCCATGCATACAGTCCCCTCACTTCTTCCTTCATAAAACAATCATAGCAAGAAGACTCTAAAATATTTCCTGTTTGCTCAGACTGTGATTCCAGAACAAACCATGTTGTAGATTTGAGCCCAAAATTTCTGTTGCTTAAGTTGTTAAGTGACTTTTGGCTTATTTTACGACTTTTCTTGCCACAATTGTTAAGTGAATCACTGCAGGTGTTAAATTAGTAACGGTTGTTAAGTGAATCTGGCTTCCCCATTGACTGTGCTTGTCAGAAGGTCGCAAATGTTGAACACATGACTCCAGGACACTGCAACGGTCATAAATATGAGTCAGATGCCAAACATCTGAATTTTGATCACGTGACCACGGGGATGTTGCAATTGTCGTAAGCATGAAACATAGGTCTCATTTTTCAGTGCTGTTGCATCTTTGAATGGTCACTAAATGAACTGTTGTAATTCAAGGACTACCTGTAAATAGAATCTCTATTAGAAAAGTTCTTTTAGTTGAGATTTTTATATAAAACAAGAATTTCATTTCTAATTTCCTATTCTTAGAAAAACAGAAAAAAAATCTTTTTCACTATTTCCTAAGTTATCAAATACTTACGGTGTTTTTCGGAGTATAAGACGCACTGGAGTATGAGACGCAGCTTAGTTTTTGGGGAGGAAAATGGGGGGGGGGGAATTCTGCCTACCAGGTATTCATCTGGCTAGTGTCCTTAGTCTGGTCAGCTTCAGCACATTAGTTTGCTGGTTTTTTATCCCCTGCTTGGGGATAAAAAACAGCTTCTAAGGCACAGCTGAAAGGAAGCAGCAATGAGAAAAGCAGGCAAAGCAGGGGTGAGGGGGAGACTCGGCTAGCACCTAGTTAGGGCTGAAAAAAAGCTTCTAAAGAACAGCTGAGAGTCGGAGCAAAGCATGGAGATCCTTCACTTGCTAGTGCCTCATTAACGCACAGCGGAGAGTCAAGGGAGCAGGCAAAGCTGGGAAGATCGCTTTACTCGCTAGCACCTTGTTAGTGCCTCGTTAGGGCTGAAAAATGCTTCGAAAAAGCTACATTTGGAGTATAAGACACACCCAAATTTTCAGCCTCTTTTAGGGGGGAAAAGGTGCGTCTTATATTCCGAAAAATACGGTATTTTACATTGCTTATCTACAATTCTGTTCTATATTTTTAGATTTCTATATCTTTCTGTTTTCTGTCCTCTTTTTTCTTCCTTCTAAAATCAAGGTAGGTTAGACTTTGCTTCACTTTTTCCTAAATTGCCCTTGGAATTTCAAGCGAGTCCCTAGGCTTCCCATCTGCCCAAGCCCTACAGTCATTCACATACCAAATTGAAGATAGCTAGATTTGGTCCTGCTTCTCTAGACCTGGTGTACCTTCTGAAGACTACAGGTAGTCCTCAAATTACAACCGTTCATTTAGTGACCGTTCGAAGTTACAAAGGCACTAAATAGAGTGACTTTTGACTATTTTTCACACATAATGACCATTGCAGCATCCTCAGGGTCACGTGATTAAAATTCAGATACTTTGCAACTAGCATGTATTTATGACAGTTGCAGTGTCATGGTATCACATTTTGCGACCTTCTGACAAGCAAAGTAAATGGGGAAGCTAGATTCACCTAACAAACGTGTTACTAACTTAACAACTGCAGTCACTCACTGAACAACTGTGGCAAGAAAGGTCGTAAAATGGGGGCAAGACTCACATAACTCTTGTTTAGCAACAGAACATTTGGTTGTAAGTTGAGGACTACCTGTAGTGTTTCACCTTAAGTAATAATTAATGACTTAAACCAGGGGTCCCCAACCCCCGGGCCGCAACCCAGTACTGGGCCGTGAGCTATTCAGAACCAGGCCGCAGAAGTGGTAAGCAAGCACATGTGTAATCATCCCCATTTGTGCAAGCAGCAGGTGAGCGTGTGTGCACGTGCTCCATTTGCACAAGTGGTGGGTGCATATGCCGGCCATTCATGCAAATGGAGCTGTGCGCACTTGCTGGCTGCTCATATGAAATCATCCCCTCCGAGCTGGTTTGCAAAGGCAGAAAGGTTAGAGAACTCTGCCTTAGGCCTTTCTTTGGTAGTATATGAGCTTTTACTTCTTAGGGGGATCCAGGCCACATCAAGGTGGTAGCATCTGGGCCTCTCACAGTTGCTTGGCTAACATCCCTCTTAGTGTTTCCTTGCAGCCAGCGTTCCTTGGTGTTAACTTTGGCCCACTTCTGTCATTGCCAAAGCTCAGTGGCTGCAGTGCCTCAGAAAGAAAGTCTACTCAGAGAGTGGTAAGGACAGCCGAGGAAGCTCACTTCCTGTCATTCAGGATACTGCTTATAAGCGCTATGTGCTTAGAGCTCAGAGCATTGTTAGAGACCCCACTTCACGGTCTGTTTCTGTTGCTCCCCTCTGGAAGGAGATTTTGAAGTATTTCGAGCAGGACTTCCAGATTCTGTTACAGCTTTGTTCCCTATGCCATCTGTCTGGTAAACTCGCAAGATTTGTTTCTCTCGCCATGTATGTGTATACATCCGAACTAGACTGTGTTGTTTTCTGTGTCATATAATATATGCCGGTATTTATTTATTTATTTATTTATTTATTTATTTATTTATTTATTTATTATTTTATTTTATTTTATTTTAGTTAGTTAGTTATGTTTATGTAGTGTATATTAGAGGTGGAGACCCTTTGAGAGCTGTATGCAATGAAATTTCATTTTAATGTATGCCGATTAGTGTACATTCAAAGAGACAATAAAGTTATTCCAAGTCTAAGTCATCTGTTGGCCTTCCTCTGCCTTCTCAAATCTTGGTCTTCCCCTTCTCGAAGTCACCATGTTTTCTATGTATCCCAGCCTGATCAATTTTAAAGAATCTAGTACTTTAAAGAGAAAAGAGGATGTGGGGCATTTTAGTTGCTCCTTGTCTTTGTTTCCACAACTACAGATTACTTTTTTGTGTATTACTTTTTTGATCCCTTGTATCTTGAGATTTTGGCGCTATTTTTCAAAAAGTGGCCTTGGAAATCATAATAATCATTGTAAAAAGAAGCAGAAGACACTAACAGATGAAAGTATCCCCCCTTTTCTTTCTTTCCATGAGAGATTTCTCTCTCTCTCTCTCTCTCTCTCTCTCTCTCCCTCTCTCTCTCTCTCTCTCTCTCTCTCTCTCTCTCTCTCTCTCTCTCTCTCTCTCTCTCTCTCTCATTATCAGTTAGTTCTTTATAGCAGATTTTTGCTTTTTGGAAAGTACAAGTTTCAAATGCCGTTTCTGAAGTTGTCACACTAGTTTACTTAATCCATAAATAGGATTTATCTCTAATTATTATGTTTTAGCTTAAGGATATGCAGCTAATCGAAACCCACAAAATTTAGCCAGAGCAAGATTAACCTTAACAATGAGCTTCAATAAGTTGGCTTTTTAAGCTTGCTACCTATATGTGAGTTAGTTTTTTGAAGGCTAATGTTATGTCACTAATGAATTCTGAAGGCATGAGCAGAAATGGCAATTTCAGATTAATTATTCTTGAGACTGCGGGCAATTTTTGACAAATGCTTTAAAAATCAGACTTATCCTTGGCAGATGGTCTTTTTAAAAGGTACATGGGAGAGAGGCTTCTCTTTTCTAGAGAGAATGGCAAACTGCCAGAAGAATTCTCTGCTGAAAAAGGAATAGCAAAATGGTCAGGCAATTATTGATAAGAATGGGGTGGGGGTAATAGTATTGAAGGTCACAGCTAGTTTTTTTTCCAATATGGTTTCCCTACTGAGAATCTCATTCATTGCAATAGAAGACATCCTGTTCCCATTTCAATTTTTTTCCCTATTTTTTATTTCCAAAGTTAAAATACAAAATAAAGAGAAAAAAGGGAAAACAAATTAACAACTATCCAACACTAATAGTAAAAATTAAAAAACATGTGTACAAAATCAGGGGGGGAAAACAAATACGAATATGCCATTCACTCTAACACAGAGGTGTCAAACTCATGTCATCACAGCGGTGTCATGTGATGTATCGCGACTTTTCCCCCTTCGCTAAAGCAAGCATGGGCGTGGCCAGCGTGTGACGCATCTGGCCCACGGGCCGCGAGTTTGATAGCCCTGCTCTACCATAAAACATAAAAAGTCAACCCTGACTGAATGCTGACAAATATACTAAAAATTATCTGATGTGTTCTCTTCTCCTTATATATCAGGTCTACAAGTAGTTATAAACTTTCCCATCTATATCTGATTTAAAAAAAATACTATATTACATAAATATACGTCCCTGGTGTGGAAATTTGTTTATCTAGCAATCCAAATGACCCAGCCTCTGTTTTTATACATACACATATACACACACAATCAACAGGCAATGCTTCAGTAAAGCTTTAAGAAAAAAGCCATAGAGAGAAAATGTATGTAAGCGAGGGAAGAAATTTGTAATCTTTTATCCACCCCAGTTGCTGTTTTACAGATCGTCTTGGGCTCTCTCTACTAAGAGAATTTCGTTTACTTTTTCAGATTTAAGTAGGAATGTAACTGTTTGAAAGGCATGGAATAAAAATCTTCTTGAAGACAACCACCTTTTTTTTACAAAGTGCAGAAGTTGGAAAGAGGGTCTTTCAACACAGGACCATTCTTTTCTTAAATTGGGATGCTGTACAAGCTAAGGAAAAAAATGTATTCTCTGTATTATAACCATGTAATCTATACAATGTTAAAAGGCTCTCCCTCCCTCTCTCTCTCTCTCTCTCTCTCCCTCCCTTCCCCCTCTCTAGATAGATAGATAGATAGATAGATAGATAGATAGATAGATAGATAGATAGATAGATAGATATAGTAATACTATACTTTCCTCTTAACTGGAGAAATTCCACTATATTTCTGATCTTGAGCAGAATAGATGGAAAGACGACTGGAGAGATGACTGGATAAAGATCGGAGAGACTGACTCTAAGCCTTCAATTTTTTGAAATATCAGAATTGCACAATTCGGATGATTCAAGCTGCTTGCATAAAATATCCAAAAAGGATATGTTGCAGAGGCATATTTTGCCAAATTCATTCATAAAGCAATGCAATTAAGTTGTTTTTTTAAAAAAAATTAAATGACTTTACACTAAAAAAACTTTGAGAAATACTAGGAACAGATTCTGAAGAGTTGGAATGCCAAATGTTTGATGCTAAACATTTTGAGGAAAAAAGGGATCTAGTCTTCAATTCTGTTGGATCTATTCACACCTGTGGAAATACAGATAATTTAATATTTAATATACCATAGCTACCAGATAAGGGACGCAAAAAGGTGTTTTTAAAACAGTCTTATATAGATGGATAGGTCAATAGAATATATACTATCTCAAATATTATGATCATTTATAAATATGTCTACTAAATTTTTGAATTCTGTCTCTGTATATAAGTCACCCCTGCTCCCTTCCAACACCAATACCAGACTTGTGTGTTCACTGGACATTGGTGGATTCCAAGGGCAGGGATGGTGCATTTTTGCCTTTGCACCATTTTTACTTTTTCTTTTGGCAGGGAAGGGGCAACACTGAGATTGAGCATCTGTTTTTGGCAGTTCCTACTCATTTCACCTATGAAGCCATTCCTTAGTTTATACTACAGCTTACACTATTTTGGAGAAAGAAAAAATGGTGAACATTAAAAAGCAGGGAAAGCAGAGAGTACAGTTCATGGAAGACCGAATCGGCACCTGAAGAGGGAAGGGAGGGAGCGTCAGGAGAGCAGGAAGATTCTGCAAATCCTGCATGGTTCCTTGGAAAGTGTTTAACAACGATCCGGACTCCGGTCCAGACTGAACTTTTTCTCTTGCTACTGCTACCTCCCTATTCTCTTCCAGTGAGTGCTTGGTTTCAAAACTGTTCATTGTTGTGTCCAAAGCATACAGCTCCAACTTCCATTAAATAATAAAATTATTATTATTATTATTATTATTATTATTATTATTATTATTATTATTATTATTAATCTGTAAGTCCACACAGGTTGGCATGCATTTGGGATTGATGCAGTGGTGAAATCCAAATTTTTTTACTTCTGTGTTCTGTGAGCATGGCTTGGTGGGCGTGGCTTGGTGGGCATGGCAGGGGAAGGATTTTGCAAAATCTCCATTCCCTCCCCACTCCTGGGGGAAGGATATTGCAAAATCTCCATTCCCACCCCACTCTGGGGCCAGCCAGAGGTGGTATTTGCTGGTTCTCTGAACTACTCAAAATTTCCTCTACTGGTTCTCCGAACTGCTCAAAATTGCTGCTACCGGTTTGCCAGAACCTGTCAGAACCTGCTGGATATCACCCCTGGATTGATGCACTATATGGGACTCTTGCTAGACTTTCAGCTTCTGTTGGAGGAATAGGTGACAGCTGTGGCCAAGAAGGCCATTGCACAGGTGCAGTTTACACACCAGTTACATCTATTCCTGTATTGAGAGATCCTCCTTGCTCTCATTCATGCTTTGGTTGCCTCGTGGGCAGACTACTCCAATGTGCTTTACCTAGAATTGCCCTTGAAGACTGCTTAGAAGCTATATCTGATCCAGAATGCTGCTGCACAAGAGTGATGGACAGGTCTTGCTCTACCTATATAATATACCTGCTGTCTTGAGCTACACTGATTATAGGTTAGTTTCTGAATGCAGTTCAGTGCTAAACGTTACCTATGAAGTACTAGATTTGAAGCACTACCTATCTCTTGGAGCAGGCATCCTCAAATAACGGCCCATGGGATGGATCCGGCCCGCCAAAGCCATTAATTTGGCCTGCATAGAACACGGGGCTGCCCCGGCCACATTGCCACACCCACCCAGGCCCCCACCCTTCGGCCAAGTGCAGGACTTACGTTTGCGAGGGCTGGCAGAGTGCTTCAGCGGGCCGGCAGAGTGCTTCTAGGGGGTGGGGGAGGCCAAAAAAGGGGCAGGCGGAGGCTCCAGAAAGCATCAGTGCATCCTGTTTTTGGCCATCAGAGTGCTTCTGGAGGGGCGGTGGAGGCCAAAAATGGGCCGCACATTTTGCCAGCCAAGGAAAGAACTCAAAGATTTGCCAGGGACTTCAGCCCGCCGTCGCTCCATTGGGGGGGGGAACCGAAGGGTCCCAATGGGAGAGGCTGCGCCTGCTATGTAATTACACCATACAATGCTTTGTGGAGGCAGCTTTGCTCCCGAGGAAAGCCCGCTGGAATGGCAGCAGCAGCACACATGACTGGAAGAGGAAGAGAGGCCAGGTGAGACCCAGACGCTTTCCAGCTCCCCACATCCCAGAAGCATCAACCTCGCACTCTCCCCTCTTTGCTAGCAGCTGCCCTGTTTTTCACACGAGTTCGCCCATGAGTGAGGAGGGTGAGGGCCTGTTTTCCTCTTGCAGCCACATGTGCTGCTGCTGCCATTCCAGAGGGCTGCCTCGAGAGTGAGGGAGAATAAAGAAGCCAGCTGGCAGGCCAAAGATTCATTTGCTTGCTTTGTTCTTCCATCTCCCCTCTTGCAATGAGGAAGGGAGACACATCCTAAATTCCACGGGGTATGCTGCACAAGGAGCCTAGCAGGGAGATGCATTCCTGCCAGCAGGATGATCTTGCTGGCATGGGGGATTCTGGAGACTTGGCTGGGGGGAGGGGGAAGGGAAGGGCTGGGAAATGCGCCTATTGTGTGGGTTGCTTTGTGGTCTGTTGGCATCGTTTTGTGTGGTTGGCTGTGCAAAAGGCTGGGGCAGTTGCTTGCGCGCATGTGGTGTTTGTATATCCAGGGCGTGGGTCGTTGTGACTGGATGGTTGCTATCCCGGGTTTTTTTTGCTCTGGAGCCCAATCCAATAGGTATGGATGTGATTTATGCAGCAGCAGCAAAGGGCAGGCCGTTGTGTGGGCGGCCGGATGCATTTTGCATGCAGGCTGATTCCGAAGCACGCTCCCTTACAGGACTGATTGTAGCGAACTTGTTTGCTTGCTTGCATATATGTACGTGTATATGTGCTTTCTCTTTTAAGGGGTGCTAGCTTTGGGATTTACAGGATTGCGGGTAGATCCGCTCCCCGCCACCTCCTCCTCCCCTCCTTTGGGATAGTGCTGTGGTGGGGCGCTGTGTGCTGTCAGGCCTCCCGCCCATGTCTGCTTCTGTTAGGCAAAAAGAAAGTCTTTTCCCACGCTCTTCTGGGGCCCTGGTCTTGGCGCTGATTCAAGCGTATCCTCCGTGGACCGCTAAGAGCCCGAGGGGTGTTGGCGCCAAGGCAGCCCATATCTCCTGCTGCTTTGAGCTCAGAGCTGTAAACCACATCCATTCCTAGCTGCAGTGTACTTGTGAGCACCCTTGGCCGGGACAGGTGGGGAGAAAAGTGAGGGGGCAGCACGGTCGAGTGGGCAGGCAAATTAGAGGATGCTGGCAGATTGCTGGCTTGCTCGCTCAGCTGTTCGCCGCCCGGAACATGCAGGCACCTAACGAAACCTGGGTCATGGCCGCTGCTGCCGCCTCCTGCCTGTGCACATCGAGGAGGCCAAGCAGCAGCGTGGAGAGCACGGACCTCCTGAGCCGCAGGAAGCGGCTGCCAGTGATGCCCTCATGCGAAGATGTTGCAAGCGAGGAGGCTGTGTATTTCATTTAAAAGTAAATGTGTTACTTTTGGGGACACTGCAGGAGTGCTCCACCTCCCCGCCGGCCAGCTAGTCTTCAGCGCATAGCTCGGCAGCCTCCAGACGTCAGATTCCCACCACCCAGCATAAGTTCAGGGGTTCTTCTCCCCCAGCCGGGGACAGAGGGAGAGGGAGGGAAAAAGAGAGAGAGAAAGATGAGACGGGGGAGGGAGGGACAGGAGACGGAGGGAGAGAGAGGGAGTGAGGAGAGAGAAAGGAGAGAGAAAGAGGGAGGGAGAGGAGAGAGAAAGGGAGGAAGGGAGGAGAGAGAGAAAGACACAGAGAGATGTTGTTTGTAACCTCCTTGGAGTTGAGAAGAATTGCTGCAAAACCACTAGACTCGTAAACAAATTAAAACATGATCTAGTAAAAAGAAAAGTCAAACAAAAGCAAATAAAACACCCCCAGGAGCAAGACAAATTAAAGTTTAATTTGTGTGTATTATTTAATGGACTGCTAAATTGGCAAAACAGACTACTAAATTGGCCACACCTACCTAGCCATGCCTCCCCAGTCACATGACGACCTAGCCACATCCACCCAGCCACTCCGGCCCCCCAACAGTTTGAGGGACCGTGAAGTGGCCCCCTGTTCAAAAAGTGTGAGGACCCCTGTCCTGGAGTGTCCACCTGCCCCATGTAGTCCAACACAAGTGGCTTGGTTTGATTTAGGTCTAGTGAATTAAACAATGTCACCTAATGGATCCAGGAGGCAGCCTTCGGTGCCACAGTGTCATTGTACCTTCCATTTGGAATAGCATCCTGATGAAGAAATAGATTGAGAAGTTTGACCCTGTTTTCATTAGATTTTAGCTTCCAAGATGGCTTTGAAAGTTGATGGTAGTCTGTATGTATAGGTCTTCCTATTGAAATTTGGATTGTAAAATACTATAGTAGTTAAATGCTGTATTACTTTATCTCTTAAAAAAGGAAGCAAAGTTTCTAAAGAAGGTCAATTCAGCTAATTAATCAGATTTGATGGAAGGGAGAGCAAACTCTTGTTTAACTTGACAACACAAGTGTTTTAATTTCTTTATCTCCTCATAAATCCAGTGTTTGGGCACGCAAAAACCACATCTGTATTTTTTTTTAATTATTCCAATATCAAACCAGAGAATAGCTCATGCACATTTAACAACCATTTGAATTCACTCTGTTGTTATTTGAACATCTCAAGATCAAAATGACAAATTTCAACAGCAAGCCTCCAAAAATGGCTTGAGTTTTCAAAAGGGTTTACCCAAAATGCGAATGTATTGTTTTTTAGATTTATTTTTTTTAAAAATCCTTCCTGCCTAATCCAAATAAAAATACCTTCAAATTATGGCTTTGCCCCTCTTTTGTGATATCCTTGGCACCCTGGAGGCTAAACATAAAAAATGGTAAGAAAATGTGCCCCCTCCCTTACCAATATAATTTGTCAATTGAAATGTCACATCAATCATTATTGAATTCGCCTAACAGTCTGTACGGTGTGTGTGGGTATGTGTATACATACCTCTGTGTGGGGTGGGTGGGGGGTTGGGTCGGTGTGTATACGGTATATATACACACATACATACATACATACATATGTACAGGGAATATGTCAGTGGTGGGTTCGTAACGGTTCTATAGAACCGGTAGTAAAACCGGCGGGAGGCTCCGCCCACTGACCCTGACGTCATCAAAACGCTTCTGCGCATGCACAGAAGAGCGCGTGCAGCCCCATTGCGAACCAGTAGTAAAGGTAAGTAGAACCTATCCCTGGAATATGTATGTAGTAAAGGATATTCTGTAACATTTGATATTGCATTTGTATGTAAAGTAGAGATTCTGTTTAATATCCTGGTGTCAGAGCAGTAAAGACAGTTATTCCTGTTGTTGTTAATTTACTGTTACAGCTGCTTCCTTGTTATGCAATTTAATTTTCAACCCACCAGGGGGCTAATGATCCTCACCTATGTAGATTTCGAACAAGGCTGTTATTTTCCATGTCAATATTGTTTGTATTCCTATTCTGGGTGATTCTTTTTTACACTAATTTGGCATTCGCAAGGCAGCATACCATAACTCTCTTCATAGGTCAAAATGAGGAATGATTTGTTGGAAAAATTATAAATCTGAACCTTTCATTTGAAGCGCTCGGTGTTTCCATGAATATTTCTAACGGGAAACAGTGGATAATGTCTACTTGCACGATTTCCTAAATATTTTTGTATCCTGTTTTTTTAAAACTGTTCTGCTATCCTGTATAATGTATCTGGCAATATTATTGATTCAGATGGAGATAAGCACATTGTTTTCATCATGGCCAGATTCAAATGATCTTCTCTGGAGTTATAAAGCCAGGAACAATAGGCTTCTAACAAAGTTCTGCTTCATGTTTCAGCAGATTATTTTTGCTTTGCTTTGAACCATAATTTGCTGCTACGTCGATTGTCAGATTGTTTAGTGTTGGTCAAATATTTAGAATGACAAGGCAGAGATTTCATTCCACTCAGATGCAATCCAGGAATGAATAATAAAATGTGATAATTCTTCAGAGACCATACAGTTCAGTCTCTGACATTTCCACATATTCTTTCCAGTGCTGTTGGTTGGAAAAGAAGGGAATAAATCTCTCCCATCTTCCCCGTGGCTGCCATTCACACAGAAGGCTGTTATTTCATCTTTCCTTCATCTTCTCCAAAATAAACATGGCCTGCAGTTCCTCCTAATGCAGGATTTCCAGAACTCATTCCAATATATCAGTACCTTCCCTAAAATGTCTGAACACAGGTCTCTTGTACAGTATAATAAAATAGAATTAGATCCCCCTATCATTTTCAAATTGAAAATTCTTAATATTGATTTTTATGTATAGAGTCACAATTAAAAAAAGCTTGGAAGTGAAATATTAGGCACTTCAAGGTTGAAGTCTAGTCTGGTTTTAGTGGGAAGGATTTAACTGGATGTTTCTTTTTTCTGTTTTTTATTTGCCTCGTTTTTATAACATTGCATTCGGAGGCAGCAGACAGAAATGACAAAATGTCTCAAAGTGATAACTTATTGGAAGAAATGTTTATATTACCTTGCATGTACAAGAATTTTATTCATTTTATGGTGCAGCCGAAATATTTGAACTTCTTGCAGCTTCATTGAAAATATAAGTGTCCGTTGCTTGAAAGGAAAAAAAAACTTTTCTCGAAATGACTCTGTCTGTAGGTGACATTGAATGTCTTCGTTATTAACAAATTTTAATGGCCTTGTAAATATTATATAAGGTTCCGTGTTGTAACTGTAAATGATAATTGGATTAGTCAGCAAGTGGCTTGTTTTATCTCCAAGTACTTGGGACTTTTATAGGCTGTAACTAAACTATTAGTCAGCTCACTTTTAGCAGTTTGATCAGTGCAAAATACTACATGCTTAAGCAGTACTGCTCAAAATGCTTAATAAGCCAGCAACTCTTGGAGATGGGAAAGAAGCTCTCTACTCATGTTTAAGTTGCATTAGTAAGGCGTCTCACATTAGTCACTGGCTGTGAATGTTAATCACTTTCAAGCAATAATTCACAGCGTTGTTGTAGTACTGTGGTGCTCATAAAATGAACTCAGTAACCCACCACTACCCAGGGAATATGTCTCTTTCATTGCAATTGAATACCCAGCCTGGCTGCATAATAGTTAGGATTATGAAATAGTGCATTTTTAAAAAGGGTGAGCAGCTGGATAATAAAATAACAAGCTCCAAAGCAGGTTTGTTAATTATCTCTCTGTCTGTCTCTTGTTGACAGAAGGAGTATGTGAGATATGGCTGACCAGCGAAGATACCGGGGCTTATGGCAGAGACATTGGCACAGACCTCCCGACTCTCTTGTGGAAGCTAGTGGAAGTGATCCCTGAGGGAGCAATGCTAAGGCTCGGCATGACAAACCCTCCATATATTTTAGAGCATCTGGAGGTACGTTCACAAGCAAAGTCATTGCAGTGACTAACCGGCTTCCTTTGACATCATGCAGGGACTGACAGCTTACAGCTTGTGAGCTTCTCTTTTGCAACTGCATTCATAACATGAAAATGCAAGGTAAGATGGGATCAGAAATTGCATAAGCAATGGGCAAGTTCATGAAGAAACGAAACCCAAAATGTTCATTGAGGCCCATTCTGGATGGAGCGATTCTTAAACAAATTGTCAAGGAATATATCAAAAGTGTAGGCCACAGGGGAAATAAATAATGCACATTTTCTCATCCTCCCCTGAGCTGATGCCCTGGAGATGCGTGTTTGGATTACAAAACGCTGTAAGTACCATTCAGCAAAGCTGAAGGCAGAAGATACTGCAAATTGTAGCCCATATAATACCACGCTGAAGGAAAGGCTGCTATTTAACACTTTCTTTTCCTCTTGTACCTACAAGATTGTGTAATATTCTGTTAAACTCCCGACCCGTGGGCCAGATGTGTCATGTTCTGGCCATGCCTATGCCCGGTTTAAGCAAAGGGGAAGAAAGTCCCGAAATGTTACATGGTGACAACGTGAGTTTGACACCCCTGTTCTAGAAGCTTCTCCAACTGAACTGTTGGCACTTCTGAAATTCAGTACCCAATACCTATCTTATTTTTAGATGAAACATCACAGGTTAATAGGTAATATAACATACTTCAGAAGATTTTGCATAGTTTATTTATGCTGTTTTGAACTTCTTTGAGTACATTTTACCACAAGATGCATACCAGAATTAGTTAGCGGGGATTATTTAAATCTGTATCAGACAATAGTAGCAGAAATACTGATTTTTTTTTGTTCTTGACTTTTTCTTTAGCATTTTTTTACATGCAGAATGGCTTTATTTGCATATTTATAAATATACATAGTATATTTATATGCTGCATAAAGACCAACCAAAAGGAAAGCGGGAAACATCACACGTCAGTTCAATTTTTAAGTAATGCAAACTTTCCAAAGGGGAGTTATACATAATATACAGTCTGCAGTCAGTAACCTGCTTCCTTGCCTTATTTATCTTGAGCTTGACAGCGCATTTCAGAAGATTGGCTGTAAAGATGGCTGTTCTGGTCTTTAGTCTGCTGTTTCTCACAGAACTACCTTAAACCTAATTTCAGTAATAAGTTCACTTTTAACATTAAATATAGTATTAACGTTATATAGAAATGCATGTTAATAGTGTGGTTTCATTACTCCAAGGATATGCAGTCTGCAACTTCTAGGATACATCTCTCCCTAAACTAGGGGTGTCAATGGCGGCCCATGGGCCAGATGCGTCACACGCAGACCATGTCCACCTCAGCTCCACGAAGGGAAAAACATGTCATGTGATGGCAACGTGACGCCGCGAGTTTGACACCCATGCCTTAAATCTTTCTTTCTGCAATTCTTAGAAACCTCTGATAGGCTTGTTTCTTTAAAAGTAATTCCCCTTTAAAAAGAGCAGAGGAAAAATCAAAATTCCAGCCTACCCCTGATGGACCAAAACATAGCACCCTCTGCCATAAATAGTTGCTCGTTGGCAATTACAGAGTAGGAGTTTGTGCACAGAAAGTGTCAGCCCTACCAGGTAAATCAGGCCAAAAACAGGATTAGATGAACTTTATTGTAAGGCTACATTAACAAAATCTTGCAAGGTGCAAACTTTCTGCCATCACTTTTAACTGCTTGATTCATTGGGGTAGGTCCTTCCTAAATGTCATCATTTGACTGTTAAGCCACTGGGAGCGCCTGCATTTCTTGGCTGATAGTTTTCTGGACAGCATCTCTTGCCATCTTTCCCCAAGGTCATTCACTCATTCCTTTACAGGAAGTCCCCAAAACACCTTTGCCTGCCAGATTTATGAATCTGTAAATACTTCAGAGCAATTCTGAAAATTCATCCATAATTATTCAATTATTATTTGCCTGTCACTTGGCCTGCATATTTTTTCTGTTCTCATCCAAAAGAAGAATGAAGAAGGACTGAATCCCATTCTTATTCAGTTTTACATCAGTGGCATTATATAGACCTCACCAAATGGGATTTCCGTCTCCTTGACTCTGGATCATAAAGCAATCTCGTTGGTAGATATTAGTCCATTTCTGCATTAAAAGGGGCTCGACATTCACACAATTTTGGTCGTCAGTTTTTTTTTTAAAGGACACTCATTGTTCGCTTGGAGAGAAAAACCAAGTGAGCCTCATTTTCCAAGATACAAATAGCTCTTTCTGAAAAGAATATTAACAGACACATCTGTTGGTGTGGCAATTATCTGAAAACAATACCTTCCAAAGAAAAACAGAGGTCAGATACTGCCTTAAGATACTCTTTGTTCAGTAAACTGCAATTGGCTGAGGATATGCAACATATTAAGCCATAGAATATGGTCAGGCAAGCTTTTATATGTAACAGGATCCACCCTTCTTTAAAAAAAAAAAAAACCAATGGATCTCTAGATAGCACATAAGCAGAGCAATGATGCATCCAAAAAAAGTGTATTTGGCCTTCTAAACATATGCTTCAGATTTTACCAATATTCAATTAGCCCAGCAGATTGTCAAGTAGCTAGCAAATTCCTTAAGAATATAGATTGTTTTGTAGTCTTAATACCTTACTAACAAAGGGAAAGCACATGGGGGCACTCATACATTACCTATTGGCCATTTTTGAAACTGAACATTCTTTCTCTGGATGGTGTAACAGCTGACAGCCATATCTGGGGAAAACACACGGCTGCTTTAAAGAACTGGTGACAAGCTTTGCTCCATCTCAACTGTCTGATGACTGAAAATCTTTCAAAGGGAACCTAAGGGTAAAGGTAAAGCTGAGTACAGATTGGAGGAGTTTGTGGAAAGCTTAAATCTACAGTTCATGTATAATGCATCATTCCATCGTTTTATTTGTCTTTTCAGGATACTTTTAGCTTTATGAACTTAAAGGAGGGAAGGCTTCCTTAGCTTTTCTTTCATAACATCAGTAAGAGACCCTTGACATTTCAGAAGCAGGAGATGGATCCAGACCTTCTTGAAGCCTTCCTGTCATCCAGTCTTGTCAAAAATGCAAAAACCTTATAGATTTTAATAAATCTAAGCCCTATTAAGCTTCAGTAAAAGGGCTTTCATTCATTTCTTTGTCATTTTTAAATATTGTAACTGCTTTGTTCTTTTCAGGGTCAGGACATAAGGACATTTACTTATCTACTAACATGTGCTTGTTAAAGTATATGTGCTTGGAGAAGATACTTAACATTAAACCAAACCTGGGATATTTTTTAACATTTTGTTAAACGAAACAATATCTGGATTTGCATAACACATTTAGCCAAAAAAAATTTTTTTAAAAAAAAATCCTACTCTGTTAATAAAACGTGTGAACCCAGCTTGTGGTGGAGAGCTAGTGGGGATGCTTCTCTAATAACCCAAAGGTTTTCTGGAATGTTTTAGGAATTCTGTACGTAATGCAACTTTTGATTTTGATCTTAAAGACGGCTAATAAAGCGCTCCATGGCATAGGGCCTAGCTATCTTCGAGACCGCCTGCTGCTACCGACGACCTCCCATCGACCCGTGCGCTCCCACAGAGAGGGCCTCCTCAGGGTGCCATCAGCCAAACAGTGTAGGCTGGTGACCCCCAGGGGGAGGGCCTTCTCTGTGGGGGCACCTACCCTCTGGAATCAGCTCCCCCCAGAGATAAGGAGAATCCAGGACCTCAGTGCCTTCCGTCGTGCCCTTAAAACCCATTTTTTCAAGCAAGCTGGGCTGGCTTAAGAAGAAATTCTTAAATGTTTTTAAATGTTTTAAACGTTTTAATTGGTAGTGAGTTTTAATTGGGCCAAATTTATATATCTTTTAATTGTTTTTTAATATTTGTCCTGCATGTTTTTTTAATTTTGGCCTCAGAGTCCTCAGGGAGAAGGGCGGTATAGAAATTCAAAAATAAATAAATAAAATAAATAAATAAATAAATAAATAAATAAATAAAAATACAAGACTCTAATAATAGAGTTGCCTTGAAGCCATTGTGAATAATCAAAAGTGCATTTGCACAATAAACATTTTTAAAAGGCTTAATTAATCATCATCAATATCTTGAATGGTTGAAAAATGCTATTGGTATATTTGACTCTGCTGATTATATTGCTTTTCCTTCAGGAATAACTTGATTTCTATAATAGGCGGTTTCAGTTTTTTGTTGGGTTTTTGCTTTTTTTTTTTTGGCTATGTTTGCACCTTGTTTCTGAGTGTGGAGATGATATACAAAAGTCTGTATTTTAAAGAAGTTGTTCACACCTGCCAGTGCCTTTTTAAATGCTTAATTGCACATGATGAGATGCATAGGCCTCCATGTCACCTGTCAAGATGAGTCATGCTCAAAGTCTGCCATATGCCATCTGTGGGGTTTTTTTAAAAAAAATCTTCCTTATTAATTCAGGTTATTCCAATGAAACCCTGACCATTGAGAGGTGTTTTGTGTGCTGTGTATTTTTTTTTCCTTTGAAGAATGAGAAATGCCTTAACTCTCCCTTTCTTTGATTCCTATCAGCTGAGCATTTTTGATCTGTAGCTTCATTTGAGCAGATAACTTTACAGATGGCTTCTCTAGACATGCCCTGACACAGAGCCTAAAAATGGATTGTAGAATAACAGCTAATCTTTTCTTTCTTATTCTTGGTTCTTACATAAAAACTCAATTATTTAGTAGTACAGTGGTAAAGTTGTTTGGACACTATGCATTCTCTGTAATGCCTTTTTTCATTTTCCATACCAGTTTTTAAATGCTTTGGTCCAGTTTACACAAAACTAATTTTAAAACTTTATAATATTTTATATTATAAGCCAGGAATGTCAAACTCATGGCGGCATGGCATTGTCATGTGACTTATCAGGAGTTATTTCCCCTTTCCTAAACCAGGCATGGGCGTGGCCAGCGCGTGACTCATCTGGCTGGCAGGTCGGGAGTTTGACAGCTCTGTTATAAGCCATAACAAGTTAGCATTTCACACTGTTCCAAAATATATTTACCTTAGGGCTAAATGTATGTAGGAATCAGACCAGTATTTCAAAGATGCAGTTCCTCTCATTCTTTAGTTAAGAATAATTAAATAGATAAGTCAGTGATAAAAATTCCATTTCCTGATATTCATATTGTATCCATTCATTTTAGTAGACCTTCCATGCTGTTAATATAAGCCTATTCTTATAAAGTGAATTTGTGAGAACTTCCTACTCTTTTCCTTGGTTACAATGGGGAAGTGTTATTGTTGAATGGTTTATTATGGTTCAGAACCAGATTTGTATCATGAGAATTTTATTTGCAAATTTGAGTTTTTCATTTGTTCCTCTCCACGGAGCCATTGGCATCCTTTCATGAGTTGTTGGAAACTTCCACAACACTGTTCATGTCACATGGTGCAGCAATTAGCTGGAACTCCTGGCAATTTGGAAAGCACTCTAATATAAAAGATTTTCATTTACAAATTCCTGCTACAGTAAATAAGCAAACAAGGGCTTCATTTCTTTATGTTCTATGCATCCTACATTCCACATTTATGCTGGCAATCAATATGTACAGAAACTGAAGTTTCTGACTCAATGGGAGAGTTCTGTTTGGAGGTGGCTGCTAAATAGACAGCAGACTCTTCCTCCCCCATCCCCCAGTCTCTGCTCCATACTCACCCATCTATTTTTAACTAGTCATATTGACGTATTTTCTTTGTTCATTTTATTATTCTATTATTTTATTTTATTGTTCTATCATTTTACTTTGCATCAGATTATCAATCTTCTAATGAGCAAGGGGGTACATTTTTACTGCAAATTAGACGACTGTGAGCATCTGGTGCCATCTTACTTGACTGTCTTACTCAAAAATGGGTACTCAAAGACAAAAGTGAATCAAAATACTATGAAGTCTGGAATAAATTTTATAATTGGTTAGATAAGAGGAAGAATGCCAAAACCAAGGAATAACGAATGTCTGGAAATGTATATATTAATGTATATTAATATATGAATGTATATTGAACTTGTGAATGTAATTTTGGTTTATTAAATTCATGTATACTTGATATATAATGAAGTAGAAGATATGTAAATTTGTATATAGAGCAAGGAATAGATTATTTATTAACTTGATTTTGACATAAATGTTAGAAACCAGAGACATTGAGCAATGTCCATTATTTTACTTTTAAAGCTAATAAAATAATAATAATTTTTAAAAATGTATATATCACATTTTTTTTAATGCTGGAGATGTGTAGAACTAACAGTGTCTTTACTAGTATGTACAAATATTACTGATGTTATTTTCATGTCTCTAGGAAATGGCAAAAATTCTCAACCACCCAAGAGTCTATGCTTTTCTACATGTACCAGTTCAATCCGCTTCTGATAGTGTATTGATGGACATGAAGAGAGAATATTGTGTTGCTGATTTCAAACGTGTGGTGGATTTTCTTAAAACCAGGTAAGTCTAATATTTAAAAAGTTAAATAATTTGATAATATGAATTTTTAAAATTAATTGCTTTTTTGCATCTTCATGATTTGGCTATGCCTTACAGTTGCTTTGATGTGATATTCTGTTTCATGTTGTTTATATTCTGGAATATATGATTTGATGTGGTTTTTTTCACTATATTGTTGAAATGCAGGGTAATTGATACAGAATGCAAAACACAAAAAAGTGCTGCTCCAGTCATGCATTTGGATACTGTTATTGAAAGTATCTTTTTATTCCTAGTTTACAGATTGCAATATGTGGATTTTGTGTTAATCCTGGGAATTTTTATTAGCAAATTATGACAATCAATAACTATATTTCAAAATCTTTTTTCACAATCGTATATATTATTTTGTCACCATTTAAATGAACTTTGTAGTAAATTCCATTGGCAACATTCATGGAGAATTCCTTAAGTAAGAAATACTAGCAGTAGGAAAATTTAGTTAGACTGTAATCAATGTGAGTATTAAGTATTCTGAATAGAATTTTTACTGAAAATAATACCATATGATTTTGTGAGGATTGTCTGACATATGATTATTTCCATTGCATATAAATACATGCAGGTATATCTAATTTATTTTACTAGTTGACAGTTAATGCCATGTTATCTACACAAGATCAGCTTTTGTGGTGACGCCCAAAAACTTACAGTAAATGGTTTGGAAATGTTGAAAGATTTATGAAATATAAAACTATCTATTGTTGCTGAATGTTTATTAGCTGTTTACTATCTCCAGAATCAAAGGCAACCTGTCCACATTTTAAGAGAGAGAAACAGTATTGTTTTTGTTGTCGGGTTTCTCAGTCCAAGATAGGGCATTGCATCACAGATCACTTGATATGTCACTGCATTGCTTGATTATCCAGCTTAACCTGAGGGAAGGCTTACAGATACAGTTCTGCACAGTTGGCTTTATCGTATATCAGAATTTAGCCATATGCAACTATTAATTGTCTCCTGTGCTGAAGACATATCATGGACTTTTAGCTATTCCAAGATATTTAAATTCAAGGCTTCTCCTCCCATCTTTCTGAATTAAGAGATACTTTGCACTTGGTGGCTTTGAAGTTGGATGGTTATGTTATACAAATCCAGTGGAAGAGAATATCTGTAGCTCAGGGTTGAACTAAGGAGTTCTTTCTTACTGCTTGCATGTGTTTCGTTACCCAAATACATAAAATCAGTGCGAGTGTGGGGTTTACTATATATTGCAACTTTTTCCCTGTTTATAGTGTGAGTGTGGGGTTTTCTATATATTGCAACTTTTTCTCTGTTTATAGTGTGAGTGTGGAGTTTACTATATATTGCAATTTTCCCCCTGTTTATAGTGTGAGTGTAGGGTTTTCTATATATTGCGACTTTCCCTGAGAATTTTGCTTTGCCAAACCCGTATTTCTATTGAAAATCTAACAGAAAAAAAATCTCAATCTTTGCCATAATGTAAACTGAGATATATTAGTTGTACATTTAACATTGGTTTCTTGTTGGAATTATTGTACCCATACTTTTTAATGTTATAATAAGCCTTGCTAAAGTGTACTCTAAAATTTATGTTATTAGTTCAGTTTTGATCTCCCAGCCACCTAGAAGAGCAATAGGCATGGTGAGACCATTTCAATTTACCTAAACTCTAGTAGTATGCCAGAAAGGTAGGGACAGAGAACTGGTATCATCTCATATCCTAGTGAAGCTAAAAGGCTCCCAGTGTGCCTGATCCATCCTCAGAAGGATGTTGCAGGAGGAAAATGGACCAGCTTGGGACCCAAATTGAGACAACAGCCTCTTTGGATATGTTGGTCCGGGGAAGGAGCAACTTAATGTCAAGAAGAGAAGTCCATGGGGAGGACTTGGCTGGTGAGAGCATTAGAAGGAGAATTGTGCAGAGAATACAAGCAATGTCTTTGTCTAGTGCCAGCAAAGCAATACGGGAAACGGAGGCTGCATTACGAGCACATTCATATTCCTGTTGCCTAGTCAACCCTTTCACAGGAGGAGATGCCGTCTTCTCTTGGCCAAGCTTGTTGAGGTTTGCTGAAAGATGTTACTGTCAGTTTCCCATCCTTGCCTGCCTTTCCTAAAGTGGCCTTTTTTCTCACAGTCCGAATAATGGCTACAGAATGCACGGATTTCCTGAGTATAGTCTGGCTTGACTATTTTGCTGTTTTCTGTCCTTCCAGTTAAGAAAGGATGGACAAGATGACCAAGGAATCGCTGGGGAGGCAGGGGGCAGAGAGAGAAAGGTCCTGTAGAGCAAACTAGTAAATTTTGTGAGTAACTTGGATTGCTGCCAATATGGCAACAGGTCGCCTCTCTGAGCAGAGCGAGTATAACCATTTAAAACCACCTGCATTAGTGTAAATGCCTATCTCGGTGTCTTTTGAAGCATATATTGGTACATGGAGCTAAGTATTATCTAGAAATGTGCAAACATGAAAAAAGTTAATGAAAGAGAATGAGTAGCACACCAGTGTTTGTCTTATGCCTTTTAAAAAAAAAAAACTACAATGATTGAGAGAGAGAGACAATTTTTCATTGATGCAATAACTTAAAGTAAGATGCTAAATACTCTAGTTCAGCGGTTTTCAACCTGGGGGTCGCGACCCTTTTGGGGGTCGAACGGCCATTTCACAGGGGTCGCCAAAGCCCTCTCTCGCCGCCCCCCCACGCCTTCACTCACCCTCTGCCTCTGTTGGATAGCCCAGTCGCCATTCACTTACCCCGCCCACTCCCAATCTATTGCTGCCTCCGGAGTCCCAGCTGGTGGCTAGAGGGGAAAAAAAACTTTAAATTCTTGCCGCGGGGCTTCAAAGAGCTAGCTGCAAAGAGGTAAATTCCTGGAGCAAATTTTTTCCCCCCTAGCTATGCTGAAAAGCGAAATTGAAACTAAAGAAGGGTCTTTGTTGCAACGTGACAAAATGAGGCAGAGAGATTTCTTTTTCTTTTTCCTCACCAAAAAAGGTAAGCGCAAAACTGCAAAAAATGGGAAATTTAGGGCAAGAGGAGGTTCAAGATTTTAAAACACAAAAGAAAAAAAGCTCTATTTAACTAAGGAATTGTAATAATTGAGATATTATTAATTGTATATTGTGTTGAAAGCAGAAATGGTTGTGGTTTGGAGGAATATATGGGGGAAATTATTTGGTTTATTATTATTGGTAAATATAATTAATTGATTTGTAAGAAATTGGATTGCATGGAAATAATTGGAATATTCCTGTTCATATTGATTAATATACAAAAAAGATAGTTATATAACTAATTGATTTATATTAAAATATTGAATTTGTATTAAACAACTGTATTACATAATTAACCAATGTGAGGATGGATATAAAAATAGATGACAATGCGAAGGGGTATAATATAGAATAGAAGGGAAAAATTGAATTTGATTAAGATTAGAGATGAGGATGAAGGGTAATATTGGTTTTTTTAAAAAATAGATGAGGAATAAATATGGTAAAAAGGAAATATAGAAATTGTAAATTTAATTGAAATGACTAAATACTGTGTTGGAAGAAATATCCTTCTGGGTTCTGCTCCAAGTGGGGAAAAAGACACTAGAAACATGGAGATTGCTTGGAAAGATGGTTTAATGGTGGACAGGATCACATGGCTTGATGGGGCCCATTGTGTTAGTTTCTGTTGCTATTGTGTTGCAAATGTCCTTTGACAAAGGATTGACTTTCTGCCTCTGGCCCATTAACAAAGGGTGGGGGGCAGGAAGGTGGGAGCTGCTTTGTCTGTAAAATATGCTTCTCCATTTCTCATCCAGGGAAATATAATATTCTGCCTTTTTAATATTTCCCAAAATATTTCATTCTTCTAGGAAAGGGGTGGGTGCTAACCTCCTACAACTGTTTAAATTTGTGAACCGGCCAAATACTCTGTTCAAAGAAAATACGTTGTATGTTTGTATGTGTGTTTCTAATTATTGCTATTTATTGCTATTTGTTCTCTTTTATTCTTTAAAGTTTAACAATTCATTCTTTATCTTAATATCTTAATATTTGTTTGGGGTTGGCTTTCTTCCCTTTCATCTTTTTTATTGTACAGCAATCTTTCTCCTCAAACCTACCACCTCTCTCTTTTCTTTCTTACTTACTTTCTCTTCCCCCCACTCTTCTTCTTCTCCTACTCCCTCTTTCTCCTTCTCCTCCTCTCTTCCTCCCTCTCTTACCTTCACTCCTCCTCTAATTTCCCTTCCCTTCCTTCATCCCTCTCTATTGCTGTATCCTTTTATGCATATGGACTACTCAGAGGGCTGAAAAAGTTATTTTTGACTGGTCCTCGCACTTTTGACCAGTCCTCAAACTTACGACTGTCCTCACAATTTATGTTTTTGCCCTATCTTGTCACCATGGTGAAGAGAAGCAGTTGTGAAATGAGTGACACAGTTGTTAAGAATGGTACAATGGGCATAAATGATGACCAGTCATAACTGCGAAGACCGGTCAAAAGTGCGAGGACCTGTCAGAAATCACATTTTTCAGCCCTCTGGGTAGTCCTTTTGTGCACAGGGACTACTCAGAGGGCTGAAAAAGTTATTTTTGACTGGTCCTCGCACTTTTGACCAGTCCTCGAACTTATGACTGTCCTCACAATTTATGTTTTTGCCCTATCTTATACCATGTTGAAGAGAAGCAGTTGTGACATGAGTGACATGGTTGTTAAGAATGCTGCACAGGCATAAATGTGAGGATGGTCATAAGTATGAGGACCAGTCAAAAGTGCGAGGACGTGTCAGAAATGACTTTTTTCAGCCCTCTGAGTAGTCCCTATACACATAGCCATGGCCATCCGGTCACATTACCAGCTAGCCACGCCCACCCAGTCACATGACCTCCAAGCCACGCCCATAAAATAAGCCACACCCACAGAACCGGTAGTAAAAAAAATTAGAACCCACCCCTGGTTGGGGGTCACCACAACATGAGGAACTGTATTAAAGGGTCACGGCATTAGGAAGGTTGAGAACCACTGCTCTAGTTATTAATGTCTCAGTATCATTATTTTATATAGTTGAAAGCTGCATATTCTAAATGTCATAACTTAAATGTTACAAACTGTTAAGGATATTCTTGGCTCATAACCGATTACTGAGCAGAGTACCCTTTGAATATACACATGAAAAGTGACTGGGAGTGGTTGTGAACAATCACAGTTAACATACAAACACAATGAGTTGTGGTAGTCATTTTACTTTTAGAAAAAATTAAAGCAAAGTCCAAAAACAATCCAAGTCATACACAGATAAGGCGAGAGTTAAAAGATCAATCCAGGGATATTTCAAGTACAAAGTCTTCTTACCAGTTGTAGTCATACACAATAAAACAGTTCTTCTTGAGTTTCAAAACAGGAACAAGTTCAATATTAAAACATTCAATAAATAGTAGAAAGCAACATGTAGCTATGATCAAACAGTGATCATGCAGAGAGATCAGGTAGAGAGTTACATCAAATAAGCTGGTAAAATGGTGTAGTATCCACACAAGCCATGATCCAGACTTCCCTTAAGTACATTGGCTACAGAGCTTAGCCAGTCAGGATACAGGATGTTGCAATACAGTCTTAAAGCAATATAATACCTTTCTGACTGCAAACATACATTGTTGGTTTATATATTGCCTGACCAACTAGTTAGACAAATAACCATTTCCTAACACAAACTTTGAAAGTTAACTTTTGTTACAACAGATTTGATATCAAAAAATTTGGAAATGCTGAGCATATCCATAAATTGTATTATATATAAATAAATATTGCCAGTTCTTAATAGCATAAAACTAGTACATGCAGGTTTGTCACTTATATATCAGTGCAACTTAAAATTATTCCATTTTCGCTGCTTTTTACTCTGACAGTTTTCAAGCTTTATTGATATAATTGGTTTTATTTAAATAAGATGTTTTATTTAAAAATCAGTATGAGAAATCATTTCCAACATACAGTACAGAAACAGAACAAGCTCAGTCTATAAGAGCAAAAAATATTGGATATTGGAATCTACTGACATCTGTAAAGCTCATTTATTTTTATTTCTGTATTAGTAGGTCTTTTTTCTATGTGTCATCTGCTAAAAGCAGCCAAACATGACGTTCCTATATAACTATTCCCCAGTAGACATCTCATCACAGACATTATGAAAGCAAAACATTGCAACGGATTCCTGCAGTTTCTCCCAGAAATAAATTATCTATGAATCTGTTCTTATGGACACATCTCTTGTTTCTCTTCCAAGCTGCAATGATGGATACAGGAGAGTAGGTATCGCTTAAGAACTCAGAGGGCCACTATCATTTAGGACAATATTATGTGCTTCTACATTATGTGCTTTCAACGGAAACAATTTGCATGAAACTTTTGTGAATATAAAATCCTTTTAGGAGAGTCTAATGCTAGGCCAATGATTAAATAGCATTTGTCTACTACTTTTAAACTGATTCAATCCATAACAATTGGAAATGTATTGAAACTGGGGAAAAAATGCAAGATAAGATTGCTCTCTTTTTTGAGAAACTACCAGTTGCATGAAAGCCATTCTTAAGGGTTAAATATTGTAAGGATCTACCTGTAGGTTGGATGGAATAGCAGCCACAAGTATAACAAAATCTCAGCAATGGCTCAACAATGGATTATTCCCTTGGTTTCTCCTCATCGATTGAAGAAAACACATTCTTGTCATAAGATGAAAATCCTCTTCTTCAGGCAACTCCCTGCAGAGCTTTTAAGTTCCCACACCGAAGGAGAAAAAAGAGGGACTAGTAGCAAAATCCTAGCTGCAATGCAGGGGTGAAATCCAGCAGGTTCTGACAAGTTCTGGAGAAATGGTAGCGGAAATTTTGAGCAGTTTGGAGAACCGGTAGTGGAAATTTTGAATAATTCGGAGAACCGGCAAATATCACCTCTGGCTAGTCCCAGAGTGGGGTGGGAATGGAGATTTTGCAATATCCTTCCCCCCAGGAGTCGGGAGGGAATGGGGATTTTGCAGTATCCTTCCCCTGGAGTGGGGTGGGAATGGAGATTTTGTAGTATCCTTCCCCTGCCACGCCCACCAAGCCATGCCCACCAAGCGACACCACGCCCACCACCCTACACCCACAGAACTGGTAGTAAAAAAAATTTGGATTTCACCACTGCTGCAATGTATATATGTAAGTCACTAAACATACTTTTTCCACACTTGCATTAAAACAGAAGTACCATAAGTCTCTCTTTAAAAAAATTATGTTCCCATCCTGGATTGATGGCACTTATAACAATAACCCAATGCTGTTATTCTGAAAAAGGATGAAAATAATAGTGTTTTGACATTAGATTTCTCATTTAGATGATGTCACTAACTGATTCTACTGTTTCTATAGTTTTCATATTTCATAGGCAGCATTTAAATGTTCATACCCTATCTTTAGATTGATTACAAATATTCTAAATTAATTCATTAATATACAGTGCACTGAAGGAAGATGCTTAGATCATCATAAATTATCATTCAAAGGCTTTTTTGTGCACAAAATCCCTCAAGTTTTATAAAATTAAATCTTGGAATATGCAGCCTTTCAAACTCGGTGCTTTTGCTTAGAAACATTGCAATCCAGTTCACTTCCTGCTAATGCTCACAATCAGCATGTAAATAGTATTAACAGAAGCAATTTTTGACAAACACCTTCAGATTAATTACCGTCCTTTTGCTGATCCTTCTTCATTTACAGATCACTGCCCCAAAAGATCGTAATGCCTTTCAAATGAAGGATTTCTTAATGGATTTTTAAAATATGGCTCTTAGATGTCCATGCACTTACAGCAGTAATATTATCATTTCAAATGCTTGATGAAATTTTCCAAATCTCATATTTATTTAAATTTCTGCCTGAGTATGCAGAAAGGCATCAAGTGCCAGCCGAGAGGAAACGTGTTCCTATGCCCTGAATAGCCATGCTTGCATTTAACGAAACCTCCAATCAAAGACGCTTGCATCATTGGGCAATAACTATTAACATTTCTTTGCATCTTGTTATTATTGAACCGGATTTGTGAATAGTACGATTGGAGAGAGAACTTTATGCACCAGTTTGTCCTAACAGTATGAGAATTTATAAGATACAAAGTGCCAAATTACATACTGTAGGGCAGCGGTCCCCAACCTTTGTGGTTATCCACAAAGTTATCCACATATCTTACAGGGTGACAAGAGGTCCTTAATATCCAATGATCGCTAATTTCCACAGAATCCACTGCTAGATTCTGTACAAAAGCTTTCAACAAGCAACAACCCCAAAGTTTTTATTAAAACCTGGAACCATGGCTTCATTACTTCGCTATGGTCAGGAAATTGCAAGCCCTGATCTCAACTGACTTTGGGATGGAAATTAAAAGTCTCAGATTTTCATAGGGAGAAAAGCTTTGAAGCTCCATGAAGATAGTCTTCCTTTTTTTTATTCAGGAAACGAGTGGAAAAACAAGCAGGTTAACTAAGAACTAGACTTCTAGATCACGTTTCTCCAACCTTGGCAACTTTAAGACTTGTGGACTTTAACTCCCAGAATTCCTCAGCCAGCCAGCAAAGCAAGGTTGGAAAACTCTGTTCTAGATGTCCCAGGACTGGTTCTTGCTGCCAGCGCATTTGGTGCCTCTTTCCAGTCTGGAATGGTTCCAATAATTCCAATAACTACTGATGTACAGTCTTTAAATAACATATTCAAGCCTGCTATATATCCACTTAATTATCATGCTATCCAACCCACACTTTTGTAAACCAGTTAAGTATGAGTTGGATAGCATGATAATTAAGTGGATACAGCATGTCATGGACACTTTGTCAACAGCAATGCTGAAGTCAAGATATCTTATCCCTACAATGTTTTCACAATCTATCAAAGAAGTTGTTCAATGAAAAGGTGATTCAAGATTAACCTTGCAAGATTTGTCCTTGAGAAATAAATGCTGATGCAACTGCTCTCTAATAATTTGCAGAGTAGTGCTTCATTTACCCTCCTACCATGCATCCCCAAAAATAACACCTATCCCGAAAATAAGTTCTAGCATGATTTTTATGCTTGTGCCTAACATAAGCCCTAGCCCCAAAATAAGCCCTACCTAAGAGCCTACACAGCTAGCCACCGTCCCTTCCGTCTGGTTGCTTGTGTTGCCAACATGATGTAAAGCAAGGCAGGTGGGTTGGATCTGCTCCACACCCTACACCAGCTTACTTCAGGGCCCCTGCAGCCAGGCCATCGATACCCTGATAACTCCCTTGCGACGGCAGCAGTGGCACTCATGTCTAGCAGGAGCCTAAGTGGCCACCAGCCCACTTCTGCTTGCTTGCAGCCGCAGCAGAGCAGGAGATCGAGTGACTCACCAGTGCCATGGCCACGAGGTGAGGCATCTGTCAAAAGTGTGGAGGCCTGGCTGCAGGGGCCTTGAGGTAAGCTGATGGGGGGCATGTGTGGCAGATCCATACCCCACCTCTCCTCATGGTGTTGGAAGTGGTGGGTTGTTTGGCTTCCTGTTCTCTTGCAGATGCAAGCAACCAGAAGAAGTGGGCTTCCCGTACATAGAAAAAAAAATACGACATCCACCGAAAATAACCCCTAGTGCTTATTGTGGACCACAAAAAAGTATAAGACCATGTCTTCTTTTCAGGTAAACATGGGTAGATAAAGCAGGGGCAAAAAGTATTCACCTTCCTAACCATACCCTTGGGCTCCTAATCTACTGGCAATATCTATTTTGCTCTCTGAATACATGGACAGCTAACCCTAACCCTATGTGGATATTTTCAGATGAGATTTTCCCATATGTTTTATCAGAAAACATAGATAAGGCAAACTCATAAAGCATGCACCCTCCTAATCATACCCATGGACACTGAATCCATTGGCAATGTCCATTTTGCTCTCCAAATTCATGAAGACCTAATCCTAAATTGAATGTACTACAATGGGATTTTCCCATGTATTTTGCCAGGAAACGTAGATAAGGCAAACTCAGAAAGAATGCACCCTCCTAACAATACCCATGAGCTCCAAATCCATTTTGCTCTCCAAATTCATGGAGATCTAACCCTAACCGTAAGTGGATTTACCCCAATTGGATTTTCCCATGTATTTTGTCAGAAAAGCAAAATACATGGGAAAATCCCATTTGGGAAAAATCCGGTTAGGGTGAGGTCTCCATGAATTCATAGAGCAAAAGTGGACCCCGCCAATGGATTTGGAGCCCATTGTTATGGTTAGGAGGGTGCATCATTTTTGATATGGCCTTATTTTGGTTTTCTTGCAAAATATATGGGAAAATCCCATTCGGGAAAATCCACTTAGGGTTAAGCCTCCATGAATTCGGAGAGCAAAATGGACATCGCCAATAGATTGAGAGCCCAAGGGTATGGCTAGGAGGGTGCATGGTTTTTGAGACTGCCCTATTTTCGTTTTCTGGCAAAATACATGGGAAAATCCCATTCGGGAAAAATCCACTTCAGGTTAGGGTTAGGTCTCCATGAATTCAGACAGCAAAATGGACATTGCCAATACATTTGAAGCCCAAGGGTATGGTTAGGAGGGTGCGTGCTTTTTGACCCTGCCTTATTTCCATTTCCTAGCAAATATATATATATTGCCAGAAAACATAGATAAGGCAATCTCAAAAACCACGCACCCTGCTAACCATACCCCTGGGCTCCAAATCCATTGGCAATGTTCATTTTGCTCTCTGACTTCATAGAGACCTAAGTGGATTTTACCCCAATGGGATTTTCCCCTGTATTTTGCCAGAAAACATACTGTACATGTTGTGAAATACCTCTTTCTAAAATTTGCAGGTTTGGGGGTTCCCCCCCCACCGAATTTCTCTCTGCCTTTTCTCTGAGAGTTCAAAACAATTTTGTTAATAAGAGGTCTCCTTTATTATGAACTCTGCCCTTGTGAAGTAAGTTTAGCTGAGAGAAAAAGTGATTGGCCCAAAGTTACTCAGTAGACCCTAGTTTAGCCCGGATTTGAACGTGATTCTTCCTGATTCATATTCATTAACCTAGCCATTACACAGTATTATTGATATGTTACTTTACTAGCAGAAACTATTCAGATTAAAAATACAAATGCAGGTGTATCAATTGTAGCATTTCCATTTTAGCAAAATTCCATTAATAGTAGCTCAGTCTTTATAAGAAGAGAGTGAAAACATTTCCGTGGCCATTGATCCTCCCCTGATGTCAAAGAGCAGAGCGGGAAAGATTTTTAAGAGATTCTTTCCTCTACTCTGCAGTCTAAGAACAACTAGCCTATTTAGAACCCAAATGAAGGCAAATGTGTAATATAAAACATCATAAGATAAACATGACTGGCTTTAGGTATTCCACTTGTGGCTCTCATTGATCTGTTAATTGCTAATCCTAAATTCTGCAGTATTCCTCTCTAAGATTTTAACGTCAAAGCATACAGTTGATGAACTTAAGCCTGTAATTTTAAAAAAATGCATTTAAATTTGTAAAAGAATAACACTTTTTGCTGGTTCTTCATTTGTTGGTGAATTCTGACCTTAAAAAATCTTTCTATTTGGGTTGCTTCCCAGAGCTGTTGTAAAGTTCCAATGTTTTGATCACTAGATTGAATCAGGAACTCTGTGAAGTAGTGGGACAGCTTTATCCACGTGACTTCTTCAGTTTTTGAGTTAACTTGGGACATACATCTACAGTTGACAACTGCCAGGGTTAGCCAGTTCATTAATCACTAGAAAACTGCCATATCTGTCTGCTTCAAGATTTGTAATATTCCTTCTTCTTTGAACTTACATTAAGAACACCTATCTGTTTATGTATTAATTCTAAAGCCTTCAGATATCCATGGCTTCATTCCATTCATTTCAATCATTAACAGTTTATATCTAAAAGGTAATTGTTTTAATACCATGGGATATACAGAAAATAGAATAGAATAGAATAGAATAGAATAGAATAGAATAGAATAGAATAGAATAGAATAGAATAGCAGAGTGGGAAGGGACCTTAGAGGTCTTCTAGTCCAACCCCCTGCTTAGGCAGGAAACCCTATAGCATTTCAGACATGGTTAGCCAATCTCTTCTTAAAAACTTCCAGTGTTGGAGCATTTACAACTTCTGGAGGCAAGTTGTTCCACTGATTAATTGTTCTAAATGAAATAATGTACTCTGTTTAGATTTTGCATGCAAATCATTCTTGGTCAAGGAGTATCTGCATAATATATTTCAATTTCTTCTTCCCATCTGTTCATAAAAGTAATACAGTAAATAGCAGTTACCTTTTTTGATAGAAACATATTTTTTTTCTTAAAGTACCAGAGATAATTATTCTGATAAAAAAAATATCTACAAAGTATTATTGACTTGTTGAACATATCCAAAATCGGTTTGAAAAATCATGGATTTCCTTAAAAGCTTATTTGTGATTTCTCAGTGAAAAGTTAGAGCAATAATAGGTATTCTGCGGGGCAAGGTCAGCAGGTTGGTTTCTTCCAGCTCTTTTGGATTTCATCTCCCTATCAGCAAATAGCAGGAATGATGAAAATAGTATCTCAAATCATCTGAAGGACATCATCTTGCTTGCACTTGCTTTTGCTTTGAAGAATATTAGATATGTACAAGATTGCATCCTAAATCCATGATTAAGGCACCAGGCTAGAAACGGGGAGACTGTGAGTTCTAGTCCCGCCTTAGCCATGAAAGACAGTTGGGTGACACTGGGCCAGTCAATTCTCTCAGCCCAACTCACAGGGTTGTTGAAGTAGGGAAAGTAGGAGAATGGTGTGTTGGATATATTAATTGTCTTGACTTATTTTTAAAACTAATAAAGGCAGGATATAAATAAATAAACTTGTCTAGAATTACCGAAGGAAAATGTATAGGAGCTTCAAAGTATACAGATTAATCTGGGAAATACTTGCCAAATATAGACTATTTAAGAGATATTCAGTACATTTATAAATAATATTAGTGAATTTCATAAAAAAAGAAGAAAAAAAATCTCATCCCTGATGAGATAGGCAGCACATAACTTTAATTTTTAAAAAATGAATAAAGATTGGCTGAGTGACAGATTTACGTGGAATATTTGCTGATTCTTTTGAGTGAACAAGTAAATGAATAAAGATATTCATGCTCTCAAATCAGTACCATTGGAAATAAATATTAAAAGGGTACAAATCTACAGAAGAAATAAAGCAATATTTTTATTTAAATATTGCTGTTAATTGTATTTTAATAGATATATCAATTAAACAGATGAAGAATAGAATTTTAGGAAATATTCCAGACATAGTTCATAGTAACTGAAGAAATAGACTACTCCTTAAGTTGTTCTACAATCTACAAGACATAAATAAACATACAATGTAAAAAGGGCAAAACCTTTCTGACTTTTCTGCAGAAATGCCTCCTGTATTCCATTATATCCACATGTTATTATGATGCAATTTGTGAGACTGTCAGTGAATAGGCTGACAGGTTATAATACCTAATACATTAACCTTTTGGGCTCAGCATGTCAAATTTTCAGAAAATGCCTAACTTGACAGTGCTGGCGTGTCACACCCCCCCCCCAAACTAAAGTCAAACAATTCTTTACACATTGATTTATTTTAAAAAGATAAAATTTAATTATGTGTGGTGCTAAGTATTGTATCAAGAAATGTAAAAACAATTACTGAAATGAAATATGGGTAAAACAAACTCATTTTGGAGACTGAACAAGGCACATCCTCTCGCGTGACTTCAAGAGGCTGCACGAGGGCACCCCCTATTCTTGCACAGCCTCCAAAATTCACACAAGAATGGGGAGGCTGCTTTTGAGAATTGTTGGGTGTTGGTAAAGATTGACGTCACCCAAAATGGGGCATGTCACCTTTGACACCCAAAATGTCATGTCATAGGTTTAGCATCACCTAATACAAATCAGAGAACAATGAAAGGTTTAGAACAAATCTGTGCTACCTTAACCATCTTTCATTAGCATGGTTGGGGCACTTGGACAAACAATAAATTAAACGTAGTTAGTATTCTTATTCTTTTTCAATCATTTTCTTTGTTTTTATATTAAAAATTACAAGTCGTTAACCTCTTTTGAAGCTTTTGGAGGATACACCCATAGAGAGTTATGTGTGGCTACATAGCCAGCTTTGATTTAAAAGAAAGAAATTTTTTCTCTACCATACCTCAAACCACATTATTTATAATTTCTTCATAAGCTTTAATATACTTACTGTGTTTATATTCTTCATAATGAATGTTTAATAATTTTGCACGTTTGCAATGTATCCAAACTATTGTTTATATTTTCATAGTGATATATTCTTGAGTATTTATTGATGTCATAAAAAAATCAAGAAATACAACTCAACCAGTAAAAAAAAAATGTAAACATTTATGTTTGTACTCATAGAAAATAAATATTCTACTAATCCTATGTATCTTTTATAACTAATGAGGTAGGGGCATTTCATTTCAGAAAACCAAAGATTTTCTAACAAATTGCTGGAAGTTAAAATATTTACTTCAATATTTATGGGAGATTGATGGAAGAGTAATGTAATTTATGATTCTTACTATCACATCAAAAATGTAATCAGGATTAGAGAATTGAAGAAGTTGCCCTTACAAAGTGCATTGGCTTTTGATTGAAAGTCAACAGAATGTAATAGAGCAGGAATGTGCCATCATTGTGAACTATATCTGCAAACAGGCACAATGGGCCATTATGCTTAAAAAATATCCAACAGGAGTAATAGATTCATATATTTATTAATACCCTCTGAAATCACAAAACCGTAACTCACTTTTGAATTATTCCAATTGGTTCGTGGATTGAATGTTACTTTTTTTTTTTTTAAAGAGGTGTACATGTTGCTTTTTAATGTGCCTGGCAGAAATACCATCTGCAATTTATTATCATCTAACACGGGGATGGGGATGGGATTTCAATCGCCCAGCTTTACTGGTTTGGAGATTTTTATCCAGAGCATGTTCAGACAAAACTCTGAAGAGGATAAGCAGCTTGTAGTTATTTCACTCTGCCTCTAGCATTCATTGAACATTTGTAACAAATAAACCCAAAGCAAAGAAAACCGTTGTTATCCTTTGAGACTGAGAAATGAATTTTGGATGACATCCTGGGTGTGAATGAATAGAAGCCACATTGGATAGATGGGTGTTCTTCCATCCTTTGGATGACATTTCACATAAGCAGTTATTGTTGTGGCTCCGTCCGACGAGCCTATCTTATCGGAGGAAGAAGGCTCCGAACATGAAGGAGAGGAGACGGCCAGGCCTCCCTCTCCAGGACCCTCCTCTCTGGCAATGCCTCAGGTGTCTCCTGAAGGAGAAGAGATTGGCCAGGAGCCAGGTGTTTCCGAGCCGTCGGATAGTGACGAAGAAACATTGTGGTTGGACCCATGCCAGCGTCTGAGAGACAAGCGTGAGCAGCAGAAAAGGAGGCGTGCCAGAGATTAAGCTGAGTCACTGGACCACACCCCACAGGCTATAAAAGGGAGTGTGGTGGCCATTCGGACTCTGTGACAGACAAAGCTAATCTCTGGCGAGGCACTTGCACCTTCGGACACAACACCTATTTGCCGTGGATTTAATTACAAACTGGACTATTCAAACTGTGTGTATTTTTGTCTGTGTTATCGGAGTAAAAGCTCTTGGCAGGCAGCCACGGAGTTGCTGCCAAGTTCCTTATCACTGACGTTGTGTGTTTGAAGAGTTTATTTAACCCTCGGCTGGCTGGTTGGGTGTGTGCATGGTACGGGGACAGAACAATTACACATTCAGAAATTTTCTAATAAATCAATTTAAATAGCATAAGATAATGCTTGGGAATTTGCCTTTTTAGGTGATGCTAGCCTGTATCTTACGGATAATTCTCATGCATTCATTTTCGCAGTATTGCCACTGTTGACATCGCCATCCAAGAAGATGGTAGCATTAAGCTTCATTGAATCAAGGTTCATGGAAATGTGAGCAAAATCTCTAGGGCAGGAGTGTCAAACTCAATTTCACTGAGGGCAGCATCAGGACTGTGGTTGATCTTGGGGGGGGTGGGCAAGTGTGGTTTACTGGGTAGATGTGGCCAGCTTGACACCACTCCCCAAACTGCTGGCATGTTTCCTCTTCTCATTGGGTAGACCGGGCCAAAGCCACGTTGGCCCAATATTTCCTCTTCACATTGGGTCGGCCAGGCCAAAGCCATGCTGGCCTGATGTTTCCTCTTTGCATTGGGTAGACCGGGCCAAAGCGACACAGGTAGACCAGGCCAAAGTGATGCGGGCCAGGCCCTTAACATTTTCCAGGATGACCCCACGGGCCAGATCCGACCACATCACGGGCTGGATCCAGCCGCGGGCCTTGTGTTTGACATCCCTGCTCTAGGGGAACAAAAGGTGGATGTAATGAGTAGACTCAGTGGGAACAGAATTTTTTTTTTTTGCATAAAGTTTTTTATTTTATAACATAAAAAATCAAGGAAACAGAATTCTGACCGAGTGTTGGAAAGATGAAATGGAATGGATGTTTAGGGTGGCTGGAATGACAGAATCTGGCTTTTGAGCTGGCTATAATCCTTAAGCAACAAGCCTTTCCACTGGTACTTTTTATTTTATGTTTTTATTTTATTTTTATTTTTTGCAGGTCCCAGTGTGGCTTTCATTGACTTTGTATATTTCAGTATGCTGGCTAAAATAAATCTCCAGATTTTCATTCCTCCAGTGATTGTGCCCATAGCTTTTAAAGTATGTTGTCTGATTTAATTTTTCCAAGCAGCATTCACTCTGCTGCTGTCTTAGTAACATGTTTCAAAACATTGACTGATTTGTGAAGTAATCACAAATGTAGTGAAGCGTGAAAAAGAAGTATTCCACTGACATAAACAATATAAAAGGTAAATTCATGCCTTAAGGCAAGAGGTTTTTATTCAGTTTATAGTGTTTGAAGTTAAATTGCTTCTGGCCTGTGTAATTACTGATAAACTAATTCTCATGTTTTCCAGTCTCAACCCTTTTTTCTTGTCCTAAGTCTGCTGAAGAGTATTTCTCAAGAGGCAATCTCTGGACTTGGAAAAGTGTTGGTTTATTCATGATGATAACCATTTTCAGAAGCAATATGTAAGTTATTTAACTACAGTCTGATTAGGCAACCCAGCGAAACATAGCTGGGCCTAATTCTTATCCCCCCCTCCTCTTTTTCACCATGTGTCTGCTCAGTTGAAGGACCTGATAAGCTTTCTCCCCCAGATTTTTCTATGGAAAAGAGGCAGGAAGCTTGCTGTCTTAGCCACCCTTTGTTGCTACAGTGGTCTTTTTATGAATTGGGATTGCAATTTGTTTTTAGAAAAAATGAACTCCAAGAACCATAAATAGCAAGGACCACATTTTCAGAGAAATAATGCTGCAGGGCCACCAAAATGGGTGGAAAAATGCATTTTTGACAATGACCTTGAAAACTAAAAAATTGCACCTTGTCATCACTGTCGTTATTAAACAATAAGACCTGGATGATTTCATTCCAGCTTTATCTGAGTATCTAATCCATAATATGTCAGTTTCAAATTTGCATGTAGGTTCATGGGATCCTTGAATATATTCATATTTTCCTATGTGTATATATATGTGTGTGTAGAGGGGGAGGGACTGTTAACATCTAGCAACATCTGTGAGCTCTCTTATTGCATCTTAACATAAATGAAATTAGAATAGAAACACTGTATGGTGTGGAGATATCTTTCACAGTAATGTCGCTTGTAAAAAGAAATTATGTGTTTTCAATTTGCAATGATGTGCCACATCACTACTGAGTGTAGACTACTGAGCAGTATTTCTATGGCAATACTGTGTTTCCCCCAAAATAAGACCCTGTCTTATATTTTTTTGAACCCTGAAATAAGCGCTTAGCCTTATTGCCCTGCACTCAAAAGCCCGATTGGGCTTATAAGCAGGGGATATCTTATTTTTGGGGAAACAGAGTATTTCTGTAGCAGTCTTCCCAACCTAGACGCTCTCCCAATGTGGAGAATTTCCAGAAAATCTGTTACTGAAAATTCTGGAAGTCGACACACAGACTTTATCCTCACGCATGAATAGGATATGCTTGGTTTTGTTAGCAATCTGCAGGGAAAGGGCCTCTAGTAGTTCTTGTAGCATTGATTGATTATGTGCCATCAAATCGGTTTTAACTCCATCACAATCAAAGACAAGGGTTAAAGCAAGCTGTGGTTCAGCAATATCCGAAAGGGCATTTTTCTATCCCTGAATCCCTGAATCTAAAGTAAATGCAGTTTTCTTCCTAAGTATCCCATTCTATAAATCTAGCTCGAAGCTTAATGTGATTAGAATGTATTTGTGATCTTTTCTCAGTGGCCATTATGTTAACTATGGAGAATGTCATTCTTCCATATATGAAATCTTACCAATGTAGTAAATAGTAGCAGCCAAAAAAAGGCAGTTTAAGATAAGATTGTCTCTTAATAAAGAATAATAAGCAACATCTTATTATATCCAAAAACCTTTAATTCTAAATGTGGAGAGGTAGTAGAGTTGACAGTTTTCAGTTATCATGAAGCAAATGTTAAACTAGTTCTCATGATTATTTCCGGGATGCAATCCTTAATAAATGCAAACCTTAGTTTTTATAATAACCTTTGGTAATGTGAGCCTTGATCCATTAAGATGCCATTCATTTGTGATGCATCCCCAAATCCCCTTTTTATGCATTTTCAATCAACACATGCTTGCTCTGAATTTATGCATGTGCATAGAAGGAGATGTAATTTAAACACATCTGTTCAAATATGCATTTCAGATAAACTTGGTGCTGGTTCTCATAATGTGGCTGAGGTTTTGACGTGTATTATATCCCCAAAGTACACACCAGATGGTATTTATTAGAGATTTAATGGAAATGAAGTTTCAGGATGTTGAGCTTTTGTCATAAGTCTCTCATTTTAAAGTCATAAAACAATAATGATCTAAAATTATCAATCTTTAATGAAGTTTTGTACACGTTTCATTTGTATGGGAAGAATATACAGTATAAAGATAAGTAAGTTTTCATGGAAGGAGGAGGGTCAAAAATAAAGTTATTCCTTGTGTGAAATCAATGACAAAATGTAGACGCAGAGGGAAAAAATTGTCGTGTCTGTTTGGTGCTTTTCAGAACCTGGGCTACATGGAAATGTTAAAAATATGTTTGCTTTTTATCAGCATTCGTAATATAGACGTTTGTACTACAGTATACTTTGTATTAATATAGAATTTTGTTATTTTTTTATATGTGAAAATTAAACACATCTTTATGATATATTGTTTTCTCATTGTTTTCCAATGAGAAAAACAAACCTGTTAGAAAATACCAGTTTGTGGTATCATTTCCTTCCCAAATTTAGTTTGGATAAAATTTGGTCATTTTATTTATTAATTAAGAAAAGCCCCTAAAACATTTATTTCTGCCTGTTTTCTTATACTAGTAATTTATTAATATGTAACACATTAAAAATTTACATTTAATTAGATACAGGGATAGCATATGAGAGATATAACTTATAAACAATCAAATCTGTACCATCTGTTGTAGGTTTGCATGTATGCACATTTGTGAAAAGGGTTCCAAGTCTACGCAGTTTGTGTGTATGGTTGTAAGGGGTGTGTGGACCAATATATAAAATAATATAGGATTACAAGGAATCATTTAACCCAACAGTTCATTTAGTGACCATTCAAAGTTACAACAGCATTGAAAAAAATGATTTATGGCTATTTTTCACACTTACACTTGCAATATCCCCGTGATCACGTGATTTATAGTCAGCTGCTTGACAACTGGTTCATATTTATGACCATTGCAGTGGCCCGGGGTCATGTGATCCCCTTTTGCGACCTTCTGACAAGCAAAGTCAATGGGGAAGCCAGATTCACTTAACAACCATGTTACTAATTTAACAACTGCAGTGATTCACTTAACAAATGTGGCGAGAAAAGTAGTAAAAATGGGGCAAAACTCATTTAACAAATTTCTCACTTGGCAACATAAATTCTGGGGTCCATTGTGGTCGTAAGTCGAGGACTATCCGTATGGAGCTTTAAAATAGGCTGTCACAGAAGGTATGCCAGCAGGAAATCTCCCTCTGAAAGGGCCTTAAATATTCAAGACTTACCCACCGCCCACGCAAATTCAAATGAATGCAGCCCTAATTGATGAAACTGGATTCTGCAAAGCTTCAGTTTCCATCAGATGCCTGGCCGGCAAGCAGTGGCTCTTTTGTTTAACACGCTTGTGGCTCTCCATATGCTGCTGCCAGCATTCCTGAGAGTGAAAAAGACTTTGCCGCCAGTTCCAGATCAAGAGTCCTTCATATCAAGTTCAGGGGTGGCAGGTCTATATCTGTTTTTCCTGTGTTGGATATTTGGATCATTTTGAGAATGTTTTGTGCTAGAAACAGAACTGTTTCGAGTTTGAAACACTTCTGAAATTATTGTAATGGCTTCTCTTGTAATGCAAAGCAGTTGTTTCAAACGTAAAGCAATGGCTTCAAAGTTGAAATGAAACATGATGTACACTGACTTTTGGTGACTTCGAAAGGTGTGATGCACAGATACAGATACTTTAAATACGTAATAAACTCTTCTTTTGGTCACTTCTGGGGTATTTGAGCAAAGGCTATCTTTCAGTCACTGCATTTCAGTCCTGGAGAATCGTATCACCAGATCCCAGCTGGCTTTATTAATTCTATTTGCCATATATAGCTAGTCCCTGACTTAACAACTTTTCACATAATGTCCGTTCAATGTTACCATGGTACTGAAAAAATGGATTACAATTTGTGTTTACAACTATTGCAGCATCCCCCACAGCCTTGTGATCAAAATTTGGGTGTGTTGACAACTGGCATGGATTTACCACTTATCATTGCAGTATTCTGGAGTCACATGATCACCATTTGCAACCTTCCCAGCTAGCTTTCAATACGCAAAGTCAGTGATTTGCTTAGTAACCATGCATAAAGGTCATAAAATCAGGCATAATTCACTTAACAGCCTCCTTGCTTAGCAACAGAAATTCTGACCCCAATTGTGGTCGTAGTTTGAGGATTACCTATAATAAATGCAAAAAGCTACATTAAGAATTCACCTTTGCATTGTTTATTTCCCATTCCTCGAAGCACGAGTATGTAAACAATTTTGTGAATTAACATTCTTCCTGATTTTTCACCGAATGGTTTAATGGGCTCAAGTACAGTTGATCTCTTATTTTCTCTCACTACAGTGGTGCTTTTCAAGAGACAACTGGAGTTTCTGTTTTTTCTTTGCAGACGTTTCGCTTCTCATCCAAGAAGCTTCTTGGGTGAGCGAAGAAGAGCTGAAGAAGCTTCTTGGATGAGAAGCGAAACGTCTTTAAAGTAAAAACAGAAACTCCAGTTGTCTCTTGAAAAAGCACCTTTGGGACAACCATGACCTGGATGATTGAGAATCTCCATAGACATACTCTACAGCTACTTCTTAACTATTTGGGTAAATGGTAAAGCTGTTTCCCATGCATATTCGTTCGTGTTACGGTTTTATAACTAACTAAAAACTCTAGCAGCACATAACAGATTCAAAATCAAGATAAAACAAGCAAAAATGACAAGCAAAGAATAGAAATCTGCCGGATGGCCACCAAAAGCATGTTAAAAACATGCAGAATAGTTTTGTCCTAAGAAATGTAGGAGGAACTGCTCATAATCAAGGAGTTTTATAGTATCAGGGTTTTAACAGAGAACAGCTGCTGCCTGGTTCATATCTTACATGGCATAGAGACTCTCTAAGCCAGCTTTCTTGTTATGTTCTTACTGGACAGGCATATTCAACTTCGGTAAATTGTTTAAGGTGTAGTAAAATTCTCTTTACACTTGATAGTATGTTACATAAGGTTAAGAGATCATTAGTTATCTTGATGTATATCTGATGAAATTGCTAATTTTGCTATATTTTTGGCCACACATTCTCATATGATGGACAAAAAAAATTCCTTTGTTGTTTGCCGGGGTGATATTGGCAGAGATAATTGATCGGACTCTGATAGGAATGCAGTGGCACGTTACCAGCTGATAAATGTTTCAAAAGGTTCTGCTTATCAGTCAAATAAGGGTATATAGTGTCACGGTTAGATTAGATAATGTTTGCAGACAGGCTGATTTAGATTGTTACTGAGAGGTTGCTAGATATATTGAAGAAAAAAACCCGGTTCTTAAAGTAGACACCATCCATTAAGAGGTATCTAAACTGTGTGTGAGAGAGTGTGTAATTATATTTAAGCTTGGCTAACTACAAATGTGGGAATGTACACCTTTTGTAGGCCAGATCAGCCATGGTATCAGAGATTAAACAGAACAGCAAGAGCTGCCAAAAGATAGCCTCAGTTTTGGAATGCAGTAATTACATGCAAGAAGAGTTGGAAGGAGATAAAATGGAAGGGAAATTATCTGTTATGGCTTGAACGTTGATTTGGCCAAGAAGGCATTTTACAGAACCAAGAGAGACTTCAGATGTCACAGAGCTTCTAACTTCTAAAACATACAGACATTTATTTCTGGTTCAGTTGATATCTGTATGGTATGGTAACAAATAAAACATGATTTTGTTCATGGTCTTTGGTAGAACTGTACAATGTATACCCCAAAGATTGCAGAGATGTCAAAATAATTGCAGAGATGTCAAAATAATTTCATACTTAAGCAAATGCTATCTTTTTTAAATTTTGCAAGAAGATTGGCAGTTTAAAATAACATACCTTTTCATATTTTATTTATTTATTTATTATTTGGATTTATATGCCGCCCTATCTCCAAAAGGACTCAGGGCGGCTCACAACAATAAAATACATATAGTCCAATCCTTCCTTTTAAAAATACCCAATAAAACTATAAAAAACCATTAAAATCCCCTCTAAAACCCCTTCAGTCCAAGCCGGCCAGGTGAAATAGCCATGTTTTAAGGCCACGGAGGAAAGAGTGAAGGTCAGGGGCCACCCGGAGCCCCAGGCGGAGCTGATTCCACAGGGTAGGTATGCCCACAGAGAAGGCCCGCTCCCTAGGGGTCGCCAGCCGACATTGTCTGGCTGACGGCACCCCAAGAAGGCCCTATCTGTGGGAACACACCGGGCGATGGGGAGCTGTCGCTGGCCATAAAATATGGCGCAGGTGAGTTAGTTGAAATGACATTTTAAAAAAACAAGCATTAACATTTGTTCTAGATTTTATCTAAGGTTTTGAAAATTTCCATTGGCTTCCTAATTGTATAATATTTTCTTCATGCTACTATATCTACTATATGTACAGGAGCTTATTCTTGTACTTGTATTAAAGGGAAGGGAAGGTCAAGCATGTCATCAATCTCAAATCCCTTCATGCCCACCGGAGATCTAAGTCCAGCCCACCTTGAATTCTTTTGACTTTTATCCACCTCCAATTTGCTTTGATGGTTAATACTTGTTTCTTGTAGTAAGTGTTAGCATGCAATAAACCTGCATTCATTTAAACCATCTTGGCTTCAGATTTCCGGTGCTTGACAGCCTAGTTCCTACCGAAATGATAAGTGGCATCATTTTTTTAAATCCTGTAAATAAAAAACAAGAATATGGTTAGGAGAACTGAGCTTTCTAACAAGCTACATTTCTATATATACAAGTTGGTGTGATGAGGAGAAAGAGTCCTGGTTTGGAGTCTGAAAGAGGACAAACCATATACATTTTTTATTACCTTGGTGAAATGTTAATCTTATTATCAGGTGAATAACATTTACTTGCATTTGGTTTCGAATTTATGGTGAGTAATCCTATTTAAGAAAAGTGAATTAGCTTGCAATTTCCATATTAACATCAAAGGAAATGTGAAGATATCCACATATATTCCTTGTCACTCTGAGGGAATTGTTGCTACTTGAAGGAGTAGCGATTTTGTTGCTTCAAGCATAAGTGGAACTTGCCATTCATGTTTCCATAGAAACAGAAAAACACAAGAAGTAGGTGATCTTGCCTTGCTGTAGGTATTACATTTTTTGCTGTTGCCATCTGTGTCATTAAAATGACTGGTGTAACTCTGACTGTTTTTTATCAAATAGAATGTACACCCTATTAATCTTTGAGATGTCAAACAGTGCTACTTTTCATTCATTTCTAGAATAGTATAATTCCTCTCATTTAAGTCTGCCAGAAATGCTTACTTTGCAAATATGAACAAGAGCAAAATTCAGAATATTCTGCTCCAATAATTTGGAGCACGTGCAAAGTATTTTTTTTTAAAGTTTTTTTTATTAATAATTCAAATTTAAAAACAATGGACATGGTTTGACATTTCCAGTTTCTAACGTTTCTCTCCAATTCAAGTTAATAAGTAATATATTCCTTAATCTATATACAAATTTACATATATCTTACTTCATTACATGTAAGTATACTACGTAATTCCTCCTAAACAGTTATATCCATATCCAATAAACCTATTTCTCACTCACAAGTTCAATATACATTGACATATACATTTCTAGGCATTCACTATACCTTCTTCTTGGCATTCTTCCTCTTGTCTAACCATTCATAAAATTTAGTCCAGATTTCATAATATGTTGATTCTCTTTTATTTTTGAGTTCTAAGGTGAGTCTGTCCATTTCTGCACAATTAAAGATTTTACATAACACTTCTTCCTCTGAAGGTGTTTCTTTACTCTTCCATTTCTGAGCAAATGCTATTCTTGCAGCTGTTAATATAAATAATATTAGGTAGGTTACATTTTTATTATATTTTCCATCTGTCATTCCCAGTAAGAAAAATTCTGGTTGGACCTCTATTTTAATCGTTAAAATCTCTTCTAGCCAGGCCTTTATTTGATGCCAAAAACTTTCTGCTGTTGGGCACTCCCACCACATATGGTAATAGAACCCTGGGACCACCTCACATTTCCAACATACTTTATTTGATTCATTTTATTTATTTTTTATTTTATTTCATCTTATTTTATTGTATTTTATTCTATTTTATCTCATCATATGTATTTTAATTTATTTCAGTGAATCTTATTTCATTTTATTATATTTCACTCTGGTTGATGCTTATGCTTTCATAAGGTCAACTGACTAATTAATAAAATATTATTGTATTGTGCTATTTATGATTTATAAAAAGCATGCTGATATACAACATATGGAAGTATGCTCCCTATTGCATAAGTAGATAAAATTAACCAGGATTGGACAGTTTATTTCGATATTCAAACCTGAAATCCTAGTTTGTTTATTGTTTTTATAGTCTGGAGGTGTTGCTGTTTCATGAAGTTTGGCTTATTTGAGAGCAATTCAACAGAATCTTTGCTTCAAACATGACAATCATTTGCCCATTCCTGATTAAATTTTACCTGCTCATAGAAGGAAAAAATGAATAAGCAATCTGTACTGGTAAATTCTTCACAATAAACCCGGAATGTTGGTTTATTGTTATGTTTTCATTATATTGAATTATATGAAAGTGGGAAAAGGGGGGAAAGAAAAAAGAGATGGGAAAGGGAGAGAAAGAAAAGGGGGGAAAAGCCATGGAAAAATATTTTGGCTTTTTTTAAAACCACAATACGTTTTTAAAAAGTGGACCCTTGCAATTAAAGATTACAATTAAGACAGAAGAACACAAATTACAGAAAGAAGCAAAATATTCTAACGATGGATATATTGAAAGATATTTTGGAAAAAAATAAACTTAAAAATGAATTTTAATAGTATCAATAGAAACATCTGCCTCTATGTTCAGACTGAGTCTAAAAATGTTATGGAAGAGGAACAAGGTTTACCTGACAAGATTGATACTGAGTTGAAAATGGATTTACAAATGACAAGCTACAAGAATGACATAGAAAAAGATGCTACCCTGGAGATACAAAAGGAACCAGATGTTATTTTAATAATTAAAATGGATGTACACACAATAAACCAAGAGAGTGACTTGGATAATTTTCCCATATTGGATCTGCAGAAGAGGCTTGTTAAAATTTTGAAGAACCTCATGAGAAGAGACAAAGAAAAATAAAGTTCTAAGGCATTATTTGAATCGACTTAGATTTTGTTAGAGGTAAGAGGAAGGAATATAAAGTTGATTTATTTGATCAAGATTAAAATAAATATGTTGTTAAATCTGGTAACCCATAAAAGACTTTTACTGATACTAGGATCGAAATGATTATGCTTTATGGATTTATTTCCAAGGGAAAGCAGAGATCGTTTGTTGTATTTTAAGAGAAAGTGCTAAGTTACTAAAATTGTATATTATATGATGAAATTGGAAAGTCACTTCTTTACATATTATTTTTTTCTCTAATTTTTTCTATTTTTCCCTTCTTCCTTTTCTGTACTTTCTACGTTTTATCTGTATTTTTCAGTTTGTACTAATTTTTATTGTTGTAATTAGAACCGTTAATAAAATTACTATAAAAAGGGTAGTTATAGAAATTAATATTCATTAAGTAGAATGAGATTTTTTTAAAAAAGATACTTGTGTTCCCTCATGTTCCTCTTGAAGCACATAGGCAAAGAATGTGTAAAGGTTTACAACTATCAGCACTGACAACCACAGCTGAGCTTAGTAGTGCTAATAGATCAGTAACAACTACATTATACAATTTTTACAGGTTTCCCACACCTTCATTTGGTGGAAATTTTTGATATATGGTCATCTATCTTCAAATGCAAAAATTGATGTAAGAACCATTAATATGAAATAGTAGTTCCATGCATTATTTCATGCCATGCAATACTATTTTGCCTTTAAAAAAAATCTGTTCAAAACCCAACTGTATTTAAAGATCTGTACAGATTCTCAGTCATCCAGGTCATGGTTGTCCCAAAAATGCATTTTCAGGAGGCACCTGGACTTTCTAGTTTTTTCTGAAGAAGCTTCTTGAATGAAAACCGAAATGTCTTCAAAAGGAAAAACAAGAAAGTACAGTTGCCTCCTGAAAAAGCACCTTTGGGATATGTTTAAAGATATTTCTATCTTTCAAGATTGTTTATTTACACAGAAATACACACCGATTCATACATCCAAAGAGTCAAGGCAGTTTGCAATTAAATAAAGCAGCAACAAAGTTGAATATAAATACATGGCTGCTGTTCTGCCTTCACCACCCAAACACCCAGAAGTTGTGGTGTGGGGCTCCTGCCCCCTTCTTGAAGGGTGAGAGAACTTTCAACATATCATCCTTCAGAGACTTGTATGGAATGGCCTGAATCTTGGTAGGAAAACAACATTGAAAACAATACAGCACTGCACAAACTTGATTGGCCTTTGGCTTCAGATTAACAACAACAAACAGTAATGAAGATTAACAAAATTAAATCTAGCGTTACTTTTTCCCGTCTCCCAGTTGCAGCACTGCCACACGCTCAAGTGAAGTCGTTTCTAAAAATTAATTTCTTTTTTTAAGGTTGGATCCGTCTTGCGTTGCTGAAAGACAAGATATATTGTCTTTCAAATTTTAGCTACTTCTTTAGAGTCTTGGCAGCCATCTGTATTATAAGCATCCAAACCATTTGGCAGTCATAGCTTCTCTGAGTAAACCTTGGGAATTGTAGTTTGTAGATTTTGTTTTGTTTTGTTGAATGCTGAGAAATTTCTGTCAGGAATTGTACATCCCCCTCATGAAATGAAAATGCAAAGTTTCTTGGCGAGAAACCATGATATTTAAATTGCCTGTTGAAGGTTGCTGTGTAGACTTTTCTGCATATGAAGATATTTATAATGTTATTTTCCACAGGCAGTGCATTTCAAAAATATTAAAGTAATATGATGCAACACTAATTGTCCATTTTGCTGAAGGAAAAGTTGTCTGGTATTCAACTTAATTTTTTCCCCACTCATTTCAGAGTACCTGGAATAACAATTGCTACAGACATCATTTGTGGGTTTCCAGGGGAAACCGATGAAGATTTTCAAGAAACCATGAAACTTGTTGAAGAATACAAGTTTCCAAGTCTTTTTATTAACCAGTTTTATCCACGCCCTGGGACTCCAGCTGCAAAAATGCCTCAGGTTCCAGCTCAAATAGTAAGAGTTATTTTTTTTCCTTTTCCTTCTTTAAAAAATAAAACATTTTAGGTGAAATATTATTCACATGGTATAGATATAGTGGATGCTGCTGATTTTTTTTTAAAAAAAACCTTTATTTTGCAATAGATAGGGGACATTATTCAGTTTTATTGAGCTGATTTAGTTCAAAGTTTCGTTGAAATGTCTTACATCATTATACTGTATATATAACCTACATTACATATGTACGTGATGTACAGTGTTAACTAGTACAACTTCAAAACTCTAGTTATATATATATATATATATTTGTAGCACCAGGTTCCCAATGATACAAATCAGAGGACAGGAGAGACAGAGCAAAATAATGTTAGAGAAGGGACATATCACAGTGAAATGATCTGCTCAAATCTACCAAATAATCTTGTTTCCAATTTCGGTGACCAGACAGTGATTCTCTCTGTCCCCCTGAGAATATCAAACTTTGGTGCATATTGATCCAACATCCCTGATGATGTTACCTAGTTAGGGTAATGAAATGTCTGCAAGAAAACAAGCATGCTCAGAGAGCACCAAGGATCCTTCATGGTGGGGAAGAGTTTCTGGTTTTGTTATTTTCACTGACCAAAAATATACACAAGTGTACAGTAACAAACTGGGGAATGTACTCTTTGTATCTGTTTACATTGCTTGCTAGTAATTTTATTTCTCTCCTTAGATGAAGATAACTATTTTTAAAGGACAGAGATTTTTTTTTCTTTGCAAAATTGTATCCATTGGTATTTTCTGTATACATGAAATATGTTATTTCTGTATTTCTAATTTTCCTTAAAAATCATGTTTTTCTTCTTTCCCTACAGAAGAAACAAAGAACAAAAGAACTGTCCAAACTATTTCATTCGTACAATCCATATGATCACAAGGTAAAAATAAAATGCAGAATATTTTTAATTACACTATGATATTCATATTATTTAACTATTAAAGCTGAGTAATGTCTTGGTCTATACATGTTGGCTACAAAAAAGTATTTTAAGGATCCATTATGGGAAACAGAATCTAAATATATGAAAAATAGTATTTTTCTTTGGCTGGAATTTACGGCCTTCCATTTTGCTAGCTCTCTTAGTCATTGCTTTTCATGGATCAATGAATTGTCATGTCTTCCTTTTTTCTCCTTCAGTAGTATGTTTTGTTTTTAATTAAGTCTCAAGAGCTTAGCAGGACTTTGAAACATTGGGTTCTTTTAACGTGGACAAGAATCTGCAGTTTTTAAACTTGTCATCAGTGATCCATTTATCAGTCAGCTGAATTACTTGATTTGTCTATACTGTTCTGGCTGGAATTTCAATATGTCTCCATATTGTAGACATTTCTGTGGAGATGCTTCTTTCATATTTCCTGTAAGTCAGACATAATTTTAGAGTGGTATGTTGGAATAGAGCAGCTCCCATGACTGCCAAACTCAGTGAAATGAAATAAGAAGGGGTGACACAAACCCTGAAAAGTTAAGCTTCCATGTTGGATAATCAGTTATTTAACTTTTCTTTTGAGTGGAGAAAACGGGGATCTTCATTGTGATCCTGTTGTTGTATTTGAGTATCTTATTCTCAGGAAAGGAATTAAAAAGTATTATAGTTGACGAGTCAAGAATCATAGCCATTGTGCAATTATGCTTAGGACCAACTGAGACCTGACATGAGTCAACAATAATGAAGGCATGATTGTAGAGGTGAGTTAACAGTACTTTATTGCATATGAGAAGGCAATCCCTGCTCTCTTCCGGATGTTTCTTGTCTTCCACCTCCTCCTCCTCTTCCTCCTTGCAATGCCAGGGTTAATAGGACAAATTTCAAAACATGTAAATTGATTAAAAAAGGGAAAAAAAGGAAAACACATGGAATTATTTCATTGCATGGTAGAGCAGAAGATACTTAAATTAAATGTAAGAGTATCTCAGTTAAGAAGCAAGAGAAGCAATTGAGCATCCGGAAACCTTTGAAATATTTTCACCTCTGAATTTTGCGGTGGGACATTTTTTCCATTCATACTTCTGCACCTCCTCCTGTTCTTTTATTAGCACTTCTGTCTAGAGTTTGGTTATTGGTGTCCCTCAGCTCCAGTCCAGTTCGTTTCTATTGTGGTCCTTACATATCCAAATATCCTGAAATCAATCTGACTTTGTTTGTGAGCAGGTACATTCATTTTTCATATTACTGAATGTAAGGGGTGGAAAAGAATATAAATATTTAGGTTTGTTATTCCAATATTTTCTTAGGTATTTTAACATACCTAAAATAACAAAAGTAGCAGAGATGAATGACAAATAGCTTTTGAAAAATATGTTTTGCGAGACTAGAGGAATACAGCAAAGTCAAAGATACGATCTTCCGAACAAATCTGGGTTCCAGAGATTTGAAGTTTGTATCTATTAATCTTAATTAATAAGTTCCTTTACCCAGATTCATTCCTGCTACCGGAAGCAGCTCCTATATACAAATCCCATGCAATTGTTTTTAGCTTAAACATTTGCTGTAACCTAATAATGTTCACAGGACGTTAAAATTTCTAGGTTATAGTTTCTGTAATTCAATACATTCATGCAGCTGCTGCCTTAGGGTGGCCCAGTTATTTAATTCACTTTACATATTTTAGTTCTTAATATTTTCCACAGATGCAGTGCTTAAGACTATAATTCTTTTCAATTCTTTGAAGTTAGCCGAAATGACTTCAGTGATTCCGCCTCCCCCCCCCTCTATATTATGGCTATAATACAGCAAAATCCTAATCTTTAAAGAAGATAGTGGGTGGTTTGTATTCTTCACTGTCCGTCTCCTTTCTCTTCAGCACAATTCCAAAACTTCTTTTGCTTTCCAACTGGAAGAGATGGCTGAATTAGACAGGACACCAAAAGCAGGGTGTGTGCATGAAACTCTGAAATAGGGCCAAGGGGATTAGCGTAGTGCCAGAAATATTTCCACGTAGAATCTAAATCATACAATGCAGTAATTGCATAATATGGATTTATCTGCATAGCTGCAGGGTTTTTTCCTGTTAGTGTTTAGAAATTTAGCTTCTGAAAGTTTCTATGCAAGGGAAACTTAAGGAGAAGGCACAGTCTAGTTTTTGGTGTTTCAAACACTTGTCTAGTTTGTCATCCTCCTCACAGACACGTGCAAAAATATGTGCTTACTTACTGACTGCGATTGAAGCACTGTCTCCATAAAATAGAGCAGAACTCTTCCCAACCATAAAGTAGAGTAGATCATTCATTCATTCATTCATTCATTCATTCATTCATTCATTCATTCAATCAATCAATCAATCAATCAGTCAGTCAATCTCACCTTTATTATTTCTAGAAATAACTCAAGAGGGCAAACATATTCCTCTTCCTCCTCCTATTTTCCTCACAACAACAACTATGTGAGGTGAGTTGGGCTGCGAGAATGTGACTGACCCAAGGTCATCCAGCTGGCCTTAGCCATGAAAAAGGAGGGACTAGAACACACCGCATCCTGGTTTCTAGCCTGTTGCCTTAACCACTAAACCAAACTGGTTCTCTTTGATTTTTGTTTTTAATTTTCTTTCCCACTTTTTATCCTGAGTTTTTCAGATGCAACAAAGCTCCTTTTTCTAGTTCTTAGGATATATCTACCTCCATAAAGATTCACACCTCAGATACTGTGAACTGTGAGTTTAATAGCTCACAGTTCAAGGGCACTATAGTTGTGTTAAAACAAATAAGGTTGCCAGGTGTCCACTATTTGAGCAGACAGTCCGCTTTTTTCACATTATGTTCACTATTTTTTTTCACAAAATAGTAGACATTTTTTTTATTCAAAAGCTTTATGATTGTATATTTTTTAATATTTCTCAACTTTTTTTAAAAAAAAATTTATATGCCGCCCTTCTCCGGAGACTCAGGGCGGCTTACAATGCGCTAAGCAATAGCCTTCATCCTTTTTGTATATTTATACAAAGTCAGCTTATTGCCCCCACAACTGGGTCCTCAATTTACCTACCTGAGAAAGGATGGAAGGCTGAGTCAACCTTGAGCCTGGCGAGATTCGAACCTGCAGTAATTGCAGGCAGCTGGTCTTAATAACAGGGTGCTTTAGACCACTGTACTACCAAGGCTCTTGGTAGTTGTACTGAAATTAAGGAATTATTCCTTAAACACAAAGAATTAATCAAAGCTGTGCAGTCAAATAAAAAATACACACGACAGTAAAGTAAAATGTAATTTAATATTTTACATATTATTATAATATATTTGATGTTTTGAATTTTAAGTAAAGTTTCGAAGCGATTATTTTAATACGTGTTAAAATGTTTGTAAGAAAATATATAATTTAATTGTAAATTTTTTTTTATTTTTTTACTACTTAACACCCCCCCCCCCACTTGTCCGCTATTTTTTGGAAGCAGACCTGGCAACCCTAAAAACAAACAAACAAACAAAATGGCAGAGGTTAATGCATGCCCCAGGAGTCTGTTGAAAACCTTCAGAGAACAAGATGTCAGAATTAACAAATAATGATGGGGTTTCTTTTATCATTCTGAAAGTCTTTCTTTAAATTGGAAAAGCTGTAAACTAGGATTTTTCTCATTTAGTTTTTCCTAAATTAGGTGGTGGGAATGGATTTCATTCAAACTCAGGTACCTTCCATTCATGTAGTTGTAAGCTCTAAACTCATACTCTGATTTGGGTTTAAGCAATCTTGTTTCATTTAGCATTTGAAAGCATGAGTGAAGGCAATTTTATATTATTATATTATAATAATTATAATAGTATATTATATAAATTAAGGCCTGTCTGTAGTATGATAATACAGTATGTTTGTGATTCAGATTGTCTTCATTCTGCAATTGTATCTGTTTCAGGGATACTATTTTGCCTTGCACTTTAGAAATCAACTTGCATTCCTAAATTCTGAGGCCTAACTGTAAAAAGCTATTCCTATTTGATCTCTTTGCTGTTGATTTTGCTGTTGACTATAATTTCTTTCTTCAGTATTAGCTTATTTTTACTCAAAAACTTGTAAGGTGAGCTATAATCCTTGAACATGTAATGTAGAAACACCCTACATTATTTCTACTATTATGTGCTATGCTTGTTCAAAATTCCATGGATTCCTTTCAGATTCAAAAAGGCAGTTTCAGTGTTTTTTCCAATCCAGTATGATTTACGTTGTTAAAATTTCATGTCAAGTCTCCCTTAAACTGTTTCACTTTTCCAGTATTAGCTACTTCATTTTTAAAGGTGTTTTCATATCTTGCATAGAAGAGGGTATTTTTCCTTTTTGAAAGCAAATAAGAGATGTCTAAGAAGATGGAATATGTTTTACAGTTTAGTGCAGGAAAGAATGTTCTCCTTGAGGAAAAATGCTTTTAATATAGCATTTTCCATAATGCAAAAGACATTTTTCTAATGAATTTTAACTTTGTTTCTCTGAGGTAGAGTAGCTTCTACAACTTCTCTTAATAAAAGTCACATGGAGGGGACACATTCTGAAGAGTAGCTACCGTATTTTTCAGACTATGAGATGCACCTGACTACAAGACTCAGCTAAATTTAGAAGAGGAAAACAACAACAAAAAAAAAGGTTTTGGCCTCCCTTTTTTCAGGCCTTTTTTCGGGCCTTTTCCAGTATGTTTTCGTTCTGTTTCCGGGACTTCTTTCAGGCCATTTTTGAGGCTTTTTTCAGCCCGTTTTTGGGGCTTTTTTGGCCCATTTTTGAGGCTTCTTTTGGCCTGTTTTCGGGGTTTTTTTGGCCCATTTTTGAGGCTTTTCTGGAGTCGTTTTCATGGCTTTTTGGAGCTGTTTTTGAGGCTTTTTTTGGCCTGTTTTTGAGGCTTTTTTGGCTCATTTTTTCTGAAAAAACAGGCCAAAAAAAGCTGAAAAGATGGGCCTAAAAAGCCCTCAAAACAGACCAAAAAAGCCTCAAAAACAGGCTGAAAAAAGCCTCAAAAATGGGCCCAAAAACCTCAAAAACAGGCTGAAAAAAGCCCCCAAAACAGGCCCAGAAAGCCTCAAAAACAGGCCAAAAAAAGCCTTGAAGATGGGCCAATAAAGGTCCGAAAACAGGGCATACGGAGGCCAAAAAATGGCTGGTGGGTGGGCGGGGCTTCGGCAATATTCGGTCTATAAGATGCACAGACATTTTTGCCCCCTTTTGGGAGACAAAAAAGTGTGTCTTATAGTCCGAAAAATACGGTAAATGGTGAACTAAAATTTATTTAAAAACTTAGTTAATTGTGTTGACTACAAGAAAAGTTCGGTAATTGACATCTGGACAATAATTTTATTAAGCTAAATTCAAAATTATAAAATAAAACCAAAAGCTTTTAAATTTTTAAATGCTGTATTAGCTAAGACAGAAAAAAAATAACAGAAGAGTGGATAGGAAGAATTAAAATTAGCTGCTGTCCATGCCATAAGCCTACATGTAGTTTCAATCTAATGGAATATGAAATAGCTGACAGATATGCACACTGATTTATGATGTGCTGAGATGGTTTCAGATTATGCCAGTGATTTCTCCAAAGCTGTCCTCTCCTGAAACAGATAATTTTTGAAATTATAAATCCAGCCTTTCTCTCAGCCTCCTTTCCATAGTTTTTGAAGGTCAAAACAGCTAGACGATTTTTACAGTAAAGTTTATCTTAGAAGATTTTCAAAAACAAGCAAGCAATATTTACAGAGTCCTTTGCAGTGTACCTCCCCTTCTTTAGGCTTTTAAACAAATCTAGTCTGAGATTGTATTGTGTTGCATACTAGAACCTTATAATATATTAGGCAGTATAATAAAACCCACTTATGGGATTGAAGCTTGGTTGAGCCTTATTTTTTTCAGGTTTCCCTTAATAAAGCCTCTATTCCATGAGTGACTAACAACAATAAGAAGACTCTCTGCTTGGCTAACACACCACAAAGATTGTAAACCAACTATCAGAATAATACATAGTGTAGATTATTTCCATAGGGATTGTTAATTAGGTTGATGCTGTTGGGTACATCATCTCCATCCACCAATTTTTCCCTGTTATGGTACTGAATAGAGGAGATATCATCACCTGGTGTTCTACTTTCTCTATTCTGCTGCCGTTATGCCCACAAAAGGTTTAAAGATGGAATAAACAAAGGCCACTCCCTTGGGACTGTCAATGCTAATTACTCAGTAATGTTTCCTGTGGCTCTGAAAAGTTCAGTGCTGTAGATAAATTCATTTCTGTTGTTCACATCTCCCTCCCTGCTTTTGGCCCATTGCCTATTATTTTTAGGTTTTTTTCTGTTTAATGATGTGTAATGAATAAACATAAAGTTATATTTTGGCTAGCTGTGTTGAGTGGTGTGTGCTTGCCCTGATCTGTATAGAAGAATTGGCTGGGAGTATGCTAGGTGCAAACCAAACTGAAAATTATCCAAAAAGGTTTTCTAACAAATAGAAGAAATGAAAGTATGAGGCTTGAGTGTTTCCTGAACATGGGCATGATAGATATATGGAAGAAAATAAGATCAAATCCAGGAAAGCAAGCATGGAAGGACACTGCCAGATGTCTTGAACAAGCAAGCAACTTGAAGCTTGAAAGCTCACCTTGATAGCGACATCTCTCTTAACTCCCTTTGTTACTTCAACTTGGATTTGAAATGTTTTTATTAATGAGTTTTCAAAATATCAAATGAAAAATATAAAACTAAAAGTGAACAACTTGATTCATAGAGTTTCATGATAGGAAGATTTCAATAGTCCTCTGGTGGGTCTCTCTTAAAAATATAAGAAATGCTTAACCAAGCAGCTTTATCTAAGCTTGTCTATTTCAATAGACAACACTAGATTTGTCTGCTTTGCTAAACATTCCCCTCTTTTTTTGGAGAGTAGGTTTGTACTGTATGTTATTGTATCCAGATGCATTTTTAATCCTGTGTATTATCCACTGGTCCACTTTATGAGGTACATATTTTAAATAAATAATAACATATATGCACATCAAGCATAAATTCAGATTTTGTCAGATATCCTCTGATTTCTGGAAGTGTTCTCATATTTGGGAGGGGTTTCTCCTGTACTTTGTGAAGTTCTATACTTAAGATTTTAGATTTGTGTAGGATGTACTTTGGGAATAATGTAGAGCTTTTGAAAAATAAGTTGTGTTTCTGTCTGAATCCTTAAAAAACCAGATTTTCGCTTTCTATGGCTATTTCAACAATCATGTCACATTAGTCTTCCTACTTTACTCTTGTGATTGCTCCAGCAAACTAACTGAAAGAGAAGGAGGCAAATATTCTTTTCTGGGTTGGGTAGCCTCAGAACCAGCTAATATCGGCCTCTTACCTGGTTCCAACTTTTAACGTGATCGAGGATGTGTGACATCCTCTATTAATGTTTTATTCTAGATCAAAGCATAGAAAGGAATTGTTCTTTCTACAGAGATATATATAACATTTGCATACCATTAAAATATTATATTATAATAATATAATAATATAATATAATATAATATAATATAATATAATTAATATAATATAATATAATATAATATAATATAATATAATATAATATAATATAATATAATATAATATAATATAATTTTATTATTATAGAGTCAGTTTCACCTAGTGGCTAAGGCACCAGGCTACAAAACAAAAGACCATGAGTTCAAGTCATGCTTAGCCATGAAAATCAGCTGGGTGACTTTGGGCCAATCATTCACTCTCAGCCCAACCCACTTCACAGGGTTGTTGTTGCGAGGAAATAGGAGAAAGAAGGTGTGTTGGATATATTCACTGCCTTGAGTTATTTGTGAAAATAATAAAGGCAGGAAACGAATGAATGAATGAACGAACGAACGAACGAATGAATGAATGAATAGTACATATTTATAGTACATGTGATATGTAGTGCATATTTACAGTACAACATTATAAAATATTGTGTCAATGAAGTTATTTTATTACCGGTAACTCACAGAATCACCTTTCACTGAGAGACATTTTTATGTTTTCTATAAGGTAGAGATGTATTTACAAAGGCAGGATAGAATAAAATCCTCAAGTTGAGAGTCTGAAGTATTTCTCCTGCTAAACTCTAAACATTACCATGTGAACCATTCCTGCCATCTTGATTGTATTTTGTTCTGGTTCAGTAGGACAAGATACCCCTTTTCTAAGAGTTATTCTCAAAGCTTTGTCTTCAGCTAGAATGTCACTCATAAGCACCCATCATAATACGTGGTGTATTTTAGTTTTGAAATCTATTCACTTGTATAAAACTTACTGATATTATTTTTAACAGCATGCCTTACATATTCATTCTGATATGTATGTTAAGTGGCTTGTAGAATTATGTGATACATTCCAACATTACGTTTGGAAATAACGTTTTAATAAGGGATTTTAATCCTATGTGAAATCATTGGGATGAAAAAGCCTAGAGTAGTATAATTAATCTCCTTCATAGATTATTGCCTTGTCATGGCGAAGGAGCTTGCGTAGCTCAATGAAGCTATGAGCTATGCCATGCAGGGGCCGCCCAAGACGGATAGGACATAGCAGAGACCTCTGACAAAACGTGATCCAGTGGAGAAGGAAATGGCAACCCACTCCAGTATCTTTGACATGAAAAACCCATGGACAATACCAAAAGGAAAAAAGATATGATGCCGAAAGATGAGCCCCTCAGGTCAGAAGGTATCCAATATGCTACTGGGGAAGTGTAGAGGGCTAGTACTAGTAGAACCAGAAAAAAATGAAGCGACAGGGCCAAAGCCGAAAGGACGCTCAGCTGTGGATGTATCTGGTGGTGAAAGGAAAGTCCGATGCTGCAAAGATCTTTTCTCCATAGTAACCTGGAATGTAAGATCCATGAATCAAGACAAGCTGGATGTGGTCAAACAAGAGATGACAAGACTAAACATCTATATCTTAGGAATAAGTGAATTAAAATGGACAGGAATGGGTGAATTTAATTCAGATGACCATCAGGTATACTACTGTGGCCAAGATATGGAGTAGCCTTCATAGTCAATAACTGGAATAACAGGTAAGTTTGGCTTTGGAGTACAAAATGAAGCAGGGCACAGGCTGATAGAATTTTGTCAAGAGAATATGATGATCATAGCAAATACTCTTTTCCAACAACCCAAGAGACGACTCTACACAGGGACATCACCAGACGGTCAACACAGAAATCAGATTGACTATGTGCTCTGCAGCCAAAGATGGAGAAGCTCTATACAGTCAGTAAAAACAAGACCAGGAGCTGACTATGGCTCAGCTCATGAGCTTCTTGTTGCAAAATTTAGGCTTAAATTGAAGAAAGTAGGGAAAAGCACTAGGTCACTCTGGTATGAACTAAATCATATCCCTGATGAATATACAGTAGAAGTGACAAATAGATTTAAGGAATTAGATCTGATAGACAGAGTGCCTGAAGAACTATGGATGGAGGTTCGCAACATTGTACAAGAGGTAGCAACTAAAACCATCCCAAGAAAAAGAAATGCAAGAAAGCAAAATGGCTGTCTGAAGAAGCTTTGCAAATAGCTGAGGAAAGAAGGGAAACGAAAGACAAGGGAGAAAGAGAAAGATACACCCAATTGAATGCAAAATTCCAGAGAATAGCTAGAAGAGATAAGAATGCATTCTTAAATGAACAGTGCAAAGAAATAGAAGAATACAATAGAACAGGGAGGACCAGAGATCTCTTCAAGAAAATTGGAAATATGAAGAGAACGTTTCATGCAAAGATGGGCATGATAAAGGACCAAAATGGCAGGGACCTAACAGAGACAGAAGAGATTAAGAAGAGGTGGCAAAATTACACAGAAGAACTATACAAGAATGAGCTTAACATCCCTGATAATGATGATGGGGTGGTCACTGACCTCGAGCCAAACATCCTAGAATGTGAAGTCAAATGGGCCTTAGGAAATCTGAGCAACAACAAAGCTAGTGGAGGTGACAGTATTCCAGCTCAGTTCAGTGATGGGTTCCTCTGGTTCAGCCCAGTTCCCCCAAGCCAGTAGCAGTGACGATATGATGTCACTGAACCGGTTTTGCCTCCCCGCCCCTGCCCCCCGCATTATTCTTACCTTTTCTTTGGCCCCACCCCCAATCTGTTGCTCCCTCCTGAGTCCCAGCTGATCGTCTAGAGGGAAAAAAACTGTTTAAACTCTTGCTGCGGGGCTTCAAAGGGCCGCCCTACAGCTGATCAGTGCTAAAAGAAAACAAATGAGTAGATCGGTGCCTGCAAAAATAAATGGGTAGACCAGTGCCTCAAAAAATAAATGGGTAGACCGGTGCCTCCAAAAACAAATGAGTAGACCGGTGCCTACAAAAATAAATGGGTAGACTGGTACAGCTCTGCAAGCAGTTAAAAGCCTGGTAGACCAGTACCTCTGCTAAATCCTAAAGAATTGTCACATGATCATAAAGCCATGCCCACAAAATAAGCCATGCCCACAGAACCGGTAGTAAAAAATTTTAGAACCCACTCCTGGCTCAGTTATTCAAAATCTTAAAAGACGCTACACTCAATTTGCCAGCAAATTTGGAAAACTCAACAGTGGCCACAGGATTGGAAAAGATCAGTTTACATTCCAATTCCAAAGAAAGACAATGCCAAAGAATGTTTGAACTGTCGCACCATTGCACTCATTTCACATGCTAGTAAGATTATGCTTAAAATCCTACAAGCTAGGCTCCAGGAGTATGTGGATTGAGAACTACCAGAAGTACAGGTAGGATTTCGAAGAGTCAGAGAACTAGAGATCAAATTGCCAATATACGCTGGATCATGGAGAAAGTTAGGGAGTTCCAAAAAAACATCTACTTCTGCTTCATTGACTATGCTAAAACCTTTCATTGTGTGGACACAATAAATTGTGGCAAGTTCTTAAAGAGATGGGAGTACCAGATCATCTTATTTGTCTCTTGAGAAACTTATATGCGGATCAAGAAGCAACAGTGAGAACTAGACACAGAACCACTGATTGGTTCAAAATTGGGAAAGGAGTCCAGCAAGGCTGCATACTGTTGCCCTGCCTATTTAACTTATATGCAGAGCACATCATTAGAAAGGCAGGGCTAGATGAATCAAAAGCTGGAATTAAGTTTGCCAGGAAAATATCAACAACTTCAGAGATGCAGATGATACCACTTTAATGGCAGAAAGTGAAGAAGAACTAAAGAGCCTCTTGATGCAGGTAAAGAAGGAGAGTGCAAAAGTTGGCTTGAAACTCAACTTTAAGAAAATTAAGATCATGGCATCCGGCCCTCTCAATTCCTGGCAAATAGATGGGGAAGAAATGGAGGTAGTGACAGATTTTATTTTCCTGGGCTCCAAGATCACCGCAGATGGGGAATGCAGCCAAGAAATTAAAAGACACTTGCTCCTGGGAAGGAAAGCCATGGCAAATCTAGACAGCATACTAAAAAGCAGAGACATCACCCTGCCAACAAAAGTGCGTATAGTCAAGGCTATGGTTTTCCCAGTTGCAATGTATGGCTGTGAAAGTTGGACCATAAGAAAGGCTGAGCACCAAAGAATTGAGGCCTTTGAACTATAGTGCTGGAGAAGACTCCTGCAAGTCCCTTGGACTGCAAGGTGATCAAACCGGTCAGTCCTAGAGGAGATCAACCCTGTCTGCTTTTTAGAAGGCCAGGTCCTGAAGATGAAACTCAAATACTTTGCCCACCTAATGAGAAGGAAGGACACTGGAGAAGAGTCTAATGCTGGGAAAGATTGAGGACAAACGAAGAAGGGGACGACAGAACGAGGTGACTGGATGGAGTCACTGAAGCAGTAGGCGTGAGCTTAAATGGACTCCAGAGGATGGTAGAGGACAGGAAGGCCTGGAGGAACATTGTCCATGGGGTCGCGATCGGTCGGACATGACTTCGCAATTAACAACAAAAGTATAATTAATGTATAGCTAGACTGATAGATACATATACTCTTAAGTCTCAACAAATAAATCCTTAATGCTGTTTTACTCTCACAGTCATATATTTATGAAGGTATGCATTGTCCACATATGCATATGTGCGTGTACATATAAATAAATATCAAAGAGATACAAGTGATTTATTCTGAATTTTCACACAAAACGGAAATTGTGTAAACTCCCCCACAAATACTCTATGAAATTTGCTAATAGTACATTCACAATGGTTTTTCTTTTTCTTTTTTTTTTTTTTTTTTTTTGCTGAGAGACATTAATCAGGAAGCATCCGTAACAGTTTAATGTAGAAATGCATGAACATTTGTTTTCTTTCACAAGTTTTGAAGAGAAAGGATGCATATTGTAAAACCGAGACATTCAGGATTACTGTATTTAAACTGCTTGCGCAGGACAAGTCATTAAATGCTGATTCTTGTGTCAGGCAGACAGTGGCAGCTGCTTATTAATGCATGGCATTATCCCATATTAAATCAGCAATGAATGGACAGCTTGACAGAATCTGTCATCAGACGAAACAATATTAAAATAATTTCAAAACCCACTTTTAACTTTTTTTTTTTTTTGCTACACATTTGGGTTTTTATTAATCCTTCCTTCTCTGAGCAGCAAACATTGCTTCTTCAGCTCTTTACCGCCTAACAAAGCCCTTCCTGCTAGCTTTTTGGCGACCGTGCAAGCTTATTTAGGGTTTGCTCTGCAGATTGTGGCCAAGAGCCTATGAAGAAAATTTCCATTTCCAAGCACATCATTGTGGAGAAGCACTCTGTGGTCTTTTCATTTTGATTGATGGGTTTGGTTTTGCACCATCTGGCTTCTGATAGGCTGCATTAATCATTGCTGGGGAAAGAAAACCAAGAAAATATATTCATGCCTGTTTAATGTGTAGACATGTCACCGTTAAGAGTGGTGAGGTGTTTTTTTGAGATATTAGAAACAGTCATATTGGTAGTTAAAAATCAGTTAGATGTAAAATTGTACCGTTTACACAATGATCTGTTTACATATTTGACTATTTCAGAGTTGTTCAGGAACACAATTGTGCTTCACTTCAGATGCCATAATGTATACACGATCTATTTTTTTTATGAATTGTTCCTATTTCTACTCATTATGTTGTTCTATATTTATTTAGCATATTTAGCACTTCTATTTGTTTATGAATGTGGGGAGTTTTTTAGAGTTGGGGAAAAGGGTTGATTTTCAGCCTAGTCCAACTGACTTTTCTGCAGAAGTATGCAATTTTGACTCTCATATCCCTTCACTAGATTTATATTTATTGAAATATAACTTATCTGTAAGATAATAGATTGGAAAAATCTGCTTTTCGTAGTATTTAAAGTTTGCCCTGATTTGAGCACTATCAGGAATATATAGCATTTAACAGCATCTGCCTGTATGCTATATGAAAAACTGTATTATTTTTTTCGTAGGAAAGCCTTGGGACTGCTATTAAATCCACAATTCTTGATGTTTAACGAAATGGTCAAGAATATGCTTACGTGGGTTTCTTTAAGAGTAACATTATTAGTATTTAAATATTATTTTATCTTTTGTTTGCTACAGACATTTGATAAAATTAAATCGAGCCTGTTTGGTGAAGTAATGGGCAGAATATAATCAGTTCACATGAAATAATTTTCAAACAATTTTGAAGCAGAATTAGCAAATGCATATGTGGTGCAAGCTTTACACCTTTTTTCACGTCTGCTATAAAACTTTTATTAGGATAGAGCATACAGTAATCAGAACAGAAATTTTAGTATATATTTACCTTCCTTCCAATTAAAGAAACAACACCTGTCAAGTTTAGTTTATTTAGAGCAATATTTTAGATCTAAGTTAGGAAAAATTGTTTAAGTTTTTTGGGGGGCCATATGGCACAATTTGTTTAGGTTGGGACAGAATCAGTATTGTGATGGGGAGTTGTTTTACATTTGAAGAACTATTTGAAGGAAAGCAAAACCAATTCAGATTAGTTTAGTTATTTTGTATATTTGCTTCTGTGATAGTTCAGTGATCTTAATCTCTGTAGCCCTGATTCTAAAGATTCTCTGTGTTTATATTTTAAATACAATTGCTTCATTGAATACAGAGTTCTGGTACTTTTTAAATACGAGATGTCTATTATATTATACCCAAGAATTGTCACCTGGATATCATTTAATATAGAACGCATTAACTAAGCCTGTCTTTGAGCTCCAGTGATTTAGTTAGCCGGTTCTTTATAGCAAACTCAACATAGCTGATAATCTCCTAAGAATTGTGAATGAAACTGTAAATCTGCCTGTTAAAAGCAAAGCAATATATTTGCAGTAGAAGAGAAAATGTGCATCTTAGGGTTTTATTTATTTATTTCTATCCCACCTTTATTATTTTTACAAATAACTCAATAAAAGTGGGACATAATCAACACACCTTCCTCCTCCTTTTATCCCCACAACAGTCCTGTGAGGTAGGTTGGTCTAAAAGAGAATAATTGTCCCAAAGTCACCAACTGGCTTTCATGGTTTTATGGGTTTCATGGGTTGAGCTGTGGAGTCCTTGGTGCTCTCTGAGCTTAGTTGTTGGCTTGCAGATATTTTATTACTCAACTAAATAACATCATCATCAGAGTGAGTGAGTGTGAGGCTTGGTCCCTGTTTATATACAGTATAAAAACCAACAAACTATTACATCCATTGCGATAGCACAGAAACCAATTTAAGCCCTCCAAAATATCTTGAATAAACCAAAAGACCCAATAATCCAAGAAGAAAAAGCAGAGTCTTCTACAATATACAGTGGAAGGATTGTACCAGCTACTATGTAAAACATACTCCACAGTTCATCCCTAAACTACATATATTCTCTTTACCAAAAATGCTAAATCCGAATTACATACTAGGGCTATTGTATCTGGACTGAAAAAAATCTAAAGAGAACAAAGATATACTGAAAATGCTAACTCTTTGTGGTCCAATACTGCATTTTGCATTTCCGGGTTAAAAAAAATCACAGAATCACAGAAAGTAAATCATCTGCAGAAATGTTTTATACAAGCAGCAATGGCTACTATATTGGTAGGTGACAAGAAATAAGGTCCAATAAAGGAGAAAGTACTAATCTTATATAAGCAGCCCTAGCATTGGTCGATTTTTTTTTCATTCTTATTGATGAATTGGGGAACAACTATACACACAGATACCCAGAACTCATGCTACATTTACATATATAGTATAAACTTCCATTATCCCATTTAGCGCATCCATCCTGCAGATTGGCTGTGTGAGTGATAGGCAGTTGTCATTACCTAATGCTCCTCAATGTAAGTTTTGTTTCTGAAATCTAAGTAGCTTCATTCTAATCATATAGTATAGTCATCTGTGCTGTAAAACAAATTACGAGTTTATTCTGTCACTCATTTTTGAACATATCTTTTTCACATGTTTTTAAATAATTTATAAAATTTGGGAAGAGGAAGATGCAGATCAGCAGCTACAAATCTTGCATGGTTTTGCATGAAAAACGGTATTGAAATAAAGCTAGATACATTTTCGGATATGTTACTGGTTTTATTTTACAGTATCTGTAACCCACCCAAAATTGAAAGCCAGTCTTGACCCATTTTTCTAGGTAATGATTTTTAAATGTGTAAAAGCAAATGAAGCAAAAAAAAAAAAAAAAGAAAAGCCCATTTTAATAGAAATAAATCACTACCGTGCCATAGTTGTCCATACTCTGAACAAGTCTGAGAATATTATTTTCACAGGAAATCATAGCAATAGCATTTTTCCATGCAATTATACCATGATTTGTTAAAACTACATTTCCTATGATGCCCTGGAATCACCATGGAAACCTACACCATCTATCGGATGGAGAAAGGAGGGTTTAGGAAGATGTAGAATTTAAGAAAGTTTGTAGGTATCAAGGCAGTTAGAACCCTGTTTGTAGCAGGTTGATCCATATTGCCTGAAGTCAGTATGTTTTAGGTCCAACAAAACTGTCTTGCTTAGGCCAATTTAAGAAGATCCCACCAAAGAGTTTCTTAGGTGTAGTCAAGTTGGAATAGAAGAAAGAGCAGGAAAAATAAATATAGTAACCAAATTGTGCTTGTAGAATTATTTCCGATTTATTCGGCATCACGTGATCAAGAGATTGGGGACTTAAAAATGGCCAAAGCTGTGGTTTGACTGTCTCTCCCATGCTTTTTTCTAGATTTTTTTCTTCCCCAACCTGACTTGGATTTAGCTCACTTTCAGATTTGATCTTTCTTTTGCCAGTTTCTCCCCACACTGTTTTGATTTGGGAGTAAGATCCATTGATAGATAGTACTGTTCTATGTCCCTTTACTTTGTTGATATTTATTTACTGTGTAAATAAAGTATACTTACATATTTATATAAATTTATAAATTCAAATATAAATGTGTTTATGTAAATAAAGTATACATATAAATATTTGTTTATATTTGTTTACTTTATTTTCCAACCTGTTCCTGGGTTGGAAGGAATAAAAATAAAGTCAGGAGGTCTTAGGAAAATAGCAGCTGATTGTAAAGGAGTTCTGATGATTTAACATTGCTCTGAGCAATTGCTCTAAGGATTAAGAAAAAGGAGATGTTAATAGGAACCCAAAGAAACAAAATAAATGCAGAGGATATGGACAGTGGTTCTTGCATGGATGATCTAAACACATATATTAAATAGTAATATACAGTACATTAATCACATGTGTCAGAATTTTAATTTTAAGGATAGGACCTGAAAACTAGAAGGGTAGACTAGCACACACCAATTCCACACAGGCATTTTATTATTGTTGTTCATTTAATTATAATTTTAAATTTATGGAAGTGTGATATATTGAGAAACGGTCTCCAAGTTTTTGTGTAAGTGTTAAGTAATTTTGGGAGAAAATGTTCTGTGAATATTCCGTTTAGATATTCAGTGAATATCTAAGAATATTCAGAAACTGAACTAAGGAACTGATATAAATTGATGTAACAATTCATACTACTGTGCTCCTGTTCAGTGATTAATCACTTGTTCAGTTGTTTTCAACTTGTTGTGACCCAATGGACATCAAAAGGCACCAAGATTGTCATTAACTGCATCTTTAAGTTCTTGTAAGCTTATACATGCAGTTGCAATACTGTATGTCGGCTGTGATAACGTTTAGCCACCCTGTCTTTTCAAACTTTTTCAAGCATTAGGGTATTCTTTCCTAATGCTTACTTTTCCAATGTTTGTCCAAAAAAATCAAGCTTTTGCTTATTTATCAATGCCTCTATTTACCCTCCTTATTTTAGTTTATCTAACATTGAATGATTTGTTGTTCTTGCAGTCCAAGATAATTGCCAATGATTTTTCCTCATCATCATAATTCAAACATACATTTTTTCCCTTCATTCAGCCCTTCTAGTAGTCTAGCATTCAAACCAGTTACAAACCATGGCCTTGACAATGTGTAATGTTGTTGTCAGTGTAATATGTCTGAACTATTTTGTTTAGATAAATTTTTATTTATTATATAACTAACGAAAATACTGATGAAACATATTCTTAACGTTGACCGTTTATTTAGTATCCAGTTTGGGAAAAATGGCATCCAGATGGGAAAAATGGCAATGGATTTTCCCATCCTTCATTTTCTACTTGAAATTATGGCAAAGCTTCAGCAATAGGTCTAGGAAAGTTGCATCATACCACTGTGTTTGTTCTACCTGGCAAAAGAAGGATCAGTGTCTAGTTTAATATATACAGTATCGTAATGATGTTTCAGAGGAAAAGAATGATTCTATGATATCTGTGTGTACCAGAGACAAATCCTATGGCAGGGGCATAATGTCCTGCAATACTGCATCCGTGTTTTGATTTGTTTTCCAAACCTCCTGTATGTCTATAAATAACTTATGATGCCGGGCTGTTATGTGCTCTGACTTTGGGTGACATAGTGCAGTCACATTTCTTTTCTGAAATGAAAGACTGCAATTTCAGCTCTGTAGAATGCAAGTCACTTTTTTTACAGATGAAAGCACAAGAATTGTTTGCTCTTCATGGCAGAGATCAAAGGAATAGTTTAATGCTGAAACACAGACCTTCAGACCTCAATCCATTAAACAAATTTGGTTTTTTATTCTCAACTCCCGCTGTTCTGCCGTATTTGCTTTACAGCATAATATGTGACACTTTGGGTTTATATAATTTAATCTTGATATACGTGTCGCTATTGTCTGCTAAGTTATTGCCTCTTAAAGTTTTGTTTTTAAATCTTTGTATCCTATAAATTAAATAAGCATGTCTGTGCTGTAAAGGTAATAAATGTCCTTGAAACTTGACTCTGATACATATACTTCAAATCAGTGATCGGTTTCTACCAGTTTGTCCCGGTTCAAGTGAATTGGTAGTGGCGGCGGCGGGAGGCTCCGCCTACCCACCCGGACATCATCACAGATGCTCTGCACATGTGTAGAAGGTTCTTCACATGCGCAGAAGTGCTGCGTGCGAGCTCATAGTTCCAAACCAGTAACAAAGGTAAGTGGAACCCACTACTGCTTCAAATGTTCTTGAGACTTGTATGTGTATCTGTAAAGTTGTAAGATGCCTAGGACCAAGATTACTGCTTCCTTTTGAACTTATTGATAGATTGAACAAAGTCTCAAGTTGATTACAATGTCCAACCACCATATAAATTTAATTAATAGGACAAAGAGAACATTCTTCGTGGCATCTACATTATTGTGATATTTATTTATTAATAAAATATAAAACTATTCACTTAAAAATAGTTCCTGTTATCTTCTGTTTTATTTTTCTGTTGGTGCTTTAGCATAGTTTTGTCTTCCAAAAACATGAATTATCACCATCCATCAGGAATCACAATGGATTGCATGTGCTATGTAATACTATGAAATCCATTACACTTGGTTCTGTTCTCATTGAGGGCAATTAATTGATTATGTGTCATCAAGTTGGTCTTGTCCTTGCAACTATATGCTTTTTCTCCAATTAGTCAGTGTTATCCTCTATAAAGTGTTGAGACCCTTTTCTGCACTACTGAACTTTGTCCCATTGTGATTTATAAGTATATGTATAAAAAAAAGAAAGAAAGAAAGAAAGAAAGAAAGAAAGAAAGAAAGAAAGAAAGAAAGAAAGAACCCCTAGATATGCTATGGTGCTTAAAATAAACTAAATGTAGCAAAAAGAAAGAAAATTAACAGAAAAAAGATAAAAGATCCATATAATATCTATTGGTATCAGTATAAAGTTAACCCAATCCTTAAACTAATCTTTAATCTAGACCATATAAAACTTATCACCTCATCTTCTCATTTTTAGAATATAAAAACTTCAAAAATAGGTAACGTACTGTGGAATCTATTCCTGAAAAATCAGAAAATAGGTTTCTTTCCAATTACCCTCTGTGTTGTGCCATGGGCTAATCAAATTATAATGACCTGTTACATACTTACATACATAATGCTAAACCAACATTTGATCCAAACCCAAATTTAAAAGCTAAGAAATGTGCTTCATTCTTTCCCCAAGTAATCCGCTCCAGATATTTTTCTCCTCTAGCTATTCCCCCTTCAAAAGTGAATTTTTGCTTGTAACTTTCATTGGCTTTCTTTCATTCACTGGGTGGTATATTAAGTCACAAGCTCATGCACCATCATTTTAATGTTGTTATGTATGGCTCATTAACAAGCATTTGTGCCTTGCTGTGCTCTTTGAACCCCAAACAGCAACAAATATTGCTTTGTCACAGTCCTGGAAATCCATACGACACAATAAGATGAAATCGGAATGGATAAAACTGAGTAATGCTGTTTTAGCTGTGCGTGCATTGCAAACAGAGGCTGGTTCAGTAGCAGAACAAAATTGTTCCCAGAAAGCAGAAGGAAAGGTAAAATGCCTTGCAGAATCAGAGAACAAATCTGTGGTCAAAATTTTATTCTAAGTTTTCTTGCAGTTTAATGCAAATTGCTTTCTTGAAGGCTGACCCTTGGTCACCCACATCAAGAAGCTAAAACCTGTTAGGACTTCTGCGCTCTTATCATAGGGTTTCATTATTTACTGAAGCCCAAATTTAAGCATTTTTTTTAAATAAATGTGGACTTCTGTATGTTTGTTTTTAAAGTTCCCTTGGCTAAATTGTACTGCAAGAGCTTCTGTTTTAGATTTTATTTTTAAAAAACCCAAAATGCTATTAAACATGAATAGTAATGGTTAACTAGTTCCTGTGTTTCCAGTGGTTATTTAGAACATCACAGAGTACAAAAGAATGGGAATATATATATATATATATATATATATATATATATATATATAATAAAAGCTAATTAACCCCAAATAAGCTTTCCTAGAGAAGCAGAAACTGCTTCCTTTATAGATGAAATTGGTGTCCTCTGTTTTGCAATATTAAATTTTAACACCATCTGCACCTTGAAAATGATGCTAATATCTTGCACAGTTGGAAACACTTGTTAATGAACGCTTGGGATATAAGTTCTAAGGGATAGATGTCATTCCACAAATTGAGTTACCTTGTAAACAAAATGTGGTGAGAAAGATTGTGCTTTTATCATTTGCTGCTTTACCAATTTCATTTCCTAAATATATTCTGCTGCTGTATGCTTTCATAGGGTAACAATCTTTGACCTTTCCTTTCTGTCTGAAAACAGCTTTTCATAGAGCTAAATAAATTTGTTGTGGTCCTGCATCACCCTGTGGATGAAATCAGTGGATAACAGCAACATCTATTCAAGATCTTATTATGTAGGCCTTGCAAGTTCCTTACATCTTAAAATATTTTAAGTGACGTAAATATAATAACAACAAATATTCCTAGTTGTTTTCCCTGTTCAATTCAGTATAGAAGATACTTGGAATATCATGATACATCTAGATCAGCAGTCTTCAGCTTAACAGCCTGGCTAAGGAGAGAGAGGGGAACCAGGCCGTGTGAGTGGCGGGCTGGCACACATGTGCGTGCACAGCTTAACTTGCACAAGTGGTGGACCAGCACACATGTGCAAGTCAAGCTGCATGCGTGTGTGCACGCACCCCGGCCCACTGCTTGCGCAAATCAAGCTGTGCGCACCGGCCTGTCACTCATGTGACCCAGTTCCAAATAGGACACAGCCGGGGGGTTGGGGCACCCCTTTTCTAGATAAGCTACTTTTCATATATTTAAGAGTTCATTCTTAAAGTACTGAAAACACTTTTCTTAAATCAAATAGTGATTATTTCTACTTCATGCCAATCATTTCCTATATATGCTAAGGTAGTGCTATTTAGAAAATTCTATATTTCAATAGTTAAATAAGCTGGGAAAAAACACCGTAAAGGTAAAAGGCTTTGTTTTTGTTTTTTTTCAAATATAGAAAAAGCCATATACAGATATTTAAAATATTCCAAGTAGTTATGTTTTTCCTGAAAGCAGGACAATTTTGCATTTTCCTCACCTCTTGGCCATTGGTGTGGCTTGGGTGATGCCCAAAAATCCCTATCTAATCTACCAGTACTGGTTCTTGCTGCTGCTCCCAATGATTATTTGATAGTTGTTTTACATTAATAGAACAGTTTCTGGATCCTACTAACCCATTCTGACTGGCTGTTCTATTTTTCATTTGAAGCTGCTTCCCTCACTTATTTGCAGCCCCCACTTTTCTGAAAGACCCCCCCAGCTTCTGCTCTCCATGGTCGGTGGACTTAATAGAAGGAAGGCCCTTTAAGAAATCAACGATGGAGGCTGCAGAACAGTAACAACTAAGGATGACACAGGAAAGGGAGGAGTAGGTACTTGAGAGAGATGCCTTTGCAGAAGTAATTGGCTGTTAATTTAATCTCCCTAATCCATTCTAGATATCCTATTGTGGTTAAAACCTCTGATGAAGCAAGTCTTCAGAAAGCTCAACTGTATTTGACTAGGAGCTGACTTAGGAGAGATGCTGCTCATGATGGAGAATGAGATATCTGGGTGCATTTATATGTTGGTGCACATGAGTGACATATAGATATTCATGTGTTTCCAATCCAGCAACAAGCAGTACATCCACTGTTGCTCAAACAAGTTGCCCTACTCTGCAAAATCTCTTTCCTAACAATACCTGAAAAGGATGGTGGAAGTGTACAGAGCAAAAAAACAAATTAACCCTCTTATTTCTCTTGCTGGAAAATGAAAATGTTCACAGGGCTTTTAAAATTTGCCCTAGCATTTATACTATTTACAATATAACTCTACCTCTATTGTCTCTTTATATAATACTATTCACCCATGTTCTACAGAAGAGGTAGACAAGGAAGAATAAATGACCAAGTTTTCACATTTCCTCTGCTTTTATTAGTCCTGTGTAAAGGATGGATTTTTTTTAAAAAAAATGGTTCTATCCATGATTTGGAAAAAAGGTACATCACTCCCTTTTGCTTGAAACCTTGTGGTCAGAGCGTCATTGCCCTAGTTATGGGGAGCAAAATATAAACCCTTTAATTAAATATTCAGGCTTACCAGCTCTCCTCATTTCTTCTTCAAGATCCTAAAAGTCTATTTAAGGGAACCATCTAGAGAAGGAAAGTCTCTCTTGTTCTCTATATAATTTGAACTCTACAAAGGAAACGGATGCATGAATTAATCATACTTCCTCTCCTGCTGTTTTTGGTGGAATATACAAAGCTTACCCATACTGGGGTTGGAGGAAAATTTAGAAACATGATTTAAATCTCTTGTTTCCTCCTCCTTCTGAAGTTTTTTTTTTTTAATTTTAACTGTACAGTTGATACTGAAAAATTTTAAAAAAAAAAGCTGTGCTAAAAGCTGTCACACTTCTCTTCTGGCACTATAAAGAATATTTATGCATCCTCTCCCACCAAATCATCTTCTCGAGTGCAGAGATATATAATGTCCATATTTCCCCGCCCCTCCTTGTTTGTAAATATTTTATTTTTATTTATCCACAGACGTTGAGTGATCTGCTATTTCCTAGAGTGTATTAAAGAGAAGAATTCATCTATTTTATTGTTGGAACTGTCATAAGCGATGGGATTTAGGTTTGGGGCTTGTTATTGGGTTTTTGGGGATGTCTCAGGTTAGAATTACTGTCATGTAAGAAATAGCCTTATGACTGACTGACAGTGCAATATCTGAGAAGGGATACAGACTCTCATAATAATGTGACACTTCATGAACAGTTTGACTGCTTTCATTACCTGGATTTATACCTCAATTTCCATATGAGAGCTGCTAGTGGTAGGAAAACTGTCAAGATCCAGTCTGTGTGGCTGTTTCTAATAGGACTTAGGAATTGTACTTTAAATATTTTAATTGCAAGAAAACTTTGTAGTTTTTTCAAGAAAAAGAATTTCCAAGTTCCAATTTAAAAATATTCAGAATGATTGCAAGCAACTGTTGAACTCCTGTTTCTTTGTCATGAATAGGCAGTATATTTTACTTACACAAACACATACCTAAACACACCCACACACCCACACAAAATGTCATATTGATAGATAGGCACCATTTTACTTATACCAGTAAACCTCTTGGAGTTTTGGTCAACAGTGTTTTTCATTGGGAATATATAAGTTTGGGTCTGAAAAAAGTTGGTTTTCTAAAACTTATGGTATCTACAGTATATTCAAAACTGAATATTAGTGTTCCACATTTTTGTCAGTATTCTATTTTTGAATTACCAGAAAAAGATCGTTCCACGTTGCATAGATTATGCTCACCTATAGATTTATAAAGATGGAGGATTTTTACTACAAAAGAATGGCTCTCAGTGGTTTTTGATACAGTGGGCCAGAGTTTCAAAGTTTATTCTGTTGCTGTCATAGATCAACATATAATGATAACAACTGTGACCTAAAATATTAAAAAAGAAGAATGAAGCTAATATTTTCTAACGTAGGGTGATATAGGGTGATGCTTTACTGTACCCTGTTTACTATACTATACTATACTATACTATACTATACTATACTATACTATACTATACTATACTATACTATACTATACCCTGTTTTCCTGAAAATAAGACCTATCCCAAAAATAAGCCTTAGCATGTTTTTGTGTGTGTCCCTAATATAAGCCCTACCCCCCCAATAAGCCCTACTTAAGAACCGCTATCCACCCATTCCGTCTGGTTGCTCCCGGTGACGCAGCTACAAGGTGACGCTGGATGGTGGAGCTGCCCCACGTGCCCCACACCAGCTTACCTCAAGACCCCTGCAGTTAGGCCATCCATGCCCCGACACCTGCCTTGCAGCCATGTGCAGCAGGAGCCCACGTGGCTGCCGGACCACTTCTGCTTGCTTGCAGCCACAACGGAGCAGGAGGCCAAACGGTGTGTTGGTGCCGCGTCTGCAAGGCAAGGCAGCTGTCGGGGCGTGGATTGCATGGCTGCAGGGGCCCTGAGATAGGCTGGTACGCATGGGGCAGCTCAACCACCCCACCACCTCATCTCATGGCACCAGCACATCACTCGGCCTCCTGCTCCGTTGTAGCTGCGAGCAAGCAGAAGTGAGCCAATGGCCACACAAGGTCCTGCTGGATGGGCCTGTTGGAGCTGCTGCCGTGAGGTGAGGCAGATGTAGGACTGTGGGTGGCCTGGCTGTGGGGGCCCTGAGGTAAGCTGGTATGGGGGCATGGGGCAGCTCTACCCCCCCCACACACACACCACATTGCCTCCTGCCCCATGCAGAAGAAGTGGGCCTCCCATACATGGAAAAAAATAAGATACCCCCCGAAAATAAACCTTAGTGCTTATTTTGGGACCCAAAAGAAAATAAGACCATGTCTTCTTTTTGGGATACACAGTACCTATGCTTTCCTTATTGTGAACATAAATGAGCAATATTGTACCATCCTTTTTCCATCCTTTTTTTATCCCTAATAAAAAAAATGTTGTGTTCTCCTCCACAGTACAGTTGAACTGATTAACAAAGAGAAGTAATTTCATTCAGAATATTATATATGGCACAATGGATAATTTAACAGCATATGAAATGTTGATTCAACAAACCCAAACCAGCTCCCCATGCAAGGACAGTTCAATCCTGGAAGGAAAATTTGTTATACATTTTTATTTTCACAACTCCCGATGGCAAGACATTAGGCCTGACAAAAGAATTATTATGTATAATACAGGGCAGAGAAAATATTATATAAATATTTAGGGATAAAGATCTATCCCAAGGCCAATGTTACAATGGTGGGTGTCCTGTTCACCTTTTGTATGTTTAATCTAGGATACATTGCTTGATCTCTTATAAGGCCCTCTCCAACCTTCTTGTTATTGATGATTGAAACAAGAATTCACAATAAGATAATTCAGAGGCTGTACTTTTTCCCCCCTCAAGTAATTGAATTTATTGACAAGGATTAACTATGATGGTAATCTCTCTCTCAAAATTAGTTTTAGCCAGTATTTTAAATGGCAAATCCTCAAGGCTCCAGCTTGCATTGGAAATGTAGTGAGGGACAAAAAGCATTCCATTAAGTTGGAATAAATTACCTTCTCTTTTTTTTTCCCCCCATTACTTATAGGCACTAATTTGTGCCCCTAAGAATATTATGCTCAACATCTTGGTCTGAAAGAGTGTACTTCAGGGGAACTGAATTGTTCCCATCATTACAAATTTTAATTATTATATTAGATTTTTTCTTGTTATTTCCCAGTATTACAGGATTTTGCATTACAGTTCTTTAGTAGCTGAATACCTTACCTTGTTCAACGTGATTTCTGTAGGTTCCCATTTGTAAAGGAGATTAGCCCAACATGTTGGAAATTTGATCATTTCTGTTTTACTAGAGTTAATTTTTATTTTGTCTTCCCTACAATAATTGTCTTAAGAATTGTAGGCCTTGTTAGAAACCAACTTGTAATAGAGGATATAGATAAAGTAGAACAGATACTGATTACTTGTTAACACTGAAGGGTAGAATTCATTTGTGATCAAGGTAAAAAGGGAGTAAGTAGACAACCTTGTTTTTCTACAATAGAAGTTGGGCTCAACATCAAATTAGCATATATTATCATAAAATAACATGATTAAACTTAATGAAGCATCTATCCATATATGTGTTTAATAATTTTTCCACAGTCTCTTTCTAGAGATCAAATGAAAGGCTGCCTTCAGATTTATAAGGATAGCATAAAGGGAAACTAAAAAATTGGGGTGGGGGGGAGAAAATTTAAGATAATGGATTGGTCTACTATTGATCATCCTGCCCTGAAGTCCACTTCAGCCAAGACTTGTTATTGTTCTATTCAATCACTGAGTTTCTCATATTAATGTTTAGCATACAGTTTATTAATGGCACTTAAGAGGTTGTTTGGATGAAAATCAACAGATGCATCACCTCTCTTAAAGATTGGGACTGTAATAGAACAGCACCAGTATTTGGACATCTCAATAGACTTATAAATAGGGGTGAAGAGGGAGGCCAATAGAGGAGCCCACCACTATGTTAGCTTTTATCAATTCTGCAGGTTCACATTTCCAGCAGATGTCTTCCCATTTTTTAGATGGGCTATAAGTTTAGAGTTTCTGAGATTCAAAGTAGAGGCCAGCCAGGAAGAGTTTATAATGAATTTCTAGGGACAAGCCTTATTTAACCTACCACTAAAATAACTACTAAAAGATAGTGACCATCATGCGTATAAGCCCTGTAACATACAAGTAATTAAGCTGAGGATACTGTAAATCAAATAGGTCTCACTTATCATTGATTTGGGAAAACATTTTATGTGCTGAGATAAATTTTAATCAATAAGCATCTCTGATTCTTTGCCTGCAAGTTAATATTTATAGCCAAGTAATTACATATTACAGGAATGGACAAAGATGATTGAACATAATTGTGCAGAGATTAAGATGCTGCTCCTACCATTGTATCTCAGAAGTAGGTTCCGGAGAATAGTACTGGGAAACTGTAGTTTCACCACTATTTCACCATTGGCCATTTTATCCCCAATGTCTCTAACATTTCAGAGTACAATTCAAAGCATTGGTTGTGGCTCATACTATTTGGGATTACGATTTCAGTAACTTCATCTATTCAGTGACTGGGCATATTGAAGGAAGAAGATGTATTATTATTGTTGGTGGTGGTGGTGGTGGTGGTGGTGATTCTGGACATTCTTTCTCCAATTTTTATTTGGTCATGATGTCTTAGACGTCCTCAATCCCTAGCTGTCATCTGAAGACTTCTAGAAGTGGGAGGAAATCAGGAAGGAGGAAAATCTACTTAGTCCTTCCATGCCCCTACATACAAGACAAAGTCTTATCTCTCCTGACTACTATCATTTGCTTTTCTGAATGCAGAATCTCTAAATCATTTCTGCTTCAGAATAATAAAGCCTGTTGCTCCATTATTAGGTCAATTAGATGGAATTTAGAGAAACTACACTCATCAACAAATAGCCAGAATTGTGAAACCCAATTCAGGAGCGCCTCTTGGCCCAAGGAAACTCTTCAAGAGATGGTTTTCCAAATAAATGCACAGTCATCACTAGTTTTCTTGATTTCTCTTTCCAGTATCTTATGCAACATGTACTGTAGATCTCTTTTGGCTTTGAGAAACTGTTATTAGAGGGTTGGAAGAGAAAGCCATAAATTCTTCTTGATTCTGGTTTCATTCTGAGCTACTTATTAAGATTTTGCTGATGATGACGCTGCTTTAATGTGAAGATTGCTAGACCTAAACTCAGGGAGATTGCAAAACAGGGAGTTTAGCCAGTATCTCTAGGTCAGTCTACTGCTCAGCCCAATGTAACTTAAAATGTACCTTTTTACATAAATGCCATTTATTCCTCCTATAATGTTTCATCAATTCCTGATTCCTACATAAAACAGAAAAACTAGAAAACAGGGTTTCTCTTTCCTAAGGAATATAAAGGATTTTGGGTGAACAACTTCTTTTTAAAAAATTGAACATTTTCTAAAGAAGCAAATAAGCACTACATTAATACAAAGGCTCCTAGGATCAGTACCCACATCAGAATTCGTATGTAAAATTTGTATATATAGTGCTATACTTCCAAAGGAGATTCTAACATGTAAGCTGAGAGTTCCTGGTGCTATGTCCAGTTGACTTACATCTTCTGATCAGGGGTGGGCTTCAAAAATTTTAGCAAGGGAATCTCTGCCTGGTTGCTGTCTGGGTGTGGCCTAGTTGGCCTCCTGCACCATGGTGTGGGGGGGGCATTTTTGCCCTACCCAGGCTCTGGAGGTTTTCCTCAAGCCTCCGGGAGGGCGAAAATTGCCTCCCCAGGCTCCGGAGGCCCTTCCCGAACTTCTGGTAGGCCCGTTTTTCATCCTCCCTGAGCCTCTGCGCACCTGCATCTAAAATGGGGCGGGGGGGTACTCCTGGGAGGGGCAGGATGGGATGGGCAGGGCCAGCCAGGAGTGGGATTTGGGTGTTCTCTGAACTGCACAGAATCTTAGCTAGAGGTTCTCCCAAACCCCTGCGAACCCCCAGCAGCCCACCCCTGCTTCTGATGAGGAGTTATGGGTGAAATTGTAATTGTACTAGGGCTACTTGATGTTTCTGCTCCTGCTATAGCTGAATCTGATTCTTGGAATGAGATCATGAAAACATTCATTTCACATATCAGCAACATCTTGAGTTCTGTATGACAAAATCTCCCTATTGGGCTATTAATATCATAATATATACCAGTGAACACAGCTGCTGGCTTGGAAAAAAAGGTGAGCAGAATTACTAGCTGGTTTGGGAAGTAGAGAGAAGACATAACAACTTCATCCTGGGCTCAGTAATAAATCTCTCTAGGAATGCAAGTATGCACTCATAAGCTTAGTAGTGAAAGATCCAAGGACAAGGCTTAGATAAGTTGCTTTTATTGCAGATATGCAAGAACCTCTTGTAACTATGAAAATGAACTACTGCAGAAACTACAATTTTAGATGTATTTATATGTCTGCTCCTGAGTTTTGAGCTCCATGCGTTTTCCACCCTTAATATGGAGGTAATGCTTTTTGCTTCTAGTTTCTCAAACTTGGATGTTGAGAGCACCTATGCAGTGTTGGTTCAGCTTCAGAAACTTTACTTCTGTTCTTGCTGGTTTCAGCCTTCACAGTAGTATGGAAGAGGAATTCTGGCTACTCCTTTTGATAGTGAAGATTGCGTACAATAGTTTCCTAAAATAATCAAACACTGTAATCTCCTATGTTAATGGTTTACAAGCCAATGGTTTCATTCTGATGTAGCACGTAGTTTATTTCTGACATGAGAACATCGTAAAATAGTATTTGGAAGACAGAAAGAAAAAGTTACCGTAGCAAGAAACTTTGCTTTTCATTGTGTAGAAAATAGAGTAATTCTGAAATTAGATTTTATGGCCAAAAATATCCTGTTATAAAAAGTATAAACTCTGTATTTCCTCCTTTCATTCTTGCCATAACTAGAGCTATCCAGTATATATTATCATCTTGCTATAAATTTCTTCTTTACAATACATCATTGGCTACTGTGGCATCATGACCCAAAAGGGAATTAAAAATGCAAGACTCCTTTGTAGTCTTTCTCCTTACAGGAGGTATACCATCTAAGACAGGGGTCAGCAACCTTAAACACACGAAGAGCCACAAAGGTCCTAGTGGAAGGCCCCCGTTCAATTCTGGAGCTGTCTGGAAGTCCGGTTCCCCCGCCATAGAGTCTCCTCCTAGCATGCTGTCCTTTTTCCTATGCCGACCTGGAGTCTAGTTCCCCCCCCACCGTAGAGTCTTCTCCTAGCATGGCATCCTTTTTCCTCTACCAGTCCTAACCAAAAGCCCTATCAATTGTGGAGCCAACTGGTGACAAGGAGCCGCAGCAGACGGATGAAAGAGCCACATGTGGCTCCAGAGCCACGGATTGCTGACCCCTGATCTAAGTGTGTGTACCAAGGAACTGGAATCAATTATGATTCTTAGAAGCCTTCTGCATTGGAAATTTAGATTAGACCCCTGTATTTTAGAAAAGATAAGTGTTTAAAGAGAGCCAGTTTTGGTATATAGCAGTTAGGGTATTCAAATGAACAATTCATATCCTCCATTAATCTATCAGGATTGGTGATTAAAATTCTCAATCATTCAAAATGGTTGCGTGTACAAACCAGTGTATATTAAAAGGAATATGTCTTCCTCAGATGAAATTGGAGTTGTAACTATAGCAAAAAAAAAGTGATGTGAGATGTGGGGAGGTTAATATATAAATTAAATACAAGTTCTTATATTTCATTTTTAACATAAAATTCAGATAGCAGCCAGGGGGAAAAGATAGTTGCAGAATTATAACATGAATCTGATGCAAAGGATGGGTGCTTTTTTAGCCACACAGCTGTCTCTCTCAATAATCTTGATATTGTGTGATAAGAACAGAGTAGGAAAAGTTCATTTTACAGATTTTCCTTTCAATAAGGATTTCAGTTTATTCCCAGTAATATCAGACTATCCAACAAAGTAAATGTTATTTCCCTTATCTGCATGCCAAACTGACTTCACCATCTGAAAAGCTTAAGAACTCAATACATCAAATTACCCAGCTCAAAACCGTTGTCTAGTACAGGCCATTTTGCCCTGTCATCCTATGACAGGATGTCAAAGCTTTCCTTTCCATTGCCAGCATCTGCAGGAATCTGATATACTACCTTCTCATACCCGGGGGGTGAAAAACATCAGGCAATGGTGATGAAAAGCAGCAAATCAGACAGCTGCAGAGACTGGAGGTTGCTATAGCTGGATTGCATCAGCCATATGCTGAAGTCCTGCTCCCTATATTTCTTTATTCCATTTTATTAACGTGAACATTCTAGTCTCCTCACAACAATTGTGTTTCTTATCTCATATACTTTTGGTTGATTTAAAAGCAATGGGGATGGAACTGAACTTTGAAGATTTTCCCTTAGACATTATAAACTACTGGTTGACAGTGAGGATTTTGCCACTGAGGAGAAAAGGAGCAGCTTCAAGTTCATACTCGCCCTGCAAGAAAATAGCAAAGAGCTTTATAAGTTAAAAAAAAAATGAGGGGCGGAAATACCAGAAATATTGCCATTAAGAATGAACTCTCAACTATTATTTCTAGCAGAGACATCATTAGGAAATGGTATTAATACTGCAGGCTAACTCACTACTCACTCCAGGAGTTCGATTCTGACTCAGCCTTCCATCCTTCCGAGGTCGGTAAAATGAGGACACTATAAAGCAGTATATAAGTCTAAGTGATATTGTTATTACTGAAACTGACCAAAAAAATAGGGGACATTATAGCAATAGCATTTAGATTTATATACCGCTTAATGGTGCTTTACAGCTCTCTCTAAGCAGTTTACAAAGTCGGCATATTGCCCCCCACAATCTGGGTCCTCATTTTATCAAACTCGTAAGGATGGAAGGCTGAGTCAACCTTGAGCCGGTGAGGATCGAACTCCTGGCTATGGGCAGATGCAGCCTGCAATACTGCATTCTAACCACTGTGCCACCACGGCTCATGATAAACTTTATAACAGAAATCAGTAGCAAATTAAAACTATCTTATCTAATGATTGCATGGGATTCTTCTGTAAACCATTGAAAACCATGATCTCTGGAAAATATGCTTTCAAAACAGCAACTGTATGTTGAAACCTAGAGAGTTAAAAGTCAGATAATGAATTGGGGGGGGGGAGGAGAGGAAGTAAACTCAGTTGAAGATGACTGAAAATTTGAATAAATGCTCTATTTGTAGGTGTTAGAAGGATCTGAGAATTACTGGAAGAATGGGATATAATATTGTTCCTTGAAAAGATGTTCCCAGATTTACAATGAGGCTGGATAAGATCAAAAAAACAGCCAGTACAACAATCTTCAGAAATATATTTATAGGCGTCAATAAAAGCTCTAAAAACAGGCAATATTTCAGCTAGGAAAAGAGATAAAAATATGAACTGTTTCTCCATGCGTGTACATCTTCACTGGTGGTCCTAGCAAAAGTTCTCTCTGGGTATATAGACTGCTCCTGAGCACAAACCACCCAAGCTTTACAATATATACAGCTGCTTTAATGCTTCAAGGAGAGGACCTCTCATATAACATACATTGCCTTTTCTCAATGCTTTGCACTGCCTTAAACAAATATCATTATTACAGTAAACATCACATTAAACATTTTGAACTATCAACAATTGCAAGACTTCTTGAGAGAAGAAAAAATTTATTTAAAACTTGAAAGATAATGTGGCCAGTTGTCACCATATGACAAAATATCTATGGGAGATCAGGAGCAGCTATAGAGAAGGTTGAACAATTAATCGCCTTTGGATGTGGCCTCAGTATGTGTAGGCAAACTTCCACAGGTATTTTCAATTGGTGCATATTTGGGGTGATGGGAGAATTATCTACAAGTATTATCTTCGTTAACTCACTCCCGAGCATATAGTGCTTAGAAGTTGATCATAAGCACTTTGCATTTTTACCTAGATATGAAAAGGCAGCTAATGATGTTTTTCAGCCCAAGTGAAAGAGGGTCTCTTTAAGGCCTTGCAGAGATCAACCTGGCTACTTTCTCCTATATTAATTGACAGTTTCAGATTAGATAGAAATAAACCCATATATTCAAGTCTGGAGACTATCATTGTGGTCACCGTGGTTTAAGTGTCCCCCTCCCCCCAAATCCTTACTCTAATTAAACCCATGACATTGTAAAGTTAAATTAGATGCAGTTTTATTCCACCTTAACTCTGGAAAAACAAAGTCAAAATCTGAGGAGCAAAATAATAAATAAATTGAACATTGATGGGATGGGGGGTGACTCAGGGACAACTATGGAACAACAAAAGATGACATATATAACATCATATGTTGACATCATAACAACTGCTACAACTTGCATATATGATGCAAGTACATAATTGTAGCTATGACTTCATTATTCCTCTAAATCTCTTATTGATGTCCCTGAGGTTTCTTACAGATGTCACGGTTTGGCATGGCATTCTAGTACAGTTCAGCAACTGTGTTTCCTTCAAGAAATGAAGGAAACCTGTCCTGGAGGTTTTTCTCCATGTTGGCAGGACCAGGGGTTATTCGGTTAAGCTCATGGGAAGGAGACTTCGAACAGGCAAAAGAAAGCACACAATTAAACTGTATAATTCTTTAGCACAGATTGTGATGATGGGCACTAACTCGAGTGCCTTTACAGGAGAACCGGGTAGATCCACAGAAGGCAGGTGTTATCAATGGTTGTTACTTTGGAAAAGTCAGAGCTATGGATTTTCCTTTCAAATATGAGCTGCAGGTAACAGTACCAGAAAAGGGTGTGCCTCCATCTTTGGCTTGTGAATGTCCCGGAGCATCCATTGGCCACTGTGAGAAAATGCTGGATTATGATGAGCCTTGATTTGAACCAACAGAACTATTCTTATCTGTCTGTCTTGATACACATATGATAATATTTCCAGAAGCATTTAGGCTTTATCTTTCAATCCCCAAAGAGCTCATAATGGCCTATCTATTTAAAGATAACATTCTCTCCTTTTGGGGGATTGGGGGGTTAGATGCTTGTTCTTCAACTGCTTCCAGACAGTTGAGGGGAAAACTACATAGGCTTCTTTTCCACAGAATTGCCATTCATCTCCCATGTGATTGGCTATTATTCATTTGTTGGACCATGGAAATATTCTCCCAGCCTTTCCAGATTAGATGTTTCTTTGAAGCTTGGAAAACCCTTAAATGTTACTTCTGAGGGTATAAAATCAACCATAATAGAAGTGAAGGTCTTTTGATCCAAAATAAAAGGTAAGTTACAAATCACTTGCCAGCCATTTGCTTATGTTCTGGCTGTGTGCTCTGGACCCTTAATAATACAGATTCAAGCAAAGCTTTGTAGATTTATTGTGGTGTTTCCATCAGCATTCTTCATTTATACTTTCCACTTTCACACCCCATGCAGTTCTGATTTGATGGACTGCTTCTGACTGCTAGAGTTATGCTCCTGGTTTTTGACAACTGTAGTTAAAAATAGATGCTATTATTTATAATCAATTTCATAAAATGCAATTGGATTAAACTGAAAAATATCAATTTGTCTGAAGAAGGTCATACTGCCAAATGTTCAGCTTTTGCAGCCAATGGTTCTACTCCTGCAAATAATTACCCTGGATCCATAAGTTTGACCTTGCAGATCACTTAGCAGCTGCAAAACATTTGATTTGATAACTGGAGACAACTGAGAAGCTAGAAATGCCATATTCTATTTATTTACTGGAATCATTCTATGGTTTTCTCCCCATCACTTTACTTGCGTTTTGTATCTCTTTTCCAGACCTGTAGTTTCCTGTTTGAAGTGCATCTATCAGTTCTCTACCTTGTATTTCAATGCAGTTTGGTGCAACTAAGATTTATTACAGGAGCAGTTCTAAATATATTTACAAGCATTTTCTATACCAAAAACTAATTGTCAAAATTGTTTTTCAAGATACATGCAGGAATAATTTGAAATAGGTAAAATGAAGTCTTCAGATTATTCATTAGTCACTTCAATTTTTAAGTGCTGCTCCCGGAGGTTCCTTTTACCACTAAAATTCTAGTGAATTTTAACCCTAACCCTAACCTTTTTATCTTTAAGCCATTGTAAGTCAAGTCAGATCTCTTTCATGATGGTGAGGACCTCTGGTCCCTTGCATTTAAGGAAGTGCTTTAGAAATTAACCTTAGCGCTTAGGTGACTAATAAGTCAATTCACTGCTAATTAATTTGTGTCATTCTTTTTAAAAAAAAAAACAACTAAATTTTTTCTGACTTGGGTTGCTAAATAAATACATTGGTGATGAAGTGTTGGACTTCACTGAAGAAATTGTGATCAAGTCTCAACTCAGCCAAGAAAATCATTTGCTAATTCTGGGATTGTAATTCTCTCACACACTAAAACCTGTCTCATCAGAACAATCTCAACCTTTATCCTCTTATTCCAACACAAAACCAGGGTATAAATATAAGAAATAAATGAAATAAATATGCCCCTTTAGTTATAATGGCTTGGTAATTTGTTTTGTCTAAACCACTGGATACATTTTTCAACCATTTCAAGACTAAAGAACGCTCTTGGGACCAAGTCTATACTTCACCATATAAATCAAATGCTGGGATTTTCAGACTGTGCTTCTCCAGTGACCTTTTAGGGGAGGAAATCAATGGGAGAATCTGATATTCTTATTTTGGTTGACAAATGCTGTGGCAGGAACAGATTGATGAGAGACCATTCCCTTATGCACAATATTATTTTGTAATTATCCCAAATGCTTCTGTAATACTAACCATCTTTAACAATATATTTGCGCTAGAAGATTATGGAAGTGGCTTCCAAGGTTTTTTGGAAAGTAATTCTGGAAATTGGAGATTTTCTTCTTTTTAAAACTCTTTAAAAGTCCACCATACTATTTTGCAGTAATTATAGATGAACAAACATAAAATAGGCTTTGGTTTATAGCGTACAAACGTTTGTTAATTTTAAGAGATTTGAACAGCAACCTTTATTATTATTTTTTTTGGTCTAGGATTCTTTTGAATTCCATGCTGAACGTTTACTGTGTGCCTTGTCTTTCTGTTTCTTGTTTTCTAGCTCTTGCACTTTCTGCTTGTAGTTTTCAATGCTTATGTTTCAATTTTTCTCCTTTCCACTCTTTATTATTCTCATAAATGCTGTTGTGAAAAGAAAATGAAATGGGAATTCTACCCATGGTGCTTAGCTTACAAGTTTGAGAGCCAGCCTTGTGGCAGAATACAAAGGCATCGTTGCATTGTTTCACCTGACCCAGTTCAATTGGCCTTTCCCAATTATGTTCTCTCCTGTTGTTTTGTGGATTGTACCTCCATCGGTTGCAAACAGATTGGGATTTGCTAAGAGAAGACAATATGTTTGTTGCCAAGAATCTGTAGGAAACTAGACCGTGAAGCAACATAGTATAGCTCTTTCAATATAACTCCAAACAGTGGCCCAGAACAGAGGTAGCCTCTTAATCAGCTGTATTTAGAGGTAGCCCATCTTCTTGGCATTCTGCACAGAGCAGAGGTTGAAATGAACACCAGACCTCTGATTTTAGTCATTTGAAACCTTTGAATCCTATTCTCTTTGGCTGACCGTTGCTGTGAAATATTTACTTAGTTATTCTAAGATTTCAGTTGCATCTACCAAGTGAATTTTGGAATATGTTGACACAAAGTAGGCTTTTCTATTATAGTGTAGTTAGTTCATCCTGAATAGGAACCTTTTTTTTTTTCCCCATTATCAACATTTATTAATTACCTGGAAAGTTAGGCCTTGCATTTTGTGATTGCATTTTGTAACCCCATTTATCATGCACATCAGCAGAACTTTCCTTTAGAAAGTACCTTTAAATGGGTATAAGAGAAACTGTTGGTTGTTTCTCTTCAACTTGGTGGAACAAAATTAAATATTTAAGGCTTCGTTATGGTTGTGTTATATACAGCTGAAAAAAAATAGATTTACATAAATGCATATTTACATAAACTTAAAATGTAAATTTTGGAGTGTTTTTAGGAATTCTGATGAACTTCAGCTCAACAGAGTTTTATATTTTAAGAATTAAGAGTGTAAAGACATGGAAACTATGGATTTCTTTAATTGAAAATCATTTATATTATACTCGCCTATCACTGTTCTAGTAGATTTGTAGTTTGAAAGGCAACATGAATGCTATAAATTAGTAATATTTATATTATATATACATATCATACCCTGGAATTTCCCTGATACCATTGTAGCCTGAATTACATGAAGTTGTACATGGAGATATGTTCAGGCACATCAAATAGGACTAAGTATGCATATTTCTTTTATATGACATAATATGCTATTTTTATTTTCAGATGTCATGCAAATCTAAGGACTAATTTTCTTAAAGTAATCTTAGTCTTTAATATGCAGGAGTAAAAGAAACTCTTAAGTGATTAATTTTTAAAAATCCTTGAAATATACAAAATATGCCTCATTAAGTTTTGAATGAAGTATTTATCCTATTTCAATAAAAATATTTTTTCTATTTCAATCTATAATTTCTATCATCTATCAATCTATCATTTCATTTTTGATCTCATACTAATATTTCAGCTTAAAAATTTAAGGTCTAAAATCAGTTTTAGGTCTGGAGGATGGGAGGTTTGTAATGTGTGTTTGTGTCTGTGTTCTCTGTCTGTTTATATAGCTATTAAGCTGTATACAGTATTTTGGAAATGTGCGGCTTAATACATTTCTTGTAACGTTGGGAAAGAATCAGAATGATCATTGCTTATAGGGAATTTCCTCTTCACAGTAGGACTATTTAAGCAAGCTATGATCAGGGGTGGCTGCTGGGGGTTTGCAGGGGTTCGGGAGACCCTCTAGCCAAGATTCTGTGCAGTTCAGAGAACCCCCAAATCCCACTCCTGGCTGACCCCGTTCACCCCTCCTCTCCCAGGAGTTCCCATGTGGCCTGTTTTGCACGCAGGTTAAGTGTAGGGCGCGTGTGGAGGCTCGGGGAGGGCGAAAATGCCCCCCCACCATGGTGCAGGAGGCCAACCACCACCACCCAGCAATGGGCAGAGAACCCCTTGCCCAGAATTTTTGAAGCCCACCCCTGGCTATGATCCATTAGGCAGATATAACATATTGGCTTTTTAAAAAAGTGTTTTGAATTATTATAGAAATAGCTAGTATTTTTAGGCCCCTTCCACATATAAGGACTGCACCTGTCTATGTTCTTTCTCTGTGCCTCTGTTTCTCTCACACATACATATGCTAACTTTACTGGGAAAGCTAACTGATTTATCATTACTTTGGTTCCTGTTTCAGAGGAAACATTTCAAAAACAGTTTCACATTTACTCTGGGGCTGCAGAACAGGTAGTTTCCTCTTGGCAGAAGTTCTTAACTCATCTTGGCTCCTGAATCATCTTCACCCCTATGTTCCAGAAGCTTTGCCAGTCCCACAGAGAAATTAGCTTTCTCTCTGTTTCAATTTTCCTCTCTAAACCAGGATGAGAGAAATAAGGCTGAAATTGTTTGCAGTTGCTGGAGCAGAAGCCAGCAGTTTCTCTTGTAACTATTTTATCTAGCATGCATTTCTACATTGTGATATCTAAGTTACTAATTTTTAATGGAAATCTGCTGAAATTTAACTTCTATGTCAGTGATGGCTAACCTTTTTGCCATCGCGTGCCAGGAGAGGGGGGAGCGGGGGAGGGTCGCGCGCACACGTGCCCACGCGCATGTGTGTGCAACCCCCTCCCCCCTCCCCCCCGCTCCTGGCACATGATGGCCTGGTAGGCCCGTTTTTCTTTCTTACCTGGTTCCAAATCCTCTCTGTGTATCTGGGAACGGCGAAAACAGCCTTTCCCACTCCCTTGGAGGCCCTATGGAGGCTGAAAGGGCCCATTTCCCAACTCTCGGTGGGACAGGAAGTGACATTTTTTGCTGTCCCCAGCCTCCAGAACCTCTCTAGGAGTCTCTAGGAGCCTCTCTAGGAGTCTCTGGAGGCTTGGGACAGGAAAAAACGTCATTTCCTGTCCCACCGGGAGTGGGGAAATGGGCCCTTTCAGCCTCCATAGGGCCTCCAAGGGAGTGGGAAAGGCTGTTTTCGCCATTCCCAGATACACAGCGAGGATCTGGAGCCAGGTAAGAAAGAAAAACGGGCCTTCCCCCCCCCAGGCCCTCCAGAGGCAGGAAACAGCCTGTTTCCCTACTTCTGGTGGGCCCAGAAGGCCCGAAAATCAGCTGGCCGGCGCGCGCATGCGCCCCAGAGCTGAGCTGGCGTGCCCACTAATATGGCTCCGTGTGCCACCTGTGGCACGCGTGCCATAGGTTCGCCATCACGGTTCTATGTGGTCATCCCACAAATTATTAAAAAAAAATATCTGAAGTTTTATCATCTTATTTGTCAGGGCAATAATTAATAACTTCTCTATGGATGTTGTAGTATGTTTAGATATTTCAGATGTCAGTGTAAAATAAATTCTACTTAATGCGTAAGTTTTAAGAATTGCTCATAATATTTTTCTAAACCTTTTTTAAAAATTGTTAGCATTACTTGTTTTTACAATTACGTTGTTTTTACATTATAACAGTATGGGGTTATACTGTACAGTAAAATATTACTGCCATTTAAGGCTTATTTATATTCTGATCCAAGTGAATAATAGGGGTTATTGAAATGCTTCTTGCTAACATTTCTAACATTATCAGAGGTTATTTTGTAAAATCTGCCAAAGGCAATCATTTTGATGTGTATAAAACCTACAATGTTTATGCATAGCCGGTCTCTATAATTCTTAAGATTTTGCATCTCAGCAATAGTATTAGTAACTAATGCTACTCCATTATAATCAAATGTCATTAAAAGTATAAAATTCAGAATTCAGATTTTATATCATCTACTTGGTAAAATTCAGAATTTATATCATCTAATTGGTACAAAAACCTGATCCAATCCATTACTTTCCTAATTAATCATTAACCAAGACAATAAGTTCTTGTTACTTGACCATTTAGATTCATTCTTAATAGTGGTTGAGTTTTCTTTATTTCTATTTCATTCATAAAATGGAAATGCAGAATTCATAAAGCCAACATCTGTTCTGATTTCCAGTCTACCGTCAAGAAACTAAACAGACCATTCATGATGAAGTTTTGGAAACAACTGAAAAGGATTCTAATTTCCTGGCAAAAGGATAGTTGCATACTGGACAGAATCACTAGATGGGTCAATTTCAACATGTTATAGTTACGGAAAGTATAAAATGTCATGCTCTGGAATAGTGAAGCAATTGAGCCAAACATGCTGAATCTATTTAAACAGGACCTGCAAAACTCAGGAAAGGAGCACTGTATTTTTTTTTAAAAAAAAAGCATTACTTCACAAAAATGTCAAAATATTGATTCACCTTCCCTCCATGGAGAATGGAGAATATATTATACAGTTTAGTTTCCTATTAAAGTTATAATAGTGATAATAGTTCTATACCATATCTCTTTATAATATTTTATGCTTCATCAAAAATGGCAATGTGAATTGTTTCCTAAGATTGCTGAGCATATATTGTACATTGATATTTATTGATAAGTTGTATATTGTGTCATATAATAAAATTTCAATATCTTATGTACATCATCTTCTGAAAGTTTCCCTCCAGTTATCTCTTGCTTGAGAAATGCAAATTCAATACATAGGTTGGGAGTTGAATCCATGATATCGTCATTAAGCTATCTCCCCACAAGTGATGGGCTACACATCTGTTATGCATGCCATTCTTTTCTTCAAGCTTTCATTTCCTAATGTGGACTCTGGAAGAATTCAATAGAATTGTTTATAATGGTTAGGAACTGAGCATATTTTTTTCTGATTTTTCGTGATGCTGACCAGGCTTATTCTAGAACTTAATTCATTCTAAAATTCTAGTATCAACTATCTGTGCTATTCACCATGTCTTAACTATCATTCTGTCCTTCAGCCTAGGCATCCATCTTCTAGTCCACCACTTTTCTACAAGTAGGAGTCCCAAGTTCTCCATTGTCCTGCCCAGTTCACCTCTATTTAACAATCATGTTATCTTTCTTCCCAACCAGAGCTTCAAGATTTCTTGGAGGGCTTCCTTCATGTTCAGTTGAATCATTATTGAGCCAACTGTAAATTGAAAGAGGGTGCATCAGAGGACAGTCCCAGGTTTTATTAACTGTGTAATTCACCTATAAGTGCATCCATGTGCCAGAAATATTATTCAGTTGCAGAGAAGAATATTCAGACTATTCAGAACTTGACTAAATTTGTTAATTAAGGAAAAATAGGGTTGCTTTGATCTTCTCTTCGGTTAATGAATTCCTACAAAGTAGGATTTCTCTAGCATACTAAATGTTCACAAAACATGGTGTTCAATAAGATGCCTTACCTTTTCTTTAAAAAGGGGCTAATATCTATTTGAAACAGTGAAGAATCACAAATAATTTAACAGAAAATCTAAATAACAGGCCACCATAAAGGTACAATGCTATCAGTTTACATAGAAGACCAGGAATTGATATGTTTTAGTTTGTTCTCAAACCTGGACAAAAAGAAGTGTCATTGGAGAAGACCTTGATGCTTGGAAAAATCGAACACAATCAAAATAGTGGTTAACAGAAGACAAGGTGACTAGATACTATCGCTGATGACATAAACAGGAGTTTACAGGAAAAAGCAGTTTAACAGGCAATCCTGGGGAACTGCTGTCTATCAGATCACAAGATAAAAACTGAGGCTATCCTCAAAGCCCTGAAAACACTCTGTTTCATCTGTGGTTATCTTAGACATAGTAAAGAATGGAAAAGCCATCTAAGATGAAAAATAATTGTTCCTAGTCTCGCTCAATATTAATATTTGTTTTAACACTATTTTTTTCCTAGCAAATCTAGCTTCCATGTTCTGATCATCTGTTCTTGAGTTTTAAAAGATTGAGGTGATTTTCCATTTTTTTTTTCTCCATCTCACTTTGCCTTGGCTAAAAAATTTGTTATTATTGTTATTCTGCATTACAATATTGAAAAGTGGAAAAAAGAAAGAATCAGATAAGGCCATATTCTCTTTTATTTTTCTGTTATTCATATGTAAAACTGATTCCAACTACAATCAGGTAATTTAATCTTATATGAAACAGTAACTTTTTCCATTGCCTCGAGCTAAAAGGGGAAATATTAAGCTATGGTAATATAAATATGCATACATAGATAAGGGTTCATTTGAAAACAAAAATCCTCCTGGAAAAGTGATAGGTAGGAACTGCATGTATGCTTCCTGCATTTTTTCCCTATAAAATTATGTTATTGTACATGATGGATACAGATTTAATACATTTGGTAAATTAGGATAAAACAAGGGTAAAAGTTATTAACACTTTGATAGCAATCTGATTTTTAAATAAAATTTATGACACAAACTTAAAAAAGTTAAGATAAACATGCTTAAGAAACAAAGTATTTCTTTTTTCTCTCTCTCATGAATATGTGTGTTTCCATAAAAGTTAGAAATCATTAAAAGTGATAATTCTAGATTGATCCTTTTTCTAATATGAAGCTATTGGCGTACCCATAGCAATCCTTCTGGAAAAAAAACTGCTGATGATAATCCCCTATTAGTGAAGTGAGATGAGGTAAGAGAGATATAGCCTAGGAAACTCTACTTGTCAGTTATGGTACCAATATAACAGAACAGCCTTACTCTGGAAGCTACAGTACTTGATGCAATTTGCTTCCAGAAGTCAGTTAAGATCAGCGCTTCTGTAGAGCATTTGGGTTTGGATGGGTTTCACCATCAATATTTACTTTTTCATTTTTTTTCCTATTTGTAGTTGTAGTTTGACTCTGATCATTATCCTATTCTGTGGGTGTTGCATGATTTCTCACTGTATGGTTTTTACTGCTGCCAGTTGCCATAAGCATTGGAAGATTGGCAGCGCATACATTTAATATATAAAGAAATCTTAGTTCAGTTTGCTGCTCGTCTGAATCCTCTTTTGAGCTCCAAGGTCTTTACGAGGTTTGAATACGGTTGTAAAAATTCTTTTCAGCTGTAAAACAAAACTGTCCTATTCATTCCTAATTGTTAGGATTTAATCAATGGCATTAATTGCTTCTGAATTTCTCCATGAGGAACCTGACTATGGCTCTGATGGGAATGTCATTACTTGATAATTAGGACATTCCATTGACACCTTAGCTCTCTGCGGCTCTTGTTTATTTTTATTTTTCTTGTAAGATCATTTTATTATCTTGCACTATGGTGAACTGGACCACTCTGTTTAGAATGAATAGCACTGCAGTATCTACACTGAGCAATATGTTCTGCTTCTAAAGGCTTCTACCCACTCTCTTATAAATGTGTATTTTTTGTTACATATCTATCAGGTGGCCAATCTTTTGGGTGGTTTTAGGTGGTTTGATCCTCAGATAGATTCTTGGTCTTCTCCTTCATACGCATGTTTGCCATGTGTGGCAAAAAAAGAGCTGCCTTTTGTGCAATAGCCCAAGCCGAATGGGATGGCTATAGGCTACTCTTAACCCATTTTTGTTTCCTTACTAATCATCTTCATAATTAATTCAATTTATATGTCTCCAGGCTCCCAATAATTCTGGGTAATTTTTTTTTTAAAAAAACAGAGGCCAATACAACAAACATGAAAACCACACAAGGCAAAGGGGAACAGAAAGGGAAAAGGGGAACAGCAGCCCATCTCTCCAAAGGCCTGGGAGGAGAGCCAGGTCTTTAAAGCCCTTTGAAATGCCTAGGATTTCTGAAGTAATGCTCTTGGCTTCCATTTTGTTTCCTAGTGAAAGCCCTGAAGGAGGCCTGACCAGTCAGATTTCCTTGGATACTAGACTGAAGAGGGAAAGGAATTGAATTTGGTGAAGGTACATTTCCAACTCCTACTTAGAATGCAGATTAAAATATACTTTTTAAAAATAAACATTAGTAGGAGATTGTAAATGTATACTTTTAAAAGTGGTAAAGGAGGCTTGACCATAACCATATTCAATTATTCTTAGTGAAAAGGAGGGGAGAATGTGTCCCTCTGAGCTCATCTCCATCCTTGTTCTTCTCCTTCCGCCCACCTTAATTCTGCAGGAAAGAGCAAGAGTATCTCTATTCGTATGTCTCTGGGTTTATGTGTGAGAGAGAAAATCCTGGGTATAAGAACCCTTTCATATCGTACTTTGTAAAGAAATCAAAAATCAGGAAATCAGGAAAACATAACAAATGAAGCACAAGATTATAAATCAGATAAAGATACAGATAGGGGGTAATAAATTATTTTCTTGTCCTGCCTATATAGTTTGATGGAACGGCATCATATGGCAAGATACTATTGTAGGGAAGAAATCAATTAAACAAAACTGAATTTTAAAAGAATGCAATTGAGGCCCATTTGTCATTTTTAGGTCACCGCTGACATCTCTGAATATAATTTTCATATGAGCTGCATTTCAAGGCATGTCTGTGCTTGAAGAAGCAACATTTTCACAGCAGGCGACCAGATCAAAATGAAGCAGTCAGATGCAGGTGCATAGTACTAAGAAATGGGTTATTTACCCTGAAGCAGGATTGCTGGGCTGAGAAAGCAGCAGCTCTCCCCACAGATTGGACAGGCTCTCTGATACGGAGCCTAGTGCCAGAAACAGTCATGGGGGGGCCTAAATAATTGTTCTTTCGCTTGTATTTAATGAGATGCATTGCCCAATGCTCAACAACAGAGGTATTCCTTTTGTCATGCTAACAAGATGCTATTCAAGCCCTGCTTCCTTTGATTTCTGTTTAATCCTTCCTGCTTCTCAAGGCTCCAGCCAGGCAGTGAAAGAGTTGAAAAGATGGAGGTTTGCACTGTGTGCATCTGTTGCTTAGATCAATTCTATTTGGCTAAATGAAAGAGAGGAAACAAGAGTTTCCGTGAGCAGCATTACAAATGCCACATACATTGTACACATAGGGGCAATATGCAAAGTTAGGATCATCAACAACTCTAAGTCTCTGAAGTGTAATCATGGAGAGCCAGTTTGGTGCAGTGATTGAAGTTCTGGACTGGAAACCACAAGACCGCAAATTTTAGTCCTCCCTTAAGCCCGAGAGCCATTTGGATGATTTGGATTTGTTGCTCTCTCTCTCGGACCAACCCATCTCACAAGATTGTTGTTGTGAGGAAATAGGAAGAGGAAGCGTTATGTAGGCTGCTTTCAGTTGTATAAAATAAAGATGAAATAGAAATATAAAAAAATAATAATTGTTTCATTGTTGTTGCTATACCGGGTGATGCAAGGATTTGAACAAATTCAAAAGATATTTAGTCTGCAATATACAATTAGGTTTGGGGAGAGGCAGGCTTAAGAGTAATGTATACTCAAAATGGCAGCTTGGAGGTGACTGTGAACCTACTATGCAAGGCTGTTATTCTGAGGAAAAATTGAAGGAGGGAGTGCAATATAATATATTAGAGCTCTGCGGTACTTCAGATCCTCTTCTGAAGAGCTATTTCAGAGAGAATCATCTGCCAGCAGAAATACATTGGTACCTCAGTACTCCACTGCTTCAAAACTTGTCAAATTTGGTACATGATGCATTTTCACATGAAAACATTGTCCCAGTACTCACTGTTTGTTTGGTATTCGATGCGCTGTGATAGGAAAAGAGGGACGGCCAAGGTAAACCGACAGGAAGTCACCCATACTGGGAAGGTTGCTGCAAAAGGGAGAGGGGGGCAGCCACAGAGGGCAGACAGGAAGTCGACCATGCTGGGCAGGTCGCTGACATAGAAAAAGGACAGACAGGAAATCCTTAAACTTATACACTGCCCCGTAGTGTTTACAGCACTTTGTGGGCAGTTTATAATGGAAGCATATTGCCCCCAACAATCTAGGTCCTCATTTTACTGAACTCGGAAGGATGGAAGTCTGAGTCAACCTTGAGCCAGTCAAGATCAAACTCTTGGCTGTGGGCAGAGTTTGCCTGCAATACTGCATAATGGCCACTGTACCATTAGGGCTCCTATATTAAATATCTTGACGAAATTAGTAAGAATTGGTGCTTGGGGCGGTTATTTATAATTACAGTTTATAGATTAGATACTGCAAAGACACTGCATTGTAATAAGTATATTTTAGCTTTCCTGGTTAAAGCCATAGCCACAATGATATTTCCTTGTTGCAGAACAATCCAGTGCTTGTTTTCCCTGGATGACAGTGAAAAGCTGTTAATAATTTAATATATGGACTGATTCCATGATTTTCATCTTTTAATTTTGATTCACGTGGGGTTGTGGGTTTTTTTGCAATTATTGTTCAGCAGCCGACAGATACATTCTTGTGAATATTTTTAAACTCCAGATAAAAATGTGAGGTCTAGCAAATGTGATTGTCAAAATGAGCCAGGAACATTTAAAACGCTGCAAGAAAATCTATTCTAGTAACGTCAATACTGGTGGTCTTGATTGCTTTTTTCCCTTTGTGGGCAGTGCTGAGAAACAGTCAAGCGGTCACATCTAAAGGATGGTTGTTGTAGCCCTCTCCTTCCCCCCTCCCTCCTCTTGAAACAGTTGTACAAAGAGTTTACCAAAAAAAAGACAATATCCAGGTCTTTTAATATATACTGCATCAATGTTATTACCATGGGAAAGAATATTCCCAAGACTCTGTAAAGCAATTCCTTCTCTCCAGCATAGCAATTCTAAGAATTATTAATAGATAGATCTAAGATTCATAATAAAGGGGTTCTTCTGGCAGTGGAAATTAGTTTTAGTTTTAAAAATGAATTGTATTCAAATTGGTTAGTTGAATTAATTACAGTTGAAAGAATTGCATTCTTTAAGCTAAATATCTTAAAGTCATGGAGAATACAGAATAACAGAGTTGGACGGGACCTTGGAGGTCTTCTAGTCTAACTCTTGTTCAGGCAGGAAACCCTATAGCATTTCCGATAAATGGTTGTCCAATCTCCTCTTAGAAACTTCCAATGTTGGAGCATTCACAACTTCTGGAGGCAAGTTTCAGAGGGCAGGACAAGAAACAATGGATGGGAACTAATCAAGAAGAGAAGCAACCTGGAATTTAGGAGAAAGTTCCTAACAGTGAGAACAACTAACCAGTGGAACAGCTTGCCATTAGAAGTTGTGGGTGCTTCATCATTGGAAGTTTTTAAGAGAGACTGTTTGGGCAGGGGGTTGGGCTAGAAGACCTCCAAGGTCCCTTCCAGCTTTATTCTGATTTATTGTTTGAAGTTGTTCCACTGGTTAATCGTTCTAACTGTCAGGAAATTACTCCTTAGTTCTAGTTTGCTTCTCTCCTTGATCAGTTTCCATCCATTGCTCCTTGTCCTGCCTTCAGGTGCTTTGGAGAATAGGTTGACTCCCTCTTCTTTATGGCAGCCCCTGAGATATCAGAACACCGCTATCATGTCACCCCTGGTCCTTCTTTTCTTTAAACTAGACATACCCAATTCCAGCAACCATTCTTTATATGTTTTAGCCTCCAGTTCCCTAATCATCTTTGTTGCTCTTCTCTGCACTCTTTCTAGAGTCTCAACATCTTTTTTACATTGTGGCAACCCAACCTGGATGCAGCATTCCAAGTGTGATCTTACCAAGTCATTATCAAGTAGTATTAGCATTTCATGTGATCTTGATTCTATCCCTCTGTTAATTCAGTCTAGGACTGCATTGGCTTTTTTTGGCAGATGTAGAACACTGCTGGCTCATATTTAAGTGATTGTCCACTAGGACTCCAGGATTCCTCTCACAGTTACTACTATTGAGCCAGGTACCATCTATCCTATACCTGTGCATTTGGGGTTTTTTTGCCTAAATATAGAGCCTTACGTTTTTCACTATTGAATTTCATTTTGTTAGATAGTGCCCAATGTTCAAGTCTGTCAAGATCCTTCTGCATCTTAAGCCTATCTTCTGCAGTGTTCCCCATCTATCCCCTCATCCAAATGAAGATGTTGAAGAGCATTAGGCCTAAGACAGAGTCTTGGGGTACCCTACTGCATAGGTCCCTCCATGTAGATGCAGTTCCATTGAGGGCTATATGTTGAGTGCCGTTGATCAGCCAGTTACTAATCCATCTGGTGGGGATGCTGTCTAACCCACATTTTTCTATCTTATCAACTAGTAGGTTGTGGTCTACTGTTTCCTGCCATTGTGGAGGAAGCTGTCATCACCATGTTTCCTCTGGAGCATATGCCAAGATGATTAACTTATAGAGTTAATTGGTTCAGCTTTCCAATACAGCTGGAAGAAACACAGTGTTAGGGGAATAAAAGAGCCCCATCAATCTCAGATCACCATGTCCCTTATATGTAGAAGGGGGGCTTAGTCTCTTATCTCCAAACAATAATTAGATGTAATAGGTTTTCTTTCCTCCAGTGGCTATTAAATTATTTCACATCAACTTTTTTTTTTTAATTTGATTTATATGCCGCTCTTATCCAGAGACTCAGGGCGGCTTACAATGTGTTAAGCAACTTTATAATTGCACGAGAAAGGGGTATTTACAATAGCATCTTTTCATTCACTGCTACTTGCATTTTTTTTTATTTCACAGATTGGGGAGAGACAGAAAGTGCTTGTTACAGAAGAATCCTTTGATTCCAAATTTTATGTTGCTCATAATAAATTCTACGAACAGGTAACATTTTAAAAATGAGGAAAAAAATTGTCCTTTTTGTCATCCTTAACTGTAACTGTCATACAAAGTAATGTTCACGAATTTGATACGTAGTTTCCACCAACTCTGTGCCTGGAGCTGTTAAATGCATCTGTTTTCTCTAAGTTGCAGAAAATAGATTAATATAAATGATTTTTCCTATTAATTGATTCCCCCTCATTTTGTTCATTAAAAATGACATCTCTCATGTTAAGATATCTCTATTTAAATTATTATTTGGATTCTAAATAATTAGAAACGTGGAATCAACTTCTAATTGGAGAAATATTTTGTAGTTCACTGTTAGCAATGGCAATATCAACAGCACTTGGAGTTATATACCGCTTCATAGTGCTTTACAGCACTCTCTAAGTGGTTTATAGAGATAGCATATTGCCCCCAACAATCTGGGTCCTCATTTTACCCACCTTGGGAAGGATGGAAGGCTGAGTCAGCTGGTGAGAATCAAACTCCAGGCTGTGGGCAAAGTTAGCTTGCAATATGAGTTACCTTGCAGTACTGCATTCTAACCACTGCGCCACCACTGTTCTTAGCAATATATGTTTATAAGAATAATTTATTGATTCTGTTAACAAATATAGATATATATTGAAATTTATATGTATGTTAAAATCTCTTAAGCACCATTAGTGTTATAATTATCAATTAAAATGCTGGAAAGGTTTATGTAGAAAAAATTTAAAAATTTCTAATATTGTATAGATTTCTGTTATGGTAAATGCTATCAAATGTTAAGATACCACATGACACATTTTATGTTTCTTTTTCTTCCTTTTTGAATGTAAAATCTTAAGTACTTTTCAAAGTATTAGGAAAAATAATCAATATATTTTCTTTTAAAGATTCTTGTACCAAAGAACCCTGAATTTATAGGTAAAATGGTAGAAGTGGACATTTTTGAAGCAGGGAAGCATTTTATGAAAGGGCAGCCAGTATCAGAGGCTAGAGTGTTCACTCCATCCATCAGAAGGCCGTTTGCTAGAGGAGAAGTTTCTGGTTTAACAGAGGTGAGTAGTACACTTTCTTACCCCTTATACTTAAGTCAAAAGAGGGGATTTATCATTCTAATTCAGTTGGTACTAGTAATTTTTGTTGTTATTGTTGTTGTGTCTATGGTTGCTTAAATTCTAAAAACAATTAATTAGAAATTTAAAAATATAAATTTAGTATGTTGGGCTTGGAGAAACAGTAGTAATTTCAATCATTTCTAAAATATGAGATGCGTATTTTTGAAAAGGTAAATATAAGTACTTCTAATGTTTACCCAATATTATTTTATTTTTCTGAACATAACAGCCATTAGACATGCTATACATTTCCTGGGTACCAGTAGCTGAGCTTTCTTGTTGCCTCAAATGGGCTATTTATCTTGTTGTTTTTAGGTTGCTAATCATAATATAGCTCATTCCAGCTCAGTTACAGGCATAATATAAGGGGCATGGATCTCAATAGGAATAAAAAGAGTGCAGTAGCTTAATGATTATGGCTTGTCACACAGTCAGCCAGATGTTTGAACTGAGTTTGACATTTTTATCCACCTATCAAGTCCTTATTGTTATTATTATTAAAATCACTTTGTAGTATAAACATTGCCACTTTCTTCCAATTTGTCATATTGTCCAAGTTGACATCTAGGGTCAATAATAATTTCATAGAGGTTATGCTCAGCCTGTATTATTACTCCCATTCCAAGATTGTCTAGTCTTTGAGCTGTTTTTCTGCCCCTTTTCTGGCTGAAAGACTGATTTTTTAATTGATTATCTGCCATCAAGTCAGTATTGACTAAATAAATATTCTTCAGGGCATTCTGAAACCAACATGGCTCTTCAATTTTTCGAATGATGCACCCATTGCCTATGTAAACAAGTCCCTCTACTTTGATCTTGGTCATCTTCTTCTCTTTCTTTCCATCTTTCTCAGCATTATGGATTTCTCAAGGGTTCTAGATCTTTGCATAATATATCCAAAATATGATACAGTAATTTGAACCTGGTCATTTTTTTATTCAAGCTGGTTTTAGAACCACACATTATTTCTGCAGCATGCTGGATAATTGGGAAAGCCAAAGAATATGAAAAAATCATCTTGATTTAGGACTCTAATTTGCATTTGGATGCATGTGAAATTAAGGCTGTGTGCTATAGTTTGAATACTCTAGGTCCTTTCTTTGGAATTGGTAAGTAGACTGACCTCTCCCATCTGTTGGACATTGTGTTGTTTCCCAGTTTGGCTGGTATGGTTTTGTTAGAATTTACTGATTTTTTTATTTCTTGTCATATTTTTTTTTGAAGATACTTCCAACTTGGTAATACCCAGAGTGCTGATCTTAATCTTATAGTATTAAAGGGGCTTGTGAACAAGAATGTCTTCTAAAGTATATTAAATGTTGATCTCCTACTGCATAGAATTTCAGTATATTCCTCCTTAATTTGATCTTCTTTGAATCAGTTACAGCCTACCAATTGGCATCCTTTAGCATATCAATTTGAGGTTGGAACTTTCTTCTGAACTTGGAGAGCTTTTGAAAACTTTCCATGCTTTCTGTATCTGTTTCTACCTTTACTGATGCTTCTTGCCTCTTCTAATAGCTCTCTAACATTTTTTGTTATGACTCTTCCAGAGTTCTTCATTTTGGGTTTGTTTTTTTGTTTTTAGGCTTTGGCTTCTTTTTTCCTCTTGGCAATTTTTCACTATCTGTTCTGACATCCAATTTCCTTCTTTTGTGTCTTGGTCTTTGGCAGTCTCCTTTCACATTCATCCTTAACAACTTATTTGATTTCATTCTACAGATCCTCTAGATCCCTATCAATGAGATTTAGGGCAGCAGTCTCCAGCCCCCAGTCTGTGGCCCTGTATCAGGGCGCAGCCCATTGAGAATTGGGCCAGCAAATTATGGCTCAATTTGCGCAAGCGGCGGGAACACATCCAAAACCATTCCCCCTGTCCACCTCACCCCATCCAGCACCACTGCCAGTCCGCAAAACTGGAAAGATTGTGGACCACTGACTTAGGGCTTCAAAGCAATTCCTGATGTTCTCCTCGAAAATGGTAGTCATATGTTCAAGTTCCAATCATGAAAACTGGATGATTTTGTTTTTCCACCTCAACTTGTCTTGGAACCTACACATTACCAGGTTGTGATGTGTTCTAGTTAATTCTTAACAGCATTTTGCTGTTATATTTGAGCTCTTCCACATCCTTATAACAATAATAGTCAATTTGATTTCTGTGTGATATATATGTATATCAGCATCATTTTAGTTGTTTGAAGAATGTGTTAGTAATGAAGAAGCCATTGACTTGGCAAAAATTCATATGTCATTCTCCTTCATTTGCTTTTCGTAGATTGTACAACCCATCTATTTTTAACTTCTTTCTACTTCCAACTTTGGAAGCTTCATTCCAAAGTGGCATAAACTGATCGAGTTGAGAATTTTTGTCAGTTATGCTAACTTGCAAACCAGTTTGTAATTTTTCAGAACTACCAGTCAGAAATGTATTTTTAACAGTATCATTTCTCTAAAGATCTTTATATAAAAGTACATTCATTGTACTTAAGATTTATCCAGTAATCTCACATGAAATGTTCCATCTGCTAAACAGAGAAAAAAATCAAATTAGCTTTAATAGTGCAACCAGAACTATGGATCTCATCCTCAAATGTCAGTTACTAAAACTTATCCAGTGAAATTAGATAGGATAGGAGGAATCTTTGGGTGCTTGTACTGTAATTTATTAATGTAAAATTGAGAGTTTCTCTCATAAAATATTCAACAAAATTGAATGTTCAATGGTAACAACTCTGTCTCTTTAGTCCACAGGTGGGCAATTAATTTTCCCCAAGGGGATGCATGAGAAATTGTGACTGTTGTGGAGGGCCAAACCAATAGGCTGAATTTAATTCTGCTCAATATTAATTGTATCACTTTACAAAAAGCAGCAAATTATATAGTTTTCATTAGCTGCTATTGATAAGAATACATGTTATGTCTTGATTTCTAATTTCCAATTGACCTCACACAGGTCGGACAGGGATAGCCTGTCCCGGCTCAATGTGGCCTGGAGGCCATGATCTGCTCTAGTCTGAGATGTGAAAATAAGGATGATATAATAGATGCCACTCATGGATTACTAGCATGATACTAGCATGATACCAGCCATTATTTTCAGAACTGCCTAATGATTTAAACAAGAGCTCCCTGGTTCAAGTCTAGATTTTCTCCTCATGGCTCTGGAATACTTTTATCTTCTCGATCAGACCTGGGTCTCCAGGATAAGTGCGATAATTTGAGCTTCCTGGGAATTAGTTCACAGTAAGATCTTTAAGCTTCTTTTCTGGAACTTTCAAAATTTAGGTTTCAGAGGAATCTGTTTCATCTTCAAATGGAGAGTTCTCCAGAAACACATGAAATAATTATATACATACATGGATGGATGCATGCATGCATGCATGCATACATACATATGTACATACATATATATATACACACACACAAACACACACACATATATATATACACACACACGCACAAAACACAATATTTTGATAGAAGCTATTTAAAGTTAAAAATCTGAAGCCCAGAACACCAAAACAAATCCACCCATATAATTTAGCCTTTGTTTGTCAATGTTATCTCAGCCTGAACACTTTAGTTTTTGCACATTAACTTCCAAGGTAGCACGAGTTAATGAGTTCTTGCCTTTCATTAAGGCTGACTGGTTTTCAGTTAATGTAAGTTAGCAACTTTATTAACTCCAAGCGAGGCCTTATATACATGAGCAAAGTAACTTGTTGCTCACATTATCACATTTAAGAAACCATCTTTTATTAAAATAATGATGATCGTACCTTACTAAAATATTTCAACATCACTGCATTATCTCGCTATTTTTAGATCATCATTATTTCTGAACAATTCATATCTATTTGAAATCCATGTAGAAAAGTCTATAATTTAATGCTAGATATCCCACTAGTACTCAATACACCCAGATTATTTTGGTACTGGTAGCTGGATTCTGCAACTGTGCTAGGTTAATTCAGAGGAGCATTCCTGTTGGCAAATGCATTAAACTATGGGCTGTGTTTGCTTTAATTTAGTAAGCAGTGATGTTATGATGTGTTCCATATCAAGCTGCAGGTGGCATATAGGTTCTTCTGGGCATGGCTGCTGAACCGGCAGCTATATCAAGACACCTGGATTTCCACTCGTTTCATTTAGCTGTAATTCATTGTACTGGGTTTGTTTGGAAAGCACTAAGGGGTTGTAATACTTCTCTTGAGGATCATTGAAAGCAGTCTTGGGGGTATTAAGAGCAGCCTAATGGAGCTATATCTCTGTGTTGAATAGCATATGGAGCAACTAATTCTTGGTATTGTTCTATAACAATAAAACCTCTTTGTTAGAGCTCTTCTAAAACCCAGAGCATACATGTGGTGGCCAGTGGTTAAGCTCACAGAAAATTCTAAATCCAGTTGAAGGCCAAGAATGTCCAAAGACCATCTGGACTTTAATTCATAATGTCAAGCTTGCCCAGATGTGTGCAATAATTGAACGAGGAAACTGAGATAGACATTTTTACATAACTGGGACAAAACAATTCTGGGGGGTGGGGGGGAAGCTAATAGAAGAAACAGGACAAATGAAGAAGAGAAAGAAACAGATGGACTCAGGAAAACAAAACAAATTAACACAAAATTTCTGGGACAATTCAGTATAGTAAACTCTGGTTTTCTCTACCAATATCTGTTGCATAAACCACTTTTGGGCGGATTCACACATCACATTGTTGTAAACCATCAACTACAAATCACTTTTCTAGGTTTACACAGTTTATTAAATCAACATCAAACATGATGCATGGAGCTTATTATGGTGTGAATTTAGTCATTAAATCTGTTTCAAGAAAGGACTGTTGTCTAGCCTGCCAAAAGACAAAAAGACTAGCTAGATTAATTGCTAGTGAATCTATTTGCAAAACAATAAGAGACATCAGTGTCTCTTCCTTTAATGTTGTCACCTGCTGGGATTTTGGAAGCATGCCTTCTCCATATTGGCCCTGCCCTATGGAACACAATTCCTCAAATCAGGCAAGCCCCTAATTCTTCTTGCCTTCTGGAAGGCCTTGAAGAACTGGCTGTTTCCTCACATGTAGGGCTAGAGCCTAGAAAAATCCAGATGTTGATATATAGAGGAGTGTTTGCTTTGGGGACCTGGAAATTTTTTTTTAATTGTTGTTGAATTTCTTCTTTGATATAATATTATTATTTTTAAGCCATTCAGGGTTATGATATATAATATGGGTGGTCATATAAGTCAGGGGTCCCCAACCCCTGGTCCGTGGACTGGCACCGGTCCGCGGCATGCCAGCAACCGGTCCACACAAACAAGCGAAGCCCCATCCAGGTGATGCAGGCAGCATGCAAAATTACGCCCCCTCCAGTCCGTGGAAAAAACCTTTTTCCATGGAACCAGTCCCTGGTGCCCAAAAGGTTGGGGACCGCTGATATAAGTATGATAGATAGATAGATAGATAGATAGATAGATAGATAGATAGATAGATAGATAGATAGATAAGACAGAGAGAGAGAGAGAGAGAGAAAATAGATGTCTATGAGTTCATTAGTTAATTTTCCTATAGTCATCATTGTAATCGAATGCCAATCACTTCTCTGATGTGCCATATTATATGCTGTATGAATTATGAGAAACTATAAGACACCAATTTGTAATTCCTTAAAACAATCCTTGTATTCATTGTTGAAATTGAAGCAGCACAGCCATTGTGAGAAACATATACTGTTAGTAAACTCATAGCTGAGAGGGACCAGCAGATCATAAATATATTGTCCATTAAAAATGAAAGAGAGGCAGAAATAATTATTAAAAACAACAGGAAAGAAATGGTTTTTGTAAGAGTCTCTGACGCTGAGGTGATCAAAGTACATTGTTCAAGTGTAATGTTGGTATCCCTTAGCTTTCGATAACTGGTGTTTTTTTTTTTTTTAATTAATAAGAATATAGAATCTCAACCAATGTTTTTAGGATGCTTATGCTGAGGATATTGTTCTCCAGACAAGGTTTTTTTATTTTGTGCAGGAAAAACAGACAGGGCCCAATTTTGGAACTACAAGTGTCCTGGAAGCACTTACATTGCCTTTTGTGTGTTGCCAAATGGATCTATTTTCTACCATGTAGATTTCACTACTTTATATATTTTAGAAATAGCTCTGGGTTGCCATGCTGAAACTGGCAGATATGCACTCTGAGTGGTTGCACACATTGTAGAATAGCCTTATTTAATTTTGATTTTTATGCAATTGCTTGGCTGCCGCTAGATTGTGTGAACGGGCTGTAGCCAGTTCGGAGACTGCACCAACTTCTTGTTGTTGCGGGATGTTACAAGATGTGTTGTATTTGCTATTTCAAATCTCTGCAAACATTAAAGAATATTGTGGACTTCTCAAATTATATTCAGTCACAATTACCGTATTTAAAATCATTATATTTTTTCATCATTAATTATATCTGCAGATTGACTGTTTAAATATAGCTTGAACATTAAGTTTATTTTTCATGCCAATATAGTATAGTATGAAAATCATGTTGAATTTTAGCTCAAAGCTAAATTAAAGCTAACTGTTTTCATCATCTAACCAAGCTTTTAGAGTAAAGTATATTTATGAAGGATGGGGGTGGCATAATTCCTAGGTGCTTGGATGCCATTGTTGTTAATGTTATTGTACCAGTGGCAGAGAGAAAAGAAAGAGTAAATTGGTACAGTAGTGAAAGAGATGGATCCAAAAAATCTTCTACTTCCACAGATAGAGGAATTTTTTTTTTTAGACTAAAAAGATTATCGGGACAGAAGGGGGAAAGGTTTTTAATCCAATTCAGTCTTGTGTATCCTAATTATGAAAAGGTTAGTCTGGGTGATACATCAACACAATAATATTTTGAATAACTAATTAATGATTAGAGAAGAACTCTAGGGCAGGGGTGTCAAACTCAAGGCCCGGGGGCCGGATCTGGCCCATGAGGTACTTACATCTGGCCCGCAGGACTGCCCTGGAAACAGCGAAAGACTGGCCCATGGTGCTTGCGGCCCTCCCAAGCTTTGTTTCCATTGGCAGAGGGTTGCAGGAGGCCATGGCAGCCGAAAACGGAGCTCGGGAGCCCATTTTTCTTAGCAGAACACTTGGGCCACCACAGGCGCCCCTGACACGAATGACGTTGAGCTGCTCACACCCATCCCAGCCCCCGGAGGTCAAACACAACCCTGATGTGGCCCTCAATGAAATCGAGTTTGACAACCCTGCTCTAGAGGTATAGATGCTTTAAATAGATGTCTTATATAATCATATGACCACATTATGTAGCTGTGACAGCTGATGGTTTGTTATGCTTTTTTAAATATGATATGTCTTTCAAGTGTGCTATGCCTAGAGAATATCTTTGTTTAGTTTTTGAAAATATGTTCCATAGATATTCAGGTAAAAGGGGCTGCTACCATCAAAGACCATGCTATAAAGCTATTTTGAAAGACTGGCTGAATCATCAGAGAAGAATGCTGCTGGTCTGACATGATTTCATGAGAAATCTCAGTTGTGTATAAAAATAGCAATTGTAGCTTAAAGTTTTTATATGTTCATCTTGAGTTATAATCCTAGATTCCATAGTATGCCTGAAATATTTTTTACATTTGAAATAGCTAGATATCTGGAATTATTTTTTTTCTTGGTTTGCTTAGCATAACTCACTCCAGATGTATTTTACCCTTTGAATGAACTAATTCTGCCTGCTTGTTCATCTACCATTAACATTATTTTCCATAGCTTAATCCCTAGATTCTCCATTAGAATTGGCATTTGTTGCCATTAAAACAACAACAGCAATAAAAGATAAAATCGATCTCCAATTACAGAATGTTATTTTTAATGTATGGGATGCTGATAGCATTATATCCTAGAGAGAGCAAAATTACAAAAACTAGTATAGCCAAAAAACAAACAAACACCCTTTGTTGGTTCATGAGGAAAAAAATTTAATCCACAATTTGGTAACTTTTGTTTTAGGCCCAACCAAAAATGACATAAAAGAATATGCATGATTCAGGCTTTTCAGAAATTCAAGACATACAAAAAGCAGGAACACTAATCTCAATGTTTGAGCCATTGATTTGCCAATGCCATATTACCTTAAATAAGTCATTCCCTATTTTACTCTTTGTATAATGTGTACAAACTGAGATAAACAGCCAGAAAGTTTAATTTAATTCAAGAAATTTTTTTGGAAAGAGTTGGCCTGTAATACTTTTTGAACTTTTTTGTTGGGACAGCCAATGTAATATATAAACTATGATTTGTGGCTTACCAAAGATTTATCCAACTAGGTGCCTTCCAGTTTTGATGGGACTATAACTCCCAGACAGTGCAATCACAAGATCTCTTAAAAATGAAATTATAAGTAGGAAGTATCCTTTGGGTCAGCTTCAGCTCTTATTGACTTTGTGAAACATCTGTGTGGTTTTCTAGGCAGAAATATGAAAGTATTTTGCCAGTGCTTCCAAGGTTTTGGTATTTTGTTTTGTTTTGTTTTGTTTTCAGATTTGTCTACTATCCTGGGATTTTCTTATGGTTTCCCATCCAAGTACTAATTAGGTCTAACCCCACTTCCCTTTTCAAAATCAGCTAAGCAAGGATCTAATTAAAAAACAGTCAAAAGTCATAATTTGTCTAGCTAAAGGGTAGATATGAATACACTGGCATATACCTTCTCAAAATTAGAAGGGTTATATGAACTATGGTTTGTTAACACCAAAAATCCAATTAAGAATAATAAATTAAATAAACCCTAACCTTCCATAAATTCACATCAATTCTTTTGAGCGGTAACTGGATTTTAAATAGACCAATTATAAAATGTTTATTAGGGCTTTCCCTTTTCATCTCACAATTTTTTGGCTTCAAAAAGTTTGACTTAGCTCCCAGTAGAGCAGTCATTCAGAAATATTTTATAGTAATCAATTTATAACCATCTATTCCATGCCATTAAAGCTTTCAAATCGGATATGTCTAAGATATTGATATTGCCACTGCAAAAATTCAGAATACCTAAAATAATTACTGAGTTTTATCTCAGTAATCAAAAGCTACGGCGATATTCTAAATTTTACAAGCAGTAATGATGGTTTGACCCTTAAACTTTTGTTTAATATTTTCTACTGAGCACTTAGTATATATTACCTAATACAATTTTAAATTTGTGGACATTTCTGAGAGAAATAAAAGCTACATAAGAACATAGTATTCAAAGTTGACTGATACCCATCAAATCAGCGGCCAATTATAAAATGTTTATTAGGGCTTTCCTTTTTCATTTCATGATTTTTTGGATCCAAGAATTTTGATTTAGTTCCCAGTAGGAGTTATTCTGAAATGTTTTATAGTGATCAATTGCATAACAGTCTTCTATGTCATCGAAGCTTTCATGTTGTATGTGTCTAAGATACTGGTATTGCCGGTGTAAAAGGAAAAGATTTATATAATCTGAAAAAAACCCGAATGTAAACATTAGCTGCTTTATCTAACTCAGACCATCTAGCTTTATATTATTTCTAATACTTCGAGTAGCAGCAAAGCTTTCGAATGGGCACTTTTCCCAGCCATGTATGGAGCATCAGAGATTTAATGCTGGCCATTATGTGTGCAGAATTCGTGCTATTTCACTAAGCTTACACATCCTTCCCTAATTTGCTAAATAAGATTTTTTTTCCGAACTTCCTTTTTTTTTTTTAATTGTGAAGTTACCATGACAGTTTTTAATTGTATGTATGTAGCCACATATTTGAGTGTCATTGGAGTAGAATGAAGTGAAGGCACCTTTTAGTGAGTTCAATTCCAACTGACTTTGTAGACAATTACATACAGTTTTCTTGCCAATACAAGAGTGATTTGCCATTGCCTTCTTTTGGGGTGTTTTTCAAGTTCCCAGTATGGTCTGAGATTTTCTGGTGGTTTCCAAGGTGGTTAAACATCTAGTCTTGTATGGCTACCCCACTTAACTTATTGAGCTTCCACTATCATTCTGTTGGGTGAAGCATTTGTAATCCAAATCTGGTACAAGTTGTAAATCAGTGCCTGATTTCTGGGAGATTTGCAAATACTTTTTTCAAGACATTTAGACTTTGTTCTCTTTTCAATCTGAACTGGACAATAATGCTATTTGTATTAATCTTAAAAATATTAGAATTCCCCTGAAGCAATCTCTGCCATGTTGGAAGGCATGTCCAACTCATGGCTCAAGGGCTGGAAAGCAGGTAACGTGGCCGTACGAGATCTTAAATCTTTAACATTGTTATGTGCATTTCTACACATTAACTATATTATATACTTTATATATGGCCCAAGACAATTCCTCTTCACTCAATGAGTCCCAGGAGAGCTAAAAAGATGGACACGGCTGATGTAGAAGGTCCATTTTGGCTACATAAGCAGTGACACTCGGATAACCGAGATCACTATTTAGTGTATAACATAACAATGAGTTGTCTGATTGCTCATGAAGAGGGAAAAATTAATTCTTCACATTTCCTTATTATTTCTTATCATTTTGTACAAGCAGATTTTAACTTTTAGACTTCCCTGTTCAAAATTATCTCAGTGAAATGTGACCTGCATCCTTGTATCTCAGTTCAGCAACAGCTAAACTAGGAATTGCTCTTTCAGAGTGCTACTATTAATCTTCAGCTAGAAATGGCAGTTGAAAAAGGAAGGGCATCAGAGAAGTAGATAATTTTCCTCCAAAGATCTCTTCTAGGAACAACATATTGCCCATTCCTTCAGGGCTATTATGTATGTTAAGCATTTTAAAAAATTGTGTTTATCTTCCTGGAAGATTCTTTCTTACGAGAAGAATTTAACATGCATGTCTGCACATAAACAAAAGGACTGAAAGTTTGGTAAGCTTGTAAGCATAGATTAATAGCTCAGAATTCCCTTGGAGTTAGATTCATGCTCCTGTTTCCTTAGAGATCCCTTTAGTATTTCAAACTACTGTGGTGGTGCCTGTGTCTGAGAAAGTAACAGCCAAAAATAACATCTGAAACATTAACTAGTCAAGGTCAAAAAGTTTTTGTATTCCTTTCTCCTCTGGGTCTGTCTCATATGGTTGTCATTTTCGACTGTCCCTCCTATGTTTTCTTCCTTTGAACTGGCGATAAGGTGGTTTTGCCATTACCAGTTTCTATGAAACTACACAGGGTTTCACAAAAGCAATTACAAAATACAAGAGAGAACCGGCTGTCAGAATTCCTACTAAGCTTGTAAATGCAACAAGAGACTCAGCTCCTAGGAATTATATTGCCTACAGTGGCCAAGATTGTATGTATGTGATACAGGTAGATTGTTTCCAGAGTAAACATTTTAAAGGATTTAATGTAACTAACCTGCAGAGAGAAAGAAATTCTTTTTTTTCCCCCTTCCAGTCCTAGTGATGCATGAGTATTAAAAAAGCATTCTTGCAAATATAATTATGGCATGCCTCTTGCTGGCTGGCTGTTACATATTGATAAGCTTATATTGCTGGCAGCTCTTCCTTTTCAGCAACTCAAGTTGGAAGAACAGGAGAAATGCTGCTTTTCACATCTGAATGGATGTTTGAATGTTTAGTCAAAAATTATATCTTGCCATGGTATGAAAAAGACAGGTATTTTTTGAAACAGGTCTGTTTGTTTATTTGTCAATTTATTTCTGATATTTACATCCTACATTTCCCCCAAGAGTTCAGGGCAGCCCATTGGGAATGTCCCCCAATTCCACTTCCATAGCAACAACAATGTTAGATAGGTTGGACTGAGAGGATGACTGGCCCTGAAGCACCCAGTGATTTTCCATGGCTAGGGATGGCCATGGGTTTCCTGGATCTCCCCAGTACTAATCTTAACCACTATAGTTTGCTCAAATCCCAAACTCATATCCAGGTTTTAGAATGAAAGTCCCAAGCCAATACAAAGGTTTGAGTATGTTTGTAATAGAAATACAGGTGGTCTTAGTTTAATTAGCATTCATTCCGCAACCATTCAGGCATGTGATGATGCTAAATGAGTAGCTACAACCAGTGTTCAAAGTCCCGGCTTTTGCAGCACCTCTCTGGTCCTGTGACTGTGATCTTGGCACTTAGCAACCGGCCATATTTCTGACTGTTGCATCATCTTGTGGTCATGTGATCACATTTTGCAACCTTCCCTGCCAGCTTCCTACAAACAAAACCAATGGGAAAGACAGCAGGAAATCAGAAGTTGTGTTAATGTGAACTCCTTATATCTGACCCACTTGGTCCTCACTTAACTACAGCAACCGGGGGCTGTCCAACTATCATCACTACATGACTCGGTCACATGACATCATTCTTTACAGCTGCATTGCATGGATCAGATACAACATTGTTCATGAATATGAACTAACTATTCCTACAGCCATGTTTTTAGTATAAATAATGGCTGTATTTTGGGGCTACCCTTTATTAAATATACATTTATGGGTATATCATGATAGCAGAATAAAGGAGTATATATACAGTAGGTGGAATATGGTCACCATGCAGTCAAATAACAGAGATTTTTTTGGGCAAGCAATCCACTCAGCTATTTCTGGAAAATGGTTATAAATATGGAATCTCAACTTTTCAATTTGTTTCAAAATAGTTCCATATAAACTAGAAATCTGAAGTTGTCCGTGCCCTTCTTGACAGCTTCCCATAGATATTTGTTAACTGCCATGGACTGATAGGGCTATTATTATGTATTTAACATGTATAACGCACCCAACATTTTTAAAGTGCTCCTTGCAAAACATCAAAATAGATTACACTTGCTCCCGACAAGCTCTGAACGTAATCAACATGATACAAAAAGGAAAACAGATAGAGTGGAAACAGGAAGCAAGCACTGGAGCAATAACATTCTCTCCTTCTTTAGCAAAGATTGAGACACGATTCTGTTCTTGCCATTATAGTGATACCACAGTTTCACTACTGAGGAGAAAAGGTATCTATTAAATCCGACACAAATGTAAAAAAAGTCCGTTTCAGAATTACTGAAAGGGTGTAAATTGATGAAAATAAGTAAATTATGCCAACTGCCTGGGCAAACATCAGATTTGTCTGTTGTTTTTTATTTATGTATTTATACCCACCTTTATTATTTTTATAAATAACTCAACAAAGTGAATAGACCTCATACTCCTTCCTCCTCCTATTTTCACCATCACAACCACCCTGTGACTGGCCCATTAATGGCAGCCATTAATGCTGCCATTTCCAAATGACTTGTAGGTTCCTTGGCTCTTGAATTCTCAGCTCTGCTTGATTGTATGAAGCAGATGCTACCTTTTATCATCCTCTCTACGCCATACAATACTTCATGCAATTCAGTGTGATACATTTATTTCTTTGTTTTTTCTGCTGCTCATCTGTTCAAAGGACCCAAAGCAATATACAATGAACAATTGGTGTTAAAATCAAAAGTGCTAAAAAGTAATTAAAATACAGCTCATCTTAAGGAAGTCAGAAAGATGGTTGATCTTGGCCATTTGTTCTTGGGTTAACAGTATATATTTATCAATCATTGAAAAGTGACATGAATCAATCTCTTGTCAAACAACATTTTTTGAGCTGTTGTAAGGAGATTCTGTGCACAATCAGACACAATCTCATACAGATTTCAGAAAAAACGAATTGAGTCATAAACAGGGCATGTTTCCTAAACTGAAGTACTTTACTGCAGTGTCTCATAGAAGAAATGTATGTAGATGGATTAGATAAGCCTAAATAAATAGTTCTTTATAAGGCTGTGAATAGATCCAGACATGAAGGGCAAAATTTAATTTGAAGCATGCATGAGCATGAACAAACAAAGCACCTGTTGGAAATCTTAAGCAAAACCCTTCTTTTCCTGAGATTGTATGTCAGCTGCTCAGGACAATCACATAAACCCAAGAAAAGATAAGATGCGGTATGCACAATTTTGTACACTGTGAATCATACTTTGCCTTTTGAATCCAAATCTCAGCACAGCCGAACCAAATATAGAAGATTGTGACTTTTTAAGGCCTTATCTCTAAAAACACACATTGTAGAAAAATTTCTTCCTGATAGAATATGTAGTATTTTGGCCACTTATCACATCGCTCAACAATAAAATAGCAACGAGGATCTTCTAATTTGCTCAGATACAGTAGTTTAAATCACAGTGATAGGCAAAGGCCAAGGCTTTTTGTTACACACACTAGTAGCATTTCTGTGGGATTGTTCCAGTACTGATTAGGTCAGATAAACCTTCCTTCCCTATCACAATAATTCCCAGAACTTGGTATTTCAAGTAAAAGTTTCTGTTAATGACTTTTAAACTTGACTGAGCATGAAATTAAAAAAGATTCTCAAGTTACTCCCTCAGGTGCTTAGATGCACACCAGCTGGCACAGAAAGAATCTCAGCCTCTTGCAAATATTAGGCGACTCTGGAGCTATGACAGTTTGATATAAAGAAGTATGCTGCACTTAAGAAGAATCAGTGTAGCCTATTGCTGGAGGCTGTTGGGCTCATATTTGTTTGATCAATGTCTTAATGCCAGGTTGTCCATCAGCACAATGTCGCTGGCATCTGAAATATGTTAATGATGCTAGGCCCTACAATTCCTAATTATCTGACAGATCCCTAAGAAGCCTTGCTGGCACAGGAAGAGTTTTCCAATTTGGAGGGGGGGGTGGCAAACTTAGATAGACAAAGCATATTCTTGAATCCCAGAAATCCAAGAAGGGTCAGGCAAGAAAAGTCATAAAAAAGCAGACAAGGAATTAGAAAAAAGTAAGAACATGAGTAAAAAATATTTGGATTGACCATGGAGGGATCAGTGATAACTTTGGTCAAAGTAATTTTGGTAGAGTGCTAATAGCAGAAGGCAGATTGGAGAGCTGCCAAAACTACAGCTGCAGAAGTGAACGTCAGGGTGCCAAGAATGAGCAGCTGGAAAGAAACTGAACAGTATTGAGAAAAGATAAGAGGTCAAAGATGTATATTTATTTTTTGTTTCTATGTTATTGGTTCACTCAATGGGTAAAATGAGGACCCAGATTGTTGGGGGAAATATGCTGACTCTAAACCACTTAGAGAGGGGCTGTAAAAGCACTGTGATGCGGTATATAAATCTAAGTGCTATTACTATTGCTATTATTGAATGAGTCGTACTGCAAGTTTACATCCAGTAGAAATGATCTAATGTAGAGCTGGAAAAGTGATAAGGAAGATGGTAAAATAATAGGTTCAAGGTGTGGATGTGAAGCCATTTGGTGAGGAGCTAATTGTTAGGTTGTTTTTTTAAAAAGGGAGAGGGTGATGTACGTCAAAAGGAAAATTAGAAAAAAGAAGAGCAGTAGGAAAAGAAGTTGGGAGTCGTTGAGGTCACCTTATAAGGCAAAATTGTCAGGAAGGAGGGAGACTGACTGATTAGAGTTACCTAGAATCAGTATGGATGAAAGAAATATGTATTGTTTCACCAGATGGCTGGCAGATGAGAAGAAACCATTACTTTTCAGAGAATGAAATTGGCTCTCTCTTTTGTTATCATTTATTGCTAGATGATACCGTTTCTGAAAAGGAAAAGAGATGTTGACGGTAAATGACAAGGAACTAATTATTATATAGTATCATAGTATGCAGCCCTCTATAAGGTACTTATAACAGCTGTGCAGTGCTTTGAATTCTGTTAGGAAAAGATCCTTTGAAAGGTGGGATCGCAAAAGCAGCACCTGTCTGCAATTCATTAAAGCAGCCACATCTGTTTCAGGTTTGTATGGTTCGTGCACGCAGGTTTATTAAGCTATGTTTTTTATTTAATTGTTCTCTTTTCCTTTACAAGTGTATAGGTTTCTGCCAAATCTAAGTATCACACCTTGTGTTTCCACACTTTTTAATACATATAGCTTGATAAGAACTCGTGAAAAACACATGCAAAGCTCTATAATTTAAGCAAAGGTGCATCATAAGTGAAACAGTAAACGTGAATAAAAGTTTAGTACTACTGGCGCATATCATATCAGAATTATTCAGAAAATAATCTGAAATACATTTGATCATTCAGTACACTGGCAGTTTTAATAATTTATAATATACCTTATTAGCATAGCCTTGTGCTTCAGCTATGTTATTGCCAAAACAAGTTGAAAGACCACTGCCACTGCTTTGCCTTGTGGCTGGGGAGTTTCCTTGTCTTTGGGAATTTCCCCTCCATCGTCAAAAATAATCCATTTCCCATATTTGATTAATAAACCCTCTCCCTTTTTACCTCTTTGGCATATTTCTTTTTCTATGAGTTTGTTCTTTCTAACCAGTGATCATTAAATTTATGAGGCATTTCTGTTCTCTTTTCAGTTGTTTCTTTCTAAGGAAAAATGTATGTTCCAAGCTGCATTGTAAAAAAAAAAAGATTAATAATTAAAATACCATCATTATGGGACTTTGTAAAGACTTCATGTCAGACTGTCATGTCCCATTAAATCTAAAAGTTCCATTAAGAGTGAGCATTAAGATGCCTTCGGTTTTAAGCATTAGTTATAATTTTAAAACAATTCAGGATGCAATTTTGAAAGTACATTTTGTGTGACTTTGGCAATGTATGCAAAATGTTGCATCAAATCAATAATAGACTTCAACTTTTATAATGTTAATATTCATATGCTTTTATAGTGAACATAGGAAATTTAAGGCAATACATGGCCAAACCATGAGCTGGGGCATTGTCATGATGATACAATTAGCACATAATAACAAATCAAACAGGTTTAGCTTTAAGATTTTATTCGGTTTTTTTTTTCTGATAAAATTGCTCTCACTTGGGTTTAGGCTCTACATGAGCAGAGTCCAATGAAGTGATTGGTATGACCTTTTATGATGGCATCTGGGTCTGTGAATTCTGAAGAAGAGGATAAGGTTTTCTGCAGCATGAGTGTTGTGGCCCGCCAGCAGCCTGTGCGGATCGTGGCTGATCCCGACGACGAGGAGGCTGGTGTGATGTTGCGCCAGCAGCCTGCGCAGCCGGCGCTCGCGTCGGACAGCGAGGAGGCTGAAGAGGATGTGATGGCGGAGGCAGAGACTCAGCCAGGGCCTTCAGAACCTCCAGAGGCTCCTTCCAGTGGAGAGAGCGAAGTGGAGGAGCCTCTCCTCAATGCTCAGGCACGCAAGGCTGCCAAAAGGTAGGAGTGGCTACTCAGGAGGAGGAGGTCCACTCGAGAGTAGGGCTTGAGGATAATTGGCCACTCCCTTAGCCTATTTAAGTCGCATGCAGTTAGTGCTTTCTTGCTAGAAACAATGTCTCATTACTACAGAGCATCTTGGAGAGCGAGCAACTTCTCATATCTGGTTTTCTGGGCTGGTTGCCAACCTTTGTCGGACTTTGTTCTTAATAACTTTGATAAGGACCCTTTGCATGGGAAGCCTGCATTCTTGAAAGGGGTTTGTTTGGAATTAAACAGTGTTTGCGAAGCTTGGTGTATGTCACATTCTCTGGGAATCCGAAGCTGGAGCAGAACAATGAGCTTGGCCTTCCAGGGATGGAACTATGCTACTCCTGGCTCTTTTGTGCAGCAAGGAGAGATGTAACTGATTGGATTCAAAAGTTGGTAAATGCTATCTTGGGAAGGCATCATGATGGGTCCCTGGAAAGAGGCAATGGTGTGTCTACTCATGAAGAAACATCTCTAATTCCAATCTCATTGTTCTTTTTTAAAATGAGGTTCTCCACTAAGATCAGTTGGGTGCATTTCTGGACCTCCTATGAGGGTTGGGAGTTAGTATTACTGTTTCACGGTAGTTCTGCTCCTTCCTGATTGGAATTCTTTAGGACAGGGATGTCAAACAGGCGGCCTGCGGGCCGGATGCGTCACATGCAGGCCATGCCCACCCCACCTCCACAAAGGGGGGGAAAAGTCGCAAAAAGTCACGTGATGGCAATGTGATACCGCAAGTTTGACACCCGTGCTTTAGGAGAAGGAGAGCTTGAGCTGGTGGCCATTCCTGTATGGGATACTTCAGGATTTAGCTGTTTGCCCTCTACCCTTTAACATCTATATGAAGCCATTGTTAGAGGTTATCATTAGCTTTGGGGTGAAGTATCATCAAATGCTGATGATACCCAACTACTCTAGGTGTAATCAGAGATGCAGTAGAGGTCCTGACCTGGTGTTTGGAAGTTATGGGGAAAAAGGAGTGGGGGGGGGGAATAAAGCTTAAGCCCGGTAAACTAGAAATGTTCTTTACACAAAAAACTATGTGGGTCTTTGTTGACTCTTAAATTAATACTAGCCCTTCCTCTGAAGTATCTGGTCTGCAGTTTGGAGGTTTTTCTGGACTTTGCTAGAGCAGTAGTAGAGACCATGCTCAAGGAATCAGGGGAGCCTCTGGTCAGCTTCAGCTGGTGAACCAGTTGTAGCCTTTCTTGGGATGGGAAACTTTGGCAACTCTTTAATGATTAATGCCCTTGAGTCTACAATCTGCATTGCACTTTACATAGGGCTGCCTTTGAAGACTATCTTGGAATTATAATTGGTACAGAATACTTTGGCCTGAAGTTAGTGATGAGAGTTACTACAACAATGTGATCAAGAGTTTCGGGATGCTCCACTAATTTTATTTGTTTGTTTATTAAATGCCTATCTTGTTATCATGACTCTGGACGATAAGTTAAAAATTCAGAAAATAATACAAAGCAATCAAGAAATAACCACAAAAGACATTAAAGACCATAAAACTGTTAGAAACATAAAACAGATATCAGTGAGAGAGGGCTATTTGTTTTCCTAAAAGTACAATCACTTCATAAACTCTCCACCAATATGCAGTTCTCTAGCATCTGGAAATCTATAATTTTTGCTATTATTCCTTGGGGAAGCTATTTTTGTGGTTCTATTGTTCATATTCCCATATTTTTCTAACCAATTGTTTATTATTTTGAATATTTTGCAAAGAAAATGCTCTGTGTATTACTTGAGTTATGCTTTAATTAACATAAACTAGAAGAAACAATGTGAGATAAGAATAAGTACTGCGTTCTAATATTTTCATAATTGTGTTAGGAAACATAACAAACAATATCTACAATGTAGGTGCTACAGAGTTACAACAGCTCATGACAGTTTCAGCTGTAGTTTTTGTTGGTTTGCTTATTCATACACAGTAATATACAGTATACTTTCAAATATCTACCTATCTATGTCTGTCTGTCTGTCTTAGTAACTTGATCTGAATTCACTATTTAGTGAAAAGCATGTGCCCAGAGGTCAAAAGATGTTCCTTTGTCTGCATGTGTATATAGGTAGTCCTCACTTACCAACAGTAATTGGGACCAGGAACTATGTCACTAAGTGATGCAGTCATAAATCGGGATGTCACCTAATCATGCCAATTTAGGGTAGCAGTTCCAGTAGTCCTGGTTGCTGTTGTTAAGAAAACGCTGTGCCATCTGTTGCTGGCTTCCCCATTGACTTTGCTTGTTGGAAGCCAGCAGTGAAAGCTGGAAATGATGATCAAGAGAAACTGTGAGGTCATCCTTGCAAAGCAATCGAAGTGCCTGAATTGTGTTCACATGACCGAGAGGATACAGAGAGGGCAGCAATTTTGAGGACTCCTAGTAAGTACTGTGTTTCCCCGAAAATAAGACCCTGTCTTATATTTTTTTTGAATCCCGAAATAAGCACCTGGCCTTATTTTCAGGGAGGTCTTATTATTTTGGGGCGCACGGAGCAAGATGGGGCTCCTCTTGCTGTCTTACCTGATTTCCAGCTCTGTGTTTAAATATTTTCGGGGAGGGCTTATTTTCAAGGGGAGGCTTATTTTAGCGCATGCTCTCAAAAGCCCAATTGGGCTTATTATCTGGGTATGTCTTATTTTGGGGGAAACAGGGTATCAGCACCCTTGTAACTTCAAATGGTTGCTGAACAAATGTACATTACATGAGGGCTACCTAAATTGCTCATTTCATACAGTCCGTCCTTACAAGAATATTATAGAATCTTCCTTCCAGCAAAGCCAAAGAGAAGGCATAAAAGCATAACACTGTTAAGGTACTTCGTTTATTCTTCAGCGTAATCTCATAGAAATTAAAAAAAAATTCAGAGATGGTATTTGTATGGAAATTGTAAAGATGTAAAATGTACATGTTTTTGGCATCTGTTGTCTTATTTACAATTGTTCATGATATTAAGAAGTGGAATCCATATCTATAAAGCCAGGAGAGCTGTACTCTGGTAAAATGAAAGCTATCATGTAAAATTAAAGCAGTTAACAATTAGGAAAAATGAATAATTTTAACTAATACTTTAAATAGCAGATACTTGTTCCTCCTTAATTGTAGCCATTATCAGTTTCTCTGAACATAGTACTGTGTTTGTTACACGCTAGACCATTGAGTAGATGGCCGTAGAATTTTAATCGCACCTGTTTCGGAGATCCATAATATATATAAGCATGCGCTTGAACTACGCATAATAAATAAGCTACTATTTTAGTTTAAGCTATTTGAAAATAAAGCAGTGGCTTATTTATTGTGCATAGATAGGATAGGGTGGCTTTCACTAGTGCAGAAAAACTTCAGGATAGCAGCCATGCTTCTCCGATCTCTGTCATGTCTGTGAGTTGTTCTTTCCTTGAGGTAATATATATTATGAAAGGCTACCCCCACGTAATTAAAAACGAAGCATACTTAGTTGTGACACTATTTACTTGTTACAGAAGTTCGTTTTTCGCAAAGACTTATGTTTGGTTTTTCGGTAATTTATGTTTGACTATTTTCCTGAACAAAAGGTCCGAAAGGTTCCTGAACAAAAGGAACAAAATTTGTAAGCATTTCTACAGTCCAATTAAGGCCTTGAAAATATCATGACATCTGCATATAAAAGTACAGCTAGGGGATCTATCTGCCAGTCTAGGAGATGAAAGTCTCCCTTGGTGAAACGGCGGAACTGCTGTTCAATCTTATCTAGCTCCTTTCTGAGCACCTATAGAATCCAGGAGTTGTCCATAATGGTCTAAAATACAAGGGTAACTTCAGTATTTCTGAATATTCCTTTTTCTTGCGCAGCCCATATTATTTGTGCCTTGAATTCTCAGTCATCATTTCCAGACATTAATACAAATCTGAGCACTTGTTTGTGTTTTATATTTTCCCAGAAGAAAAAAAGGTGGGTTATTTTTCTTATCAGACATACATTTTTGTTATTCTGTAATAATGCTTTGGAGAATACCCAGTAGTGCTTTTTATCAAATCAAAATATTGTGAAATTTGATTTTCTAATCAATCGGTGACGTTTTGACATAACAATAAAATTCATAGTCAAAAGAGTGAGAGTTATTATCATATTAAGTGAAAGACTAATACTGAAACCGTATATACGTCTTTTCAAAATAAGGTACATATATTTTAAAAATCAGTACTACTGATTTTTTCCTTGTTAGCATGTATATCATTGCAGTCTAAATGGAACACTTGTTCTTGTGAAATTATGAAATGCTAGTTTAGGGACTCAAATGCATTCACTTAATCTAGACTATACTGTAAATTGGTAAAAGAATTAATTTTTTTTAAAAAAATAGACATCCAAGAAAATAACTGATGCCACAAGTGAATACTGTTATGTGCAAGCTTTTCTTCCAAATTTAATCAGTCTACCAAATGAAATCTATTATGAAATAGCTTTTGTTGCAAATTAGCAAAATGTTTAATAACTGATACTCTGTAGTTTCCAGTTTATTTCTTCATATAAAGGTTAATTAGCTTTGACTCTGGGAATGGAATACTTGTAACCAGTTATTAATTTTTCAAGATTCATTAGGCAATTTATTTTAATTACTCTCACCGTCATGACACAGAAATAACCATCTATTTAAGTAATATTGTATGATGAACTCTAATACTTTCTTCTGGCTGGTAGATGTAGATATGAACCTGATTATTTTCTTGGACTACGTTCTGCATTGGGTTTCTTTTTCTCCCCACATTTTAAAGTAATTTTTCATAGGTTCTCTGAGTTCCTGACACCATAGTTAATCTTTGCATCATCACTCATGGTTACCCTAGATCAGGGCTGTCAAACTCATGGCCCTCAGGCCAGATGCGTCACACGCTGGCCACACCCAGTTTAGCGAAGGGGGAAATAACCATGAGGCCCTTGTCATTTCACGGTTAGATTATTGCAATGCGCTCTACATGGGGCTACCCTTGAAAAGTGTTCGGAGACTACAGTTGGTCCAGAATGCAGCTGCGCGAACTGTCGTGGGTGCACCTAGGTACACCCACATTATACCAATTCTCTACGAGCTGCACTGGCTCCCTATTGGTCTCCAGTCACAATTCAAGGTGTTGGTTATTACCTTTAAAGCCCTACATGGCTGAGGGCCAGGGTATCTTTGAGACTGCCTTCTACTGCATAACTCCCAACGACCGGTAAGATCCCACAGAGTTGGTCTCCTCCAGGTCCCGTCAGCTAAACAATGCCGGCTTTCGGGCCCGCGGAGGAGGGCCTTCTCTGTGGCTGCCCCAGCTCTCTGGAACCAGTTACCTCCTGAGGTCCGGACCATCCCCACCCTATTGGCCTTTCGAAAAGCGGTGAACACCTGGCTTTTCCGGCAGGCCTGGGGCCATTGATCTCGTTCTTGCGATCCGGCGAGATCCGGCAATGAATGGTGTGAATGAGTTTTAATGTTTTTAATGTTTTTAATTCTTAAATGTTTTTTATAATGATTTTAAATGCATTGTAAGCCGCCCTGAGTCTTCGGAGAGGGACGGCATACAAATTGAATAAATAAATAAATAAATACATCACGTGACAATGCCGTGACGACACAAGTTTGACACTCCTGCTCTAGAAATTTAAAAACGCTTCATCTCTGCTGACCTTACTCTCCTACCCAACTTCCATCACTGGCTTTAATTACTATTTTTCTTACCAAATCCTATGCTAAGCAGAGTTCTAAGATGCTGGGGGTTTGAGGGGGTTCTCTCAAGAGCTCAATACAGGAAGACATAAGAGATTGATGCAAACAGATGTCAGGGCTGCATCCAGCATGTTTGACACCATCTCAGAGAACATATAATTGAAACCTGATCATTACTGCCCATATCAGTTTAAGGGTATATGGCACCACAAAACCACATTGAATGAGGGCACCATTACCTGCCAATGCAAAGATTTGCATTTTGGTTCAAATCCCTAGTGCCACATAACGGGGTGAGCCCCCGTTACTTGTCCCAGCTTCTGCCAACCTAGCAGTTTGAAAGCAGGTAAAAAATGCAAGTAGAAAAATAGGGACCACCTTTGGTGGGAAGGTAACAGCATTCCGTGCGCCTTTGGCATTGAGTCATGCCGGCCATATGACCACAGAGACATCTTCGGACAGCACTGGTTCTTTGGTTTTGAAACAGAGATGAGCACTGCCCCCTAGAATCGGGAACAACTAGCACATATGTGCGAGGGGAACCTTTACCTTTACCTTTAATGCTTTGGAAAGAGGGAGAAAGGTTGGCACCTCATAAGCTTTGGCATCCTAGGCCAGTGCCTGCTTGGCCTCAACCTAAAGTTGGCTGTGGTTGCTGCAAATTTATTTTGAGGAAAATCAAGATTTGGGGGAACAGGCACTTGAGCCAGATTTCTAGGAGATCTTCTGCAAATAACTGTAACAGCTCAGCTAATGTTCTAATATAATTAACTTCTTTTTCTGAAGTCTAACAATGCATGCTGCTTTATTTGTGCGTGTGTGATGGCAAAACTACAATCCTTTACTCAGATTATCACCATTCAGGAAAGATTAAGGGTATCAAAATTGTGGATGCCAAAATCCACAAAAATCCAGAATCAAAATGGGCCTGGTGGCTCAGCAGACTGATAGCATTGTGATTAACACCAGCTGTCTGCAATTACTGTAAGTTTGAATCTCATCAGGCTCAAGGTTGACTCAGCCTTCCATCCTTTCTAAGGTAGGTAAATTGAGGACCCAGTTTGTGGGGGCAATAAGCTGACTTTGTATAAATATACAAAAGTATGAAGACTATTGCTTAACGCATTGTAAGCCGCCCTGAGTCTCCGGAGAAGGGCAGCATATACAGTCAGGTCCAGAAATATTGGGACATCGACACAATTTTAACATCTTTGGCTCTATACACCACCACAATGGAGTTGGAATGAAACAAATACAATGTGGGTTAACTGCAGACTGTCAGCTTTAATTTGAGGGTATGTACATCCAACTCAGGTGAACGGTGTAGGACTTACAGCAGTTTGCATATGTGCCTCCCACTTGTTAAGGGACCAAAAGTAATGGGACAGAATAATAATCATAAATAAAACTTTCCCTTCTTAATACTTGGTTGCAAATCCTTTGCAGTCAATCACAGCCTGAAGTCTGGAACGCATAGACATCACCAGACGCTGGGTTTCATCCCTGGTGATGCTCTGCCAGGCCTCTACTGCAACTGTCTTCAGTTCCTGCTTGTTCTTGGGGCATTTTCCCTTCAGTTTTGTCTTCAGAAAGTGAAATGCATGCTCAATGGGATTCAGGTCAGGTGATTGACTTGGCCATTGCATAACATTCCACTTCTGTCCGTTCAAAAACTCTTTGGTTGCTTTTGCAGTATGCTTTGGGTCAGTGTCCATCTGCACTGTGAAGCGCCGTCCAATGAGTTCTGCAGCATTTGGCTGAATGTGAGCAGATAATATTGCCCAAAACACTTCAGAATTCATCCTGCTGCTTTTGTCAGCAGTCACATCATCAATAAATACAAGAGAACCAGTTCCATTGGCAGCCATACATGCCCACGCCATGACACTACCACCACCATGCTTCACTGATGAGGTGGTATGCTTAGGATCATGAGCAATTCCTTTCCTTCTCCATACTCTTCTCTTCCCATCACTCTGGTACAAGTTGATCTTGGTCTCATCTGTCCATAGGATCTTGTTCCAGAACTGTGAAGGCTTTGTTAGATGTTGTTTGGCAAACTCTAATCTGGCCTTCCTGTTTTTGAAGCTCACCAATGGTTTACATCTTGTGGTGAACCCTCTGTATTCATTCTGGTGAAGTCTTCTCTTGATTGTTGACTTTGACACACATACACCTACCTCCTGGAGAGTGTTCTTGATCTGGCCAACTGTTGTGAAGGGTGTTTTCTTCACCAGGGAAAGAATTCTTCGGTCATCCACCACACTTGTTTTCCATGGTCTCCCAGGTCTTTTGGTGTTGCTGAGCTCACCGGTGCATTCCTTCTTTTTGAGAATGTTTCAAATAGTTGTTTTGGCCATGCCTAATGTTCTTGCTATCTCTCTGATGGGTTTGGTTTGTTTCTTCAGCCTAATGATGGCTTGCTTCACTGATAGTGACAGCTCTTTGGATCTCATCTTGAGAGTTGACAGCAACAGATTCCAAATGCAAATAGCACACTTGAAATGAACTCTGGGCCTTTTATCTGCACAATGTAATTGGGGTAATGAGGGAATATCACACCCCTGGCCATGGAACAGCTGAGAAGCCAATTGTCCCATTACTTTTGGTCCCTTAACAAGTGGGAGGCACATATGCAAACTGCTGTAAGTCCTACACCGTTCACCTGAGTTGGATGTACATACCCTCAAATTAAAGCTGACAGTCTGCAGTTAACGCACATTGTGTTTATTTCATTCCAACTCCATTGTGGTGGTGTATAGAGCCAAAGATGTTAGAATTGTGTCGATGTCCCAATATTTCTGGACCTGACTGTAAATCAAATAATAAAAAAAAATCCCGCTCAGTTAATCAACCCAAAGTCCTAAACTCACAATTAAGACTCACAGCTTGTGACTGAATGATTAAGATCCATCCCATGATGTTTTATTCTAAATGATAGCAGCTCCTCAGATTCTCACACAGAAATTTTTCCAAGCTCCCTGAGGGTCTTAATTTAAAAAGCAGCAAATAAAGTTTAAAAAAAATCAGAGTTAATAAAGGAGGAAGAAGAAAACACTAACCAATCACTTCTTTGTTGTGAAAGTGACGCTTCCCTCAAACTCCTTGTTTTCTCTTGTTCCTGTTTGAATCCTTTGGTTTCTATATTCCAATTACAGTAGTCACAGGTTTCTGTTATACCTGTTAAATCATATTTGCCTCCCTATACTAAGAATTCAAATTCATTTTATTTTTTTTTTTTTATTGTCAATCATTATATAGATAACAGAGGCCATGAACCTATGTTCTTCCTCATTTTTTTACTGAATTAATAGGCCCCATTACAGGAACCTTTTCGCTTCCTTCTCCATTCCTTTGTCTGAGTTTCTTTCTTCAGAGTTCTTGCCTCAAAACTTCAGGGAATTCAGTTTATGTCCCTCCTAATCAAGCTTGCCATTGTTTAGTCAAACACTTTTTAGTGGTCCTTCCTTGTGAGTTCAGTCATTTTGCTTGTTGTGTTTCTTTCTTGGTGCAAACACATTCATGGATGATCTTTTAGTTTTCTATTAATACTGCTCCAAGTTTGGCAGAAATGGATATGGAGATTGCTTGCTGTGTTAGATTTGTTGTTACAGATTATTAAAGAAAAGGCCTAGGGCATAACTGCAACTCAGCTGGAGGGACAAGGGGCCATTATGACCAGGTGGTCAGAATTCTCTTCTGTGGTTTCACTCTAGTTGTTGTTGTTGTTGTTGTTGTTGTTGTTGTTGTTGTTGTTGTTGTTGTTATATTATTGAATGTACCCAGCCTTTCTCTTTATAAACATTTAATGCATCTTACAGCAATGAAAAACAAAACAAAAATCAGTACAGAATTAGTATCACTAGAATAACTTCCAGTTTAAAATCTTGACAAAAGAGATGGCTTTTGCTGTTTTCCCAAACTCTCAGGAGGGGAGGGAGAGACCATTGCACCTCATTGAGGCAGGTAGGCCATAGCTGGAAGCCATGCAAAAGTAGCATCCCCCCCCCTGGGGTGAGTTCTACTTACCTTTACTACCAGTTCTCAACAGGATCGCTTGGATGACAACATCCGGGGTGGGGGGCGGGGCCTCCCACCAGTTTTACTACCAGTTCTTGCGAACTGGTCTGAACCGGGGGCAACCCACCACTGCCCCCCCCCATATCAGACAGCCAGGTTTCTCATAAGAGGGGCATCCACATGGTGTTCAAAAAACAACTTACATCTAAATATTAGCAAGACAAAGGAGATGGTGCTGGATTTCCGGAAGCACAGAGAGGAACCTGCCCCATTATATATCAAGGGGGGGCCGTGTGGAGAGGGTCTCCTCTTTTAAATTCTTGGAAATGCTCATTAGTCAAGATCTCACCTGGTGAGATGGTAAAATATTATATAATCTGTTATGTATTAGGTTTTTATTTTGAAGAAGTCACAGGGGGGATGGGGTGGTGAGGGGGGTTTAGGGAGGAGGGGGGGAAAGGGGGAAAAAGTTGTAATTGAAAACTTTTTCAATTAAAAAAAAAAAGATCTCACCTGGAAAAACAACACGTCCCTGGTGGCTAGTAAGGCTCAACAGAGACTTCATTTCCTTAGAGTCCTGCGGAAAAATCAGGTGGAACAATGGCTGATGACTTCTTTCTATGGGTCCACACTATATAACAGTATGGTACCCTGGTTTAACAGCTGTGGACAGGAAGGCACTACAGAGAGTGATCAATTCGGCACAAGAAACCATTGGTTGACCTCTAACACCACTGGATGACATCGCCAGGTCTCACTGTTTCAGCAGAGTAAGGAAATTACTTAGGGATGATTCGCACCCTGGCCAGAGTCTCTTTTCACTTTTACCATTGGGCAGAAGACATCGAAGTATAGCCAGCGGGACAAACAGGTTTGAAAACAGCTTCTACCCATAGGCTGTCAGACTCCTAAACACAATTACAATCACTCCATGTACATATAGAAATGTATGACTAGTTTTTTTCTTTCTCCAATTACTTGTATAAATTGGGAATTGTATTGTCGTGTATTTTCTGTTATGGATTGCACCAGGAGCGGCTAAACCAATTTTGTTGTATACACGATGTACAATGACAATAAGGGCTATTATTATTATTATTATTATTTATTGGTTAATCTTTAGTGAGATTCACAGCCTTTGAGGCTGGTTAATAGCTCAGCAGCTCGAGTCCTAACCAAGGACCTAGGAACTGTTAAGGTATCGTCGGAGGATGTAAGCTGTTCCGAGTAAGGTGGTTTTTTGTAGAGTCAAAATGTTGAAGTCCGGCAAATTTAGAATTTCTAAATAGCGGGGTAGCCCTTTGGGTATTGCTCCGAGGGCTCCAATTACAATCGGGACAACACACGATTTCTTTTTCCACAGTCGCTCAACTTCAATTTGTAAGTCCCGGTACTTTGTGATTTTTTCCTGCTGCTTATCTTCAATTCGTGCATCATCAGGTATTGCAATGTCAATGAACCATACTTTTTTCTTTTCAACTATTGTTATGTCAGGTGTGTTGTGGACCAAGTGCCTGTCAGTCTGAATCCTAAAGTCCCACAAGATCTTGAGTTTCTCATTCTCTAAAACTTTCTCAACCTGATGTTCCCAGTGGTTTTTGCTGTACTCAAATCCAAACTTCTGGCACAATTTCCAGTGAATGATTTTAGCAACACGGTCATGGCGTTGTAGGTAGTCAGTTTGTGAAATTTTGCTGCACCCACTGATCAGGTGGTCAACTGTCTCTTCTTTTTCATTGCAGAGGCGGCATTTGCTGTTGGTGGTAACATGTTGAATTTTTGCCTTCATACAGTTTGTGGCTAGGGCTTGTTCTTGAGCTGCCAAAATAAAGCTTTCTGTTTCTTTTTTCAGTACTCCTGATCTTAACCAGTTCCAAGTTAGTTTCTGGTCAGCTTTGCCTTCAATACTTTTCAAGTATTGGCCATGCAGGGCTTTGTGTTTCCAATTTTCAGCTCGCTGCTCAATTACTTCTTTCTTATATTCTGCTTTTGTTTTAGTTGTCTTTAAAAGGCCTCCTTTATTTACTTCCTTAATCATTGGTTCTTCACTTTTCTGGATGTAACCATTCAAGCTGCATTTTTCTTCTTCCACAGTCTGCTTTACTTGTAGGAGTCCTCGACCACCCTCTGCTCTTGGTAAATATAATCGGTCAACATCACTTTTAGGGTGCAAGGCATGATTCATTGTCATAAGCTTCCTTGTTTTTCTGTCCAAATTGTCTAACTCCATCTGGGTCCAGTCAATTATTCCTGCAGAGTATCTAATCACAGGTATAGCCCAGGTATTTATGGCTTTTATGATGTTTCCTCCACTCAATTTGGACATTAATATCTTGCGAATTCGTCGAATGTACTTGGCTGAAGTTAATTCCTTGACTTTATTATGCATTAAGTCAGAGGCTTCTAAAATCCCCAAGTACTTGTAGCCTTCTTCTGATTTTACTGCCTTTATCATTTCTTCATTCTCTAGTTCTATTCCATCCTCTTCTATGATCTTGCCTGCTTTGGTTGCTATTGTTGCACATTTGTCAATTCCAAACTGCATACCGATGTCTTGGCTGAATTCTTTTGTGTTTTCAATTAATAAATTCAGTTCAGCTTTTGTTTTACCAAACAGCTTCAAATCATCCATGTACATCAAGTGCGAGATTTTCAGTCCTTTCTTTGCAAGTTCGTATCCACAGTTCATCTTCTTCAAAATGATTGTCAGTGGTAGCATTGAGAGTATAAAAAGTAGGGGTGAAAGGGAATCGCCCTGGAAAATGCCTCGTTTAATTTCAACTTCACCCAGTTCTTCTTCATTAGCCATAAGTTTTGTTTTCCAGAGGTTCATTGAAGATTCCATGAATTTTTGTATGTTGCTGCTGATGCCTAAGATTTCCAGGCATTTCTTGATCCAGCTATGGGGAACTGAATTATTATTATTATTATTATTATTATTATTATTATTATTATTATCATCATCATCATCATCATCATCATCATCATCATCATCATCATGCAGAAAGCCTTTCTGGCTAATCTCAGTAAAAGACCGGCTCATAGAACAAGAGGCAATTTCTCAGCTCTTTATTTTTTAATGGTCAATGCCAGTAACTTATATTGTTCCATGTAAATACATGGCAGGCATAGCAGGTCTGTAAGTTCAGCATTTTGCAATGTACATACTTTGTGCTAGTTAGCATCCTGTCTATCACATCTTGCCCCGGTTGTAATTCCAGACACTTTTCAAGGGTATCCCCACATGAAGGGGATTGTGCCACTACTCATAGCCTGTTCAGCAAAGCAAGCACCATTCTGCTAGGGCCAGTGTCTAGGTGAGGTATTCCACTTTGTCTTCTGTTAATGCTGCACAACTGCTACATTGCTGTCCTTGCCTGCCATAGTGGGTGGTGTTCTGTCTCGGGTTGCAGACTCATGTATGCAGACACAGTTGCCTGTAGTATTTAACTACAACTAAGCAGTGGGCAAGATTGTAAATCAAAGTCTGTGCAAAGAGTGCTTGCCTGAATAAGTCCATATGAAATAGAACTAGAAATAGAATACTCCAAATTCATTCTAGGAGTCAAAAGAGCCAAGTTAGGTACTCAACTTGTCCAATAGTCAATGTTTCAAGAGCAAGGAAAAGCAGGAACAAGAGTCATGAGCTGGAAGTTTGAAGGGTTGTTTCCACCAAAGGCCGAAGGCAAAACAGCTACATAATTTTTTTCTGCAGGCAGCTGGCTGCAATTACTTAGGTCTTGCCCTTTGTCTAGTGAGGAGCCATATTGAATAGTGTTGCTCTGCTGGCCACTGCGTGCATTGAGACCTGGAGCTTGCGGGTCATGCTTCCTCATCTGACCTCATCCAGCTGATCAGCAGACTCCTGTGGTTGATCAGCCTCCTCAAGTGAATCAAGACTTGAAGGCTGACAATCCACATTCTGAATTTGAATGTGGCCTGTGACAGGTGGGGGAAGGCAGGAGAAAAGCATAACCTGTGAGCAACAATTGCTGCTGGTCCTGTAGATCTCTTGCCAATGCTGCTGCTATCAAAGAAAAATAGCTTTGCACCGTCCACTTTCCTTTGACAGCCTTCTTGTATCCTGTTTAAGCTATATCTGCTATTGCTCTGTAATTGTTTCCACTTAATGGAATCTTTGTACTTGACTTATTTTCAAGAGGACATAGTCTGGTAGAGATCTGGTGTAATGCCACTGTGTATGCAACACCCCACCAATTCCTCCTGCTGGAAATGATAAATGAGATCTATTATTTCATTCAGGAAAACTCTAATTGGAGAAACAAAATAACCTCTAAAGTAAATGAAAGGACAGTTACCTTCTTTCGGCTGTTCAAGAGTTATGGAGAATATCTGCAGAATCTGAGCCTGATATTGAATTGTGCACTCAATAGAATCACATAAAGTAGCTTAGCTGGGATACAGAAAGCAAAATCATGTAGTAGCTTAGGCTGAAAAGGGGTCAGATTAAGTAAAAGAAATCCATCCAAGGAAGGGTTGAGAAACAACATAAGCATTGAAGGGCCAACTAAATGTTTGGTCATCGTAGGAAAATCATATGGATCCACAAAGAAAAGGGAATATAAACCAGATTGGGACGGTACAAAACTCAGATCTCATTTTTATAGTCTGATCAAGACAGTAAGGGAGGGAGTGAAATTTAACCAAGAAGGATTTGTTGCTAAAATATTAGCAAAGCTCAGGTCTGTATCAGATGAAGCAGTGGTGCATTTTAACGCAGTGGTGCATGCACATCACTTTCCTTCTGAAAGTATGCACAGGTATCCAGTGGCATACTTTTAAAATTCAAGTACTAGGAAATTGCATCCACCCTTGGCTTCCCAATATATATGCTCCATATTCATTACATGGCGAATAAATATACATGATTATCACATTGTTGTTCTCAATCCAATCAATAAAATGAATGTTTCAGTGAAGCTGCCTTCTGAGAGAGAGGAGGAAAGGACGGTAAAGAGAATATTGGGACATGCTGAGCTGACATACTGTGGGACAGAAATAATGATCAGATTGGTTGTGCTGTACTGTGTAAATGACAGCAATGCTACTGATTCGCTTTAACATTAACTTGGTCTTGTAATGATGCTAAAAACAAGTGAATGGATATGATTTAAAACAGTGGGATTTTAGTCCTCTGGCTGGCGATAGCTGTATTGTTTTAGCAGTTGATGTCTTTAAAGAGATTAACCAGGTTTTTCCACTTAGAGTAAGATGAAAGAAGGATTACCTTATTCAGACTTAATGTAAAATATCCTTTGTGCTTGATATATGCCAAATGTTCTCTGCAGTTATTCTCAATTTAATTTCTGCATTTCTCCACAGGAGTTCAGACATGCACTGGAGAATGACTCAGAATCAAAAACCCGTCCATCTGTTGAGCGGCAAATCGTACAATTGAGCCACAGGATGGTGATGCAGTTGCCTTGGCAACATGAGGGAAAACTGCTGAAGATGCTGTCACTAAGTGTGGCTCTTCTAGCAGTTCTTATTGCCTTTTACTATGGAGACATTTAAATAGAAAACTGTGCCGAATGGTTATTCCATCAACAGATAACAGCTTGCCTGTTGAGAACTTCAGAATCTAATGTTTGATCATCAGAATATGTATAAAGCTTTCCTGAACTGGTAGAAATTCTTTGTCTTCTTTTTTTAAAATCAAGATTTCAACATCTCAATTTTTCATAAAATAGTTTCATTTTCATAAGCACATGAATGAAGGTTTTTAGAAAATTACAACTATATTTCTTAAATAACAGCTAATTCCTTGTTATTGTGTTCACCTGAAGCCTTATTAAAAATGATCGTTAAAGCACCTTGAGTCACTCTTTGTTCAGTAATGAAAATATTCAGCTCAAAATTGTCAGGCCACTAAACTTATACATATCTTTATAATCATAGGACATCCATGATCCAAACCAACAGCAAAACTGTTGTTTGATAGGTATTTAAATACACAAAGTAGATGACTCGATATTTAAAGATTTTAATCTTTTGCTTTTCCCATTGAGGGTTCTTCGTCTTGCATGATCAATGCATTGACGATTCATATAAGCTTCCTTAAGCAAAAATGTAATCAATTTCATTTATTCCAGTTTATACAAATTCCCAGGCAATCAAACTTTCTGGATTAGTTGCAGTGGAAGGCTTCCTTGCCATAAGATAATTTCTCTCTTCCTTCTATAACCACAGAGGAGCAATGTTGTCATCTTTTATGATCTAACACATTTGAAAAGTTTCAAAGCATTGCTTCAAAGAATGTAGGGCAGCTCATCATATCGACAAACATCTCAGGACCTCTCCCCATTTTGGTAGGCTGCTTCAGATATTCTAAAAGTGTAATCCACTGCTAATTAAGTGAAAAGCCCAGTTTTTGCAAGGAAGTTCTGCATTCTATATTGAGCAGACTTTATGGTCCCAGGAGTTTTATAGGAATTGGTCCTTTGAGGAAGCCAACAACCATAGAGTGTTTTCAGGACAGGAGCCAGAGCATCTGCTTTTACTTACCTGCTGGGATTATTTTGTGGTCTCACGGCCCTTCAGAACACTTGGCAGTAAGTCAGGACAGACAAGTGGAGAAGATGGAAATTTTAAACTATTCTCTCTAGGAAATTCAACTAGCGTGAGATCATTCCTAGCCTAAACTTGAGAAGAGCTTCACTAAGAAGACAATAATGAGGATCTAGTAATTCTTAACTCGGTTTATTTAGTCTGTTCTTTGTTTTTGTGAGATTACGTACTAGTACATTCCATACTGAATTATCTAAAATTACAGAAAATAGGAAAAAAACATCCTCCGTGACCTTAAAAGAGGCCTGTGGAAAAGAATAAAAGTCCCAAATTAATTTGACCTTTAAATGTAAATAATAAAATCTTACTGTTCTGCTTTAAAATTACCTAATCCATTTTTATTGATATTTTATGTACGCAGTTAAAGACATTTAAAGTCATACTTTAAGATGAATTCAGACTGAGTATTGTTTATAACAATCTGTGAGTTGTGTACCTTCTGAGCTCAGCCACCTCTGTCACATTTCGGCCTGTAGATTTCAAGACATCTGACCTGTTTGTTTCAGTCCCAGTCCAAACTCCTAGATGGAAAGCTGAAGGTATATTTGAATTACAGCAAGTAATATTTAAAGTGGCAGCAACTGGCAATTCTGATATTGAGCTTAGATGGAGCCATTACCCAGAATTCCTCTGTCCTGTTTGAGAAGCAATTACAATTTCACAGGTTGGAATTAAAATTCCCTGCAGTATGCAATAGAGTAACAAACTGTCAAAGTGATTTCAAGCTGCTAATCTCTCACTGTGGTATGAGTGAAAATAGAATTTCTCCTACCCCATGTATAGGGCTGGCAAACTTCAAAAGCTACGGATTCCTTGAAATCAGGATACATGTGGGAAAGCAGCATGGTCTGCCCACACACATGATGTTCCTAGTATGGGTTTTTTTTTTAAAAAAAAAATTAGCTTGACTTTTATAACAAAGAGTGTTATGTGTGTCAATTCGAGATGCCACCAAGACCAACAGACCATCCTTTACATTGGCAAATAGGATATCGTCTGGCATGCTAAGATAACATAATTCTCATATGTACCCAGTTAATACAACATATTCTAGTAGCTCAAATTAAAATGGACTTGTAGGGAAAGAGAGCTGCACAAAACAAATTTTAAGAGTTGTAATAGTTATAAACACTATTTCTGATAATGTATAACATCCATATACGTATATTTCTCTTGGAACGTGCGTCTCTGATTTGTTTGTTTATATTTAAATAATTTATATGGTCTCCCATTTCACAACAGTGACTCTGAGTGGCATACAAGGATTAAAACACATAATCAGACCAAGTATGTATACCCCTAGGATATTTTCCAGAAGAATATATGTTGGTGTTGGACAGAGGCAGCTGAGGTGGAAAACATGACTTGCCCTAAGATATACAGCATGTCTATAAAGGCAGTGATTGTGCACTATCATATACAATTTGCAGTGAAGAAGAAAGCAGCTTGTCCTTTAAAGAATCTAAAAATTGACGCAAGGTGATAAAATAGAGGTTCTAGCCCCAAACTGAGCATAGGAAAAGGTAGAAAACATCTTGAAGGTTTCATATGAGATTTGGATAATAAACCATCCCCAGAATCCTTTCTGGAACGCAGCCATATTATTGCAAGATCACCAGTAGGTTTTGCTATAATTCTTCAGTCATATATCCTGGACTAGAAAGCTGCTTTGTTAGCACTGCTGTTTCACAAATATTTATTACTGAGGAATATTACATTTCATAACTATTAAAAGTCCAGTGGCAGATCTTAAAATGCATCCAAGCACAGGTGAACTGCTGTTTTACAAATAAATAAGCTACAGCCAAAAGGAACTCCCGCGAGCCCAGCTCCCTGGCCTGTTCAGGTACGATATCAAAACAAGATTTCTTTTAGCAATCAATTTTCAAAATGCATACATCTAACTTTTCTTTCTTTTTCTTAATTATTTGCCTAACCTTTCATCTTAAAAAAAAACAAACACCTCTTTGTTGGCTTACAAAACAGAAAGCACAGAAAACGGTTGGTCTTTGCTGCATTCTTCTATCAGGAACATCTGGGTCAAAGGCTGATTGCTGAGCCACCAGGCTTGATGAACCAGGAAGTACAGAAAGCTTGCTGCTACAAACCACTAAAATATTTTAGAAAGAATATTGCTTCTCTTCTTAACTGACCACAAAATCCACTATGTGGAGAGGCTGGAAAAGGTAGCTGTGTCGTCTTGGCATGGGTGCAGACAGTCTTGGATAAGGGAAGCAGATCATTGATTTTGGTAGACTCCTGTCCCTTTCCTCTAGTTCAGTCATGGGAAGCTCATCTCAAGCCCATGAAAATGAGGATACTGAAATGGAGACAATAGCAATGTGAAATTGTTTGGCACAAAGCGGCACCAGTTTTCTTCCTTTTGTTTTAAAGGAATTGCTGCTGACAACCAGACTATGCATGAGTCTTGGAGATTAGCAGGCTACTAGTAGTGGGAAATCTACAACTACTATATTAATCCTACATTAATACAAATACTCCTAAGCACATCCTGTATTAAGAGATTGCAATGTATTTCTTAGCCTGGATGTGGGAAAGAAAATGGCAATAAAGTTAATTGCTTATACTGTGACATTCCACCTCTTTCCATTCCATACAGGTGCTCAAGCTTTTCAGAATGAAATATTTCACCTTGCAAAATTTATTTGCCTGAAAAGTGAAATGAAAGAAAAAATAGTTCCTTTCTTGAAATAATATGTAGAATATCATTTCCAAGTTCCTGTTTCATATACATCAGCTGATCACTAACCTTTATGTTCTCAAGATACGACCTTGTAGATGACCCTCACTCTGTCAAAGACCTTGGAGTACTCATCTCAAGTGCCAGAGCTCACTGTAACAACATTGCCAAAAAAGCATTAAAAGTTCTTAACCTAATCTTGTGTAGCTTCTTCTCCGGTAATATTCAACTGCAAACCGGGGCATACAAAACTTTTGCTAGACCAATTCTTGAATACAGCTCATCTGTCTGGAACCCGCACTATATATTGGACTTTAATACAATTGAACGAGTCCAGAGATATTTCACGAGAAGAGTCCTCAACTCCTCTGCTCGCAACAGAATACCTTATGCCACCAGACTTCAAATTTTGGGATTAGACAATTTAGAACTTCACCATCTTCAGTCAGACCTAAGCGTAGCACATAAAATTATCTGCTACAATGTCCTACCTGTCAATGACTTCTTCAGCGTCAACCACAACAATACACGAGCACACAATCAATACAAACTTAAGGTAAACCGCACTAAACTTGATTGCAGAAAATACGACTTCAATAACAGAGTGGTCAATGCCTGGAATGCACTACCTGACTCTCTAGTTTCTTCCCCAAACCCCCAAAACTTTAACCTTAGACTGTCTACTGTCAACCTCACCCCATTCCTAAGAGGTCTTTAACAGGCGTGCATAAGCGCACCAGGGTGCCTACCATCCCTGTCCTAATGTTCCCTTTTATATGTATCCAATTCATGTATTCATAATTATGTTTATACTTATATCTGTTACCTATTACATGCTTGACAAAATAAATAAATAAATATAAATAAATAAATAAAAAAGCACATAGCTAGAATGTTCTGAGCAGATGACAATAAAATGTCTTGTATTATGTTGTCCTGCAAAATTACAAAATGAAAGGAATATGAAGCAATCTCCCTTTGATGAAATCCAGACTAAATAAAGGAGGAATTTCCTGACAGAACAATTGACCAGTGGAACCTCTTGCCTCCAGAAGTTTTGGTTGCTCCGACACTGGAGGTTTTTAAGAAGAGATTGGACAATCATTTGTCTGAAATGGTATAGGGCCGTGATGGCGAACCTATGGCACGTGTGCCACCTGTGGCACACGGATCCATTTCTGTGGCCACACGAGCCATTGCCCTAGGTCAGCTCCACTGCGCATGCACTCACGCCTCCCGTCAGCCAGCTGATTTTTGGGTCTCTGCAACGCATGTGGGAGATACGCACACTTGCCCATGCCACCCCGCCCATTCCAGGAGTCCCCATGCGACCCATTTTGTCTGCCAGGGCTCATGTGGAGGCTCTGGGAGGGCGAAAAACAGGCTTCCCGAAAGTACCAGGAGTCCAGAAATGGGCCATTTCCAGCCTCCGGAGGGTCTCTGGAGGACCAGGGGAGGTTGTTTTCACCCTCCTGGAGGCTCCAGAAAAGCTTCCAGAACCTGGGGAGGGCGAAAAACAGGCCTACTGGAAGTCCGGAAACGGGCTGTTTCCAGCCTCCTGAGGCTTCAGCGAGGTCTGCTAGGCCCAAAACGGGATGTGGGGGGTCATGCGTGCCCATGCGCAGGAAGCAGTCATCCGTGGGGGGCATTGCATTATGGGTGTGGGCACGCACACGCGTGCTATTGTGCGTGCTCACATGTTTTTGGCACCAGAGGAAAAAAAGGTTAACCATCACCGGTATAGGGTTTCCTGCCTGAGCAGAGGGTTGGACTAGAAGAACTCCAAGGTCCCTTCCAACTCTGTTCTGTTCTATTCAAACAAGTTAAATTCTTCAAAATAAGTTAAACTGATTCTAGTGTTATAAAACTATTTTTTTCTAAATAAAGGAATATAAAATGTTAAGTTACATAAACCACTTTACCCAAGAGGTTATGGTAGAATCGAATTCTAAAAACCAAATTCTTATATTAATTTCAAATGAATAGTGGTAAATAATAAGACTTTTTGTTTTATGAGAAGCATTGAAATTTTGTTAAAGAATATGAAAGACAATACTTACAGTTCTTTGGGTAAAAAGAACTGGATTTTTTAAAAATGTCTATGAAACATCATTTAATAGCCCTGGATATAAACCAGACCAAGGTGATTGAATTGGGATATTCCCTCAGCCTATAAAAACATCTTGAGTTATTTATTTGGAAAGAAAGAATATTAGTGTACAAATAATTTCTGAAAAAAAATATTTGTTCCATCTGCTCAAGTCATCCGCACCCTAATGGTTGAGATAATACCAACCATTTATGTTCTCAGGGGTATAAAATTCATCATTTTTCATTGTGGGATTCCATTTTAAGTCTAAGGAAAACCTGCACTTAACAGAAACAGAAGCATAACACAAAAAAACCATTTACTGGTCATGTTTTTACTAAAAACACCAAAGCATCAGAGGTGCTTTGAATGGCTCAGCATCTCACATGCTTTCTGCTCTGTAGTTTTGTGTACCATCAGCATTGCTTTTTCATCATTGTCCTGGCCAGAAAAGCACAAGGCCACATCTGAGAAATCTTCATAGGTCAAAACAGTGAGGTGCTACATCAGTGTGTTTGAACCTACTTTTGCATATAGCAGTAGCATTTAGACTTATATACTGCTTCACAGTGCTTTACAGCCCTCTATAAGCGGTTTACAGAATCAGCATCTTGCCCCCAACAATCTGGGTCCTCATTTTACCAACCTCAGAAGGATGGAAGGCTGAGTCTACCTTGAGTTGGTGAAAATCAAACTGTCAAATTTCAGGCAGCCAACAGGCAGCAGAAGTAGCACTGCATTCTAACCAGGGGTGAAATGCTACCGATTCGCTCAGGTTCGGGCGAACCAGTAGTAAAAAAAAGCTACCAGTTCCTTCAAACTGGTATTTCCAACGATCAGCTGTGCAGCGGGGTTTAGCTTTGCTAGAAAGCAGGAAATCCTGCTTTCTAGTGAAGTTAAATCACGCACCACAGCTGATCCTCCCCTCACTTCTACTTACCTTCCAGGCCTCCATTTGGTGTGTACTGCACATGCATGGCCAGCGAACCTGTAGCAAACTGGTTCGGATTTCACCACTGATTCTAACCACTGTGCCACCATGGCTCTTCCTTGTACAGCCTATAAGAGATTAATGTAGTTTGTAATTATTTATTCTTTTTAAAAAAGAAGGTGTTTGCTAGATACTTCAGCAGTGCAAATCTATGTATTTGTGCAAAGAGTTTCTCCAGCTCTTGTTGAAAAGAGCTGAAAAGCTGAGTGTACACAACCATTTTTAGAATCACTTTGTGGGATGGATGAATTGGATTCTTGCATTTATATGGACAGTGTATGAAGCACTCTTAATTACGGATTCCGAAAGATCTCCTGTATGGAGAATTAGTGCAGGCAAAGCGCCTCAGAGGCAGACTACAGCTGCGATATAAGGATATCTGCAAGAGAGACCTACAGGCCCTGGGAATGGACATTAACAACTGGGAAACCTTGACCTCTGATCGTTCAGCTTGGAGGCTAAAGACGCAGCATGGCCTTCTCCAATTCGAAGAGACACTTGTTCGGCAGGCTGAGGCAAAGAGGCAGTCCCGGAACCACCGAAATCTGGGGGCTGGACAGGGGACAGAATGTATCTGCCCTCAGTGTGGAAGGGATTGCCACTCTCAAATTGGCCTTTTTAGTCACACTAGATGCTGCTTTAGGACCTCTTTCCAGAGCACGATACCATAGTCTCTTGAGACTGAAGGATGCCAATGATGATAATCATGGCATATAGTCACAAAAATCTAGTTCGTATCTGGATCTCTGCATGATATTTTTACCTCCCCTGATAAATATATGGTCCCATTCTCAAAATTTACCCTTTTGACAGTCCTGTGAAGATTAGTTTAAGAAAGAGTGACTAAGACTCATTGGTCATCCTTAGGACTTGGATGGGTTCCTCTTGGTCCTAGTCCAGCATTCTAAGCTAGGGTTTCTCCAGCTTGGCATTTTTAGGACATGTGGATTTCAACTTCTAGAATTCCCCAGTCAACATTCTGAGAGTTGGTCCACGCATGATAAAGTTGCCTAAGTTGAAAAACCTTCTCTAAACAGGGCATCATCCTGGCCAAGCCCAGCAGCCAAAGCTCAAATCCACCATGGGCTTTCTTTTTCCACCCTCTGCCACGCACACACCCCAAAAAAACTATCTCAGCAAGATTTTAAAAAACCAAACATTCATTAGAGAAAAGTTGGGCAGGGGGCAGTTGCTTTCGTTCTACACTGCCAAAAAAACCCCAACCACCTTTTTAAAAAATGTTGCATTTTTTCTCTTTTCATGTTATATCTTTAACTTATGTTTGTGAGACTATTTTATGACAGTTTTAATAGGGCACCTTTGTTTGTAAAATAAATGAACCCCTCCAAACTGAATAAGGCCAACTTTTTCTTGGTGTTTGTCCCACATGATTGCAGGGTCTTCATTTTTGTCTCGCCGCCATCCAGTTCTTATAGTTACCGGGGCAGATGCAGTGCCTGCCTGTCACAGAGGCCAACCTGATTAGGGTTGAGGGGAGTCACTGGTCTGAAGTCACCCAAGCATCTTCTAGGCCTAAAGGAGGAATCAAACCTGGTTCTTCCCCACTTCTAGTCTAGCAATTTAACACTCTGCCTCTTTAATTTATAAAACTACTCCATTCTGTGTAATTTCTTCCTTATTCAGGGATCTCTGGCTTTGGAATATACATTTTGTCAATATACTATTGTTTAGATGACAATCTTCTAATTTCTATCAAAGCTAGCGGTGTCTGTAGTGAACCAATCTTCCTATTTTATAAACATTCCCCTTATTTATGCATATTTATAAGGCACAGTCGTGGAAATTATTATGCATCTGATTTTGTTTTTCTTCCATAGGTTTTTTTTTATTATACCCAGATTTATTTTGCAAGCATGTGTGTCTGCACATATATGTACTCTGAGGATGAGTGCATCAGCATGCATAAATGTTAGTTAAACTGAAACTGTCATCGTGGAGTCGTCTTGTTATGAATCCAGGTAGTCAGAATAAATTTCTTCTTAACAATACAGATGGATCCTAGGCAACTAAGCAGATGTGTTGCAGCTAATCAGACAGAGGCTCAGTGGGGTGACTGAAATCTCTGTTGGCATTTCATATCCCTTCGAGGAGATTTTAATTAAGGAGTGTTTTTGTTGGGTTTCCTTTTGTTTTATCTGTTGCCAGTACTTTGTCTTCTGCCACTATGGGCAGCTCTTCCAACGAACCATCCATTGCCTAGGATAATCTGGAGGAGAAGAAAAAGGAGGCGGACAAATATTCTGTTTATATTATGGAACAAGACAGAGGGCACAATGGGTAGCGGATGAATTAAGTGGCCTTTCTGCTAACCCAAGACTTCTGTTAGCACACAGCGCTTCAATGTTGATCATTATCAGTTTGGTTTAGTGGTTAAGGCATCAAGCTAGAAACCAGGAGACTCTGAGTTCTAGTCCCTCCCTAGGCATGAAAGCCAGCTAGGTGGCTTGGGCCAGTCACTCTCTCAGCCCAATCTACCTCACACGGTTGTTGTGGAGAAAATAGAAGGAGAAAGGATTATTAAGTAGTTAGTGATAAAGATAACAAAGGTGGGATAATTTATCATAGTCCAAACAGTTAGAATTGCTGAGCATCCAGAATACAAAATAAAAAAAGTCTGAAGACCCATGTAGACAAGCAGAGTGCTTCTACTGAGGGTGGTAAAGATACAGAAGGAAGGAGATACAGAAGAAGATACAAATTTCTGAACTTCTGCCACATGCCAAACAAAACAGTCTCATGCAATGAGAGCATCTCTAAAACAGACTAAAATCTGTTTTGTGCATCCCTGCTTTGAATAGATAAGGTATAACTGGATTGAGGAAATAAAAGGTCCAACATTGAAACTGCTGGTGTTTTCTGTATTTTTATAAAATGGTCTAGATCAGGGGTGTCAAACTCACGTCGTCACAGCAGCATCACATGATGTATCAGGACTTTTTCCCCCTTCGCTAAACCAGGCATGGCATGGCCAGTGCATGACACATCTGGCCCGCAAGCCGGGAGTTTGACAGACTTGGTCTGGATTAAATGTGAGAATAGATATTAAAGACAGACAGGCAATTGATTTGATTTGATTTGATTCCTTTGGCTGCCCATCTCCAGAAGTGACTCTGAGCAGTGTACAACATTATACAGCTGCTCTTTCATAGACTAGTTTTCAAAGTAAATTACCAGTGGTGTGATTATTGTACTTCCTGAATATCTATCAGCTTTTGTATTGTCTCAACTTTCGTTTCTTTTCTTAGCTGTTTCTTTAGATTTGTCTAATACATTATGTAAAATTTTCTATATAAAATTGCTCCTGGAAGCACGAAGCCGAGAACACCAGCCTGAAGATGACGAATGAGACTTCGTCGAAACGTCGCCAAGACACTTCCAATTTTACGTGGGAGAAGACCCGAATAACCAAAGACCTACATACAAACACCCGCGAAAACCTGAGAAAACAAATATATATATATATATATATATATATATATATATATATATATATATATATATATAAAATGTTCATGTCTGCAATACATGTTGCAACAATAATATTCTAGATTATTTATCCAAAACATATGTTTAAGCCTTGAGCTCCTTCTCTGCTCTGAGCCATTGTGATTTAAAATTTAAAAGAGATCGCTAGTTTCACCCCATTTCCATATAATCTCCAATGGTCTCCTAGACTGAAAAGTAGCATTGCAAGTTATGCAAAGTATTTAAGAAGGGAGCAAGAAATGTTCAGTGTCCTCTAAATTTTTGAATTTACAATTCATACATTGCAAATAAGTTACAGTATTTCATCCCATAATACCTTTTGGGATAACGAAGAGAATAAATCGGCTGAGATGTTTTCAGCTAATACGCTAGTCGAGGTGAGTTATAATCCAACAAATATGGAGAGTGCTAATTGGTTGTGCTCTAATCTAGAGTCTAAAATTAGACTCTAGAGAACCAATGCAGTAGAAACCAGGAGATGGTGAATTCTAGTTCCGCTTTAAGGATGAAACTGGCTGGGTGATTTTGGGCCAGTGTCTCTTAGCTGAATCCACCTTACAGTGTTGTTTTGAGGAAAGTAGGATATCTACCTACATTCACATAATACATGCATATATACCCTGTTTCCCCCAAAATAAGACATCCCCTGATAATAAGCCCAATTGGGCTTTTGAGCACACAGCATATAAGGCCAAGCGCTTATTTCAGGGTTCAAAAAAATATAAGACAGGGTCTTATTTTTGGGGAAAGACGGTATATATAAGGTATATTTTTAAAAATGCAAATACATTTTCATTTCTAGCAATGTAATATAACTGAAGTAAGATACAGACCCTAAAATAAGTTTTAACAATAGGTACCCTTCATCAGTAGATGTCACTGTGAATAATGACATTGATGTCTCTTTCCTCCTTTACAGTAATCCTGAATGTCATCAATGTTTCCAAATGACTTTCTAGATTAAACATAAAAGCTTTAAACCCTGCTTCACAAATTACTAGAATAAGGAGAATGTTCCATTTTATATCATTATTGGCATTATTTTACCTTGACATTTCAACTCTGCAGGCATTTGTATGTTTCATCTATAGAAGGGAGAGGAAGAGTGTTTTCTGATCGGCCAGAAAAATTACCCCAGTTTCAAGTCTCCTTTCAAAAATTGGGAATGCAGAATTAATTTGCTCCTAATTTGTTGCTTCCTGAATGAGAAGAAAAGAACATCTATTAAAGATGTTTTAAAATTGATCATGACAGGAACAAACTTTATTTTCAATTCCCCAAACTAAAAAAATAATCCATTTTTTTCACTCTGGGGAAAAGTCTGCTTGACAGAGAATACGTTTGTCCTCATTGCTTCCTCCTTTAATTTCAGCTGAAAGGTCAGTGGTATAAATCACCGAATATTAAAGACATCTTCCTAAGGTCTTGTCATATTAGCAATAAAACGTTTTAACCAAATTTTTTGAAGGTAGGAGATTCAAGCTGCCCCATTATTATTATTTTTTAAAGATAATGCTAATTGGGGGCATATGTTAGAAATATTTAGCATCAAAATAAATAAATCAATAAAGTCAAATAGGATGTCTGGGCTTCATAAATAAATATGTGCAGACCAGATTGCACTGTGAACTGGTCACAACACTCACACTGGTATTTTTTCTTCTGGGACAAACTGGAGGAAAAAAAAGAACAAGGTAATTTCACTTCCTGTCCTGTCCATTTTTAAATTGTATGACTACATAGTCATGAGGTTATTTCCCTAATGACCTAATCATTATGCAAACATACTGATATATTTTTTCCTGTCATGTAGCATGATGTTGCCTTTGACTTCTCCCTCTAACTACACCACGTAAAGTAATGTATATCCCCCCTACACTAACAACATCACACCTGGGCAGGTGACATCAGCCCAGAGCTCATGGTGTTCAAACCGAGGAGGGCATGATGGCCCCCTCCCCATCTCTTTCCCCATTCTGTTCCCCCTGAAGGAATTGTGCACCACAAATAACTGTTATTTTCTGCTCTTTTGAAAGGCCAGCCCAAAGATACATAGAGGTAGAGCAGACTTGAGATGGTGCCGACTGCCGAGCTGTGAAAGAATGATAGAGCTGCATTTGCTAGCTTTTTTTATTGCCGAATTGAAGGCGGTTACAGAGAGAGATTCAAACGAAAGGTGTCACAGCCAGTATTTTCCCCTCCCATTCAATGTGAGTTGCAGCCCAGGCCAAGCTCCAAGCATGTCTTGTAAGCAATCATAAAAACTAAGGAATATAATCTTGATGGAAATATGTAAGAACTTAATCGAAAGAGGGTGATTTTATTATTCAGTCCAGAACTGTCAGATAACATTGAGGAGTAGCTGGGACACCTTCCTAATTCATAGAAGTATAAGAAGGGGAAAGAGGCATAGCGCAATCTGACTTGCAAGACTCTGCTATTATAGCCAATCTCAATAAAAGTACAGGTAGTCCTCGACTTACA